>NC_053022.1:132630203-133263519 GCF_003073215.2 Triticum urartu
AGGGCATATTTCCTTCAGTGCAACATTACAGAGAGGCCATTTCAAGCATCAAGATGATGAGTGCATGGTGAGTGTCCACTTTACACAATGACGCCATGCATCTCTTTCCCATCGTGATGAGGATTTTGATCCGAGGTCGGATCTATTCCAAGGGGGAGGGGATGATGTGGAGCATCCTACGGACATCACCACGTCAAGAGCCCCATTATTGGACACATGTAACATCTACTTCAAACATACAAAGGTGAATCTTCTCTTTACTTGTGTCTTCATGTCCCCTTTGAGGATGGTATACTACTTGACCCTCCATCGTGTGTGTATAGGTTTGATCGGAACTTCAGGGATGACGAGGAGGCGGAGTACAAGCACAAGTGCATGCCTACACCATCCGTGAGGGAAGCATGGAAGAGAAGGAAGAAGAAGTTGCCTAAAGCAAGTGGTACTACCGCCCGCACGCATGTCACTACCACTCAGGGACCCGAGCGGCACTACTGCGCCAACTTGCACCAACTACAGGACCACCCCCCCCCAAATGCTCTTGGTTTGGCGAACACTTTGATGAACTAGCCCGACACTACCGCCTATTGCTGCATTAGTCGGTACTACCGGCCATGAACCCGGTACTACCGATAACTGTACTACCGCATACCTGCGGGCAGAGTTGGGCCACAGCCCATATATCCCCTCTCTCTTCTGCCCCCACTTACCCATTCCTAACTAGGACTATAAACAGTCTTCCCAACACCTCTTTTTCCATGGTTAGCTAAGAATAGAACCCAGACCATAGATCTTTGCTCATGTATCACCTCTTGCGGGATTCCTCTTGGAGAGAGAAGACTCCATTGGAGTACAAGACCACCAAGAGGGCAAAGATTCCAAGGAGCACAAGTCCACCAAGAGGGTGAAGGCTCCATGAGCACAAGACCTCCATCCATGGAGAAGATTTCCCACGTGGAATGCAAGCCCTGTCTCTAGAGATTTGGTTGAACTACCCTTGTATCTTTATTTCCCTTGTTGTTCTTGGATCTTGATGCACCTCGTATATTGCTTATGATTTGAGGAGTACTTGGTGTGGATCTTGTCCAATAAGTGTTTTTCTCTTTGATTTCTCCATGTTTCTCCCTTGTTCTTTGTGTTCTTCATGTTCCTCCTCGAAGACACCTCCATTTCATGAGGATAGGGCATCTAGGGTACCATACTCAACATTAAGATGTTATTCAACGAATCTTCATCCGAGGAGGAGGAAGAAGATGACGATGATTTGAGGATGACCATTGTCATTATCGTTCATGAGGACTTTAGGAGATCAGGACTAAGACCTCAGTTCGGCCGCATGTATATCAATCGTGATATATAAGAAGGTCATGCCAAATTTATGAAGAATTACTTCGCACCCAATGGAAGATACCCAAAGAAGTATTTTTGACGGTGATTTTGGATGCACCAAAGTCTTGTCAACACCATTGTAAAAATTGTTGAGGGTCATGATCCTTGGTTTAAACTGAAAATGAGTGCATCGGAAGAAATTAGTGTGAGTCCATTGTTGGAGTGTGACGTGGCTCTTCGAGTGCTTGCCTGTGGGTCCTCGACCAACACCATTGATCACTATGTCTGAATTGGGAAAGATACAATCCTCAAAGCCATTCGAAGATTCACAGAGCCATGATCGAGATCTATGGACCGAAGTACATGAGGGGGACCAATGATGAAGACACCAATAGGCTCATGGGTTTGCGTAAAGAACAAATATGGCCATTGATACTTAGATCAATTGATTGCATGCATGGGCATGGAAAAATTGTCCCGCACAATGGAAATAATCAGTACGAAGGGCATTTCAGAAATCCAACCATCATTCTGGGTCAGTTGTGTTAGAAGGGACAGAGAGATTTGGTGGAATAGTTCATTGTATTGCTTGAGCCTCATGGGCATATATATAGGAGTACAATGATCAACTTGGAGTACAAGACAAGCCAGAACAAATCCTAGTCTATCTCGTCTTTCCTAATAATCAATATACTCAACATCCCCCGCGGTCACAACGGTAGTGACACAGACGGTGAGACTGGAGAAGAATCCAAAGGCAAGCCGATGGACACCCCCCCCCACAGTTGTAACGGTCGATGCATCGCGGAGTCATGGATGGAGTGGCAACCGACGAGGTTGCTCAAGCAAGCCGGTAGCCTTTTGTCGTGGTAGCTGAGAGCGTAGGTGGTGTAGCTGTATTCGAGGTAGCCGTGCGAAGAACGCCATGGTCGGTGTCGAGTCGGGGTGGCCGGTGTCGAGGAAGGCGCCATGGACCGGGAAGAAGAGCGGAGGCAGCGGCCTGAGGAGGCGGCGGTGGCTAGGTCAGAAGCGTGGCGGCGGTGCTCGAAGTAGGCGAGGAAGAACCCGGCATCATGACAAAGACCGGCGCAGATGGTGGCATTCCCGCGCCAGTAGGCGGCACGATGCATACCACTTGAAGTCGACGTGCATGGATGGCGGTGGACCGCAGGCCGCAGCGTTACGGCACGAAGGGGAGAAGCAACGGCGGGGTGCAGGTCAAGGCGACGGCGGGGAAGGCCTCAGGGCAGTTGCAGGGATCGTGTGCCATGCTCACTACGGCCTAACGGGGCAACGCAGTGGCAGCGCGAGGGTCGGTGCAGCCTCAGGGACAGCCTAAAGCAGACGGCCTCAGTGCGGCATTTGACCGCGGGCTGCGGCACTACTGCGCGAAGGGGCGGCGTAGCGGCAGCGCGCGATGTGGTGCAACCACGGGAACATCATTAGGGCGGGGGCGAGGACCACGTGCCGCAACACTACGGCCCGAAGGGGCAATGCAACGACGGTGCGGATCGGTGCAGCCATGAGGAGAACCAAGGGGCGGCGGCGCTGCAGCCAGATGGGGCGACATAGCGGCAGCCCGTTGCTCGATCGGTGGAGGGGCGTGCTGAACTCAGGGACAGGGCGGTGACGGCCAGCGTAGGTCGACGAGCGGGTCGACGCACGGACGACAGCCGTGAGGGGCCGCCTGTCGCACAAGGCCGCCGGGTCAGGGCAACGGGCAGGCAGATGGATGGACGACGGCCGTTAGGGGCCGCCTGTCGCGCGAGGCCGCCCGGTCACGCTAGTGTCGGAGTAGAGGTGCACGATGGTCGACGGCGGCGGCGGGTGAGGGAGTCCTGGATTAGGGTGTCCTCGGGTGTCTGGGCTATGTGACATGGGCCGGACTGATGGGCCGTGAAGATACAAGGCAGAAGGCCTTCCCCCGTGTCCGGGTAGGACTCTCCTATGCATGGATGGCAAGATCGGTGTCTGGATATGTAATTTCCTTCCTCTGTAAACCAACTCTGTACAACCCTAGGCCCCTCCAGTGTGTATATAAACCGGAGGGTTTAGTTCGTAGAGGCTATCAGAATTCATAGAGGCTAGACAGCTAGGGTTTAGCCATTATGATCTCGAGGTAGATCAACTCTTGTAACCCCTATACTTATCAAATACAATCAAGCAGGACGTAGGGTTTTACCTCCATCAAGAGGGCCCAAACCTGGGCAAACATCGTGTTCCCCCTGTCCCTTGTTACCTTCGATCATCAGGCGCACAGTTCGATACCCCCTACGTGAGATCGGCTGGTTTTGACACCGACATTGGTGCTTTCATTGAGAGGTCCACTGTGTTGCCGACGGAAGGTTCGATGGCTTGTTCAATCATCGACAACGATGCTGCTTCCGGGGAAACTTTCCTCCCTGGTCAACTTTTTGTGTTCGGTGGCTTTGCTCTGCATGCCAATTCAGCTGGTCACCTTGAACAAATTTATAGTTGCGACCCTGGTCATCAAATTAGGTTTGGAAGCCTGAATTACATCGCTGATATCCGAGGAGACATGTTCTTCGAAGGATTCTTGGCCCCGACCGCTGTTCATCATCTACAAGGGGGAAACCTATCGGATCCACCATCAGGCTCCGTTCAAGAATCAACTATCATTCCTGCCCTGGCCTCAGATCCAGAGCGGACCACCCTGTCCGAAGATGGGAGCATGAGCCCCGCCAGATCCTCTCCAACTACGGAGCTCCCTACTGGAGACCCAAGGTGACTATATTACCAGCAGGCCTCGAATCAAACAGGACTCCCCCTGTCATCGGGAAGCCGGACTCACCCCTGGATGCCAACTCTGAACCCTCGAGGTCTGCGTCTATTGAGAACAAACGGGTGGCTTTACCATGCATGCCCAGCTCCGCAGGTCCCCGATCACATGTCCAGCCTTCGCTCCTAAACGAGGCTCTGGACTTAATGCAGTCTCTCGCCATTACGAAATTATCACCTCCGAACTATGCCCAGCCCGAACTAGGGCTGAGTGCCGGGAATTTTGCATCCCACCCACCACCCACTTAGTAGCCACTGTCGAGGACTTAACCGACATGCTAGACTACGCCTCTGAAGACATCAACGGTATGGACGGCGATGCCGAAGCCGACCTAGGCCAAAACCCGCCTATCACTGGGCATTAGACGGCCACCTCTACATACGATGTATATATGGTGGATACACCCAAAAAGGACGATGACGACGGCCCACAAGACCAGATTGAGGACAAGCCCGTCGAAGCACCACCAAAGCGCCGGCGTCAGCGGCGCTGCTCATGATCGTGTCGGAAAAAAGACAATAATACCATCACCGGAGACAATAGCACCCTGGATAACGCCGAAGACGCCGACCGCCCCGTCGAGCCTGCCCTCAAGCAAGGTGAGTGGGAGGAAGGACAAGTCAAACCAGACGAACCTATCGAGCATGAGGATTCAGAAGACAGTAACTATCTACCGGTCTCTGAGGAGGATGTCAGACTCGGCAATGAAGATTTCATTGTGCCAAAGGAGCCCCTCGAGCAAGAGCGCTTCAAGCGACAGCTAATCGCCACTGTGAGGAGCCTGAAAAAGAAACAACAACAGCTTCAAGCCGAACGGAATACGCTCAACGACATATGGACCAAGGTCCTGGCTGCCGAAGAATACGGTCTCGAGCGCCCAACAAAGAGTTATCCGAAACGTAGGCTACTACCACAATTTGACGACAAGGCCCTTGAGACAATGCCGTTAAGATATAATCACGCTGACGAACCAGATCGACCACCACGTGGACGAGACAAAACGGCTGCTTATGTCGGACACCAGCCCACACCACCTTGCCGTCAAGGCAAAGAGGTAGCGGCTCCAGGCTACACCTACGACTTACGTCGGGACCTGGACGATAGAGCCGGTTAGATGACATCAATCTATGGATCAAGGGACGTACTCCCACATGAGATGACGGCCATCAAGCTTGGCGCGATAAGCATAACCAACCTCGGGCCAAAAACCGAACACGGATGTCATACGAACTCCGTCGTGACGTCACCTGATACAGAGGCGCCGCACACCCCTTGTGCTTCAATGATGAGGTAATGCAACACTAGTTTCCATAAGGGTTTAATCCCGTAAACATTGAAGCATATGATGGAACGACAGATCCCGCTGTATGGATTGAAGATTTTCTTCTCCATATTCACATGGCTCGCGGTGACGATCTCCATGCCATTAAATACCTCCCCCTAAATCTAAAGGGACCAGCACGACACTGGTTGAATAGCCTCCCAGAGAACTATATTGGCAGCTGGGAAGACTTGGAGGATGATTTTAGAGACAAATTCCAAGGTACTTATGTCCGGCCACCGGACGAAGATGACCTTAGTCACATAGCCCAGCAACCCGGAGAGTCAACTCGCAAACTCTGGACTCGGTTCTTAATAAAAAAGAACCAAATCGTCAACTATCCGGACGTCGAAGCCTTAGCGGCCTTTAAGCATAGCGTTCGTCACGAATGGCTTGCCCGACACCTCGGTCAGGAAAAGCAGAAGACTATGGAAGCTCTTACTACACTCATGACCTGCTTCTGCACGGGTGAAGATAGCTGGTTGGCTCGTAGAAGCAATAGTACCAGTAACCCTGGCACTTCGGAGGCCAGGGATGGTAACGGAAGGCCACGACGTAAACAAAACAAGCGTCAGAATAACAATGACGAAACTGAAGATACATCGGTCAACGCAGGATTCAGTGGCTCTAAACCCGGTCAGCGAAAGAGGCCATTCAAAAGAAATAGAGACGGTCCATCCAATTTGGACAAGATACTCGACGGGCCTTGCCAGATTCATGGCACCCCCGACAAGCATACCAACCATTCCAATAGAAACTGCTGGGTTTTTTTAAACAGACTGGTAAGTTAAATACCGAACACAAGGGGAAAGGGCCTCAAAGTAAGGACAATGATGAGCCCTGCCCACTGAACACAGGGGGACAGAAGAAATTTCCCCCTGGTGTAAGAACAGTGAACATGATATACGTCACACATATCCCCAAGAGGGAGCGCAAGCGTGCACTAAGGGACTTCTACGTCGTAGAGCTTGTCGCCCCAAAATTCAACCCATGGTCGGCCTATCCGATCACCTTCGATCGCAGGGACCACCCAACCAGTATCCATCACGGAGGTTCGGTGGCCCTAGTACTCAACCCAATCATTGATGGATACCATCTCAGTCGAGTCCTTATGGACGGCGATAGCATTCTTAACTTGATTTATCAAGACACTATCTGTAAAATGGGTATTGACCCTTCAAGAATCAAGCCCAGTAACACCACCTTTAAAGGAGTGATACCTGGCATAGAGGCCCGATGCACGGGCTCATTAACATTGGAAGTCGTCTTTGGTTCACTGGATAACTTCCAAAGTGAGGATTTGATCTTCGACATCGTCCCCTTTCGGAGTGGCTATCACGCGCTGCTCGGACGGACTGCCTTCGCCCGTTTCAACTGAAGGAAATATGCCCTAGAGGCAATAATAAAGTTGTTATTTATATTTCCTTATATCATGATAAATTTTTATTATTCATGCTAGAATTGTATTAACCAGAAACTTAGTACATGTGTGAATACATAGACAAACATAGTGTCCCTAGTATGCCTCTACTTGACTAGCTCGTTAATCAAAGATGGTTAAGTTTCCTAGCCATAGACATGTGTTGACATTTGATGAACGGGATCACATCATTAGAGAATGATGTGATTGACTTGACCCATCCATTAGCTTAGCACGATGATCATTTAGTTTGTTGCTATTGCTTTCTCCATAACTTATACATGTTCCTATGACTATGAGATCATGCAACTCCCGAATACCGGAGGAACACTTTGTGTGCTACCAAATGTCACAACGTAACTGGGTGATTATAAAGATGCTCTACAGGTGTCTCCGATGGTGTTTGTTGAGTTGGCATAGATCGAGATTAGGATTTGCCACTCTGTGTTTCGGAGAGGTATCTCTCGGCCCTCTCGGTAATGATCATCACTATAAGCCTTGCAAGCAATGTGACTAATGAGTTAGTTACAGGATGATGCATTATGGAACGAGTAAAGAGACTTGCCGGTAACAAGATTGAACTAGGGTATGATGATACTGACGATCGAATCTCGAGCAAGTAACATACCGATGAGAAAGGGAACAACGTATGTTGTTATGCGGTTTGACCGATAAAGATCTTCGTAGAATATGTAGGAGCCAATATGAGCATCTAGGTTCCGCTATTGGTTATTGACCGGAGAGGTGTCTTGGTCATGTCTACATAGTTCTCGAACACGTAGGGTCCGCATGCTTAACGTTCGATGACGATCGGTATTATGAGTTTATGTGTTCTGATGTACCGAAGGTAGCTCGGAGTCCCGGATGAGATCACGGACATGACGAGGAGTGTCAAAATGGTCAAGACATAAAGATTTATATATTGGAAGATTATATTCGGACACCGGAATAGTTCTGAGGTGTATCGGGTATTTTCTGGAGTACCGGGCGGAACCCCCGGGGGGTTATTGGGCCTGATGGGCCTATTGGTGGAAGAGAGGAGGTGGGCCAAGGCACAGCGCGTGCCCCCCTAGCCCAAAACGAATTGGACTAGGGGGGCCGGGCCCCCTTTCCTTCTCTCCTCCCTCACCTTCCCCCTTCTCCTTGTTGGAATAGTAAAGGGGGGCGAATCCTACTTTGAGTAGGATTGCCCCCCATGGCGCGCCTCCTCCCCTTGGCCAGCCTCCTCCTCCCTCCTGTCGGTGTTCTGGGAATGGGGGTCCCCAGACTTGCCTGCCCGCGGCCCATGGCGTGGCTTTACTAGCAGGCCTGTACGGCCCATCTTCATCAACAGGGCATTCAAGACCCTCGCTAGGCGGACAACACAAGACCTCCTCAGGGGCGGCCTCACCAGGCTGGCTCGCGAGGGGCGGAGAGATCAAGGCAAGGCAAACCTCACGAGATTCTAGTGACATGAGCCATGACGATCGAGACCAAGCGGGCGCCAGCGCGCGTAGCGTCCTTGTTTCCTCTTTGGTGCTAAGGGGGCAAGCGCAGGCACGGAGTACGGAGGCATCAGGCAAAGGTTTCCATATCGGTGCAACGAGACCAAGACCAGCTGGACGGCAAGACGGAGGTCACCATGGAGCCCAAGACGGCGTGACCACCAGAGCCTTTTGCAGGTGAAGACCACTTTTGTCAGGATAAGATGTACTAGTTGTGACCTTTCAAATTGGCCGTTGTTGGCTCCCTTCCCGCTCAATATTTGGGAAGAGGACCAGGGCCTCTATAAATAGGACTAGCCACACCCATAGCTAGGGGAAAACGGTAGCTGAAGAGGGGAAATCGAATCCTCACACACACCAGTCCACCAAGCACAAGAACACCTCAACCTCAGGAGGTTGTTCTTCCCCTTGTATTGTTCATCATCAGCCCCAGAGGCAATCCACCACCACCACACTGGAGTAGGGTATTACACCACAACGGTGGCCCGAACCACTATAAGTCTTGTGTCCTTTGTGTTGCGAGTTCGTCGAGCTAGTTCGTAAGATCTTAGCTGAGTTAGGACGTGGATCGATAGGGGGAGATCTTCGCACGCACCCCAGTGTTCGAACCTTAAGGGTTTTGCCGGAACCCGTGATCCGACATTTGGCGCGCCAGGTAGGGGTGCGCCGGAGTCTTTCTTCCGTCGGTTCGCGCTCCACCATCTCCGCGCCCGCTCCCCCATGGCGGGCACCCCTCCAGCTGGATCTGCCGGTGCCCACAGCGGCGCTCGGGGGCTCCGAGCCCTTGCCCCGGCCTTGCGGCGGGTGTAGTGGCCACCCAAGTTCAAGACGAAGATGCCGCCGGGCTACGACGGCGCGGCGGACCCGTTGGTTTTCCTGCTGGCGTACGAGGAGGCCGTTCTGGAAGCCGGGGGCAACGGCAAGACCATGGCCAACTGGTTCCCACTGGCTCTTGTAGGCGCACCGCGCGCCTGGCTCCTCCACTTGCCGGAGTCTTCTGTCGCCACCTGGGAGGAGCTGCGCAACCTCTTCATCACTCGCTTCGGGGAACCAGCGGCCCCCATCGTCGCAGCTCTTCTCGGCGGTTCGCAAGCACCACCCTCAGATCCGCATGCCAAGCCGTACTTTCGCCAGATCGACACTGCTTCCAAGCGCCCGGGGGCTCCGCCTGGTTGGGCCGCGCCTGAGGCCGACCTCACCTTCGACTCAGAGGATCATCCCGCTTCCACCGTCGGCTCAGGTGTGCTCCCGATGCTGTGCGCGCCCACCATCTGCCACGTATCCATCACCAAGACGCTCGTCGACGGCAGCGCCGGCCTCAATGTGCTCTCCGTCGAAGCCTTCAGCCTCCTTCACGTACCGTTCGAGCGGCTCCGCCCCAGCAATCCCTTCTCAAGGGTTGGCGGAGGCTCCGCCCGCTCCCTGGGGCAGATCCGCCTCCCCGTGACCTTCGGCACGCGCGACAACTACCGCACCGAGCTCATCGACTTCGACATCGCCCGCATTGGCCTCTTGTACAATGCCATCCTCGGGTACCCAGCTCTGGCCCAATTCATGGCAGCAACCCATCCTGCTTACAACCTCATGAAGACACTACTAGGAAAACCCTTATAGACAATCATTTACTAGTAGCGTGGGTTATACGTCCCGCGCTACTACTAAGTAGCAGTAGCGCGGGACAAAAAGTGCGCTACTACTAAAGAATAGTAGTAGCGTGGGTTTACCTTTTCCGCGCTACTACTAAGTGATCCTGACCGTGCCACCGGAGCATGCAATAATAGTAGCATGGGTATAAAAACTGCGCTACTACTAAATTTATAATAGTAGCGTAGGTATGCCACCCCACGCTACTACTATGGATGTACCTCACTCAGTAGGTGCGCGGCACCCATGCCCGCGCTACAACTAATCGTCGTGCGCTACCGCACCGCACCGCAACTTCCTTGTCTTTCCCCTAAACAAAAACTCCCTTGTCTTTCCAATGTCACCGCTCCTCCCAATCCCGCAGCTGATGCCCCTCCGCTCGAGCTCTCTGCTTAATGGTGCTCGCACTCTCCACACCCCCGTTCGCGCCCTCCAATCCGGCGCCCGCCTCCCGCGGCTCGACCGCGTTCCGCCCACCACGCCGCCCGCCTCCTCGCCTGCCGTGCGCCGCCCCTGCCCCGCACCGCCGCCGCCTGCCTTCGCCCGCTCCGGATGTCGGCCTCCAACCACTCCGGCACCGGCGCCAGCTCCTCCTCCGCCCCCTCGCCGCCCCCGGCCCTCGCGGTGAGTCTGATGCGTCCTCCTCCTCCTCACGCGTCCGTCCGTATGATGTCTTATCGTGCCGGCGTCGATGGTGTCGGAGCTGAGATGCTCGGGCCGTACAATAGATGACGTGAATGGATGGAACCACCTAGTGCGTTGACTTAGCAACTGACCGATGGGAAGGGATGCCTACCTTAGCAACTCCAAGCTACGAACCTGTCTCATGGGAGCGCCTACCGAAAGCTCGCGCACCAGGTGTTCGATGCTTTGTCCCCCTTTATACTCGTTTCATGGGAGCATTTCATACTATCTATTTAAAAATAGTGCCGTGAGACTGGGGCACATAATTGATTGGAGTTCCTTGACTCACACCTGATGTTGTTTTTTCTTTGGATAAAATGTGGATTGACGCACCCTAGCGAACTGTATAAACAGTTGTATGGTTACCGGATCTCGGCCGGCCCTCCCCGCTCCCTCTTTCCTCTCTGCAATTGCAGATTGTGCCCGCATATTACTATGCATTAATGTGTGATGTATAGAGAGGCATGAGTTCAGTTCAGTTCAATTTAGAACAAGAGATTCAGAGTAACGCCTGCAATCTGTTCGATGTTTTGTGCACTAGGAAATGAGCTTACACTCTGGAGATGCTTAAGTTTTAATTCCTTCTGGTCTCCCGTGCAGTTTTGTTACTAGTGAAATTATATTGGTCAAGTGGAATAATAAAACCAAGTATCAAGCCCTAATCTTCACTGCTTAGCTTTTCTAGAGAGGGTGAAAAGTTTTCTTTTCTGGAACTGTAGTGTATTTAATGAAAAAGGACACATTCTTGTTCTGACATTAGTTTAATTTTTACAATTGCTTAGATTTTTCTAGAGAGCGTGCATTTGTTTTTCTTTTCACCTTAGTTTTGAGATCCCTGTTTCAGGCTGCCACTGCCACACCAGCCGTCGCCGCAGCCCCACCAACGTCGTCCTTGTCCTTCCCCGTCCCTGCTGTCGATGGCGAGGATGACGACAAGGACGTCGACAAGTTCAACGGCTTCGACACACTGAGCGAGTACGACGCCGGCGTGGTGCGTGCTCTTGCCTTGCTTCGTCAGTCTTCACGGTAAAATGGGACTGTGTGTTTGGCTGTTGCTGACTCGAAATTGGTGATTTTGGTTAGACGGAGATCGACGAGGAAGACGAAAAGGCCCTCACTGCATTCATGTCCAAGGAAACCTCCTCCTAACGATCGCTTGGTGATATCATCCTCTAGAAGATCAGAGAGAAGGACGCCACTGTCTCAACATGTAAGCATCCATTCTCGACTCTGATGCTTCTTATTTATTGACCATTGCGCTGACGAGGAACCATTTTGAGTTCAGTTTAATCACATTTTGGATGCGGAGTAGATTGAAGTAAGATATCCAATGCATATGTCTAATTGGGCAACACATCAATATGTAGTACCATAGCAGTTTTATACTCTTAGTTACATATATACTCTTCTTTCTAAACTTAGGGATGGGTACATATATGTTTATCCACACAGTACCATAAGCAAGCTTGATCAGCATTATGATGCTTGTTCTTCTGATATGGAGATAGGGTATAACCATCCAGTCTTTTGGGATGTAATATTTCTGTTTTTGCTATCTTATCATGTGATGCATTAGTTACTACCGGGATATAAGGTAGGTCACACCCATTCGTTAGATATTACTGAAGGAAGAATCCTATTTATCAAGTACTGTGCTATTAGTTTGAACATTACTACTATGCTATGCATCACATGGAAATTAGTACTGTGCTATGCATATAACATAAGGATGCTGATTTTAGTTTTAAAGAAGTAGGCTAATTTTCCCTCGCTTGCAACTCTTATGCATAATTACTGATATATGAAACCTGAAATTGTTTCTGTCAAGTGTTGGGTTCCTGTTATGACTGGTTCCTTACCTGGTATGCTGGAAAACCTGCATATATAATTTCATTCTTATGAGTGTACTGAAGCAAGATTATTTTGTCGCTCTATTTACAGGCTTTCTCCATGGTTGACATAAATTATGCCAGGATCAAAGGGTATGTTGATGCTACTACTAATCATTGTTGGTGAAACAAATGTCATTTGAGAAATCTCGGCCCATTGTTTTTCTTAATGAAGATTGTTACCAACTTTATCCTTTCCTGTGTCTCAAAACTGTCAACCTAGCTCATAGAATGATCTTTTTTAGGATTCATGGTTTTTTTTCTTGTTATTATACATTACAATGAGTTCATTGTATTCAGATTCCTTACAACTTCATGCACCTGAGCTATTGGCAGAAGGAGGGGAGCCGGCCTTCTTCACGTCTCGGGGGAGTGTCTTCCTTGGATTTAACAAGAAGGGGACCTGGCCTTCTTCACGTCTCGTGCAACAAGTATGGCCCAGCCTCTGGTTGTTACCGTTGATTCATGTGCATGTGCTAAAAAGAATGAAAATACCCTACTGGATTTCAAAGAGGACGCAAACTAATAAGTTTTTACTTCTCCGACGTGGGCGCATGGGTTATTGACGCGGACTACCACAGCCCGGTGGGTGTCGTGCTCTTCAACCACTCGGAGGTGGACTTTGCCGTGAAGCCTGGAGACTGCGTCGTGTAGATGACCGTCCAGGTGATTGTGAATTGCGACACGGGAGGTCGCCGAGGTGGAGGACCTCGACGCCACCGTCCGGCGGGAGGGAGGGTTCGGGTCCACCGGTGTTTGAACTCCAAGTCTTAGTAGATACATCTAGACAAGTGGTCTGGTTGTTTGAGTCTGATGTTAAATGGGATCTCGTGAACTCTCCGAGTTGAGATGTTCAATGTTGCGTCCATGAACGCTGCAAGTGCTAAGATTGGTTCTGTGATCTTATTTTATATCTGCACTGCACATGTCTTGATTTCCATCCATGAATACAGCATCTGACTTTTATTTTTTTTAAGTTCTAATTAGTTACCTGTAGCGTGGGGGGCAATCGTGTGCTACTACTACTTAGGATAATAGTAGCGTGGGGGGGGGGGGATGGTGCACTACTACTACAAGTAGGATAACAGTACCGTAGGTGGCATCGCGCTACTACTAAAATGTTAGTAGTAGCGCGGGGTAAAAAGCGCGCTACTGGTAATATTTAGTTGTAGCATCGTAGTAGTAGCGCGGGAACCCGCGCTACTAGTATGCAAAAAACCAACGCTACTAGTAGCGTTTTTCCTAGTAGTGAGATGCCGGGGAGCGAAGGTGTACTCACCATCAAGGGGGGCGCCAAGGAGGCTCTGGCGGCGCTCAAGCTTGCCCTCAAGGCCGCCGTGACAGCATGACCCGCCGACGTGGATACCCCCAAGGCCAAGGGAGCCGCACCAACCAAGAAGAAGCAGTTCTTCACTCAGGACAAGGCAGAAACCAAGCAAGTGCCGGTCGAGGAGGACGGGTCCTCAGGGGCAACCTTTACCATAGGCGCCAACCTCGAGCCTGGTCAGGAGGAGGCGCTAGTGAGGTTCTTGTGTGCAAACAAGGGAGTGTTTGCATGGCAGCCCGATTAGCTGGTAGGGGTCCCAAGAGAGGTAATAGAGCACCACCTGAAGGTGTGCCCCAACATACGCCCTGTGAAGCAGAAGGCAAGGCGGCAATCCACGGAGAAGCAAGCTTTCATCGTCCAAGAAACCCGCAAGTTGGAGGCTGCGGGTGTCATTCATGAGGTTCGATACCCCGAGTGGCTGGCAAACCCCGTCGTCGTCCCCAAGAAAGGCGGGAAGGAGCGGATGTGTGTCGACTTCACCAACCTCAACAAGGCCTGCCCCCAAGATCTGTTCCCGCTTCCACGCATCGACCAGATCGTCGACTCCACCGCCGAGTGCGACTTGCTATGCTTCCTGGATGCGTTCTCAGGATATCACCAAATCAAGATGGAGGTAGAAGATGTGGAGAAAACGGTCTTCCTGACCCCGTGTGGGGTGTACTGCTACACTTGCATGTCGTTCGGGCTGCGCAATGCGGGCGCAACCTTCCAGCGGCTCATGCACATCGCCTTAGGGCGGCAGCTCGGGAGAAACGCTGAAGCCTATGTCGACGACATCGTGAAGTCTCGGGAGGCGGGGACCTTGATCCAAGACCTAGAGGAGGCCTTTGAAAGCCTTCGCCAGGTGGACTTGCGCCTCAACCCAGAGAAATGCGTGTTTGGCGTCCCTTCCGGCAAGCTGCTGGGTTTCCTGGTGTCCCACTGGGGGATCGAGGCCAACCCAAAGAAGGTCAAGGCCATTGAAGACATGAGTCCACCGCAGACCCTCAAGGAAATACAGAAGTTGGCTGGTCGGGTGACCGCGTTGGGGCGCTTCATCTCCAAGCTAGGAGAGCGTGCCCTACCCTTCTTCAAGCTGATGAAAAAGAAGGGCCCATTCGAGTGGACCCCAGAGGCCGACCAAGCTTTTCAAGACCTCAAGAGATACCTGACCAGCCCTCAAGTGATGGTGGCGCCGCGACCTCACGAGCCCCTAGTGCTCTATCTCGCCGCCACCCCGTACTCAGCCAGCGCGGCTCTGGTGGCGGTTCGGGAAGAACACCAAGCTAAGGGTGCATCGTGCTGTGCCACGCCTCCAGCAGAGACGATGCAAGACCAGAAGGGCGCCACAAGGGCTGCAGCAGCAGCAGCAGTAGAGGATCAGGCTCAGCAAGACGACGCCCCTGAACCCGCGAAGGCCTCGACTAGCGATCAAGCATTAGGGGTTCCCTCTCCTCAAGAAGCACCCCAACTCCAGGAGGGCGCAAGCCTCACCAGCGCGCCTACCCTTGTCGAGCACCCGGTATACTTCGTCAGCGCAGTGTTGCGGCATGGAAGAGCACGGTACCCCATGCCTCAGAAGCTCCTGGTGGCCTCGCGAAAGCTGCGGCACTACTTCCAGGGCCACCCCATCAAGGTCGTCTCAGCTTACCCATTGGAGCGAGTGCTCAGGAGCCCCAACTCTGCCGGAAGAGTCGCTAAATGGAACATCGAGTTACAAGCTTTCCAGTTGGAGTTCAGTACTACCAGGGTCATTGAGGGAGTCCTGGATTAGGGGGTCTCCGGACAGCCGGACTATATCCTTCGGCCGGACTGTTGGACTATGAAGATACAAGATTGAAGACTTCGTCCCGTGTTCGGATAGGACTCTACTTGGCGTGGAAGGCAAGCTAGGCAGTACGGATATGGATATCTCCTCCTTTGTAACCGACCTTGTGTAACCCTAGCCCCCTCCAGTGTCTATATAAACCGGAGGGTTTTTAGTCCGTAGGACAACATACAATCATACCATAGGCTAGCTTCTAGGGTTTAGCCTCTCCGATCTCGTGGTAGATCAACTCTTGTAATACTCATATCATCAAGAATAAATCAAGCAGGATGTAGGGTTTTACCTCCGTCAAGAGGGCCCGAACCTGGGTAAAACATCGTGTCCCCTGCCTCCTGTTACCATCCGCCTTAGACGCACAGTTCGGGACCCCCTACCCGAGATCCGCCGGTTTTGACACCGACATTGGTGCTTTCATTGAGAGTTCCTCTGTGTCGTCACTGTTAGGCTTGATGGCTCCTACGATCATCGATACTGATGCAGTCCAGGGGGAGACTTTTCTCCCCGGACAGATCTTTGTGTTCGGCGGCTTCGCACCGCGGGCCAACTCGCTTGGCCATCTGGAGCAGATCGAAAGTTACGCCCCTGGCCACTAGGTCAGGTTTGGAAGCTTAAACTACGCGGCCGATATCTACGGAGACTAGATCTTCGACGGATTCGAGCCCCTCCTTGTGCGCTACGCGGTCACGATGAGTACGATTTAGCTCTACCATCGGACAGTGTTCAAGAAATCGCACCGGCAGCCGCTCCGACCCTCAATTCGGAGGCAGGCCGTATCCTCTGCGGCGATCGAGCCAAATATCGACCTTACCCTTCACGAGAGCCGTGTTGCCAAACTGCCGGATCCTTCTCCGGCCATGAACTCCGAACCGCTTGCGCCCATTCCTGTCGAATCCGATTGGGCGCCGATCATGGAGTTTACCTCCGCGGATATTTTTCAGCACTCGCCCTTGGCGACATACTGAACTCATTAAGGTCTCTCTCCTTGTCAGGAGAGTCCTGGCCGAACTACGTCCGGCAGGATTGGGATACGGATGACAAAGAAATTCGCCGCCCACCCACCACCCACTTAGTAGCCACTGTCGATGACTTAACCGACATGCTCGACTTCGACTCCGAAGACATCGACGGTATGGACGACGATGCGGGAGGCGAAGAGGAACCACTGCACACAGGGCACTGGACAGCCACCTCATCATATGACGTATATATGGTGGACACACCGGACAGACGCTAGGAGCAACATAATGCCCACCAAAGGCTTGTTGCCACAGCGAGGAGTCTGAAAAAATAGAAGTAAAGGCTCAAGACTGCACAAGACACACTCAAAATGAAATGGAGTGAAGTACTCAACACTGCAGCGAAGTACGACAGTAATCGCCACACCAAGAGCTATCCGAAGCGAAAGTTGCTACATAAATTTGATGAGGAGGCCTTAGATCCTCCACAATTAAAAAATAAAACGGCCATCCGGTCGGATAGACGACCTCATAGCCAACATAAAGCGGCAAACGACGCCGCACATAAACCAGTACACGATCCGCGTAAGGGCTCGCATCAAAAGGACTACGCAACCAAATCCATCTATGGACCACGCAAGCGCGCTCCAACATACAATGCAACACAACAAACATCCGAACACCACGTTACACCCAAATACAGGGGTGCCACACACCCCCTATGTTTCACCGATGAGGTGCTGGACCATGAATTTCCAGAGGGATTCAAACCCGTAAGCACAGATGCGTACGACGGAACAACAGACCCTGGGGTCTGGATTGAGGACTACATCCTCCATATCCATATGGCTCGAGGAGATGATCTCCACGCCATCAAGTACTCACCCCTCAAGCTCAAAGGGCCAGCTCGACATTGGCTTAAAAGCTTCCCCGAAAACTCCATCAGAAGCTGGGAAGAGCTCGAAGACGCCTTTCGGGCAAATTTTCAAGGGACATACGTTCGACCACCGGATGCAGGCGATTTAATTCATATAACTCAACAGCCCGGAGAGTCAGCCCGAAAACTTTGGAACAGGTTCCTCACTAAAAAGAACCAAATAGTCGACTGTCCGGACGCCGAAGCCTTAGCAGCTTTCAAGCATAGCGTTCGAGACGAATGACTTGCCAAACACCTCGGTCAAGAAAAGCCGAGAACAATGGCAGCATTAACAAGCCTCATGACCCATTTTTGCGTGGGCGAGGACAGCTGGTTAGCCCAATGCAGCACCAGCGACCCAAGTACATCCGAAGTCAAGGATGGAAACGGGAAATCACGACGTAGCAAGAATAAGTGCCGGAATAAAGGAGACAACCCGAAGAGCACGGCGGTAAACGCCGGATTTAGAAGCTCTCGGCCAGGTCAGCAGAAGCCACCCTCCAAAGGCAGCAGAGACGAACTGTCCAGCCTAAACAAAATTCTGGACCAAATATGTCAGATCCATAGCACCCCTGATAAACCTGCAAATCATACCCACAGAGAATGTTGGGTCTTCAAACAGTCCGGCAAGCTCAACGCCGAACACAAGGGGCAGGATACACCAAGTGAAGACGAGGACGAGCCTCGCAAGCAAAGCACAGGGGAACAGAAGAAATTCCCACCAAAAGTCAAAATAGTCAACGTGTTACACGTAATAAAAGGGAGAAACAAAGCGGCACCTTTAGAGAAACATGCCCCAGGGCCTATCACCGCGGAGCTACGCCACTGGTCGTCCCAACCGATCACCTTCGACCATCGGGATTACTCGGCAAGTATCCGGCGTGCAGGATGGGCTGCCTTGGTTTTAGATCCAATAATTGACGGATACCACTTCACATGAGTCTTGATGGACGGCGGCAGGAGTTTAAATCTGATATATTAGGACACAGTCCGCCAAATGGGGATAGACCCAACAAAAATTTGCCGCAGCAATGCCACCTTTAAAGGAATAACGCCAGGCCCGGAGGCTCATTGCAGGGGCTCCCTGCTACTAGAGGTTATATTCGGCTTCCCCGATAACTTCCGCAGCGAAAATTTAACTTTCCACGTCGCTCCATTCCAAAGTGGCTATCAAGCACTACTCGGACGGGAAGCTTTCTCTCGCTTTAACACAATACCGCATTACGCTTCCCTCAAGCTCAAGATGCCTTGCCCACACGGCATCATCACAGTAAATGGAAATATTGAGCGCTCCTTGCGCGCCGAAGACGGTGCGGCCGCCTTGGCTGCCGCACACTAAACGGCCTCACCAACTCAAGCATTTGACAGGTCGTTAAGACCACGGACGCGGTTAGACGAGTCCGGTGCAGCTATACGTAATTAATACAGGTTTGATGGCTATACCCCTATTACACTACAAGGGGCTCAACGCGCACGCAAAAGTGGCAATAAGGCTCACCTTTACTCATTTTGAACTATATATTGTTTATTTAGTACACTTAACCTTTGCACGGCAACTTTTCAATTAAGTTCCTCTCTTTTCAGATGACCATCGTGCTACACCCGTCCAGGATACGGCACAACGGAGACACAGGCGCAGACATGCAGCAGGGACCCGTTCCAAGGATTCTTTGTAGATTAAGACCCTGCATAAACCTTTTTTACTGTCTCTTGTTGATTTACATCCCTCGGATTCTCAGTATAATCGAGAAGGATACTTACGTCTTGGCATGTGGCCATGCCAGAATAATGCATGTACCTGGACACCAGGGGCTTCTTACAAAGGGTACTGTTTAGACCCGGTTTACACCATAAAGACCGAATACCTTAGGGAGTGTTCGGCGTCGCGAGTTTGGCCTTATATGCATCAGCTCTGAATCATGTGTTTGGTCAAATGTTGGGTTTGCCCGGCTCCTGTGTTTTGCTGCCTTACGTTCCCCTCTATCGCCTAAGGCGGCACCAGGAGAACTACTACGATTGTTCCCTGGTTCATCCGGACGAGCACCTCAGTAGAGAAAGCCGAAAACTGGCTGTCATGATATAGCGTGAGACTGGTCAACCACTCGATGACCTATTGGAATCTTCGGGATTCCTTAGCATTAACGAAGGGCCGTTTCCCGGCAGGCATGAATGCACCCCGAATCCGGATGAGTGCGGAGCCACCAGGGGCTATGTAGTAGTCCCACTGTCAAACTCCTCTGGCTAAGTGAAAGTGTTAAAGCATTATAGTCCGGTTGCCTAGTTCGCTGCGCCATCACCTCCTTAATAGGACCAAGACATTGGATTAAGTGTGAATACGCGTCTTCTGCAGACACCCCCGCATTATATGCGTGGGGGCTGAAGCCGACGACTATAATCTTTCAGGTTATATACATGTATACATAAACGGCCGCACAGGAGGCATCACAACACTTTCGGGCAAAAGTATAAATACAGCCTTGATAAATTCAATAAAACGTTGTTTTTACAATGGGAATACATGTCACTCAAACATAACATTCTTCGAGCACTGGGCCTCTATCGAACGAGCGCCCTCAAGAACTTCTTCAAAATAGTGCTCGGCAGCCACTCGGCCTATGGCCGAACCCTGCGCCGCGACATTGGTGGCATCCATCTCCGCCCAGTATGTTTTGACACGGGCAAGGGCCATCCGCGAGCCTTCTATGCACGCCGACCTCTTCATCGCATTAATGCGTGGCACCGCACCAAGGAACTGCTGCACCAAGCTAAAATAGTTGTTTGGCTTTGGCCTTTCCGGCCATAGATGATCCACGACAGACTTCATGGCAAGTCCGAACAATCTATTAAGTTCGGCACATTCGGCAAGCTGATCAGTCAATGGAAGCGGACGCTCTGGAACGTTAAATTGCGACCAGAACAGCTTGTCCACTTCACGATCTGTTTGATCTCAGAAGTATTCGGTCGCATCGACAGTGCTCGCCGCTAAGTCCATATATGCATCGGCCGAACTCCACAGCCGATCCAGAGGGGCATACCGCGGATCGCCGAACTTCCTCCGCAGCATAAAGGGTTTCCCAGCCACAATGTCCCCGACTTCACGCAGTTCCTCCTTCGCTCTCATTGCAGAGTGGGTGTCTTTGGTCGCCATTGTGGCCTTTTCGAGGTTCGTAGCCTTCGCCCGGTTTTCTTCTTCAAGAAACTGGCAACAGTCGGCAGTGTCTTTTAACTTCACAGCCAATTTGGCCATTTTCTCTTTTCTCTTGCTATGCGCGGCCTTCTCGGCTCTCAACTCTTTGGCCGCCTTCAAAGCGGTCGCATTACTACTCCTTGCTTGCTCCTTGGCTCGGGCAAGCTCCACCCGCAGGGCCTCCACGGTGGCAGCTCCATCTGCAGTCACAATATATTAAAGATACTGGCATCACGCTTCTCTTACTATGTGACATTCATTATAAACATCACCTACCCTGTGCCTCGTCAAGCCGCTTGTTAACAAGCTCGATGTCGGCATCCGCCGCATCCAGTCGCTACTTCAGTTCGGCAACTCCATCAGTCCGGCTAGCCACCGGAGCTTCGGACACCTGCACATAAAGGCGGTCTAGTTATTACCGGGGACTATGATCCTCTGTTCGCCGCCGTTCTCGACGACAACCAGAGTCTCAGGGGCTACTATCTACATAGGGCACATCTAAAAATGTGTGGTACCATCACAAATGCATATCATTTCACGTACCTCAAAGCCCGATAGTAGACTCATAAAGGCTTCATGCAACCCGTTTTCGGCAGACGAAATCCTTTCAATCACCGTACACATTAATGTACGGTGCTCTTCTGAGATAGTCGCTCGCTCTAACAGACCCTTCAGTACATCCGACCGCATAACAGATGGTGCCGGACTCTTTTGATTGCTCTCTTCAAGAGCCGGATACTGAGGGCTTCGGGTGACCATGGGATTACCTTCTGGCCTTGCCGGATCTGGAGAAACTCTCTGTGATGACACTTCAAGGTCGCCCACTTCTTGAGCTGGGGAGTCCAGGGGAGGCGTTTCACTCTCCATCATCTCCAGAAGAAGATCCCCCGAAGACGAGCTCTGCTGAGAAGGGCTCAGATCCGAACAGCAAGATAAAATGCTTCGGTTTTCTCCCTCAGAAGTAAGGTAGTATATCTTCGCTATTAAGTACTTTTTGATTACTTACAGCTCGTTAGAGGGCTGATCCCCGCACGGACTTTGTGCGGAAGGAGCACCCTCCGAGGCAGGACCCTCTGGTGGAGTTTTCTTCTCCTGTTTGGAAACCTTGGTTTCCGGATCATCAGAGATAGTCCTCTTCCTCCCTTGGTTATCCTCCCTCACGGAGGCGCTCGTTCCCTCGGATGGAATAGGTAGCGGTGGAGGCCCGCTTTCGCCCTCTTTGTTCCCCCTTCATCTTCCTTTGAGGGCACCGGGCAAGGTGCTGGCTCGAGCATCTTTTCCAGCACCGGATTGTCCAAGCCTTCGAGAAGGGGGGCCGAACACCGGATCATCTTTGCCTTTGTTATCCAGTCCTGGTCAAAGAGCGATTCTTCAGAATGATGTCGTGATAAATGAAAGACAGTGTGTTCGACTAGAGGATTACTTACTTGGGCCGCGGTGCGGTTGCTGCTCAGGCCCACGTCCTCAGAGGTGTCCGGACACTCTATTTGGGGTCCGAAGAACGACTTGTACATCTCCTCGTGCATCAGGCCGAGGAAATTCTGAATAGCGCGCGGTCCTTCTGGGTTGAATTCCCACAAGCGGAGGGGCCGGCGTTTGCAAGGCTGGACTTGACGAACCAGCATGACTTGCACTACCATAACCAAACTAAAATCTCCCTCGAAGAGATCTCGGATGCGGCTCTGCAGTATGGGCACATCCTTGGCTGGACCCCAGCTCAGCCCCCTGCTGATCCATGACATCAGTTGTGGTGGAGGGCCCGAGCGAAAGGCGGGGGAAGCTACCCACTTGGCACTTCCGGGAGCGATGATGTAGAACCACTCCCGTTGCCATAATCCGGACACCTCTGGAAAGGAACCCTTTGGCCATGGAGCTCCAGCAATCTTGCTTATTAATGCACCTCCGCACGCTGCATACTGCCCCTCGACCGTCTTCGGCTTCACATCAAAGGTCTTGAGCCACAGGCCGAAGTGAGGGGTAATGCGGAGGAAGGCCTCACATACGACAATAAATGCCGAGATGTGGAGAAAGGAATCCTGGGCTAGATCGTGGAAATCAAGCCCGTAATAGAACATCAAACCCCTAACGAAGGGATCCAGAGTGAGGCCTAGTCCTCGGAGGAAGTGGGAGATGAACACGACGTCTTCGTTGGGTTCAGGAGTAGGGACGACCTGCCCTCGGGCAGGCAGGCGATGCGAAACTTCGGCGGTCAGGTATCTTGCCTCCCTCAACTTCTTGATATCCTCTTCCGTGACGGAGGAGGGCATCCACCGGCCCTGGAGGCTAGGTCCGGACATGATTGAAGGTCCGAAGCACCTGACCTGGGCTTTGGGTGTTAGAACTCGAGGCGGGGGAAGGATTCGATTGAGCACGGGAGGAAAAAACTAAAAGCCTTGTCCCTTTATAAAGAGGGTGAATATCCTCCTCGTGGCCGTTTGGGACTTGCCTAAAATCTAGGAGTCCTAGGCGCGGTTGGGTTACCCACAACCGTATTGATGAGAATCCCATAAGAAGGGGGACACGATCTCTGCTTTGACAAGACGTGTCAAGAAACTGCCTCGCGTTATGTGCGGGGCTAGTTAAAGAAAAACGGTTCAAATAATCACCGAGCCATGGCATGATGTCATGTTGCCAAAACGTGTCAGCGGATTAGATTTGTGGAAATATTATTCTCTCTACGGTGGTATGTGGAACATATTTTGCAGGGTCGAACACTCTCCTTTTATTCAAACTCTTCTGTGGTGTATCCGGAGGAGGAACCCGCCTTGCAATGCCGAAGACAATACTGCGCGTCGGACTCATCGTCATTGAAGCCTGGTTCAGGGGCTACTGAGGGAGTCCTGGATTAGGGGGTCTCCGGACAGCCGGACTATATCCTTTGGCTGGACTGTTGGACTATGAAGATACAAGATTGAAGACTCCGTCCCGTGTCCGGATAGGACTCTACTTGGCGTGGAAGGCAAACTAGGCAGTATGGATATGGATATCTCCTCCTTTGTAACCGACCTTGTGTAACCCTAGCCCCCTCCGGTGTCTATATAAACCGGAGGGTTTTTAGTCCGTAGGACAACATACAATCATACCATAGGCTAGCTTCTAGGGTTTAGCCTCTCCGATCTCGTGGTAGATCAACTCTTGTAATACTCATATCATCAAGAATAAATCAAGCAGGACATAGGGTTTTACCTCCATCAAGAGGGCCCGAACCTGGGTAAAACATCGTGTCCCCTGCCTCCTGTTACCATCCGCCTTAGACGCACAGTTCGTGACCCCCTACCCGAGATCCGCCGGTTTTGACACCGACAGTCATCAAGGGAGTCGCGCTCGCTGATTTCGTGGCAGAATGGACAGACGCCCCGGCACTTGAGGAAGGTGAAGACCGGTCCCTCTCGTGGGGAAGCGAGGCGCCTGACGGCTAGGTCATGTATTTTGATGGTGCCTTCGCGCGCCAGGGCGCGGGGGTTGGAGCAGTGCTCATCTCACCCACTCAGGACAAGCTCTACTACGCCGTGCAGCTCTGCTTCCAGCAGGGCGAGAAGGTCTCCAACAACATTGCAGAATACGAAGGCCTCATAGCCGGCCTGAAGGCTGCGGCGGCACTAGGTGTGAAGTGTCTCACTATCAGGGGTGACTCACACATCCTTGTCAACTTCTCCAACAAGGTATACGAGCCGAAGGACGAGCACATGGAAGCATACCTCGCAGAGGTGCGCAAGATGGAGAAGCAGTGCCCCATGGCACCAACAAGGAAGCTGATGACATCGCCAGAAGAGCATCCAAGCGACAGCCCCAGGAGCTTGGCGTCTTCGAGGAGCGGCTCTTCAAGCCATCAGCAACGCCACCACTTCCAAGAACAACTCAGCCTCGGGAGGAACTCCCGCGGCCGCCTGCCACAGGAGCCCCGGTCTATGGCCCGACCTCAGGAGCGCGCCTACTCCTGGCGCTCGAGCCTCAGGAGGGATGCTGGACCAAGGAATTCAAGGAATACCTGATGCAAGGGACATTGCCGGAGAAGGAGGAGGACATGGAGCGCGTGGCCCGTCAGGCCACAACATACTGCATCCGGGACGGTGAGTTATACAGGAAGCGACCAAATGACATTTCACTGTGTTGTATCTCCAGGGAACAGGGGAAAGAGCTGATAGCTGACATACACGGCAGGGACTGCGGGCACCACTTGTCGTCGCGAACCCTCGTCGGCAAGGCATTCCGAAGTGGATTCTACTGGCCTACGGCGCTCAACGACGCGGGTGAGCTGGTGAAGCCCTGCAAGGTCTGCCAATTCCACGCCAAGCAGATCCATCAGCCAGCTCAGGGCCTCTAGACCATCCCACTCTTGTGGCCATTTGCAGTCTGGGGGCTAGATATTCTGGGCCCGTTTCCTCGGGCACCTGGGGGCTATCGATACCTCTACGTCGCCATCGACAAGTTCACTAAGTGGCCGGAGGTTGAAGTCGTCCGCGCGCATCCCAGCTGGCTCTGTGGTCAAGTTCGTCAAGGGCCTTGTGAGCCATTTTGGGGTCCCCAACCGCATCATCACCGATAACGGCTCGCAGTTCACTAGTAATCTCTTCAAGTCATATTGTGCTAACCTTGGAACGCAGATCTGCTACGCCTCAGTGGCACACCCTAGGAGCAATGGCCAGGCCGAATGCGCCAATGCGGAGGTCCTGAGGGGCCTCAAGACCAGGACCTTCAAGAAGAAGCTCGAAGCCTGCGGCAGGGTCTGGCACGACGAGCTCCAGTCCGTGTTGTGGTCGATCCGCACCACCACCACCAAACCAACGGGCGAAACCCTGTTCTTCCTCGTCTACGGAGCAGAAGCAGTCCTCCCTCACGAGGTCGAGCATTGCTCCGCACGGGTCTTGGCGTTTGATGAGATGCAGCAGGACGCCATGCGGGGGATGGACCTTGTGCTGGGGGAGGAACGTCACCGCGAAGATGCACTATGGGCGGCAAGATACCAGCAAGCGTTGCGGCGATACCACTGTCGCAGCATCTGCTCCAGGACTCTTGAGGTGGGTGACCTCGTCCTGAGGCGGGTGCTCTCCAGGGAGGGGCTGCATAAACTCTCCCCCATGTGGGAGGGCCCGTTCAAGGTCGTGCACATCTCTAGGACTGGCGCCGCGTGCCTGGAGACGCAGGACAGGGTACCCGTCCAGAACGCCTGGAACATCCAACACCTCCGGAAGTTCTACCCATGAATAAAGGCCCAGCGCCTGTGAAGAAGGCCCGGTGCCTGTGAAGAAAGGCCCGGTGCCTGTGAATAAGGCCCGGTGCCTGTGAAGAAGGCCCGGTGCCTGTGAAGAAAGGCCCGGTGCCTGTGAATAAGGCCCGGTGCCTGTGAAGAAAGGACCAGTGCCTGTCAAGAAGGCCCGGTGCCTATGAAGAAAGGCCCAGTGCCTGTGAAGAAGGCCCAGCGCCTGTGAAGAAGGCCCAGCGCCTGTGAAGCAAGGCCCCGTGCCTGTGAAGAATCACCGCCCGTGACACTCTCACGTAATAATGAGTGGGGTTGTACATGCCCCGAAGACTCAGGAGAGCCGCCCTTGGGCCTCGGGGGCTCCCTCCCACGCCGAGTGGCAGCACTTAGCTACGCGCTGGTGAGAAGACGTCGAAGACTAGACTAGGTGCCGGACGCGGCTTTTCATTTGCTTTACGAAGTTGGCTCGCCCCTATTTTAATTGAAATTTTCTTTCTGGTGTCTCTTGCTGGTCCCGTTTTATCGCTTCCTGCCTCTGTTTCTGCCTTTGCCTCTTTGGTCGACCTGTACTCTCCCTCGCGTCCCTCTCAAGGGGGCTGAACAGGTACCTTCGTGAGCTTCCTCCTTCTGTCTTTTCGCGAGGCACCCTCGTTCAAGCCCACAAGCTGGCGCACCTCTCCTAATCTGTGCCCCACAGGTATTGCGACGCGAGGCGCCGGGCCAAGGCCAGCGGCACCTATGACCAAGCCCAGGTGAACGATAAAACTCTTGATGAATTTTTTGCAGTCCCTAAGCGCATATCAGGTCAGGGAGGCCTCGACAGGTACCAGGAAGCAAGCACCTCGTGAGGAGGAGGCCACTCAAAACAAGTCGAGCTAAGTTATCCCTACATAAAAACGACGATGTTGCGACACAGCACAGGGACGGCAAACATAATGTAACAATTGAAATCATAGTTTGATACACGCCCCTCCAGGGCCCATCCTGGTTTCTTTCTGATGCAGGAAGGAAAAGAAGAAGAAAATAGAAGCAGCGCCTACAGCGGTCCACAGGGGCAGGCCCCAGCGCCTTCCCGAGCTCAGTCGGACCCCTCCTCGCGCTTCACGGAGGCGCGGCGACGAGACGACCCGCCACCGTCTTTGAAGCAGGCACGGCGGCTGGTCGTAGCCGCCACTGCTGGAGCTGTCGCTGGGGGAACAGCTGCCATAGCCGGACGAGACATGGTTGGCACCAAGGGCGGGTTCGCCTCATCCTCGTTGCGGCCGTCGCTAAGGCCAAGCACCTCCTTGCCGTCGTTCACCTCGGGGCAGCACCCGGCGCGGCGACCATCTTCCCCAAACACCCTCACATGGAGGGTCGCATTGCCGTCGTACTTGAAGTGGAGGGTGCACCTCCTGCTCAGGCCGCGCCCACAGGCGAACGTCTGCCAACCGCGGGCTAGAGCTATATTGCCTGCGGTGGAGACCTCGACCACGACCCAAGAAGCCCTGTTGCAGCAGCCGTCTGCCTATAGCCAAAGCCTGCCTGGACCTGAGGCCGGCAGCTCGTCGGCGAAGAAGCGCGGGAGCTGAAGCCAGTTGCCGGCCGGGTTCTCCGACCAGACGACGAACTCCGACAGCATCTCCGCCGAGTGGAAGCGCGGCCGGGGAGGCCGCGCGGCCACAACACGTCTCCCTTCATCAACGGGACCGCCACAACCGGACCGACCCCTGCCTCACGAAGCTGCACCACCATGGCTGTGCAGGGCCGCGGCGGGGGTTGCGGTGTGCTTGCGTGGACGGGCATGTCCACGCTTAGGCACCAGAGAGCCAAGCCCCTCGCGAGGGGCCTTCCCCTTCTCCGCGGCAGTGAACCTCCTCGACGGCGCCATTGGTAGCAGGAGAGGAGCAAGGAAGGAGAAGAAGCGGGAGAGGCAGAGGAAGAAATGGGTGATGGGGGCTCTGCCCCCCTCCTCATTTATACCAGGAGAAGGCCAACTAGCACCCCATGATCACAGGTAATGATGGTTTTCCTTGCATGTCGCAGGGACTTGTCAAGTCGGGCAGTTGCCGAGGCAGCATGGGGAAGCGGAGATGCCCACGTCCAATCAACTGCCACACATTGACCAAGGCCGCAGGCTATTGGGGCCTGCGATGCTCCGCACTTGACCTTTGGCTTCGCCTCGAAGCCAAGCCCGAGCGCGCCTTGGGCTCGGGGGCTACTGTCGGCGTTCTGGGAACGAGGGTCCCCAGACTTGCGTGCCTGCGGCCCACGGCGTGGCTTTACTAGCAGGCTTGTACGAGCCATCTTCATCAACAGGGCATTCAAGACCCTCGCGAGGGGCCAAGCCTCGCGAGGCGGACGATGCAAGAGCTCCTCAGGGGCGGCCTCACCAGGCTGGCTCGCGAGGGGTGGAGAGATCAAGGCAAGGCAAACCTCATGAGGTTCTAGTGACTGAGACATGACGATCGAGACCAGGCGGGCGCCAAGTGGGCGCTAGCGCGCGCAGCGTCCTTATTTCCTCTTTGGTGCTAAGGGGGCAAGCGCAGGTGCAGAGTATCGAGGCATCAAGCAAAGGTTTCCATATTGGTGCAACGAGACCAAGACCAGCAGGACGGCAAGATGGAGGTCACCATGGAGCCCAATACAGCGTCACCACCAGAGCCTTTTGCAGGCGAATACCACTTTTGTCAGGATAAGCTGTACTAGCTGTCCCCTTTCAAATTGGCCGTTGTTGGCTCCCTTCCCGCTCAATATTTGGGAAGAGGACCAGGGCCTCTATAAATAGGACTAGCCACCACCATAGCTAGGGGGAGAAAAACGGTAGCTGAAGAGGGGAAATCAAATCCTCAGACACACCAGTCCACCAAGCACAAGAACACCTCAACCTCAGGAGGTTGTTCTTACCCCTGTACTGTTCATGATCAGCCCCAGAGGCAATCCACCACCACCATACTGGAGTAGGGTATTACACCACAACGGTGGCCCGAACCAGTATAAATCTTGTGTCCTTTGTGTTGCGAGTTCATCGAGCTAGTTCGTAAGATCTTAGCTGAGTTAGGACATGGATCGATAGGGGGGAGATCTTCGCGCGCACCCCAGTGTTCGAACCTTAAGGGTTTTGCCGGAACCCGTCATCTGACACCTCCCCCCTTTATATACGTGGGAGGGGGCACCCCAAAGGCACACCAAAGCTTCTCTTAGCTGTGTGCGATGCCTCCCTCCACAGAAACACACCTCGGTCATATCGTTGCAGTGCTTAGGCGAAGCCCTGCGCCGGTAACTTCATCATCACCATCACCACGCCATCGTGCTGACGAAACTCTCCCTCGGCCTCAGATGGATCAAGAGTTCGAGGGACGTCACTGAGCTGAACGTGTGCAGATCGCGGAGGTGTCGTGCGTTCGGTACTTGATCGGTTGGATCATGAAGACGTTCGACTACATCAACCGCATTACTTAACGCTTCCGCTTTCGGTCTATGAGGATACGTAGACACACTCTCCCCTCTCATTGATATGCATCTCCTAGATACATCTTGTGTGATCGTAGGAAACTTTTTGAAATATTGTGTTCCCCAACATCAACGCAATCCCACACTATGCTTATTTAAAGCTCAAGATGCCCGGACCATGCGGCGTTATCACAGTCAATGGAAACACGGAGCACTCCCTCCGTATTGACGAGCACACCGCGGCCCTTGCGGCCGAGGTATAGAGCGGCCTTATCAAGCCGAACACTCCATCGGTCGTCAATACCCTGGACACTGCTAAGTGAGTCCGGCCTACTCTGCAGAATGACAGCTCGGTGGATCCAGAGCTGGCCTAGCAGTTTCACCTCCGCTGGCCACCTAGTAAAACCGCAACATGTGTACCGCGCGTGCATAATTACGCACTTAAAATACCCTGGGCAACGACGGAGGCACACTACGGACAAGGTCCATAAAACGGCTTGACCCCATTTGGACCTTAACCATTTTCCCTCTTATACTACAGGTTCATTAAAACCTACCCACCCTACGGTCGGGCAAGGGCTCTTTTCTAGGCTCCTTCTGTATAAACGGTCGTCGACTACTCCTTTCAAAGGATATCTTACCAAGAGGAAATGGCGCAGACGTGCGGCAGGGCATCATCGGGGTCTTCAAGACTACTGGTGTCTACTACACAACCTTCTTCTTGTAGATGTTGTTGGGCCTCCAAGTCCAGAGGTTTGTAGGACAGTAGAAAATTTCCCTCAAGTGGATGACCTAAGGTTTATCAATTTGTAGGAGGCATAGGATGAAGATGGTCTCTCTCAAGCAACCCTGCAACCAAATAACAAAGAGTCTCTTGTGTCCCCAACACACCCAATACAATGGTAAATTGTATAGGTGCACTAGTTCGACGAAGAGATGTTGATACAAGTGGTATATGGATGGTAGATAATAGTTTTTGTAATCTGAAAATATAAAAACAGCAAGGTAACTAATGATAAAAGTGAGTGTAAACGGTATTGCAATGCGTTGAAACAAGGCCTAGGGTTCATACTTTCACCAGTGCAAGTTCCCTCAACAATAATAACATAATTGGATCACATAACTATCCCTCAACATGCAAAAAAGAGTCACTCCAAAGTCACTAATAGCGGAGAACAAACGAAGAGATTATGGCAGGGTACGAAACCACTTCAAAGTCATTATTTCCAATCAATCCGTTGGGCTATTCCTATAAGTGTCACAAACAGCCCTAGAGTTCGTACTAGAATAACACCTTAAGACACAAATCAACCAAAACCCTAATGTCACCTAGATACTCCAATGTCACCTCAAGTATCCGTGGGTATGATTATACGATATGCATCATACAATCTCAGATTCATCTATTCAACCAACACATAGAACCTCAAAGAGTGCCCCAAAGTTTCTACCGGAGAATCACAACGAAAACATGTGCCAACCCCTATGCATAGGTTCATGGGCGGAACCCGCAAGTTGATCACCAAAACATACATCAAGTGAATCACGTGATATCCCATGCCACCACAGATACGCACGGCAAGACATACATCAGTGTTCTCAAATCTTTAAAGACTCAATCCGATAACATAACTTCAAAGGGGAAACTCAATCCATTACAAGAGAGTAGAGGGGGAGGAGAAACATAAGATCCAACTATAATAGCAAAGCTCGCGATACATCAAGATTGTGCCAAATCAAGAACACCAGAGAGAGATATCAAACAAATAGCTACGGGTACATACCCTCAGCCCTGAGGGAGAACTACTCCCTCCTCGTCATGGAGAGCACCGGGATGATGAAGATGGCCACCGGAGAGGGATTGCCCCCTCCGGCAGGGTGCCAGAACGGATCTAGATTGGTTTTCGGTGGCTACGGAGGCTTTTGGCGGTGGAACTCCCGATCTATTGTGCTCCCCGATCATTTTAGGGTATATGGAGATATATAGGCGGAAGAAGTACGTCAGGGGGCCATGAGGGGCCCACGAGGGTGGAGGGCGCGCCCAGGGGGGTGGGTGCGCCCCCCTACCTCGTGGCTCCCTCGAAGCTTCCTTGACGTGGACTCCAAGTCTCCCGGGTTGCTTTCCTTCCAAAAATAAGTTCCGTGAAGTTTCAAGTCAATTCTACTCCGTTTGATTTTCTTTTTCTGCGATACTCTAAAACAAGGAAAGAACAGAAACTGGCACTGGGCTCTGGGTTAATAGGTTAGTCCCAAAAATAATATAAAAGTGTATAATAAAGCCCATAAACATCCAAAGTTGATAATATAATAGCATGGAACAATCAAAAATTATAGATACGTTGGAGACGTATCAGCATCCCCAAGCTTAATTCCTGCTCGTCCTCGAGTAGGTAAATGATAAAAACAGAATTTTTGATGTGGAATGCTACCTAACATATTCATCATGTATTTATCTTTATTGTGGCATGAATTTTTAGATCCATAAGATTCAAGACAAAAGTTTAATATTGACATAAAAATAATAATACTTCAAGCATACTAACTAAGAAATCATGTCTTCTCAAAATAACATGGCCAAAGAAAGCTATCCCTGCAAAATCATATAGTCTGGCTATGCTCCATCTTCACCACACAAAATATTTAAATCATGCACAACCCCAATGACAAGCCAAGCAATTGTTTCATACTTTTGGTGTTCTCAAACTTTTTCAATCTTCACGCAATACATGAGCGTGAGCCATGGATATAGCACTATAGGTGGAATAGAATGGTGGTTGTGGAGAAGAAAAAAAGGGAGAAGATAGTCTCACACCAACTAGGCGTATCAACGGGCTATGGAGATGCCCATCAATAGATATCAATGTAAGCGAGTAGGGATTGCCATGCAATGGATGCACTAGAGCTATAAGTGTATGAAAGCTCAACAAAAGAAACTAGTGGGTGTGCATCCAACTTGCTTGCTCACGAAGACCTAGGGCATTTTGAGGAAGCCCATCATTGGAATATACAAGCCAAGTTCTATAATGAAAGATTCCCACTAGTATATGAAATTGACAAAACAAAAGACTTTCTATCATGAAGATTATGGTGCTACTTTGAAGCACAAGTGTGGCAAAGGATAGTAGCATTGTCCCTTATCTCTTTTTCTCTCTTTTTTATATTTTTTTATTTGGGCCTTTCTCTTTTTTATGGCCTCTTTTTTTATTTTTTTTATTTTTTTGGGCTTCTTTGGCCTCTTTTATTTATTTATTTTCGTCCGGAGTCTCATCCCGACTTGTGGGGGAATCATAGTCTCCATCATCCTTTCCTCACTGGGACAATGCTCTAATAATGATGATCATCACACTTTTATTTACTTACAACTCAAGAATTACAACTCGATACTTAGAACAAGATATGACTCTATATGAATGCCTCCGGCGGTGTACCGGGATGTGCAATGAATCAAGAGTGACATGTATGAAAGAATTATGAACGGTGGCTTTGCCACAAATACGATGTCAACTACATGATCATGCAAAGCAATATGACAATGATGAAGCGTGTCATAATAAACGGAACGGTGGAAAGTTGCATGGCGATATATCTCGGAATGGCTATGGAAATGTCATAATAGGTAGGTATGGTGGCTATTTTAAGGAAGGTAAATGGTGGGTTTATGATACCGGCGAAAGGTGTGCGGTATTAGAGAGGCTAGCAATGGTGGAAGGGTGAGAGTGCGTATAATCCATGGACTCAACATTAGTCATAAAGAACTCACATACTTATTGCAAAAATTTATTAGTTATTGAAACAAAGTACTACGCGCATGCTCCTAGGGGGATAGATTGGTAGGAAAAGACCATCGCTCGTCCCCGACCGCCACTCATAAGGAAGACAATCAATAAATGAATCATGCTCCGACTTCATCACATAACGGTTCACCATACGTGCATGCTACGGGAATCACAAACTTTAACACAAGTATCTCTCAAATTCACAATTACTCACTAGCATGACTCTAATATTACCATCCTCATATCTCAAAACAATCATCAAGTATCAAACTTCTCATAGTATTCAATGCACTTTATATGAAAGTTTTTATTATATCCCTCTTGGATGCCCATCATATTAGGACTAAATTCATAACTAAAGCAAATTACCATGCTGTTTAGGACTCTCAAAATAATATAAGTGACGCATGAGAGTTCATCTATTTCTATAAAATAAAACCACCACCGTGCTCTAAAAATATATAAGTGAAGCACTAGAGCAACAACAAACTACTCCGAAAGATATAAGTGAAGATTAATGAGTAGTCGAATAATTATGCAACTATATGAAGACTCTCTAACATTAAGAATTTCAGACCTTGGTATTTTATTCAAACAGCAAACAAAACTAAATAAAATAAAATGACTCTCAAGGCAAAACACATATCATCTGGTAAATAAAAATATAGCTCCAAGTAAAGTTACCGATGAACGAAGACGAAAGAGGGGATGCCTTCCGGGGCATCCCCAAGCTTAGGCTCTTGGTTGTCCTTGAATATTACCTTGGGGTGCCTTGGGCATCCCCAATCTTAGGTTCTTGCCACTCCTTATTCCATAGTCCATCGAATCTTTACCCAAAACTTGAAAACTTTACAACATAAAACTTAACAGAAAACTCGTAAGCTCCGTTAGTATAAGAAAGCAAATCACCATCATAAGGTACTGTAATGAACTCATTCTAAATTTATATTGGAGTAATATATACTGTATTCCAACTTCTCTATGGTTCATACCCTCCGATACTACTCATAGATTCATCAAAATAAGCAAACAACGCATAGAAAACAGAATCTGTCAAAAACAGAACAGTCTGTAGTAATATGTATCAAACGTATACTTCTGGAACTCATAAAATTCTCAAATAAATTGGTGGACCTGATTAATTTTTCTATTAATCATCTGCAAAAATAATTAACTAAATAGAACTCTCCAATAAAAATGGCAGCAATTCTCGTGAGCGCTAAAGTTTCTGTTTTTGACAGCATGATCAACAAGACTTTCCCCAAGTCTTCCTAAAGGTTCTACTTGGCACAAACGCTAATTAAAAGCATAAAGCCACATCTAAACAGAGGCTAGATTAATTATTTATTACTAAACAGGATCAAAAAGCAAGGAACAAAAATAAAGTTGGGTTGCCTCCCAACAAGCGCTATCGTTTAACGCCCCTAGCTAGGCATGATGATTTCAATGATGCTCACATAAAATATAGGAATTGAAACATAAAGAGAGCATCGTGAAGAATATGACTAGCACATTTAAGTCTAACCCACTTTCTATGCATATGGATTTTGTGAGCAAACAACTTGTGGGAACAAGAATCAACTTGCATAGGAAGGTAAAACAAGCATAACTTCAAAACTTTAAGCACATAGAGAGGAAACTTGATATTATTGCAACTCCTACAAGCATAAGTTCCTCCCTCATAATAATTTTCAGTAGCATCATGAATGAATTCAACAATATAACCAGCACCTAAAGCATTCTTTTCATGATCTACAAGCATAGAAATTTTATTACTCTCCACATAAGCAAAATTCTTCTCATGAATAATAGTGGGAGCAAACTCAACAAAATAATTATCATGTGAGGCATAATCCAATTGAAAATTAAAATCATGATGACAAGTTTCATGGATATCATTATTCTTTATAGCATACAAGTCATCACAATAATCATCATAGATAGCAACTTTGTTCTCATAATCAATTGGAACCTCTTTCGGAATAGTGGAATCATTATTAAATAAAGTCATGACCTCTCCGAAACCACTTTAAAAAACATAATCATCATAAATAGGAGGCATGCTATCATCATAATAAATTTGCACATCAAAACTTGGGGGACTAAAAATATCATGTTCATCAAACATAGCATCCCCAAGCTTGTGGCTTTGCATATCATTAGCATCATGGATATTCAAGGAATTCATACTAACAACATTGCAATCATGCTCATCATTCAAATATTTAGTGCCAAACATTCTAATGCATTCTTCCTCTAGTACTTGAGCACAATTTTCCTTTCCATCATACTCACGAAAGATATTAAAAAGATGAAGCGTATGAGGCAAACTCAATTCCATATTTTTTTTATTTTCTTTTATAAACTAAACTAGTGCTAAAACAAGAAACAAAAAGATTCGATTGCAAGATCTAAAGATATACCATCAAGCGCTAACCTCCCCGGCAACGGCGCCAAAAAAGAGCTTGGTGTCTACAATACAACTTTCTTCTTGTAGACATTGTTGGGCCTCCAAGTGCAGAGGTTTGTAGGACAGTAGCAAATTTCCCTCAAGTGGATGACCTAAGGTTTATCAATCCGTAGGAGGCGTAGGATGAAGATGGTCTCTCTCAAGCAACCCTGCAACCAAATAACGAAGAGTCTCTTGTGTCCCCAACACACCCAATACAATGGTAAATTTTATAGGTCCACTAATTCGGCGAAGAGATGGTGATACAAGTGGTATATGAATGGTAGATAATAGTTTTTGTAATCTGAAAAATATAAAAACAGCAAGGTAACTAATGATAAAAGTGAGCGTAAACGGTATTGCAATGCGTTGAAACAAGGCCTAGGGTTCATACTTTCACTAGTGCAAGTTCCCTCAACAATAATAACATAATTGGATCACATAACTATCCCTCAACATGCAACAAAGGGTCACTCCAAAGTCACTAATAGCGGAGAACAAACGAAGAGATTATGGTAGGGTACGAAACCACCTCAAAGTTATTCTTTCCAATCAATCCGTTGGGCTATTCCTATAAGTGTCACAAACAGCCCTAGAGTCCGTACTAGAATAACACCTTAAGACACAAATCAACCAAAACCCTAATGTCACCTAGATACTCCAATGTCACCTCAAGTATCTATGGGTATGATTATACGATATGCATCACACAATCTCAGATTCATCTATTCAACCAACACATAGAACCTCAAAGAGTGCCCCAAAGTTTCTACCGGAGAATCACGACGAAAACATGTGCCAACCCCTATGCACAGGTTCATGGGCGGAACCCGCAAGTTGATCACCAAAACATACATCAAGTGAATCACGTGATATCCCATTGTCACCACAGATACGCACGGCAAGACATACATCAAGTGTTCTCAAATCTTTAAAGACTCAGTACGATAAGATAACTTCAAAGGGGAAACTCAATCCATTACAAGAGAGTAGAGGGGGAGGAGAAACATAAGATCCAACTATAATAGCAAAGCTCGCGATACATCAAGATCGTGCCAAATCAAGAACACGAGAGAGAGAGAGAGATCAAACACATAGCTACTGGTACATACCCTCAGCTCCGAGGGAGAACTACTCCCTCCTCGTCATGGAGAGCACCGGGATGATGAAGATGGCCACCGGAGAGGGATTGCCCCCTCTCGCAGGGTGCCGGAACGGGTCTAGATTGTTTTTTAGTGGCTACGGAGGCTTCTGGTGGCGGAACTCCCGATCTATTGTGCTCCCCGATCGTTTTAGGGTATATGGAGATATATAGGCGGAAGAAGTACGTCAGGGGGGTGACGAGGGGCCCACGAGGGTGGAGGGCGCGCCCGGGGGGGTGGGCGCGCCCCCCTACCTCGTGGCTCCCTCGAAGCTTCCTTGATGTGGACTCCAAGTCTCCCGGGTTGCTTTCCTTCCAAAAGTAAGTTCCTGAAGGTTCAGGTCAATTGGACTCCGTTTGATTTTCCTTTTCTGCGATACTCTAAAACAAGGAAAAAACAGAAACTGGCACTGGGCTCTGGGTTAATAGGTTAGTCCCAAAAATAATTTAAAAGTGTATAATAAAGCCCATAAACATCTAAAGTTGATAATGTAATAGCATGGAACAATCAAAAATTATAGATACGTTGGAGACGTATCAACTACCTTCTCTTTTTTAGGCCTTGTATACAGCTTCCCTTGTGTGCAAATTCTTGGCATGTAAATTAGCCTTGATGTCTATGGCATTATGTGTAATAGCACGTTTTGACGTATGAATCAAAATATATAGGAAATAGTTTATCTCCAACCCTTGTCCGGTATTGGCTTATTTTACCCTCTGTATTCCCTCCTTGCTTCAGATTGCAACATATACTTTGGTCCGGCCTAAATGCCTGGGGCTCTACTCGGCCACGTATATTTTCAAAAGTCCGAACTCTTCTGGGGTATACTTCGGTGACCGAATATTACATTATATACATCAGCTCCGAATCATGTCTTTGGTCTATAGTTGGGTTGCCCGGCTCCTGTGGTTACCACCTTACGTTCCGCTAGTTCGGCTAAGGTAGTAAAGGTAGAACTACTGCAATCATGTTTCTGGTTCGTCCGGTCAAACACCTCAGTAGAGAAAGCTGAAAACTGACTGTCATGATATGGCGAGAGTTGGTCGGCGATTGGTGACTTACTACAAATCATTCGTGATTTACTATGTGTTATACGAAGGGCTGGTCTTCACCCAGTCATGCGACAAAGGCATCCTAGTCCGGACGGCCGCTTACGCACTAGGGGCAAGTACTTAGCCCCACTTTTGAGTCCTGGAGGGCCTTGGCAAGTTTGACCGCTTGGGCCATCGTCTTCTCCTCCAAGGCCTCACACTTGCCGATGGCGTCCTTTAGTTCTTGCTCCACTTCGGCCACCCTCTCCTCGTGCCGGCGGCGGGCGACCTGTTCGGTCTTCAATTCCGCAGCCACTTTGTTAGCGGTTGCTCTATTCGCCTTCGCCTCCTCCTTGGCTTGGGAAAGGGCGCTCTTGAGGGTCTTGACCTCGGGGCCGCCAGCTACACTCATAATCACAGCAGTAAGTGAATTCAACTTCGAATTTGCATATTACTTCAGATATATGATCAAACTCTTTAAAAGTACATGCATACCTTGCGTCTCATCGAACTGCTTGTTAATGCGGTCGATTTTATCATCGGCCAACTTCAGTTTCTGATTAAGCTCGGAAACTTCGGCGGCCTGGGCGGTCACCGCCAACAGGGAAGCCTGTTATAAAATAAAAAAGTATGTCACCTCTTCGGAATACTATGTGATCCTCTGTCCGGCTTTTTCAGCACCGGACAGAGTCTCAGGGGCTACTATCTACATATAGGTATATTTCCTTCATATGAAAAAGCGTCTAGAGCAATACGTTGCATACCTCGAAGCCTGTTAGCAGGCTGGTGAAGGCTTCGTTCAGCCCGCTCTTGACAGACTGAACCTTCTCTACCATCGCACCCATCAAGGTGCGGTGCTCGTCCACAATGGAAGCACGTCGCAGTGCTTCCACGAGAGTATTCGGTGCCTCCGGATTAGTGGAGGCCGCCGCCGAAGCTGATGCTCCCCCCTCCTCCAAAGGGGGTTGCTCGCCCGATTCCGGAGCCGTGTTGGTCTCCGGAATAATGTCCGGCTAGGGGCCGGCCTGGTGAGGGCCCCCATCCTCGGTCTCCATGGGGGTCGCACCCCCCATTTCTTCGGCAGCCGATGTATTACCCTCAGGCGCCGTCTCGCCAGCCTCGTCCACCTCTCCGCGGCCTGGAGAGGTCCTTCGGGACAACACCCCGGTATCATCTGCGATGATTGGTGAAGGGGCTCGCGGGGGCGTCTCGCTCTCTGCCATCTCTTGTGGTAGAGAACTCCCCTTAGATAGCGGAGGGTTGGGGAGGTCGCGAACAGGGCTGAAAGACACACAATATAATATGTTATATTATGAAAACATAGTGGACCGAAGACGTACAACAAATCCTTTAATACTTACGATTCGGCCAGGGGCTTCACCCTAGGAAGCCTCTTGGGGATGGGTTCAGCCTCTGAATCCGAACCATCCGAGAGGGCCATCTTCGCCCTCTTGGGCGCCTCCGCCTCTGGGTCTGTGGAGGCTGCCCTCTTCTTCTTCCTCCCCTTAAGAGGGGAGTCGCTTTCTGCTTCCTCCTCCTCTTCGTCTTCATCTCCTTCATGAGAGGAGAGGATTTCGGTCTCTCCGGACACTGCGTCCGAAGTACTCTTATGGCGAAGGCCGCCTTTGGCCTCCATGTGCTTCTTCTTCTTGGCCTTCTTATCTGGCGCTTGATAGGGCGCCGGGGCCAGCATCTTCGTTAGCTGGGGTATGGCCGGATCTTCAGGCAGTGGTGTCGGACACTTAATCCGCTCCGCCTTTTCTATCCAGCCGTGTACAATGGATAGTAAATTCATTATGCCTAAGAAACTTATTGATCGAAAATGTATTTGGGAAAATCATACTTACCGGTGTGGCTGGATTTTCGCTGTCAAGACCGATGTCTTCAGTCTTCTTCGGGCACGCTTTTTGGGCCTTGAACAACAGCTTCGAGATGTCTTCGTGTGTTGTGCTGAAGAAGCGATTCAGGGTCCGTGGATCTTTCGAATTGAACTCCCACATATGAGAGGGCCAGAGTTGGCAGGGAAGAATCCGGTGGAAGAGCGTCACCTGGATCACGTTCGTGAGACTGGTGTTCTTGCCAATCATGTTTTTGATGCGCTTCTGCAACATCAACACTTCCGTCGTGGATCCCCAGTCCAGACCCTTAACGGTCCATGAGGTGAGCCGCATAGGGAGTCCGGATCTGAACTCGGGAGTGGCCGCCCACTTGGCGTCGTGGGGTTCGGTGATGTAGAACCACTCCTGCTGCCACACCTTGACGGTCTCCACGAAGGCCCCCTTTGGCCAGACAGTGTTGGGTATCTTGCTCACCATGGCACCGCCGCAGTCCGCATGCTGCCCATCGACCACCTTCGGCTTCATATTGAAGACCTTGAGCCATAGGCCAAAGTGTGGGGATGCGGAGCAACGCCTCACACACGACGATGAATGCCAAGACGTGAAGAAAGTAATTTGGGGCTAGGTCACGGAAATCTAGCCCGTAGTAGAACATGAGGCCCCGGAAAAAGGGATGAAGGGGAAAGCCTAGACATCGGAGAAAGTGGGGAATGAATACAACCCTTTCGTTGGGCTCCAGAGTAGAGATGACTTGGTCCTTGACAGGGAGCCTGCACGCGATATTTGCAGACAGGTATCCTGCCTCTCGGAGCTCCTTGGCGTCCTTTTCGGTGACGGAGGAGGCCTCGCACTTACCCTTTGAACCAGATCCTGACATGGCTGGGAGGCTGGTGGCGGTGGGAAAAATTGAAGCCTGGACACTGGAGCTTGAGGATGGGAAAGCAGGAGAGGAAAGAAGGTGTGGGGAAAAAGAGAGATCTTTATCCTCTTATATAGGCAGTGAATATCAAACGCCCCCACAAGCCTTGAAATTCGCCTGTTTTCGAGGGGTCGTGCAAATGGCACGGTTGGATTACCCAAAACCGTATTGATGAGGATCCCGTAATGGGCGGGCACGATCTCTGTTTTGACAAGACGTGCCAATAGAGGTTGTGCCTCGAAACGCGAAGCGGGTGATGTAAAAACGGTTCAAAATATTAAGAGGCCGGACGTGATGTTTCGCCGAAAAAGTTGTCAGTGGAAAGACACTATTTTGTTTGGTATCTTACCTTTGTGGCTAAGTGTTGCAACAATTATACAGAGTCGGATATAGTTCTTTTGTTCAGAAGATTGCTTTCTACTCAGGAGGAGGAACCCGCCTTGCAATGCCGAAGACAACCCGCGTGCCGAACATATCGTCATTGAAGACTGGTTCAGGGGCTACTGAGGGGGTCCTGGATTAGGGGGTCCTCGGGTGTCCGGGCTATGTGACATGGGCCGGAGTGATGGGCCATGAAGGTACAAGGCAGAAGGCCTTCCCCCGTGTCCGAGTAGGACTCTCCTATGCGTGGATGGAAAGATCGGTGTCCGGATATGTAATTTCCTTCCTCTGTAAACCGACTCTGTACAATCCCATGCCCCTCCCGTGTGTATATAAACGGGAGGGTTTAGTCCGTAGAGGCTATCAGAATTCACAGAGGCTAGACAGCTAGGGTTTAGCCATTACGATCTCGAGGTAGATCAACTCTTGTAAGCCCTATACTTATCAAATACAATCAAGCTAGACATGGGGTTTTACCTCCATTAAGAGGGCCCGAACCTGGGTAAACATCGTGTTCCCCTGTCCCTTGTTACCTTCGATCCTCAAACGCATAGTTTGGTACCCCTACCTGAGATCGGCCAGTTTTGACACCAATAGCGGGTGACGCAAAGCGATCAAGTATAGATCGAAAAACCCCAAAAAGCGCCGATCAAAACGACCAGCGAGAAAGCGAAAAAAACCCGGAGCAAGGGCTTGGGTGTTGGAGATATGCCCTAGAGGCAATCATGTATGATGATATTTCCTATGTGTTTATGAATGAAGATAGTCCTTGGACATTATCAATGATGTGTACCAGCAAGTACGTGACTTGTTTGTGGGACTATGCATTGTATGATGACTGTCCTAAAAGGTCCCTAGTCGAAAGGGCTATGTGGACGCGCAACCAACTAGACTAGCATATGACACGGTCGATGGCTTGGTCTCACTAGCCATGGAGCATTGGATGCTAACCGGATAATATGGACTTGGAAGGATCTGGTCGGATTTGACGTAGTCGAACCCGAGTCGAGATAAGGTCCGAGTCGGACAGACCCAACTATGAGACGCGGGGATATGTCATCTGTGAGTCTCTAGTACAACATATGTTCTATGTCCTAAGACCTGAACTGACGCATGTACTCGGGATGGTGACAGACTTGCTTTGGGCCGACCAAATGCTACTCCGTCACTGGGTAGTTACAAAGGTAGGTTTCAGGCTTGTCCAGACCCATCCTGCGAGACATGGTCGAGCAAGATGGGATTTTCCCGTCCGACCAGGAGAGATATACTCTGGGCCCCTCGTGTGATCCGACCATGATAAGCATGGCCGTGCGACAAGGATTATGAGATAATCCGGATAGTGGTCGACATCACTGGAACGAGAAAGAGGTTGGGCTAGCACAAGGACGACAGACTCGCCTTGAGCTCGACAACGTATATCGTGTGGCAAAAGGAATGGAAGTATGATGTACAGGTTCGCTAACCAGCTTCATAGTCTGCTTGGTGTTCGGCATGCCTTGCTAGAGGCCGCTACCAACCGTGCAGTTCGGAGTTGATCCGAACTGCGACCAAGCCGACTTGAACCTAAGGGGTCACGTGCTTAAGGGAAGGAACCTATGAGGTCGGATCCGAGGACACTGGTCGGATGTGATCCGAACTATATTCTGATTGTGGCCGAGTAGACTTATGGGCTTTAGGGTCCGTGCGAGGCCCAAGTGTTGGGCCGGCAACAGACGCCTATATATATAGTGGAGGTGCCGCACACTCACATGGTTGATCGCTTCGGCGCTGTCACTAGGGTTTGCATGTGTTGCAAATAGACACCTCCACTCACCGCCGGTTGTGTGATCAGACCTAGCAGTCCACCGCACGATGTTCCTCCTGCACGCGCGGATACCGTTAGAGGCGGTGCACTTGCACCGCTCCGGCAAACCTGTACGTGGGAACCGACCACCGGTTGTACGAGGGAGATCGGACGAGGAGGAGACGATCCACGCGGACGCGCTGCCCTAACTCTTCTTCTGCTGCACGGCACTGCGCGTCTAGTGGTAACGAATTGTGATCCATCTCCCGTAGCATGTTCTAAATTGTTCTGCATGTAGGAAATTTTAATTTGCAGTCGACGCACCCTACCGTAGACTCCAACAGTGGTATCAGAGCCTCTGCTATAGGATTTGGATTCAGATCATATGCATATTAGATATGTGGAGGCAATAGATGAGATTTGTTGCCATTGATAAGAATGGTTGTGTGCACGGTTGATGACATCAACTGTACATGGGGATCGATGTGGCTATGTTTTTTGTTGATTGGGATCGATGAGGTCGTGACACGACCTACCCCTACCGGTCGGTTATCCGCCATCGGGGTTAACAATGAAACATAAATCCGAATCAGATTCGCGATGATCGATGAGATCGGTCAGATCAGAGAATTCAGCGTGATCGGAGTTCAGATGTGATCCGTAATTTCCGAAAACATGTGCGTAGCGCCTTGTATTTCGTACACGATCACTCAAACCGGTAGAATGCGATTCTATGCATAACTTTATTTTGCAGGGTTTGATGTGAATAGTATGGCCCATGTGTATGTGATGCATGTGTGTAAATTATACATGACCTGCGTGTCATGTTTGTCAGCCGGCAGGAGCCAAAGTGCTGTCATTATATTGTATAACGACCTGCGTGTCGACTTGTGACTCTATGTAAAATTCATAACTAGATGTAGTAGTTGGATAATAGAGATCAGGTTGGTGTCTTGGCGTCCCGGCGTGACAAACAAGATGGAGTTCCTAGATGGTCATCGGAGTCGGAGCCAACCTGGAAGAACATCCATGAAGGAGCCATACTATTTCACATTATGTGATTGTTATGCTTCCTTGTTTTCTATGCATGTTAGAATGGCAGAAAGATCCCTCATGAATATCAAGCGAATTGACATCCCCGATGTTGCACCTTCACACGTCAAGTACGTCTAGTAGTGGACTGATAAAATTGGGGTGCTGCTAGGTGTCCTTGAACTGAAGGGTTCGTGTCGGACATGGACATGCACTGGATTAGGTTGACTTGACAAGGCTATCAAAACGGTTTTGGACCTTTTGGCAAAAGAGGTCGGGAGCCGGGGTATGAGATACCTACCCGATCGACAAGAGTCGTATAGAGATACGATTAGCAAGGATTTGCTTACCGGATAGGCATGTTGTCTAGCAGTGATGCTAAAGCTCACTATTCACATGTGCTAGTCGGATCCTGAATCACTGAGAGTTTGCGAAGGGATGCTGACTTCAGTGGGAGTATTTCTGTTTAAGGCTAGAATTACTCTACATAAACACATTGCTTAGTGATTGCATATTTTTCTGTTGTAGATAAATGGCACCATCTGCTCAACCCAACTTTGCATTGAAATCAATTCTGGAAAAGGATAAACTGAATGGAACAAACTTTACTACCTGGTATAGAAATTTGAGAATTGTTCTCAAGCATGATAAAAAGGAACATGTTCTAGAGGATCCGCTTCCAGAGGAACCTGCCGATAATGCTAGTACCACAACCAAGAATGCCTACCAGAAACTCGTTAATGAATCAGACGAGATCAGCTGCCTCATGCTGGCTTGTATGGAGCTCGATTTGCAGCAACATTTCGAAGACGTTGGGGCTTTCGATATGATTGAGAGTCTCAAGAGCATGTTTCAGGTGCAGTCTAGGACCGAAAGGTTCAACGTCTGGTGATCCTTGTTGGATTGTAAGCTGAAGGAAGGTGATCCACTGAGCCCGCATGTGATCAAGATGATCGGATATGTGCAAGCTTTGGATAGGTTGGGCTTCCCGCTCTTGGATGAGCTGGCTACTGATGTAGTTCTGGGTTCTCTTCCGCCCAGCTATGGGACGTTCATCTCGAACTATCATATGCATGGCATGGATAAGAAGCTCACTGAATTGCATGGGATGCTCAAAGTGGCAGAGAAGGATATTAAGAAAGGCACGCATCAAGTGTTGATGGTGCAGAAATCAGCTAAGTTCAAGAAGAGTTGGTCTAGGAAGAAGGCTAAGGCAAAGGGCACGGAGATGGTAACCTCCGCCGCTGCGCCGAAGTCTGGACCGGACTCAAAGACCATTTGCTATCATTGCAAGGAAACTGGTCACTGGAAGAGGAACTGTAGCAAGTGGCTTGCAGAGCATGGCAAGAAGGCCGGGAATGCTGCTTCAGGCAAAGGTACACTTGTTGCATATGTTATAGACGTTTACCTTGCTGACATACCTAGTAGCTCTTGGGTATTTGATACCGGATCGGTTGTTCATATTTGCAACTCGATGTAGGGGCTGGTAAGAACAAGGTGTGTGGCACAAGGGGACATTGACATCAGGGTCGGCAACAAAGCAAGAGTTGCTGCGTTGGAGGTCGACACGATGCAGCTCCAGCTTCCTTCTAGATTTATTTTGGAATTGAATAATTGTTATTACATTCCTGCACTTAGTCGGAACATTATTTCTGCCTCATGCTTGATGAGTCAGGGTTATTAATTCAATTTAAAGGACAATGGTTGTTCGATTTATTTGAATGGTATGTTCCATGGCTATGCACCCATTGTTGATGGGTTATTTATATTGAATCTAGAATGGGAACCGGTCTATAACGTGAATGTCAAGAGGCATAAGCCCAATGAGATAAATCCGACATACTTCTGGCATTGCCGGCTTGGACACATTAGTCTGAAACGCATGAAGAAGCTCCATGATGATGGACTCCTAACTTCGACTGACTTTGGGTCGTTCGAGACATGCGAATCATGCTTGCTTGGCAAGATGACTAAGTCTCCTTTCGCAAAGAGTTGTGAGAGGGCATTCGAGCTGTTGGAACTGATACACAGTGATGTGTGTGGACTAATGAGCACAACTGCCAGAGGTGGCTATCAGTACTTCGTGACTTTTACCGACGACTTGAGTAGATACGGATATATCTATTTGATGAGGCACAAGTCAGAGACTTTTGAAAAGTTCAAAGAGTTTCAAAACGAGGTGGAAAATCAGCTCGGCAAGACTATAAAATTTCTACGATCTGATCGTGGAGGTGAGTACATGAGCCAGGAGTTTGATGATCATCTGAAAAGTAGAGGTATAGTACCTCAGCTCACACCTCCGGGTACGCCACAGAGAAATGGTGTATCAGAACGGAGGAATCACACCTTGTTGGACATGGTTCGATCTATGATGAGCAAGTTGGATTTACCCTTATCATTCTGGGGATACGCTCTAGAAACTGCAGCTTTCACACTTAACAGGGTACCATCAAAATCCGTAGATAAGACACAACATGAGATGTGGACCGGGAAGAGTCCCAGTTTGTCTTTTCTAAAGATTTGGGGTTGTGAAGCATTTGTCAAGAAACTTATGTCAGACAAGCTTACACCCAAGTCGGATAAATGCATATTCATGGGATATCCGAGGGAAACCTTGGGATATAACTTCTACATCCGGGAAGAGAACAAAGTGTTTGCTACTCGGAATGGGGTTTTCCTTGAGAAAGAGTTTCTCAGTCGGGAGGCCAGTGGGAGGATGGTCCGACTCGAAGAAATCCGAGGACCACTCGGGGATGGCTTGGCTGGTGATGAGATCATACCGGAGTCAGTCAGGGAACCCGTAGTGGAAGCGGCACCGAAACCACGAAGGTCGGAAAGATTGCGCAGAGTGTGTGATGTATTGTTGCTAGAAAGCGACGAGCCGGCCACATATGCGGAAGCGATGGTGAGCCCATATTCCGAGGCATGGATGGAGGCCATGAGATCCGAGTTAAAGTCCATGGATGAGAATCAAGTTTGGGACTTGGTTGATCCGCCGCCTGGCATAACGCAAGGTAGTCAGAGTCGGGATTTGGAGTCGGATCGATTTTCCTTAGACAGAATCGAGTCGTAGTATCGAGTCATGGAATCGAGGATTCTACTAGATTTACTCAAATAAGATATTTTGTATCCATGGAAGAAATTCATATGGGTTCTATAGAGCTTTGACACTAAATATAGAGCAAAGACGTACACATCAATGCTAGTTCTACTCCACTTCTTTTTATGGCTAACCTACTATTAGCTTAGATGTATGTAACATATATGAGAGGCAAATATATAGAACATTGAAATCTTCGACGCACGAAATTTACTTACGAGTTTTTTAGAATACGTGAATAGCCGATCACTTGTATATCCACCCTGTAGTGCTTAACCTTGAAGGGTCTTGCTCTCCTTCTCTGATTAATCTTGATGCATCCTCCTTCCCACACAAATTCCATTTGTCGACAAGTATGATCCTCAATTTTGATCTAGGTTTTGAGAGCCAGATCAAAGGTGTCGGCGCCTGAGCCTTTGGGCTTGGGAGGGGAATAAAGGGCCATGAGGCATGTGAAAATGGTTTGGATGATGGCATACTATTCTGCTACAACTAAACAAACGGCTTAGATAAATTAGTAGAATCGGACATAGTCCATACCATAGTCGGGATTCTACAGTTTTGTACATGATTCTATGATTTGGATCGCGACTCAACATGGATTCTACCTGATCCGGATTCATAGCGGGACTTGGATCGACATGGTTCCGTAGGGTCGTGAAGTCGTAGGATTCTAGGAGTCAAGTCGGGATTCTGACTACCTTGGCGTAACGGCCATTGGTTGCAAATGGGTCTTTAAGAAGAAAACCAATGTGGATGGAAATGTTCAGATCCACAAAGCTCGACTTGTCGCTAAGGGTTATGGACAAGTTCAATGAATTGACTACGACGAGACTTACTCGCCGGTAGTGATGTTGAAGTCGGTGAGGATCGTACTAGCTATAGCTGCATATTTCGATTACGAGATATGGCAGATGGATGTCAAGATGGCTTTCCTTCACGGAAATTTAACCGAGGACGTGTATATGATACAGCTCGAGGGTTTTGTCGATCCGACTAGCACTAGTAAGGTATGCAAGCTCAAGAGATCCATTTATGGGTTGAGGCAAGCATCTCGGAGCTGGAACATTCGTTTTGATGAGGTCGTCACTGGTTTCGGCTTCATCAAAAGCGAAGAGGACTCTTGTTTATACAAGAAGTTAAGTGGGAGCTCGATAGTGTTTTTGATCTTGTATGTGGATGACATACTACTGATCGGAAATGATATTTCGATGCTGAACTCGGTCAAGGAGTCATTGAATGGCAAGTTTTCGATGAAGGACCTTGGTGAGGCAATGTACATTTTAGGCATTAAGATCTATAGAGATAGATCAAGGAGGCAGCTCGGCTTAAGCCAGAGCACGTACATAGATAAAGTGTTGAAGCGGTTCAACATGAGTGAGGCAAAGAAAGGGTTCTTGCCACTCTCACATGGTATAAGGCTAAGCGAGACTCAGAGTCCTTCAACATCTGATGAGCGAAGCAGGATGAGTAGGATTCCATATGCCTCGGCAATCGGATCCATCATGTATGACATGATATGTACGCGGCCCGATGTCGCTTTTGCAATAAGCTTAACAAGTAGATACCAGGCCAACCCAGGTGAGAGTCACTGGGCAGCGGTAAAGACTATTTTGAAGTACCTGAAAAGGACTAAAGAGATGTTCCTAGTTTATGGAGGTGAGGAAGAGATCGTCGTAAGGGGTTACGCCGATGCTAGTTTCCAAACTGACAGAGATGATTGTCGATCACAGTCCGGATTCGTGTACATCATGAACGGAGGAGCAGTGAGCTGGATGAGTTCCAAGCAAGATACGGTGGCCGATTCTACTACAGAAGCCGAATACATTGCGGCTTGTGAAGCTTCAAAGGAAGGTGTTTGGATCCGGAACTTTCTGGATGATCTTGGTATTTTCCCAACCTCGGTAAAACCATTGGACCTTTATTGTGATAATTCTGGTGCCATCGCACAAGCCAAGGAGCTGAGGAATCACCACAAGGTCAGACACATAGATCGGAAATATCACCTGATACGAACGATCGTAAAGAGTGGTGATATAGAGTTATGCAAAATTCACACGAATGCAAATGTTGCGGATCCGTTGACTAAGCCGCTTCCACAACCCAAGCATGAGGGGCACGTTAGAGCTATGGGCATTTGATGTCTATTTGATTGACTCTAGTGCAAGTGGGAGACTGTTGGAGATATGCCCTAGAGGCAATCATCTATGATGATATTTTCTATGTGTTTATGAATAAAGATAGTCCTTAGACATTATCAATGATGTGTATCAGCAAGTACGTGACTTGTTTGTGGGACTATGCATTGTATGATGACTGTCCTAAAAGGTCCCTAGTCGAAAGGGCTGTGTGGACGCGCAACCAACTAGACTAGCATATGACACGGTCGATGGCTTGGTCTCACTAGCCATGGAGCATTGGATGCTAACCGGATAATATGGACTTGGAAGGATCTGGTCGGATTCGATGTAGTCGGATCCGAGTCGAGATAAGGTCCGAGTCGGACAGACCAACTATGAGACGCAGCGATATGTCATCTGTGAGTCTCTAGTGCAGCGTATGTTCTATGTCCTAAGACCTGAGCTGACGCATGTACTCGGGATGGTGACAGACTTGCTTTGGGCCGACCAAATGCTACTCCGTGACTGGGTAGTTACAAAGGTAGGTTTCAGACTTGTCCAGACCCATGCTGCGAGACATGGTCGAGCAAGATGGGATTTGCCCCTCCGACCGGGAGAGATATACTCTGGGCCCCTCGTGTGATCCGACCAGGATAAGCATGGCCATGCGACAAGGATTATGAGATAATCCGGATAGTGGTCGGCATCACTGGAACGAGAAAGAGGTTGGGCTAGCACAAGGATGACAGACTCGTCTTGAGCTCGACAACATATATCGTGTGGCAAAAGGAATGGAAGTATGATGTACAGGTTCGCTAACCAGCTTCATAGTCTGCTTGGTGTTCGGCATGCCTTGCTAGAGGCCGCTACCAACCATGCAGTTCGGAGTTGATCCGAACTGCGACCAAGCCGACTTGAACCTAAAGGGTCGCGCACTTAAGGGAAGGAACCTACGAGGTCGGATCCGAGGACACTGGTCGGATGTGATCCGAACTGTATTTGGATTGTGGCCGAGTAGACTTATGGGCTTTAGGGTCCGTGCGAGGCCCAAGTGTTGAGCCCGCGACGGACGCCTATATATATAGTGGAGGTGCCGCATACTCACGCGGTTGATCGCTTCGGCGCTGTCACTAGGGTTTGCATGTGTTGCGAATAGACACCTCCACTCGCCGCCGGTTGTGTGATCGGACCTAGCAGTCCGTCGCACAACATTCCTCCTGCATGCGCGGATACCGTTAGAGGCGGTGCACTTGCGCCGCTCCGGCGAACCTATACATGGGAACCGACCACCGGTTGTACGAGGGAGATCGGACGAGGAGGAGACGATCCACGCGGACGCGCCGCCCCAACTCTTCTTCCGCTGCACGGCACTGCGCATCTAGTGGTAACGAACTGTGATCCATCTCCCGTAGCATGTTCTTGGTTGTTCTGCGCGTAGGAAATTTTAATTTGCAGTCGACGCACCCTACCGTAGACTCCAACATCGGGAAAAAAGACTCTAGGGCAGACGGTCAACATGACCGGCGGACGAACCCTAGGTACGGGCGACGTGGCCCCAGGCGGCGGTCATGGAGGCCAACCGCCCCAGGGGCGGCGTGCGGGTGCGAAAACGGCGGCGACTAGGGTTTGAATCAGTTAGGCTGATACCATGTTAGAAGGGAGTGAGAGAGATTTGGTGGATTGTTTATTGTATTGCTTGAGCCTCATGGGCATATATATATATATATGAACACTATTCTGATCACGGGATCAGAATAATATTCTGATCACAACCTGACATGCCCCGCTAGTAGTACGTTGAACTTCCCTGTGAACTAGTTTGAACTTCTGCCAACATTGCCGAAATGGGGCTTGCCATATACCGTTGGAAAGCTATGGACATCAGTATCATGACCCAACTTAAATTTTTGGCAAAATATAAGTGGTTTAAGAGCAGTTTTGAAAACCGTTTTTTCTTCGCACAAAAACGTGAATCGTATTTTCGATCGCATTTCTAAACCGTTTATCGGAATGAGGCATATAATATGGCGTTGGAAAGCTTCTGCAAAACCGCTCCTTCCACATGTTGAAAGTTTTCTCTAATTCCCTATGGTTAAAGTGTAATTTGAAAAAACGTAAAATTTTGTAAACCGAACAGCTGAGTTAGTTTTTTCGATGTCATTTCTAAACGGCTAATCCAATGGAGGCATATGATACGGCGTTGGAAAGCTTATGAAAATGCGCTACTTTTTCATCTTGAAAGTTTTTTTCTAATTTTGAATGGTTTAAGAGTAATTTAGAAAATGGTCCAAGTGTTGGAAATATGCCCTAGAGGCAATAATAAAAGCATTATTATTATATTTCCTTGTTCATGATAATTGTCTTTATTCATGCTATAATTGTGTTATCCGGAAATCATAATACATGTGTGAATAACAGACACCAACATGTCCCTAGTAAGCCTCTAGTTGACTAGCTCGTTGATCAACAGATAGTCATGGTTTCCTGACTATGGACATTGGATGTCATTGATAACGAGATCACATCATTAGGAGAATGATGTGATGGACAAGACCCAATCCTAAACATAGCACAAGATCGTATAGTTCGTTTGCTAGAGTTTTCCAATGTCAAAGTATCTTTTCCTTAGACCATGAGATCGTGTAACTCCCGGATACCGTAGGAGTGCTTTGGGTCTACCAAACGTCACAACGTAACTGGGTGACTATAAAGGTAGACTACGGGTATCTCCGAAAGTGTCTGTTGGGTTGACATGGATCAAGATTGGGATTTGTCACTCCGTATGACGGAGAGGTATCACTGGGCCCACTCGGTAATGCATCATCATAATGAGCTCAAAGTGACCAAGTGTCTGGTCACGGGATCATGCATTACGGTATGAGTAAAGTGACTTGCCGGTAACGAGATTGAACGAGGTATTGGGATACCGACGATCGAATCTCGGGCAAGTAACATATCGATTGACAAAGGGAATTGCATACGGGGTTGATTGAATCCTCGACATCGTGGTTCATCCGATGAGATCATCGTGGAGCATGTGGGAGCCAACATGGGTATCCAGATCCCGCTGTTGGTTATTGACCGGAGAGTCGTCTCGGTCATGTCTGCTTGTCTCCCGAACCCGTAGGGTCTACACACTTAAGGTTCGGTGACGCTAGGGTTGTGAAGATATGTATATGCAGTAACCCGAATGTTGTCCGGAGTCCCGGATGAGATCTCGGACGTCACGATGAGTTCCGGAATGGTCCGGAGGTAAAGAATTATATATAGGAAGTGCTGTTTCGGCCATCGGGACAAGTTTCGGGGTCACCGGTATTGTACCGGGACCACCGGAAGGGTCCCGGGGGTCCACCGGGTGGGGCCACCTATCCCGGGGGGCCCCATGGGCTGAAGTGGGAGGGAACCCAGCCCAAAGTGGGCTGGGGCGCCACCCCCCCAAGGGCCCATGCGCCTAGGGTTGGGGGGGAACCCTAGAGGGGGCGCCCCCTTGCTTGGGGGGCAAGCCCCCCACCCCTTGGCCGCCGCCCCCCTAGTAGATCCATCTACTAGGGCCGCCCCCCCCCCTTGGCACCCCTATATATAGTTGAGGAGAGGGGAGGACTTCATACCTCAGCCTTGGCGCCTCCCTCTCTCCCCGTTACGTCTCTCTCTCGTAGTATAGGCGAAGCCCTGCTACTGTGACGCCCTGCATCCACCACCACGCCGTCGTGCTGCTGGATCTTCATCAACCTCTCCTCCTCCCCTTGCTGGATCAAGAAGGAGGAGACGTCTCCCGTCCCGTACATGTGTTGAACGCGGAGGTGCCGTCCGTTCGGCGCTTGGTCATCGGTGATTTGGATCACGTCGTGTTCGACTACATCATCACCGTTCTTTTGAACGCTTCCGTGCGCCATCTACAAAGGTATGTAGATGCATCCAATGACTCATTGCTAGATGAACTCCTAGATGATCTTGGTGAAACGAGTAGGAAATTTTTTGTTTTCTGCAACGTTCCTCAACACCAAGTCCTACCGAGTTCGTATTTTCGAGCTAATTTTTTAACTGTTCGTCCGAATGCAGCAAATGATATGGCGTTGGAAAGCTTCAACAAGTGCGAAACTTTTTGGTATGTATTGTTTCACCCAATTCTTTACGGTTTTAAGTCAGTTTCAAAAATGGCGAAAAATATATTTTCGCCGTAATTTCTACAAACTTTATCGAAATGGGGCAAATAATATACCGCTGAAAAGCTATGGAAAATGCGACACTTTTTCATGTTGATGGTTTTCTCTGATTCCTAGCCGTTTTCAATTAATTTTGAAAACGGTGGGATCATGCGTTCTGCCTATATCGCGAAACAGATTCTTCGAAAATGCACCGCGTGAAGAACCTGAACTTCTCGACGCGTGTACCTGAACTTCACTCTGTTTTTCACGTGATTTTTTTGCTCGTAGGTCTCCATCCACTGCTCGTAACTCTCCATCCACTCACTGAAATTGAGCAAGTGATATACCAGTGGAAAGCTGCTGTAAGCACTTAACTTTCCCGTGTTGATCGTTTTTTCATATTCGCGACAATTTTAAAAGTTTTTCATCTGAAATTCATCCATTGTAGTAATTGAACTTCCTGCTGTTTTCAGTTGAACTTCTGTGATGTATTTTCGTTTGTAATTTTCTCATCCATCGTCAGTGTTACACAAATGATATTCCTTTTGTACAAACCCCTCTCACAATAATTTTTTTTAACTTTCTCCGACCGAGGACTTGAAACTTATACAAATGATATTCCTGTAGTTTTTAGGTAAATTAGAAAATGGCGAGATCATGATTTCTGCGTTCATCGCGAACGGAAATGCACTGCGTGAAGTAGTTGAACTTCACGGGCATGTCTGTTTGAACCTCACTCTGTTTTTGACGTGCTGTTTTTTGCACTATGTGAAGTAGTTGAACTTCTGGGGCATGTCTGTTTGAACTTCACTCTGTTTTACTTTATTGTATTTTTATTATATGGAACACACACCAAGGAGTACGTGAACTTCTGGTTATTATCATTTTGAACTTCCCTCTGGTTTGAGAGAATTATTTTAAAACCCAAAAAACAACATATTTTTTTACGTATTTTGGACATCTAAATACACGGTGAACCTCTCTCACAAGAATTTTTTGAACTTTTCTTCGCCGAGCACTTGAACTTCTAGCAACCATTTTTTCATTTATGAGTTGTTTTTAAAAATGCAAAAAATGGCGTTGTGTTTTTTATTTTTTGAACAGGTAAATCCTAGGTTTTAATAAACTCCGAACTTCTGTGTTATTTCAATTTGAACTTCAACTTTTTATATTTTGATTAAAGCATGGAAATACATGGTGAACCTCTCTCGCAAGAATTTTTAAACTTCCCTGGACAGAGCACTTGAACTTCTGTCAACAAAATTTTTAAGCCTTTATTTTTCTATACTTCTATTCTCACCTGAAATGCATTGCTTGCAGTATTTGAACTTCTCGCTGTTTTCACTACGAACTTCTGTCACATTTTTGTGTGTATGTCGAATTACATACAATTGAAGGTCCGACGTCATTTTTTGTTATTTTTAAAACATGTAATTGGAGGTCGGACATGCCGCGATATAAATTATGAACCATGCACGGGGGTGCACATAGACTTTTTGCAACAAATCTGAGTTTTTTATATTCTTCGAACTTCTATGTTATTTCGAATTGAACTTCTTAATCTTATTCTTACAAAATATATGTTTCCAAATAAACATAAAACACTTTTTTTAAATTGAACCTCATACTTTTTTTCCTAGAAATGGAAAGAATTTGAGTTTTCTGTAAACATCAAACTACTCTTTTTATTTTAATTTGAACTTCTTTAATTTTATTCTTTAGTAACAAAGGAAACCTATGTTTTTTTATAAATATTGAACTTGTTTTTTATAATTTCAACTTCTTGGTTTATTTGAAATACTTTATTTTTCCATTTTTTTAAACCGTAAAACAATGTTCTTTTTATAAAAAACATAAGCATCAAAGTCATGTGTTATGTTATTTTGAACTTCTTGCTTTTCTTTAGATATAAAAAATTCTAATTTTCTTATAAACATTGACCCTGCTATGTATCTTAAATTTGAACTTCTTGGTTTAGTTTCAGAGACGGAAAAAATTGTCTATTGTTTTGTCTTTTAACTTGTAGGCTTTTCGGGGTTTTGTGAACTTCTAGAGTTTATTTTTGTGCAAAAGTTACACACACACACACACAGAGAGAGACATAATAGAACAACACCCACACACTGATGCTCACATGTTGTTCCCCCCTTCTTTTAGTATACACATTGAACGACCCCCAGTAGCTAGGATGAACTTCTCTCTTTCTGCCTGAGAGAAATACACGTACGCAAGAGAAAATTTATGTATCTGGGAGCACCCATTTTTTGACAGTGATGGAGTGTGTTGCATCCACCGCTCGGCCGACGGAACAACCAATATCTTCAGGTTCCATTTTTTCAAAATGTGTGTCTTGAAGAAATATTAAAGGCAGAGGATTGACCGCGATGATGGCCAGAAGCCGTGGGTCAAGCATGGCCACAACGGGGGTGGGAGGGCTTGTTCATAAATAACGAAGTGCCATTTTTTATTTAGAAACGATGAAAATCCTTTTTATGATTTTTGAACGGCTTTATTTTTAGAATTTGAACTTCTTGTTTTTTTATTTTAGAAACGGTGAAATATTCACTTCAAAGTGCATTGTTATCTTTTGAACTTCTGTATTTTTCTGTTTGAACTTCTTATGATCTTCCCGTTAGCAGATTTGGATTTTTCTATTTTTTTATAGATCAAACTACTACGTTATTTAAATTTTGAACTTCTTGTTTCCATTCTTTAATAACAAGAAAAATCCAAGTTTCCTATAATCATTGAATAGCTCCATCTTGTTAATTTGGACTTCTTGTTTTGCTATTTTTAATTTGAAGTTCCTGTTTTTAAGAAGCAAGGTCGTTCAATTTTTCTATAAACATTGAACTCCTTGATTATTATATTTTGAACTTCTTGGTTGAAAATCTTTTTGACACGTGAAAAATCACAATTTTTAAATAGACATCAAATTCTTCTTTTTTTACTTGAACTTCTTGGTCTTTATTTTAAGAATATGAGAATTTTCATGGATAACATTTTTTTCATTATTACATTTTTTAACTAATTGCTTATCTCATATATGAGACCTTTTTTCCTTTTTACATATGAATAAAATAGAAGGACACACCCATCACACAACCACACACAGAAACGCGCGCGCGGGCACACGCACACACAACTACCACATACTTTTGACGTAGAAACCATCTTTCCTACAACCATAAATACATAACATCATACTAGTTTTTAACGACCATATAATAGCTTGATCGATGGCCTCAATATTGTGAAAGGAACATCTAAATTCTCAGCTCACTTCCCTGAAAAACACACATCATTTGTCATTGTTTCTTGCTCTTTTTTATCAAGTTTAAGCATTGACTGAAATTCCAAATTCAGTGGTGGAGCTATGCAATGACATGCACCAAAAACATGCACACAAATTCAGAGAGGTCAGAAGCTATGAAGTACAAGTATACGAGTACATGTGTATCCGTGTATCTGCGGTTGATTGTGTGGAAGAGGTGCTCACGGACAGACAAAGTCAACGCTCGACGGATACATGGCCGTCACAGTTCTGACAGAGGCAGAATGGATACAGGCCAGGTCCGGGCAACCGTCCTGATGTGCCTTGTGCCCTGCTGCTGACCTTCAACAGGAAATAACAGAGAACTTGAGTCGCGGTGTATCAAGCATCACGTGTTCGATTTTTAGAGCATCCTTGCTTGTAAGGTGGAATCAAATATCAAAGGGAACTTAATATTTGGAAATATAATTCTAAGTATCCGTAGGGAGAACTCAACTAGGACTGCTCATCCAGCCAGACCATTCCTTCCTTTTCATAATTTTTCATACAGAAAAAATAAGAAATAGATGCCATGACCTCTGCTCAGTGTGGACCGAAGGAAATTACTCTAGCATCTGCAAGAACAAGTAACTGAATTACCCTATGCTACTGACGGACTGTCGGGAGGATTTGTTTTAGTGCGTACGACCATTTTTGCATCTCCATCCAGCCGCAATTGATGCTGCGACCGCCAGCGATGGGAAATTTGAGCGAATGCGTCAGGAGGGTTGCAGGCAGCGGTGGTGCGTAGGCATAAACATGTACGTACATTTATAATGGAAAGTGAATCACTGTATGAACAACATTCTTCTGAATTTATATGCAAGAACTATCTGAAGTTTTCTTCCTCTGTTGTACCTGAACTTCAATTCCAAGAAAATGGAAAGTGGTCACCGGCGAGTAAAGAGCGGTGAAGGATCTTGCCAGATCCGACGACCCCCGACGTGCTTCGGGAGGTGGTGCGGCGATGTCTCCCGATCTGTTGGAGGCGGGGTGTGGTGTGTCGCCGGTTGGGGTCGGGGTTGCAACGCGTCTGTGGCTAGGGCCGGGCCGGACGCGGAGGCGCCTGCTTGGGGATGGGCGGCGGCGGTGTCACCGGCTGAGGGAGGAGCGGCGGCGGGGTCGCCTGGTGGTGGTGGGTGCCGCGTTTGGCTCAGGGAAGCTGGGGGCACAGTGGAGGCAGGCCGGTGGCGCAGTGGAGGAAGCCTGGCGGCGCAGTGGAGGGAGGTCGGCGGTGCTATGGAGGGGAGGGAGTCAGGGGGAAGGGGATGGATCGAGGGGGCAGGAGATGCGTCTGGGTCGACGTCAGGGAGTGACGGCCGGGCTAAGGGGGGCGGCTCGCGCAGTTGGCGGGGCCGGCGGCGAGTGGGGCTCCGGCGACGGAGAGTCCAGGCCGGGGCGAGTGGATCCATGGCGATATCGGCGACGATGGGATCGGAGGGAGGTGGGGGGGTCGTGGTTGTGGCCTCGTGGCCGATTTTTTTTTAGCCGGGACTGGTGGGGTAGTTCGTGGAGTTCAGAAAGATCTACGCGCCTCCTTATAAGGCGAGCTGTGATCCGAATAACTATTCTGATCCCTACGCGCCTCCTTATAAGGCGAGCTATGATCCGAATAACTATTCTGATCCCAGGATCAGAATAGTGCTTCTCTCTCTCTATATATATATATAAGTACAATGATTAATTTGGAGTGCAAGATAAGCCAGAACAAATCCTAGTCTATCTCGTCTTTCCTAATAATCAATATACTCAACAAGTTGCATCAGCGGATCTATGGATTTTGGCATTCATACCTTGGATTGCTTGGCTCTTATAATGACCTTAATTTCCTTTAGAGATAACCATTGTTCAAAAGACTTGTTGCCGGAGAAGCTCCATCTTGCAACTATTTTGTCAATGATCATGAGTATACGACGGGCTACTATCTTGCCAAATGCATCTATGCTCCGTAGAAGAATGGTCGTCCCAAAACGGTTAGGAACATGTATTTTTTTAACTCATAAAACTTATGACAAGAATTGAAGATGAGAGAGAGGGGCAGAGGGCATTGGGTGTGATTTGTCTGTGTGCTTGGCTGGCTTTGCTTGCTGCGCCCTCCTGCGCGAGCAGCGTAGATGCTTTCTCCCGTTGCCTTTCCCGGGCTCTGTCGCAGCCCTGGAATCCCTCCCTGGCTTATTCCCGTCTCTGCACTGCACACCTACAGCTCCTTTACTGCATCGCTAGAGAGAGAGTGGAAAAGGCAATGCATGCAAGAGAAGAGAGAGAGAGAGTAAGGCTGCCAGAATTTTCAAAAGGTGATCTTTCATGGAAGCATATGAAAAAGATACGAAGACAGAAGGAGTTGGCGTATACTTCTCTCTCCTCCGCTACAGAGAGAGAGAGTGTGTGTGAGAGAGGGGCAGAGCAGGAGCAATGATGCATCAGGAGTGGAGATAGCAATCGAGTGCAGATACTCTGTAGAGTAGAGAGAGAGTGTGTGTGTGTGGAAATGTAGTACTCCATCCTTGTCCCTTCTCCAAGCCTCGCTTGGCCTTTCCGGTCTGTGCCTGCTTCTCGGGCGCAGCACCAGCTTGTCCTCCCTCTATATATAGCTCCCCATTTCCTGCTGCTTCAGACTCAACAGAGAGAGTGAGAGGGAGAGAGAGAGCTGGCTCCTGTGACTTGTGAGGCTGCTGTGTCTGTCTAGCAACCAGTTCTTCAAAAGAGGGTTGAAAGAGAGAGGGGGGGAGAGAGAAAGATGGCTTGGAACGGGTCGAAGGATGAGGAAGAGAGGGGGCTTGAGCTGAGCCTCGGCCTGCCTGGCTACTTCTCCGGATCACCAGGCCAAGAAGGTAGCTCCTGCGCCATGCATGCTTGCTTCTTGCTCCTTAATTCCTCTTCTTTCTTCGAAGCTTCATGCTTTGCCTTTTGCTGTTCGTCTCAGGCTTGGAGGGGAAGGGAGGCCGCCGTGGTGCTGCTGGTGCTGGAGCAAAGGGAAGAAGCAACGGCTCCAAGCCAAGGTTTAGTTTGGTTTGGTTTTCCTTGGTATAGTAGAGTAGTTCCTCCAACCTGCTGGAGTAAATATGAGATTTTACCTTGCTGTTCCTTGTGCTTGTCGGGCCAATTTCACCTTTTCTTCCAAGAAACTGTCACTGCCACTAGCAGCAGCTCCATAATTTATCTGTTACCTGTACTACTAGTGGAGATGCCAATGTGTGCAAGTGGAACATGATTAAAGATTTTACTGATCCATGTTCTACTTGTCTCTGGAACGTGCAGCAGGCCGGCGGCCGCCGCTCCGGTCGTGGGGTGGCCTCCGGTACGCTCCTTCCGGCGGAACCTCGCTTCCTCGTCCAAACCGCCGGCCGCCGAGCCACGCCACGGCGCGGGCGGCAAGGCTGATGGCAGCATCTACAAGGGCCGGTTCGTGAAGATCAACATGGACGGCGTCCCCATCGGCCGGAAGGTGGACCTTAAGGCGCACGGCAGCTACGGCAAGCTCGCCGACGCCGTCGACCACCTCTTCCAGGGCCTCCTCGCCGGTACGTGCACACGCAAACCGGCACTTCCGTTCCACGAGCGAAACTGCGTGCCTGCGTGCGCTTTGGTCGATCATTGGCTAACTTTGCTCTGTCCGCTCTGCTCGCGCCGCAGCTCAAAGGGACGAGAGCTCCTGCGCGGGGGAGAAGCCTGCGGCGATCACGGGGCTGCTGGACGGCAGCGGCGAGTACACTCTGGTGTACGAGGACGACGAGGGCGACCAGATGCTGGTCGGGGACGTGCCATGGAAGTGAGTTCGATCGATCTTCCCCTTGAACAAACCAAGCGAGAGATTTCTGTCTCAGTCGCAAAACAAACAAATTTGTCCTCTTGTTCTGAACTTACTGACGACGATCTCTGGACGTTGTTGCAGCATGTTCATCGCCACCGCGAAGAGGCTGCGCGTGCTGCGGAGCTCGGATCTGAACGCGTCCTCGGTCAGTACAACTGCAAATGCTGATGCTTTCTCCACATCCTTCAAGCTGATTCATCTTGCTTATTGTCGCTCCTTGTTGTTGGCAGCTACGAGCGGCGGTGAGCCGGAAGAGGGGAGCGGCCGAGTGCTGAGCCATTTATTTAGGGAGAACACATATGTCGCTCTCGATCGGAATGTTTTCTATCCTTTTTGCAAGCTAGCTAGACTTTCTGCTATCGATCTGTATAAATTTCCCGGATCTCTTGGCTATCATCGTGTCATGTTGCTATCATCGAGCAGGCCTGACTTGCACTGTTAGGATCATGTATCTAGTGCAGTGTCGTAACTCGTAAGGTGTTGATTTTTGGAACGGCGCAGGAATGCTAAGTTTGGCTTTTATCGACCACTGTTGCTGCCTCTGTGAGGGGGGAATCTTGGTCAGTGCCCATGTACTATACAGCGATGTTGCTTGCTGAACTGGGTTATCATGAATGCTAGCGCCATAGTTTCTCGTGATGCCTGCACCCACAGTTCCGGGCATGTTGCGCGCCAGCGAGCAACGAGCTCACGGGGCTGGATCCCTGCGCCAAAATATTTTTGAAATTCTAAACTCTCAAGTAAGGATTTTCTTTTTCAACCATGTGAAAGGAAGTAAAAATATGAAGTACGGATTTTATGCGACGTTCTACAAGAATTTTATAGGGATCTGAAGAATTGAAATGAAATTATACAGGAATTTCTCATATACTCTCTCTGTAAACTAATATAAAAGCGTTTAGATCACTAAAGTACTAGTCTAAACGCTCTTATATTAAGTTACAGAGGGAGTACTACTTTTGGCGCTATAGGAATGGATTAGTTGCGCCAATAAAAATAAAAAGGAAAGAGAATGGACTAGTTTCCTATAAACACATTCCCTTTTTCTACAAATTCTAGAACAAAACGCGAGGTACTTTGCATCAAAATTTCTCCAGTCCGAGGCAACGTAGTCCTTCTTTTGCTAATTAAGAACAAAAACATTTTCATGCCAAATTCCCCTTTACATTTTTTAAAATCACGGGTATTTTCAACCACATTTAAACTCAAAACTTTAAAGGATTTTATGGGACTCAATTTCTACATGAATCTAAGGGATCGGGATGATTTAAACTACAATAATACTCACTCTGTAAAAAAATATAAGTAGATATCTAAACACTCTTATATTTCTTTACAGAGGGAGTACTTTTCTGGCTACATGAGTGGAATAATTTCGTATAAAGGAATACATTTTTCTTATGAAATTCTTGCAGGGCAACCAAGCTATACTATGAGGTTCTTCTTTCTAGCCAAAGAACCAACAACAGAACTCTTACATTATTTTTTTTCCCCACATAGAGTGTTTCTATGGACTTTGCTAGACTTAAGGACAGAAGGCACGGGAAGTAAGCTACGGACTGAGCTGGCAATGTTTAAATGGAAACTGGCGGCAGCGAGACCCACCCTTGAAATCAGCGGGGGAGTGGGATTGGTTAGTGGGGAGCAGTCCGTAAGATTCATCAGTATATTGCCCGTAAGTGTAGCATTTTTGTGTTTCTATTAGTAAAACCATGTACGGACCCGGTACGTAGACTTGTAGATAACCTACAAAGGAGATGTGCCATTAAACACAAGGAGTAAATGGCGCGTGCAAGTGCACCACCAATGTCATTTGTGTGTTTCCTTGCAAAAAAAAAACGTCACATGCGTGTTCAATTCATTCGAACCCACAATCTCATTTTAGGAAGTTTGCTAGAAAGGCTTTTTTATGGGAAATGAAATAAGTTTTTTCACTTGAAATAAAAGGTCCATTTTACATTATGGCATATGTTGCTAATTTAGTTTTTCTTTAGTGTCTGATGTCTGAAATTTGATTAGTAAGATATATTGGTTGTGGTTCATTGATGTATTAAATAAATGGTCTGATCATTTTAATAGCCTATTTTCTATTTTGATCTGTATTGTGCTTTTAAGCAACTCCAACACGGTGACCCATTTCGTGAACACATGAACAATTTCTGAAAATGTGAAAACATTTTAAATTTTGAACATTTTCTAAAATTTTAAATTCTGGTAATTTTTTGAAATTTTTACATTTATGAAAAAGGGAGAAAGCAAAGGAAAGGTAAAATGAAACAGAAAATAAAAAAGCATGAAGAAAACCAGAAAAATAGTAAATAAACAAAATAGGGGAAAAAACAGGTTCAGAAACCAGTTGCTCGCTCGAAATGGGTCGGCCCATGTCGCGTCGCTCATTGAAGCGAAGCTGCGGAGAGCAACTAATATAGGAGCATTCATTCCGGAGCCTCCCAAGGGTCACTTGGGGTGGTTAGATGGTTTTTTTTGGGTTTTTTTGGCATTTTGATTTTTCACCCGTCTTTTTTAGCTTTTGGACAAAAAAAAATTCAATTTTTTTGCGCAAAAAAACCTGTTTCCTTTTTCTTTTCGTTTTCGCGAGATGCATGGATTTACTTCCGTGAAATGCACGTTTTTGCTTCTGCGAGAGACATGGTCTTAGGGAGATTTGAACACACGATTTAAGAGGTAAAACGTTTTGAATAAACGAATCTACGAAAAAAGGGAAAATTCCCATGTTGCAATAAGTGGCGCACATACAACACGCTACTTGTTGCGGTCTGGGAAGGTGAAAGTGATCTTTAGAAGAAGTACTCCTCAATTAGTTATTTCGGAATCTGCGACTATTCGACGCACGCGGACAGCAAATAGAATCTGGCGCGAGAAAAACCAAATGCTTACTACCGGGAGCAACTAGTTAACGAGCGCTCCTTCGCGAGCCTCGCAACGATCAGCGTCACTTGGCGCGCTCTCAGCCATTTGCCACGTGTCGCGCTCTGGACGTTCCCTTCGGATTTTGTTTTTTTTTTCCGCACGTGTTTTCGGCTTTTTAAACGGTTTTTTTTTCGGTTTGTCCCGCCGTTTTAGTTTTCTCCCGGTCTTTCTTAGCTTTTCGATAAAAAAAATTCGAATTTTTTTTGCGCAAAAAAACGCGTGTTCTTTTTTTTCCTTTCGCGAAAGTCATGGTTTTCTTCCGCGAGAGGCACGGTTGTGCTTTAGCAAGAGTCACGGCCGTGCCTTTCGGAAATGAAAAAAAAAACGCATTTTCTGTTTTTTTTCTTTCGCGAGAGTCACGGTTTTGCTTCCGCGAGAGGCACGATTGTACTTTCGCGAGAGTCACGTGTAGCGACCAGACCTCAAACAGTCTGATCTCTGTGCTCCGGTGTCATCCCTGGATCAGTAATGCTGACACCACACAGTACTCGGAGGATTTATAACAGAGTAGCGATCACACACTTATTACATCGAGTGTCTTAAAAGAGAACTTATTACAATAAATATGGCTTAAGGCCATCTAGTGATGATAACAGCAGAAGGCTTGGAAGATAAGTGAGTCCATCAACTCCAACGGCATCACTGAGTATAGAACCACGACCTAAAAACTCCTTAATCGTCGTCTGAAAAGTCTGCAACATTAACGTTGCAGCCCGAAAACGGGTCAGCACATGGAATATGCTGGCAAGGTAACACATAGAGAATAATGGAATGCAACAGCTATACTATATGCATATTTGGCTGGTGGAAAGCTCTATGGTTATAGTTTTTGCATAAATCCAGTTTTTCCCTACTTCAAAGGAATAAAATTTATTACTATCATGGTGGTTGTGAAACATTGAGAATGGTTGACAGGATTCTCAATCCCAATTAAGTAACATCATTAAAACCCATCAAAATTAATTTAGAGTAACATGTTGAGATTCACATGAAAATCCAGGTACTAGATACTCAAGATTTTCCTTAACCGGGGACACGGTTAACCATGATTAGTTTATTACACTCTGCAGAGGTTTGCGCACTTTTCCCCACAAGACTCGATCGCCTCCGTTTGGTTTCTCGCACTACAGGGTGTTTGAGAAGACGGATGACCGAGACATAGTCTTTCAGAAGCGCTAGCACCTTACGATCGGGTAGACCGTACCACCTACATCCCCTACATCTGCTAGTCTACCACTGTAAGAGTTCGCACAACTTAGTCAACTATGCCAGAGCCCATAATGGCTTGTGGTTGCACACGAAAGTTTCTAGTATGAATAATCTCATGATCCCTTTGAGTCTGGGTGGCGGTCCAATAAAAACAGGCAAGTCCTGGAAACCCCAGGTGCCTCAATCCACCCAGATGTGTATTAGGTTGCCACCTTAGATAAATCATTAATTAACAATCTCACATCTGTCATGGATATCACTCACCCAATCCATGTCTACTAGCATAGCATGGCATAATAAGCAAACGTAGAAGTAACTCCCAAAGGTTTGATAATAACAGGTAATAGGTACTACCTCATCTACTTCCCATCCCATAATTTAATCAGATCCTAATCATGCAGTGTGTGAGGATTGATCTAATGCAATAAAACTGGGTTGTAGAAAAGGTATGATCAAAGTGTTACTTGCCTTGCTGATGATCCGCGAAACCTAGAGATTCAACGTAACAGGCGGCACACTCCGAGTATTCTATCGCAGACAAACAACAATCATACAATAAGTACTCATCTAATGCACAGGTAAACACAAATAGAAGATCTAACCAGAAAGTTCAACTTAAGAATCCTGGTTTGCAAAAAGAATCAAATCGAACGAAGCAAAAGAAATCAAACGGCGAAAGAAAACAACTTCGTTCTAGTAATCTGGATCTAGGGCAATAAGTACTCATCTAATGCACAGGTAAACACAAATAGAAGATCTAACCAGAAAGTTCAACTTAAGAATCCTGGTTTGCAAAAAGAATCAAATCGAACGAAGCAAAAGAAATCAAACGGCGAAAGAAAACAACTTCGTTCTAGTAATCTGGATCTAGGGCAATAAGTACTCATCTAATGCACAGGTAAACACAAATAGAAGATCTAACCAGAAAGTTCAACTTAAGAATCCTGGTTTGCAAAAAGAATCAAATCGAACGAAGCAAAAGAAATCAAACGGCGAAAGAAAACAACTTCGTTCTAGTAATCTGGATCTAGGGCAATAAGTACTCATCTAATGCACAGGTAAACACAAATAGAAGATCTAACCAGAAAGTTCAACTTAAGAATCCTGGTTTGCAAAAAGAATCAAATCGAACGAAGCAAAAGAAATCAAACGGCGAAAGAAAACAACTTCGTTCTAGTAATCTGGATCTAGGGCAATAAGTACTCATCTAATGCACAGGTAAACACAAATAGAAGATCTAACCAGAAAGTTCAACTTAAGAATCCTGGTTTGCAAAAAGAATCAAATCGAACGAAGCAAAAGAAATCAAACGGCGAAAGAAAACAACTTCGTTCTAGTAATCTGGATCTAGGGCAATAAGTACTCATCTAATGCACAGGTAAACACAAATAGAAGATCTAACCAGAAAGTTCAACTTAAGAATCCTGGTTTGCAAAAAGAATCAAATCGAACGAAGCAAAAGAAATCAAACGGCGAAAGAAAACAACTTCGTTCTAGTAATCTGGATCTAGGGCAATAAGTACTCATCTAATGCACAGGTAAACACAAATAGAAGATCTAACCAGAAAGTTCAACTTAAGAATCCTGGTTTGCAAAAAGAATCAAATCGAACGAAGCAAAAGAAATCAAACGGCGAAAGAAAACAACTTCGTTCTAGTAATCTGGATCTAGGGCAATAAGTACTCATCTAATGCACAGGTAAACACAAATAGAAGATCTAACCAGAAAGTTCAACTTAAGAATCCTGGTTTGCAAAAAGAATCAAATCGAACGAAGCAAAAGAAATCAAACGGCGAAAGAAAACAACTTCGTTCTAGTAATCTGGATCTAGGGCAATAAGTACTCATCTAATGCACAGGTAAACACAAATAGAAGATCTAACCAGAAAGTTCAACTTAAGAATCCTGGTTTGCAAAAAGAATCAAATCGAACGAAGCAAAAGAAATCAAACGGCGAAAGAAAACAACTTCGTTCTAGTAATCTGGATCTAGGGCAATAAGTACTCATCTAATGCACAGGTAAACACAAATAGAAGATCTAACCAGAAAGTTCAACTTAAGAATCCTGGTTTGCAAAAAGAATCAAATCGAACGAAGCAAAAGAAATCAAACGGCGAAAGAAAACAACTTCGTTCTAGTAATCTGGATCTAGGGCAATAAGTACTCATCTAATGCACAGGTAAACACAAATAGAAGATCTAACCAGAAAGTTCAACTTAAGAATCCTGGTTTGCAAAAAGAATCAAATCGAACGAAGCAAAAGAAATCAAACGGCGAAAGAAAACAACTTCGTTCTAGTAATCTGGATCTAGGGCAATAAGTACTCATCTAATGCACAGGTAAACACAAATAGAAGATCTAACCAGAAAGTTCAACTTAAGAATCCTGGTTTGCAAAAAGAATCAAATCGAACGAAGCAAAAGAAATCAAACGGCGAAAGAAAACAACTTCGTTCTAGTAATCTGGATCTAGGGCAATAAGTACTCATCTAATGCACAGGTAAACACAAATAGAAGATCTAACCAGAAAGTTCAACTTAAGAATCCTGGTTTGCAAAAAGAATCAAATCGAACGAAGCAAAAGAAATCAAACGGCGAAAGAAAACAACTTCGTTCTAGTAATCTGGATCTAGGGCAATAAGTACTCATCTAATGCACAGGTAAACACAAATAGAAGATCTAACCAGAAAGTTCAACTTAAGAATCCTGGTTTGCAAAAAGAATCAAATCGAACGAAGCAAAAGAAATCAAACGGCGAAAGAAAACAACTTCGTTCTAATAATCTGGATCTAGGGCAAATTTTACAGTAGCAAAAACTTGTTTAAGTTGATTATTCGGAAAGAGGGTTTCGAGACGAAACTCCAGGCGCTTGAATCGCCTGATTCCGATAAACGAGCGAAAAGTTATACTAAAACGAAAATCGGATCAGAAATCGCGATCAGAAAATAACCGCGGAAAATCCGACGAAAAAGAAAAACGACGAACATAATTTTTTTTTCTAAAAAAAACTGCACGAAAAACGAGGCGGCGGTGAACCTCGAAAGGCGCGCGCTCCGGCGGCGGCGACGACGGCTAGGGCGGCGGCTAGGGCGGCTGCTAGCTAGGGTTTCGGCGGCGGGGTGGGCTGGCTCTCTCGGCCCGGGGCGGCGGCTTATAAAGCCCCCCCCCCCCCGGCCGGCGGTTTCCTGGCCGGGTACGGCCCGGAGTCGGTTCCCGTTTTTTTTTATAATTCCGCTCGGAAGAAAAATAAAAAGAAATACTAAACGGACTCCAAAAATCACGAAATAAATTTTGCCGGGTTTCTAAAATCAAGCCCGATAAAGTGAACATCTATCTGGGCCCAAACTACAACTTTGAAAAATGCGCATTTTCCTAAATTCAAATAAAATACCGAAAAACTCCGACATAAATCTTATTTGATTTTTTTATTAAATCCTCAATATCCCTATATTTTGGGAAAGTCATTTTATTCCCTCTCTCATTTTTTTTGTAATAGCAATAATTGATGATAAAATAAATAAAATCAAATGATCCTGTTTACATAATTTGAGAAAACTCAAATATGTAAATAACGAAATCCCCAACTCTCTCCGTGGGTCCTTGAGTTGATTAGGATTTTCTAGGATCAAAACCAAAAGCAAAATAAAATATGATATGCATGATGACCTAATGTATAACATTCCAAATTGAAAATTTGGGATGTTACATCACGGCCGTGCCTCTTGAAAAGGGAAAAACAAAACGCATTTTTTTTTCTTTCAGGAGAGTCACGGTTTTGCTTCCGCGAGAGGCACGGTTGTGCTTTCGCGAAAGTCACGGCCGTGCCTCTCAGAAAGGGAAAAAATACGCGTTTTCTGTTTGTTTTCTTTCGCGAGAGTCACGGTTGTGCTTTCGCGAGAGTCACGGCCGTGCCTCTCGGAAACGAAAAAAAACGCGTTTTTTAATTTTTTTACTTCCACGAGGGTCACGGTTTTGCTTCCACGAAAGACACGGTTGTGATTTCGCGAGAGGCACGGACGTGCCTCTTTCGGAAAGGGAAAAAAACCATGCTTCCGGTCCGGTTTTTCGCCCGGTTTTTTTCATCCGGCTTTTTCGTGAAAAAAAAGTTCGTCAAAACCTATCAACATGGGATCTAGTTTTGAAGATCTCGACGCGAGGAATTCAACGGTGAAAACGGTTCAAGATTTGAACGCACGGTTTAAGAGATAAAACGTTTTGAATAAACAGATCTATGAAAAAAGGGAAAACTTCCAGGTTGCGATAAGTGGCGCGCTGCATGTGCGTCATTTGTCGCGACCTGGGAAAGTGGAGTGTTCTTTGCAACGAGTACTCCTTAATTAGTGATTTCGCTTACTACCGCACTCTCTTATCTCTAAAAAACAAACTACCGCCCTCTCATAAAGGCCCACGTGCGACAGTCCATTAGGCCGACATTACATGGGCCGGACATTTATTACTCCGATAACAATTCCATCTCCATCCAGCCCAGCACGAATATTGGCGCCGCCGTCCCTTCCTTTCTTCTCCCCCAATCCAACTCCAACTCCTGAAAATACCCCTACCGAAGCGCAAAAAGAAACTCGAAGCACAGGAACACGAAGCAAGCTGCCCCCCCTCCTCACCTCCGACTCACTCACGATCCGAGATCAGGTACGACCCCGCCCCCGATGCTGCCGCCACTCGATCGCTCAGTACGTGCGCTTCTGCGAGCTCAGTTCGCCCTTGCGCCGCCGCAAATAGATCGCCGCGAGAAGGGTTTCTAGGGTTTCCGCGGTCGCGATTTCCCCTCCCGATTAGTCTCGTTTCGGCCGTTGCGCGCTAGATCGGGGACGACTGTGGCGGTAGTGTGACACCTAGGTCAGGGGAGCGGGGATACGGCGCGGGTTGCTGGTGATTCGGTGGGGCTGGTTCGGCGCGATCTTGATTTGTTTTCTGTTTGGTGGTGTGCGTGGGCACAGGATGGCCGGATCGACGGAACTCCCTACCAAGGGCGGCTTCAGCTTCGACCTGTGCCGCAGGAACGCCATGCTGGAGAAGAATGGCCTCAAGATGCCCGGGTTCAGGAAGACCGGGACTACCATCGTCGGCCTCGTGTTTGCGGTGAGCCACTGCTCTTCTCCACTTACTCGCTTTTGAAGCTGGAAACAGAGGGGCAGTTTAGTATGTGATGTTACCAGCTACCGCTTAAGATTTTCTTGACGACAACACTCTTTGCAAATTAGACGGACTCTGGGAGAAATTACTTCAGATTATCTGTTTACCTTATGTTGCAGCACATTCCCATGTTCTGTCTGGTAAATTTTCGTTTGAGTAAGTGAGTATGTTTTGCCAAAAATTAATGGATGCTTGCATGCCAATCTCTGACCCTCGCAGTAGTTCTTTCTAACTGACAATGGATGGAGAATCAAGCCATATGGCTTCAATCTGGCATCATTTTGTGGTTTCTCCATGAATAAATTACTGAAAATAAGGGGTTGATGAACCATGTTTTGTATCTAGGATGGAGTTGTTCTTGGGGCAGACACAAGGGCAACCGAGGGTCCTATAGTTGCTGATAAGAACTGCGAGAAAATTCATTTTATGGCACCAAACATATATTGCTGCGGTGCTGGAACTGCTGCTGACACAGAGGCTGTGACAGGTAAGAAAGAAGTTACTGACAGAAAGAAACCAAATCAATCTTCATTTGTTTACTCGTATTTTTCTCAGAATCTATCACACAAACGTCATGATATGTGCTTTTACTCCAGATATGGTCAGCTCCCAGCTACAACTTCACCGTTATGCTACTAGCCGTGAGTCAAGAGTTGTAACCGCTCTTACACTACTGAAGACACATCTTTTTAACTACCAAGGTCATGTCAGTGCTGCTCTCGTTCTTGGCGGAGTAGATGTCACTGGACCACATCTACACACTGTGAGTAACTGAGTATAATTGTTTGATGGTCTTCTGATAAGAGAAATTCAGGCTAGTTTTGATAACTTTTGAATCCCCAGGTTTATCCGCATGGCTCCACCGATACTCTTCCTTTTGCCACGATGGGTTCTGGATCCCTTGCTGCAATGTCAGTGTTTGAGTCGAAGTACAGAGAAGGCCTCACAGTAAGTGAACAAACGCAACAGTTCATGCACTTGACTATGTGGATATCTTGGTATTGCACGGGTGGTGACTTTGCTTTAGCAGATCACAGTGCTTGTTCTTTGTGTATCATTTTTTGTTACAATATGTACTAACCGATTACTTTATCCTGCAGAGGGAGGAGGGAATTGCACTTGTAGCTGAGGCAATCCGTGCTGGTATCTTCAATGACTTGGGAAGTGGCAGCAACGTGGATGTTTGTGTGATAACCAAGGTATGTAATTATGTAACTTTTGTTCTGTTACCTGAGATGACAAACACTATAAGTGTTTGCAAACACGGCCAAAATACTCCCTCCGTTCCTAAATACAAGTCTTTTTAAAGATTTCACTACAAACTACATACGGATGTATATATACATAGTTTAGAGTGTAGATTCATTCATTTTGCTCCGTATGTAGTCTATAGTGTAATCTCTAAAAAGACTTATATTTAGGAACGGAGGGAGTATTTCCTGTTTTGGTCCTTCATTGCACATGGCTGACATACATTTCTCGTTGTAAATTCTACTCCCTCTGTTCCTAAATATAAGTCTTTTTAGAGATTTCAGTATCGACTACATACGGATGTATATAGACGTAGTTTAGGGTGTAGATTCACTCATTTTGCTCCGTATGTAGTCCATGTTTAATCTCTAAAAAGACTTATATTTAGGAAAGGATGGAGTAGTAAGTCAAATTCTCAACATAATTATCTATGCCACTGCATAGTTTCTTCTACCATGCGCTAGAGTTTTTGGGAAAATTATAAGATGACAGGGTATATAACTAGCAGGGATACGCAGTTGTTTCGTTAATTAAGGGCAGGTGTCGCTACCTATTGTATTCAGAAAGTACTAGTTGAATGCATTAGCATTGATTAAAGTGCTGGAATATATACTATTATTAGTTTAGTTGGAACTAATAGTGTGCATTTTTTAGCCTCACTGCTTTGCTAATCTAGTTTCTTGTTAATAATTCCAGGGGAACACAGAGTACTTGAGAAACCACGAGTTACCAAACCCAAGGACTTTTGTCAGCTCGAAGGGATACAGCTTCAACAAGGGGCATACCGGTAAGTGACTGATTAATGTCACAGGCTACATACATAGTGATGCTTGAGCGATGTGAAGTTTTTGATATCCCTTCTCTTGTTTGCAGAGGTATTGTCTACAAAGATCACGCAGCTGAAGCTGAAGCCAGAGGTTGCTGATGGTGATGCAATGGAAGAGTGATCTTGTGTGCTTACGCTCGGTCAAGTAGTCATGCTAAAAATTTGCGCCGTTTCTTCTTTTTTCTCAGCGTGGGTGCTAGAACAGAAAAATGGATGTATTTTGTTGTACTTGCTGAATTTGATGCAGACCTTTATGTTAAACTGTCTCTGGGCTGTTGGTGTTATCGTCTATGAATCTAAAATTCATATTCCCGGTTAACTATGGCAACCAAAAGGTGTGATATGTTTGTTAACTTGATTTCAAATCACCAAGTAGTCCAGTCAAATTGTGTGGGAGGTTCATAATGCCAGTGTACTGTAACTCGGTTCGTGAAGATTGGCTAGTATGGGGTCGTATAATCGATTGTTAATGCGCTAGGTGCTACATATAACACCTGAAAAACATGTGGCAGTAACCAGGACTTCTGCGGGCGGGCGGGCGAAATGGGATGTTGAAATTGATTTCCTGGAGATGGACTGTCTTAGCATCTGGGGTGATTCAGAACTGTGTGAATAGCTTATACAAAGTAACAACGTTCATATCCATTGCCCAAGAGTAGGTTAGAGCAACTCTAACGGGGCGCGACCTAAATGGACTAGTGCGTCCAATATGTCGACCCATATATACCGGTGTGGTCGGCTAGCCGCCGTTTTCCAACAAATAGCACAACTTTTGCATTATTTCACACATAACTTTTGCATTATTTCACAAGCAAACATATAGTCCACAACTACATAAATAACATAGTTTTACAAGCCAAATAAAAGTAAAATTGTCTCACATAGTTTGACAAGCTGAATAAAAAAGATACATCTATTGGTTATCAACATGAGCCCACATATGCTCAATCAAATCATTTTGCAATTGCATGTGAGTTTTCTAATCACGCAAGTCATGATGAAATTAGATGAACTGTTCAAACGTTGCCGCTCCTCCATGCTTAGGCACAACATTCTCACCTTGATACTGAAACCCTTGATCGTAGAGACGTTCTGGGCGCTCATCTTCTATGATCATATTGTGCATATCACACAAGCAGTCATCACCTCCCATAGTTTCTGCGTGCCCCAAATATTAGCAGGATACCGAGCGATGCCCCATCGAGATTGCAAAACACCAAAGGCATGCTCGACGTCCTTCCTAGCACTCTCTTGCTCTTGAGCAAATCTTTTCCTCTTCTCTCCGACAGGGTTGGGGATAGTCTTCACAATAGTGGTCCACTGGGGATAGATACCGTCACCCAGGTAGTATCCTTTGTCGTAGTTGTGGCCGTTGATATTAAATTTCACCGGTGGGCTGTTGCCTTCGGCAAGCCTAGCAAACACTGGTGAGCGCTGAAGCACGTTGATATCATTGTGTGATCCGGCCATGCCAAAGAAAGAGTGCAAGATCCAGAGATCTTGAGACGCCACGGCCACAAGTATGATAGTGCAAGCCCTGACATGGCCCTTATACTGCCCTTGCCAAGTAGAAGGGCGGTTCTTCCACTCCCAGTGCATGCAGTCTATATTGCCAAGCATCCCTGGGAAGCCCCTGTTGGCATTCATCGCCAACAAATGAGCTGTATCTTCAGGAGTCGGCTCTCTCAAGTACTCAGGGCCAAACACAGCAATAACAGCCTTGCAGAACTTATACAGGGAGTCTAGGCATGTAGACTCGCTCATACGAGCGTACTCATCAATGAGATCACCGGGCACTCTGTATGCAAGCGTTCGGATGGCGGTAGTGCATTTCTGATAAGAGGAGGAACCAATCTTTCCAACGGCATCCTCTTTGCACTCGAAATAGTTATCATAGCCGACCACCCCCTCTCTAATATGGTTGAAAAGATGCCTACTTGTATGGAAACGGCGGCAAAATTTTTGATGTTTGAACAACAGGTTTGTCGTGTCAAAGTAGTCCTTCCAAAGAAGGAAATGCCCGCTCTCTCGGTTGCGATTCAACGCCGGAAGGTGCCCTGGAATGGAGCCACGGAACGACGGGCGCTGGCTATTGTGGTGGTGATGGACCAACACAGCAGCCAAGTTCTCTGTCGGATTTCGGGTTTCGGCAGACCCTTGAGGTTCGAACACTGGGGTGCGCGCGGAGATTTCGCCTCCTACCTACCTGCACCCCTCCGCCTCGCTAAGATCTAAGCTATGGAAAGAACAACACGAGAGACACAGGGTTTATACTCGTTCGGGCCACCGTTATGGTGTAATACCCTACTCTAGTGTGTGGCATGGTGAATTGCCTCTTGGGCTGATGGTGATGAACAATACAAGGAAGAACGGCCTCGCGAGAGTCTGTTCTTGGCTGGGGGGGGGTGGACGAACTGCTAGGAGGAGTTCAGTCAACCTTCTCTCTCTCTCTCTTCCCGGTTGTTGATCTCAATCTCCCACTGATTCGATCTCCAACCTCCTAAACCTCTCTCTCTCTCTCCTCATCACTGATGGTGTCTCCCTCCCCTGGGGGTGGCTAGTCCTATTTATAGAGGCCCTGGTCCTCTTCCCAAATATCGAGCAGGAAGGGAGCCAACAATGGTGGGCTAATTTGAAGGGGGACAGCTAGTACCAGCTATCCTGACAAAAGTAGTATTCGCCTGCACAAAGCTCTGGTGGTGACGCCGTCTTTTGTAACACCCGGATGTAACTTTCCCTATTTGTACTCCAACTCTTGCCGTTTCCGGCGTTAAGTTATATTTATTTTTCTCGGGTTCGGGTCTTTGTCTCCGTGTGTTGTTGTCTTTGTCATGCATCTCATATCATGTCATCATGTGCATTGCATTTGCATACGTGTTTATCTCATGCATTCGAGCATTTTCCCCGTTGTCCATTTTGCATCCGGCGCTTCGTTCTCCTCTGGTGGTCATTTCTAGCTTTCTTTCGTGTGTGGGGATTAAACATTTCGGATTGGACCGGAGACTTGCCAAGCAGCCTTGGTTTACTACCGATAGACCGCCTGTCAAGTTTCGTATCATTTGGACTTCGTTTGATACTCCAACGGTTAACCGAGGGACCGAAAAGGCCTCGTGTGTGTTGCAGCCCAACACCCCTTCAATTTGGCCCAAAACCCACCAAACTCTGCTCCATCATCTAGATCGTTCGATCACGATCGCGTGGCCGAAAACCGCACCTCATTTGGACTCTCCTAGCTCCCCCTATGCCTATATATACACCCCCCGTCCAAAAATTCGCGGATCCCCTCTCGAAACCCTAAAAAAGACCCCTCTCCGCCACCGCCGGATGTGTCCGGACGAGCCGGACAACGTCCGGATCTCACCGCCGCCACCCAGCGCCCGCCACGTGTCCATCCCGCCGCCCGCCGCCGCGCGGCCCGGGGAGCCCGGAGCCGGCCCCCGCGGCCCATCTCCTCCATCGCCGCGCCCCGCCGCCATCTCCTCTGAGCCGCCGCCGCCTTCTCCAACTCCGGCGCGCCCCACCGCCGCTCGTCGCCTCCTCCGCCTCGCCCGTCGTCGCCGGCCACCGCGGCGACCCGAGCCGCCGCCGCCCCGGCCGCTGCACCTCGCCGCCTCCCCAAGCTCCGGCCGGCTTCCTCCGTCTCCGGCGAGTGCCCCGGTGAACAGTAACGGCGGCCATCCTCGTAATCCGCGCAGATCTCAGATCTGAATCCTAACCCTAGGTCGTTTTTTTGCTAAGTCCCAGAATTTTTACTTCATATGCTCCTGTTCGAGGCCCCGTAACTTTGCATCTGTAGCTCCGATTCATGCATATAGCATATCAAAATGTTCATCTCAGAGAGTAAATCATTTCATTCCATTGCATCATTTTCATTTGAGATCATCTTGATGCCCGAAATGCTGTTAGAAGGAGGCTTCGTGAGTTAATTGTCAGATCTGCTACTCCATTTAGCACTTTTGTCATTTTTTCCATGATTAATGTGTGCATGCTATGCCCGTGAGTTCTACATGTGTTTTGTTAAGGGTTTTGTCATCTATCCAGAGGTGCAACCCATGTATTTTTAGGATGTGTGTGGTGACTTGTGCAAGCTTGCAAAGTGAGGCACCCGGTAAATCTGTTTTCAGGGACTTAGTAGTTTTCACTAAGTCTGGGATTATTTAGTTCATGATGCCATATGTTCAAGTTGTTTCCTAGTGATCCGCGTGCCTCTTTTGAGGATGATCAGTAAGGGAGTTTTTGTTAATATTCTAGTGCTCTATCCATCCATGTCTTTGTTTGAAATTATGGAGTACCCTAGCTTGAGTCAATCGAGCTCTACTTTTACTTCGTTGCGAATCTGGGCAGATCGTCAACTTGTTTGCGATTTTGCCGATGTTATTGTAGTTGATCCGTGCATGCTATGCCATTGTTCTTGCCATGTCTAGCTTGTATTTTGTGCCTTCTTAAGGGATGTATGCTTGTCTTGCCATGACTTGCACCGTAGTGAGTGCATCGAGCTCGTAAACATGCCTTCGTGAGTTATGTTTCAGCATGTCCCAGTTTTTCACTAAGTCTGAAAACTGATTATGTTTTTGCTATGTTCGTGTGCGTGTTAGTATATTTCGTGATCCCTTTTGGCTCAAGGTCATTAAGGGACTTTTGTTAAGCTTGTTGAGTAGCTCCATGCCATGTCTTTCTTTGTCATGTTCAGGTCCTGTAGCATGTTGTTTTGTTGCTCCGAAAAGGGCTTCGTGATCTGAAATTTCAGACAAGTGTTAATTTCACTAAGTCTGAAATCTGTTTACCATTTGCATTTTTGCCATGCTTGTTTGAACCTCTTAATGGATGAATCGGCCGTGGCTCAGTGCTAGTCTTTTGTTAAGAATCTTGTGTGCATACCTGCCATGTATTTTGTTGTCATGTTTGGGTGCTGTAGCATGTTCATTTCGTTGCATTTAGATGCCTACTTGCTGTAAATTGCAGACCGGTGTCATTTTTGAATCGCTTGCCATTTCCAAACCGTAACTCCGATTCCGGCGTTCTTTATATCGTTTTCAAGAGATTTAATCTCATCTTTCCAGTGGAACCCTTGGAATTCCATGTTGAGGCCAGGTTCATGCATTTCCTGTCATATCTTGCATTTTGCATCCCGCATCGCATCCCGCATAGCATATCATCTTTGCATCGTGTTGTTTGAGTTTGCACGTGGTTGATTGTATCCTTGTTGCTTGTTTGTCTTGTTTGGGTAGAGCCGGGAGACGAGTTCGCTAACGAGGAGCCCGTTGAGTTTGCTTTCGAGGATCCAGTCAACTCTGACAACTGTGCAGGCAAGATGATCATACCCTCGAAATCACTACTATCTTTGCTATGCTAGTTTGCTCGCTCTTTTGCTATGCCATTGCTACGATGCCTACCACTTGCTTGCAAGCCTCCCAAATTGCCATGTCAAACCTCTAACCCACCATTGTCCTAGCAAACCGTTGATTGGCTATGTTACCGGTTTGCTCAGCCCCTCTTATAGCGTTGCTAGTTGTAGGTGAAGATTGGAGCTGTTCCTTGTTGGGACATCTTTTATTTACTTGTTGGGATATCATTATATTGCCATGTTATCTTAATGCATCTATATACTTGGTAAAGGGTGGAAGGCTCGGCCTCTCGCCTAGTGTTTTGTTCCACTTTTGCCGCCCTAGTTTCCGTCATATCGGTGTTATGTTCCCGGATTTTGCGTTCCTTACGCGGTTGGGTTATAATGGGAACCCCTTGATAGTTCGCCTTGATTAAAACTTTTCCAGCAATGCCCAACCTTGGTTTTACCATTTGCCACCTAGCCTTTTCTTTCCCTTGGGTTCTGCAGACTCAAGGGTCATCTTATTTTAACCCCCCCGGGCCAGTGCTCCTCTGAGTGTTGGTCCAAACCGTCAGCCGCCGGTGGCTACCAGGGGCAACTCTGGGCTGGCCTACCGGAAGTTTAGACATCTGAGTGTGCCCTGAGAAAGAGATATGTGCAGCTCCTATCGGGATTTGTCGGCACATTCGGGCGGTGTTGCTGGTCTTGTTTTAACCTGTCGAAGTGTCTTGAGTTACCGAGATACCGAGTCTGATCGGAATGTCTTGGGAGGAGGTCTATTCCTTCGTTGACCGTGAGAGCTTGTCATGGGCTAAGTTGGGACTCCCCTGCAGGGATTGAACTTTCGAAAGCCGTGCCCGCGGTTATGGGCAGATGGGAATTTTTTAATGTCCGGTTATAGATAACTTAAACATAACTTAATTAAAATGAATCAACTGAGTGTGTTACCGTGATGGCTCCTTCTTGGCGGAGTCCGGGAAATGGACACGGTGTTGGAGTAATGCTTGCGCAGGTTGTTCCTCTAGATTCTCGCTCGCGCTTTGCCTCCTCTTCTCGCTCTCTTTTGTGAATAAGTTAGCCACCGTATATGCTAGTCGCTTGCTGCAGCTCCACATATATATGCCTCACCCCTTCCTATAAGCTTAAATAGTCTTGATTGCGAGGGTGCGAGATTGCTGAGTCCCTGTGGCTCACAGATTCCTACTATACCAGATGTAGGTCCAGATGATTCCGCTCCAGGAGACGCGTGTGAGCTCAAGTGGGAGTTCGACGAAGACTCTCAACGACACTACGTTTCCTTTCCCGATGATCAGTAGTGGTGCCCAGTTGGGGGTGATTGGGACCGTGTCGCATGTTGGGTTTTCTTTTATTTTGGCGCCGTAGTCGGGCCATGAGTGTTTGGATGATGTAATGTTATTTATGTACTTGATTGATGTGGCGAGTGTAAGCCAACTATGTTATCTCCCCTTTTTTTATTATTACATGGGATGTTGTGAAGATTGCCTAACTTGCGACATATGCCTTCAATGCAATTATGTCTCTAAGTCGTGCCTCGACACGTGGGAGCTATAGTCGCGTCGAGGGTGTTACAAGTTGGTATCAGAGCCTTCCCCGACCTTAGGAGCCCCATTGTTTGATCGTTTTTAGCGGCCGAGTTGTGTCTAGAAAAATGTTTTGAGTCTTTAGGAATTATATATCAGAGAGTTTAGGAATTCTTTTTACTTCCCAGTCTCCTCATTGCTCTGGTAAGGCATCCCGACGTAGAGTTTTGACTCTTCTCTTCTCAAATTTCACAAAAAAAATTTAGGATCACGCGGGTATCTTGGAATCGTTCCAATGGTTTTATGATAAGAACATTGACTTGGTGCCTCCTGTCAGGGGTTTAGTGGAAGTGTCCCGGGGAGTTGAGCTCTGAGGTGTTGTCATCATAATTTTATCGTTGCAGTTCTGGAATACCTGAGTCTAGTACGCCGACATCGAAAGTCTCTTTTATGCAGTTCGTTGGTGAGATAACCTCGACGCCACCCAGTACTGGGGCGAGAGTTCGGGAGTATCGCCATAACTTGTATAACGGATGCTTTTCGAAGGTTGAGGTAGATGGTTTCCGAAGGTTTCTTGGTTATGTGTTGAAGGATGGATACAGCTGGATGTAGGATTTGCTAGTTTGGGTGAGATATTATGCTTCCCCTGTATCCCCAACACCTCATTGCATAACCGGAAAGGTTCGGGAGTTTCATAGGTGGAAATTCTAGTAGCTCTAGTTTTTCTTCCACGGATATTGGTTTGAGATTGGGATTTCTTACCGATTATTCGTTCTTGATCCGTACCTTGTTGATTTATTTCTCTACCATCATTCTACGTGGCTTCGCAATTTAGGGATATGTGACCACTTCAAGAGGAATGCATTCGTTCATTTTGTTCGGATGTGAACACTATATGTTGCAATTTTCATTCCGTTGGATTCAGCTTCATTATTTATCTGTCAATGTGCTAATGGTGGTCACCCTCTTCAGGATGGCTCCTCCAACACGCACGACTCTGAATCCTGATCCACCACCACCTCCACCTCCTCCGGAGGCATGGCAAGCTGTGATGGCCGCAACCAATGCAAACACACAGCTGATCATGCAAATTCTTCAAGAGCGCAATCAAGGCAGTCAAGGGAATCAAGGCAGCAATCAGAGTCACTTTGCTACACTCAACCAGTTCCTTGCTAACGGGCCAAAGACTTTCAGCAATTGTGTTGAGGCAACCGATGCTGACGATTGGCTTGTGGATCTGTGTAAGCATTTCGAGTGCAGTAACGTCAGGCCTGAGGACTTTGTTAAGTTCGCTTCCTTCCAACTCAAAGATCAAGCTGCAGAATGGTTCCAGCAGTACAAGGATTCCCGAGGTGGACGTGTTATCACTTGGGATGATTTCCGTCGAGATTTCCGAGCTCATCATATTCCCCAGAGCGTGGTTGAAAGCAAGCGTGAGGAATTCCGCAATCTGAAGCAAGGCTCTTTGTCTGTCTATGACTACAACAAGTTGTTCCAGAAGCTTGCCCGCTTTGCCAAGCAGGACGTGCCTGATGAGAAGAGCATGATATACCAGTTCAGGGGTGGTCTCAGAGAAGAAATTCAGCTAGCTCTTGTTCTCTTTGAGCCTTTGAGGTACGATGAGTTCTACAACATGGCACTGAAGCAAGAGGCTGCTCAATTGAGGTGTGACGCTTCCAAGAAGCAAGTCAGAGATGTTACTCCTTCTTCCTCTACTCAAGTGGCAAAGCAGCAGAAGTTTTGGCTTTCTCCTCCTCCGTTCCGTCAGCCGTTTCAGCAGAAGAGCAAAGGTGGCAGTGGTTCTTCCCACCCACCCAACCCTGGCTTTCAGAACAAGACTTTGTCTCAAGCTCCAAGATTGAGTGCTCCGTATCACCGTCCGCTTTCAGAGGTCACGTGCAACAAGTGCCAACAGAAGGGTCACTATGCCAACAAGTGTCTCAACCAGAGGCGTCTTCCTCCTCCTCCTCCTGTCAGATCGGCAAGTACAGCTGTGGTCAAGCATAACCCCAAGTATGCCAAGGTCAATATGGTGAATGCAGCCCAGGCAGAGGACTCGTCAGATGTGATTATGGGTAACCTTCCTGTTAACGATGTTCCTGCAAAAGTTCTTTTTGACACGGGTGCATCGCATTGCTTCATTTCCAGACCTTTTGCATCTAAGCATGGGTGGTTTTCTCAAGTTATGCATAAGCCATTAGCAGTCGTTTCTCCGGGTAGATGCTTGCTTGCTAACTACAAAGTTCCGGATATTTCTATCATGATGGGTGATTTCAAGTTTCTGGCTTCTCCAATGATCCTTGGTAACTCGGATATTGATCTTATTCTCGGGATGGATTGGCTTTCTAAGCACAAGGCTCAGTGAACAAGAAGCCCATCAAGAACAAATACCCACTTCCCAACATCAATGAGCTGTTCGACCAACTCAAAGGTGCTCAAGTATTCTCCAAGCTTGATCTCCGTATGGGTTATCACCAGATTCGCATTCGTGAAGAAGATATTTCTAAGACAGCATTCAGAACAAGCTTTGGTTCATATGAATACACTGTCATGTCTTTTGGCCTCGCCAACGCTCCTCCGACGTTCTCTCGCATGATGAACTTCATTTTCAATGCCTACACCAATGACTTCGTTTTGGTCTATCTCGACGACATTCTGGTTTTCTCGAAGAACAAGGAAGATCATGCCAAGCACTTGCGTTTGGTTCTCGATAAGCTCAGGAAACATCAGTTCTACGCCAAGTTCTCCAAGTGTGAATTTTGGCTTGATGAGGTTCTTTATCTTGGTCATATCATCTCTGCCAAGGGCATTGCCGTGAATCCTGAGAAGGTGTCTGCAATTGTGAATTGGGAACCTCCTCAGAATGTGAAGCAACTCCGCAGTTTTCTCGGTCTCGCAAGCTATTGCCGAAGATTCGTTGAAAACTTTTCTAAGATCGCAAAGCCTCTCTCAAATCTTCTTCAGAAGCACGTCAAGTACGTTTGGTCTTCGGAGTGTGATATTGCTTTCAACACTTTGAAAGAGAAATTGATCACCGCTCCAGTTCTGAATCCACCTGATGAATCCAAGCCGTACGAGGTCTTTTGTGATGCCTCTCTCCAAGGTCTTGGCGCAGTATTGATGCAAGAGAAGAAAGTTGTTGCTTATACATCTCGCCAGTTGAAGCCTAATGAGAAGAACTACCCCACTCATGATCTCGAGTTGGCGGCAGTTGTGCATGCTCTTTTGACTTGGAGACATCTTCTATTGGGAAGAAAAGTGGACATTTTCACTGATCACAAGAGTCTCAAGTACATCTTCACTCAGCCTAATCTCAACCTCAGGCAAACTCGATGGGTCGAAATGATTCAAGAGTATAATCCGAGTATTGAGTACACTCCAGGCAAGGCCAATGTGATTGCTGACGCTTTGAGCAGGAAGGCTTACTGCAACAGTCTGATTCTTAAGCCTTACCAACCCGAGCTTTGTGAAGCTTTCCGCAAACTTAATCTGCAAGTTGTTCCTCAAGGTTTCCTTGCCAACCTTCAAATCTCTCCTACCTTAGAAGACCAGATTCGCCAAGCTCAGCTTCTTGATGCTATGGTGAAAAAGGTGAAGATTGGGATTGCCAAGAGGCAGTCCAAGTACAAGTGCTACCGCCTTGATGACAAGGACACTCTCTTCTTCGAGGATCGTATCGTTGTACCCAAAGGTGACCTCCGTAAAGTGATCATGAACGAGGCTCACAATTCTCTCCTCTCCATCCACCCTGGGAGCACGAAGATGTATCAGGACCTTAAGCAAGCTTATTGGTGGACTCGAATGAAGCGCGAGATCGCTCAATTCGTGAATGAATGTGATGTCTGCAGAAGAGTGAAGGCAGAACACCAAAGGCCAACTGGTCTCCTCCAACCTCTTGCCATTCCAGAATGGAAGTTTGACCACATTGAAATGGACTTCGTGACTGGGTTTCCAAAGTCCAAGCGTGGCAATGATGCTATATTCGTTGTCATTGACAAACTCACCAAAGTGGCTCACTTTCTGCCTATCAAAGAGTCGATCACTGCAGCTCCATTGGCGGAACTCTATACCTCTCGAATTGTCTCTCTGCACGGTATTCCTCAAGTGATATCTTTAGACCGTGGCAGCATCTTTACCTGCAAGTTTTGGGATTCTTTTCAGAAGGCCATGGGCTCCAACATCCGCTTCAGCACTGCTTTCCATCCTCAAACAAGCGGTCAAGTCGAGCGTGTCAACCAGATTCTTGAAGATATGCTCAGGGCTTGTGTGATCTCATTCGGCATGAAATGGGAGGATTGTCTTCCTTATGCTGAATTCTCCTACAACAACAGTTTTCAAGCAAGTTCGGGCAAGGCCCCATTTGAAATTCTGTATGGCAGGAAGTGCCGTACCCCTCTCAACTGGTCTGAAACCGGTGAACGTCAGCTGCTGGGTAATGACTTAATCACAGAGGCAGAAGAAATGTGCAAAGTCATTCGTGATAACCTCAAAGCAGCCCAATCCCGCCAGAAGAGCTACTATGATAGTAAGCACCGTGATTTGGCTTTCGAGATCGGAGATCATGTTTACCTCCGCGTCTCTCCTATGAAAGGTACTCGTCGCTTCGGTATCAAAGGGAAGCTTGCCCCTAGATACGTGGGACCTTTCAAGATTGTCAGCAAGAGAGGCGACCTCGCCTATCAACTCGAGCTTCCTTCAAACTTTGCAAATGTTCATGACGTGTTCCATGTCTCTCAGCTTCGAAAGTGCTTCCAAGACTTCCTGACCGGCACCGTCAACTTCGAGACATGAGCTCCAAGAGATCTATCTATCGTGAGCACCCAGTGCTATTCTTGAAGAGACTGAACGCAAGACTCGCAAACAAGTCAATCAAATTTCTCAAAGTCAAGTGGTCACACCATTCCGACCGTGAAGCTACCTGGGAACGCGAGGATCACCTCCGTTCTGAGTACCCGGCGTTATTTCAGTCCTAGATCTTGGGACGAGATCCTTTCGTAGTGGAGGAGTGTTGTAACACCCCGGATGTAACTTTTCCAATTTGTACTCCAACTCTTGCCGTTTCTGGCGTTAAGTTAATTTATTTTCTCGGGTTCAGGTTTTTGTCTCCATGTGTTGTTACCGTTGTCATGCATCTCATCTCATGTCATCATGTGCATTGCATTTGCATACATGTTTGTCTCATGCATTTGAGCTTTTTCCCCGTTGTCCATTTTGTATTCCGGTGCTTCGTTCTCCTCTGGTGGTCATTTCTAGCTTTCTTTCGTGTGTGGGAATTAAACATTTCCGGATTGGACCGAGACTTGCCAAGCGGCCTTGGTTTACTACCGGTAGACCGCCTGTCAAGTTTCGTATCATTTGGACTTCGTTTGATACTCCAATGGTTAACAGAGGGACCGAAAAGGCCTCGTGTGTGTTGCAGCCAACACCCCTCCAATTTGGCCCAAAACCCACCTAAACCTGCTCCATCATCTAGATCGTTCGATCATGATCGCGTGGCCGAAAACCGCACCTCATTTGACTCTCCTAGCTCCTCTATGCCTATATATACACCCTCCAAATTCGCGATCCCCCCCACGAAACCCTAAAAAAGATCCCCGCGCGCCGGACACGTCCGCCCGGCGCCGGACAGAATCGCCGCCGCCGCCTCAGCCTATCGTCGCCCGACACGTGGCCGCCGCCGTCCTCCTCCCGCCGCGGCCCGCTCGGCCCGGGGAGGGCCCCCGAGGGCCCGAGCCGCCCCGTCCCCTCCACGCCTCGATTGCCGCCGCCTTCATCGCCTCCGGTGGCCGGCGCCGCCGTGCACCACCACCGCGCCGCCGCAGCCGCCTCTCCGCCGCCCGGCCCGAGCCGGAGCTCACCGCGCCACCGCCGCCTCACGCCGCCGCCTCGTCGACCACCGCCGCCGCCCGGCCGGCCTCGCCTCCCTTCTCCACCTCGCCGGAGCCGCCCACCTCGCCGGAGTCCTCAAAATCCTCGCCGATGAACAGTGCATGAACAGTGCACGTCGCCAGATCCGGATCCAAAAAACCCTAGGGGTTGACTTTTTCCCTCCGAACCCTAATTTTTATGCAATCTTTGACCCCGTAACTTTGCATCCGTAGCTCCGATTCATGCATATAGCATATCAAAATGTTCATCTCAGAGAGTAATCATTTCATTCCATTGCATCATTTTCATTTGAGCTCATCTTGATGCCCGAAATGCTGTTAGAAGAGGGCTACTTGAGTTAATTGTCAGATCTGCTACTCCGTTTAGCACTTTTGTCATTTTTGCCGATGATTAATGTGTGCATGCATGCCCGTGAGTTCTACATATGTTTTGTTAAGGGTTTTGTCATCTCCAGAGGTGCAACCCATGTATTTTTAGGATGTGTGTGGTGACTTGTGCAAGCTTGCAAAGTGAGGCACCCGGTAAATCTGTTTTCAGGGACTTAGTAGTTTTCACTAAGTCTGGGATTATTTAGTTCATGATGCCATATGTTCAAGTTGTTTCCTATGATCCGCGCCTCTTTTGAGGATAATCAGTAAGGGAGTTTTGTTAATCTTGTAGTGATCTATCCATTCATGTCTTTGTTTGCAATTATGGAGCACCCTAGCTTGAGTCAATCGAGGTCTACTTTTGCTTCGTTGCGAATCTAGGCAGATCGTCAACTTGTTTGCAATTTTGCCGATGTTATTGTAGTTGATCCGTGCATGCTATGCCATTGTTATTACCATGTATAGCTTGTATTTTGTGCCTTATTAAGGGATGTATGCTTGTCTTGCAATGACTTGCACTGTAGTGAGTGCATCGAGCTCGTAAACATGCCTTCGTGAGTTATGTTTCAGCATGTCCCAGTTTTCACTAAGTCTGAAAACTGATTATGTTTTTGCTATGTTCGTGTGCGTGTTAGTATATTTCGTGATCCCTTTTGGCTCAAGGTCATTAAGGGACTTTTGTTAAGCTTGTTGAGTAGCTCCATGCCATGTCTTTCTTTGTCATGTTCAGGTCCTGTAGCATGTTGTTTTGTTGCTCCGAAGAGGGCTTCGTGATCTGAAATTTCAGACAAGTGTTAATTTCACCAAGTCTGAAATCTGTTTACCATTTGCGTTTTTGCCATGCTTGTTTGAACCTCTTAATGGATGAATCGGCCGTGGCTCAGTGCTAGTATTTTGTTAAGCATCTTGTATGCATCCCTTCCATGTATTTTGTTGTCATGTTTGGGTGGTGTAGCATGTTCATTCGTTGCATTTAGATGCCTACTTGCTATAAATTGCAGACCGGTGTCATTTTTGAATCGCTTGCCATTTCCAAAAACCGTAACTCCGATTCCGGCGTTCTTTATATCGTTTTCAAGCGATTTCATCTCATCTTTCCAGTGGCACCCTTGGCATTCCAAGTTGAGGCCAGTTTCATGCATTTCCTGTCATATCTTGCATTTTGCATCCCGCATCGCATCCCGCATAGCATATCATCTTTGCATCGTGTTTATTGAGTTTGCACGTGGTTGATTGTATCCTTGTTGCTTGTTCGTCTTGTTTGGGTAGATTCGGAAGACGAGTTCTCTAATGAGGAGCCCGTTGAGTTTGCTTTCGAATCCAGTCAACTCTAACAACTGTGCAGCAAGATGATCATACCCTCGAAATCACTACTATCTTTGCTATGCTAGTTTGCTCGCTCTTTTGCTATGCCATTGCTACGATGCCTACCACTTGCTTGAAAGCCTCCCAAATTGCCATGTCAACCTCTAACCCACCATTGTCCTAGCAAACCGTTGATTGGCTATGTTACCGCTTTGCTCAGCCCCTCTTATAGCGTTGCTAGTTGCAGGTGAAGATTGGAGGCCGTTCCTTGTTGGAACATCTTTTATTTACTTGTTGGGATATCATTATATTGCCATGTTATCTTAATGCATCTATATACTTGGTAAAGGATGGAAGGCTCAGCCTCTCGCCTAGTGTTTTGTTCCACTCTTGCCACCCTAGTTCCCGTCATATCGGTGTTATGTTCCCGGATTTTGCGTTCCTTACGTGGTTGGGTTATAATGGGAACCCCTTGATAGTTCGCCTTGATTAAAGCTTTTCCAGCAATGTCCAACCTTGGTTTTACCATTTGTCACCTAGCCTCTTTTTCCCTTGTGTTACCGGAGCCCCAAGGGTCATCTTATTTTAACCCCCCCGGGCCAGTGCTCCTCTGAGTGTTGGTCCAAACCGTCAGCCGCCGGTGGCTACCAGGGGAAACTCTGGGCTGGCCTACCGGAAGTTTAGACATCTGAGTGTGCCCTGAGAAAGAGATATGTGCAGCTCCTATCGGGATTTGTCGGCACATTCGGGCGGTGTTGCTGGTCTTGTTTTAACCTGTCGAAGTGTCTTGAGTTACCGAGATACCGAGTCTGATCGGAATGTCTTGGGAGGAGGTCTATTCCTTCGTTGACCGTGAGAGCTTGTCATGGGCTAAGTTGGGACTCCCCTGCAGGGATTGAACTTCCGAAAGCCGTGCCCGCGGTTATGGGCAGATGGGAATTTGTTAATGTCCGGTTGTAGATAACTTAAACATAACTTAATTAAAATGAATCAACTGAGTGTGTTACCGTGATGGCTCCTTCTCGGCGGAGTCCGGGAAGTGGACACGGTGTTGGAGTAATGCTTGCGCAGGTTGTTCCTCTAGATTCTCGCTCGCGCTTTGCCTCCTCTTCTCGCTCTCTTTTGCGAATAAGTTAGCCACCATATATGCTAGTCGCTTGCTGCAGCTCCACATATATATGCCTTACCCCTTCCTATAAGCTTAAATAGTCTTGATCGCGAGGGTGCGAGATTGCTGAGTCCTTGTGGCTCACAGATTCCTACTATACCAGATGCAGGTCCAGATGATTCCGCTCCAGGAGACGCGTGTGAGCTCAAGTGGGAGTTCGACGAAGACTCTCAACGACACTACGTTTCCTTTCCCGATGATCAGTAGTGGTGCCCAGTTGGGGGTGATTGGGACCGTGTCGCATGTTGGGTTCTCTTTTATTTTGGCGCCGTAGTCGGGCCATGAGTGTTTGGATGATGTAATGTTATTTATGTACTTGATTGATGTGGCGAGTGTAAGCCAACTATGTTATATCCCCTTTTATTATTATTACACGGGATGTTGTGAAGATTGCCTAACTTGCGGCATATGCCTTCAATGCGATTATGTCTCTAAGTCGTGCCTCGACACGTGGGAGCTATAGTCGCATCGAGGGTGTTACAGTCTTGGGCTCCACAATGACCTCCGTCTTGCAGTCCTCCTGGTCTTGGTCTTGTTGCACCGAAATGGCAACCTTTGCCTGATGCCTCGGTACTCAGCGACTGCGCTTGCTCCCTTTGCACCAAAGAGGAAAGGAGGACACTGCGCGGGCTGGCGCCCGCCAGGCGCCCTTGGTCGTCATGGCTTGCGTCACGGGCACCTCGTGAGGTACCCCGCCTTGATCTCTCCGTCTCCTCGCGAGCCAGCCTGATGAGGCCGTGCCTGAGGAAGCTCCGTGTCGTCCGCCCCGTGAGGCTTGGCCCCTCGCGAGGGTCTTGGGTCTGTGTTGGTGAAGATGGGCCGTGCTGGGCCCCCCTTTGAGCCACGCCGCAGGCAGGCAAGTCTGGGGACCCCCATTCCCAGAACGCCGACAGTAGCCCCCAGGCCCAAGGCGCGCTCGGACTTGGCCGTGCAGGGAGGCGGAAGGGCAAGAGCGAAGCGCCGCGGGCCCTAACAGCCTGCGGCCTTGGGCGCCGCATGGCGGTTGATTGGACATGGGCGCCTCCACTTCCCCATGGCACCTCGGCAACTGCACGGATTGGACAAGTCCCTGCATGCAAAGTAGGTCATGATTACCTGCGATCGTGGAGGTCGGCGGTTGGCCTTTGCCGGCCAGAAGTACGGAATGACGCGCGCCCTTCCAGTCCATCCCTCCTTGCTTCTCCTTCTTCCCGATCCTTGCTCCGTCTTGCTGCGATGGCTCCGATCCGCCGGTTCTCGATGACAGAGAAGGGAAAGGCTCCCCGAGAGGAACCAGACCCGCTCCTGCCGAAGAAACGGCTCGTCCTCCATGGCCCGGACGAGGGGGCCCATCAGGTGGTGTCGAGGCCTTGGTGCGAGCGGGCACCGCCGGGGTTCCCACTTCCCTTGTACGCCCACATCGAGGGCCCTGAAGGAGCTGATGCTGATCGCCACGGGCCGCGCCGCCGTCGGCGCCGACGGGTCATGAAGGTGTGGGTCGTCCCCCCTGGGGTCCACACCGAGGGATCCTCCCGAGAGTTCGTGCTCCACGTCGCCATGCCTCCTCAGTCTTGGATTCTCCTTCCTCCCTTCTTCGCCTCCATCATCCCGCAGGGAGAACTCCTGGAGCTATGGTTGCAGCACGCCAGCTGCAGCACCCTCACGACCGAGGCAGAGGTCGCGGTCATTGCCTCGGGCGAGGTCTTCATGACTTGAGGCTGGAGCGAAATCGCCCGGGTTTGCAGGACAAGAGGCGCCTTCGCGATCCACTTGGAGTACGACGGTGCTTCGGTGATGTTCTTCAAGGTCTTCGATGTGAACGGGCGCCGGCTGGAGTGCTGCCCCGGGAGAGGTGGCCGGGACCCTGCTGCGGCAAGGACTGGGCCCGCCAACCGCTCCCTTGGCGGCTCCTCAGGCGGTGGAGGCGTCGGAGGTTCCAGCGACTCCGGCGAGCTCTTCGTGACTCCGGAGACGAGCGACGACAGCTACGAGCCCCCGAGCCGGCGCCGCTCCTGGAGCAGGGCGGGCTCGTCAGGCCGCCGCCGACTCTGATCTGGATGGGGTTGGCGCCGGTGCTTGACGGCCCACTGTTGATGATGGCGTCTTTTGCAGGGGCGCGCGTAGTTAGTGTCCTTTAGGATCTGTTCCCTGCGAGGAATCAAAGACGTGTCCCGTGGGGGCTTGTAAGGTGCCTGTGATCCTGTTTTGTTAATATAACCCTTGTCGTAGAATTGTGCGAGTTGCTCATTCCATATTAGCTCAGTCCTCCCTTTCGAACCTCATGAGGGCTTGGTGCTCTGCGCCGACAGGTCCCAGTCCCAAGGCGGCTTCAGCCGTCGCTGGTATGCCAGGTCGCGATGCCGTGGTCAAGGCCAGGAGGTGAGCGACCCGGAGTCCGGTAAGAGCCCCTGAGTCACGATGCTCAGGAGGTCCCCTTTGGCGCTCAAGCAGCCGTCGTTCGGTGAGAAAGGAGAGCGGCGTCGCTAACACGGGATTGCATTAGGTGCGGGGATGGTGCCACGGTAGCTGGCGCTTCCGGTTGGTGACTTATCTCGAGAATCAGGGGCCGCTCTCTGGTGTGTCGCCGGGTCCATGCATCGGCAGGCGCGAGGTTGCTCGGCGAGGTCCTCGTGTGTCCCTCCCCTCTCGCCCTTGCTCCCCTTTCTGCTCTACGTCCTCGGGTCCCGACCCTCGAGCGAGTCTCAGCCGTCGCTGGTATGCCAGGTCGCGATGCCGTGGACAAGGCCAGAGGGTGAGGGCTGGAGAGCCAGTAGGAGCCCTGAGTCGCGATGCTCAGGCACCCCCCCTTTAACGTGCAAGCGGTTCGCGCGGATGAGAGTGGAGGAGACACCGCAAGGGCCTCGCCTGACGTAGCTCCTTTAAGAGATCCTGTAGACCCATCAGAGAAAGAATGAGGGGTTGCCATGACAATTGACAGTCAGCCGTTGGTTGCTTTCGAGGGGTAATGAGGCACTGAAGGCTTGACGAGGTGGCGCCATGCGGGGCTGCCGCGGCCAGAGCTCAGCCATTCAGGTTTGTCGGTGTTGCAGGGACGGACCCATGCGCAAGCGTCGTGCCGTTTGGGAGCAGTTCCGTCAGTTGAGCGGGCAACTAGGTCAAGCACATTAGCCGCGAAGGAGTGGATTCATTCAAATAGATGCTGGGAAGGCGGACATCACTGGGTCAGGCCCGAGCGACTTGGGGATCATGCAGTCCGAGGGGTGCCCCCAACAAGGTAAGCTAACAACATGAAATAAAAGGGATACACGCCGCAGGGACGAATCCACGTGGCCTGGGAATAATGCAGCCCTGGGGGGCGCTCCCAGCTGGAAGTGAAACTTGAAAGATGTCACTTGATGACGTTGAGGACGAAGGGGTGTTGGTGTAGCAGACTTGGTGGGCTGCGGAAGCCGATCCTCACGAGCCCCCAGGCCCAGGGGCCTCGGGAGGCTCCGGAGGCGCTGGCGGCTCCTCGCGGACCATCTCCATCTCCGCCAGGGCCGCGGAACGCCTGGCCTCTTGTGCCTCCATGATGCCCCTCATGAGGCGCTGGTACGTGGCAGCCGCGTTCGGCAAGCCGTAAGGCATGCGAACGTAGTTGTGGGGTGGACCTCCGCAGCGCCCCACTCGCGAGGGCCAGAGGCGCTCCAGAGAGGCGACTTGGTTGAGCCCTGGTATGTCGATGCAGACGCGCAGCCCACCATCCTCGCCTGGATGGGGAGCCACTGCTGGTAGGCGGCGGCCGCCTTTCATGACTCTTGACTCCTGTAGCTCCTGAATGGCCTTGCTGATGAACTCCTGAGGGTCTGGCTCTCCTTGCCTTGCTCCTTCTTGAGGGAAACGTGCTTCGAAACACGCCTCCGCCCAAGCGCCTCCCTCGTGACCCTAGCCAGGTTGATGGCCCTCCAGGGGAGAGCCCCCGAGCCCTGCCCGAGGAGGGCGCCGGGCGCGCTTTCCTATGCGATGGAAGGAGGTTCCCCCTGGGCAGGCACGGGCCCAGAGGGGCCTGCCTCCTGAGGGGCCGGGCCAGACGATGTCTTCTTCTTCTTGGGGGCGGTCTCGGGAAGCCTCCTGCTTCCGCGATCCGGGTCTTCTAGTGACGCGGCCTGAAAGGCTCGTTCCAGGGAACACACCACGTCCTTCTCTTCACAGGGCACCGTGATGACTCCGCCACTTCCTGGCATCTTGAGAACGTTGTAGCCGTGGTGAGTTACGGCCATGAACTTGGCCAGCGCTGGGTACCCAAGGATGGCGTTGTACGGCAGGCGAATGTGAGCGACGTCGAAGTCGATGAGCTCGGTGCGTTAGTTGTCGCGTGCCCCGAAGGTGACAGGGAGGCGGACCTGCCCAATCGGGACCATGGAGCCGTCGGTGATTCCGGAGAAAGGCTTGGTTGGCTGAAGCTGGCTGTAGGGCACTTGGAGATTGTTGAATGTTTCCACGGACAGGACGTTGAGCCCTACCCCGCCATCGATGAGGGTCCTGGTGACCACCACGTTGCTGATGATTGGGGAACAAAGCATCGGGAGGACTTCGGCTATAGCCACACACTTGAGCTGATCTGCTGAGCTGAACGTGATGGCGCACGCCGACCACCTGAGAGGGCGCGTGGCTTCGAGCCTGGGGAGGACTGCATTCACTTCGCGGGCGAACTGCTTGAAGATGCGTTGAGAGGCTGGGGCTTGAGCCTCGCCCAGGATGCAGGCGATCGCGCACGGCTCCTGGAAGCCCCCAGCCCCCTCGTCCTGGTGGCGGTCCTCGTTTCTCCTTGGCTGCGGCGGCAGCGGAGGGAGGCCTGCGTTGCCTTGCGGGCGATCCTCGTGAGGTTGATCCCTCCAGTCTCCCTCGCGAGGTGGGTCTTGCCAGTGATCCTCGCGAGGTTGATCACGCCACCCTTGGCGTGGGCCACGGTCTTCCCAGCGTCCTGCGTTCCTTCCTCCTCCTCAACCGTAGCCCCGGTCACCGTGGTCGGGGCGACGGCCGATCCTTCCTTCTCGCACAGCTTGGAGCTCTTGACATTCGTTGGTGTTGTGGGTGTGGAGGTCGTGGTACACACAGTACCGGCTGCCCTTGGAAGGTTCGGGCTGATCTCTGCCCCGCTTGGTGTCTGGTTCTACCGCGAGCACGGCAGCCCCCTTGCGCTTCACATCCTTGGCCTTGGGCTTCTTCTCTTCCGGGTCTGCGGCAGGCAGCTCGAGGAGGGAGAGACGCCCTTCCTCAGCCCTGGCGCACTTGGTTGCCAAGTTGAACAGCTCCAAGGAAGTGCACAGGTCTTCATGCATCGCCAGCTCCTCCTTCATCTTGACATCGCGCACGCCCTCAGAAAAGGCTGAGATGATGGCCTCCTCAGTCACCCTGGGAATCTTGAGGCGTGCGTTGTTGAAGCGCTGGATGTACTTCTGCAGGGTCTCCCCGGGTTGTTGCTTGATGCGGCGCATGTCGCTCACGGCGGGTGGCCGGTCGCGAGTACCTTGGAAGTTGGCGATGAAGTGGGTGCGCATCTCGTCCCAGGAGGAGATCGTGCCTGGAGCCAGGTTCAGGAGCCAGGTGCGGGCCCCGTCCTTGAGCGCCATGGGAAACCAGTTCGCCATGACTTTCTCGTCTCCGTTGGCAGCTTCGATGCCCAGCTCGTAGAGCTGGAGGAACTCCACAGGGTCAGCTGTGCCGTCGTAACGAGGAGGCAGGTCTGGCTTGAACTTGCCGGGCCACGCGACGCTGCGTAGCTCGGTGGTGAAGGCACGGCGGCCTGCTGTGGCCACGGGAGGCCTTGGGTGACGGAGAGCTTGGTCTTGCATGTCCCCACGCGCTGCAGCTGGGGGAAGTGCGGGGTCTTGACGTGCGGGAGCAGGAGCATGGTCGCGACGTGCTGGAGCAGGGAGCGCCCGGGCAGCTTCTTGCGGGCGAGGGACTTCCTGGCAGCTCTGCTCTTGCCGCGCTGGCACCTGAAAGAGCGGGTTCCGCCCAGGGGCCACGCGCCTTGGAGCCATGACGCCTTCTTGAGGAGTGTAGGATCTAGAAGTAGATGTGTCTAGAGGGGGGGGGGGGGATTAGACACTTAGTGCTAAAGTTGCAATTTTTAGGCCTTTTTGGTTTGAGTGGAGTTTTAGGCACAATTTCAACATACACAATACATATCAAGCAAGCATGCAAAGAGTATATGAGCAGCGGAATGTAAAGCATGCAACTTGCAAGAATGTAAGGGGAAGGGTTTTGGAGAATTCAAACGCAATTGGAGACACGGATGTTTTTCCCGTGGTTCGGATAGGTGGTGCTATCCTACATCCACGTTGATGGAGACTTCAACCCACGAAGGGTAACGGTTGCGCGAGTCCACGGAGGGCTCCACCCACGAAGGGTAATGGTTGCGCGAGTCCACGGAGGGCTCCACCCATGAAGTGTCCACGAAGAAGCAACCACCCACGAAGGGTCCACGAAGAAGCAACCTTGTCTATCCCACCATGGCCATCGCCCACGAAGGACTTGCCTCACTAGAGGTAGATCTTCACGAAGTAGGCGATCTCCTTGCCCTTACAAACTCCTTGGTTCAACTCCACAATCTTGTCGGAGGCTCCCAAGTGACACCTAGCCAATCTAGGAGACACCACTCTCCAAGAAGTAACAAATGGTGTGTTGGTAATGAACTCCTTGCTCTTGTGCTTCAAATGATAGTCTCCCCAACACTCAACTCTCTCTCATAGGATTTGGATTTTGTGGAAAGAATATTTGAGTGGAAAGCAACTTGGGGAAGGCTAGAGATCAAGATTCATATGGTAGGAATGGAATATCTTGGTCTCAACACATGAGTAGGTGGTTCTCTCTCAGAACATATGAGTTGGAATTGTGTATGTGTTCTGATGGCTCTCTCCACGAATGAAGAGGAGGTGGAGGGGTATATATAGCCTCCACACAAAATCCAACCGTTACACACAGTTTTCCAATCTCGGTGGGACCGAATCAACAAACTCGGTCGGACCGAAAAGGTAAACCTAGTGACCGTTAGAGATTTTCTATGGGACTGACATGCAACTCGGTAGGACCGATATGGTTAGGGTTTGGGCATAACGTAATCTCGGTGAGACCGATTACACAAACTCGGTGAGACCGAGTTTGGTAATAAGCTAACCAGAGAGTTGGTCAGGCAAACTCGGTGGGACCGATTTGCTCTTTCGGTGAGACCGAAAAGTTACAAAAGGGAAACAAAGAGTTTACATTGCAATCTCGGTGGGACCGATTCGCTCTTTCGGTGAGACCGAAAAGTTACGAAAGGGAAACAGAGAGTTTGCAATCCCATCTCGGTGAGACCGAGATCCCTATCGGTAGAACCGAATTGCTAGGGTTTGGCAGTGGCTTATGACAAGTGAAACTCGGTGGCGCTGGATAGAAAAAATCGGTATGACCGAGTTTGGCTTAGGGTTTAGGTCATTTGTGGAAGTGGGAAAGTAGCTGAGGATTTTGGAGCATATCATTAAGCACATGAAGCAAGAGGCTCATTAAGCAACACCTCATCCCTCCTTGATAGTATTGGCTTTTCCTATGGACTCAATGTGATCGTGGATCACTAAAATGTAAAATGAAGAGTCTTGAGCTTGAAGCTTTAGCCAATCCTTTGTCCTTAGCATCTTGAAGGAGTTCCCACAACCTTTAGTCCATGCCACTCCATTGTTGAACTTATCTGAAACATGCTAGATAGAAATGTTAGTCCAACAAGAGATATGTTGTCATCAATTATCAAAACCACTTAGGGAGCACTTGTGCTTTCAAGGAGGAGGCAGCCAGGGCGCCGCTGGAGCTTCGTCGCCCGCGCGGGGCGGGGTGCGGTGCAGCGGAACAGACGGCGCAGGAGAGCCCCCTGCGGCACGGACGAGCTCGGCGACGCGGTCGAGCCATCCTTCGTAGATGTCGTCGACGGGACGGTAGCACAGGAGCTCGTTTGCCGCGATGAGCGCAGCTCGAGCCTCCATGGGTGCGCGGAGCACGCGGGACGAAGAACCAGCTGGGGTGAGCGAGGGAGTTGCGGTGCGGCCGTCTTGCCGCACGGACGGATGCTGAGACGATGCTTGCTGCTCGTCCCCCGCCGGGCCGGTGGCGGCGTTGACGGCAGGTGACGGGGAACGGCGAGGAAGCCCGCCAACAGGAGCCGTCTGGGCGACGCGGGAAGCGAGAGCGGCCCGGCGCTCGGCGCGGGCCCGACGAGCGTCAGACATGGGCGCGATGGTCGGAGGAGAACGGGGTGGTGGAAGACAAACTCCGGCGCACCCCTACCTGGCGCGCCAAATGTCGGATTTCGGGTTCCGGCAGACCCTTGAGGTTCGAACACTGGGGTGCGCGCGGAGATTTCGCCCCCTACCTACCTGCACCCCTCCGCCTCGCTAAGATCTAAGCTATGGAAAGAACAACACGAGAGACACAGGGTTTATACTGGTTCGGGCCACCGTTGTGGTGTAATACCCTACTCCAGTGTGTGGCGTGGTGGATTGCCTCTTGGGCTGATGGTGATGAACAATACAAGGAAGAACGGCCTCGCGAGGGTCTGTGCTTGGCTGGGGGGGGACGAACTGCTAGGAGGAGTTCAGTCACCCTTCACTCTCTCTCTTCCCGTTTGTTGATCTCGATCTCCCACTGATTCGATCTCCCACCTCCTAAACCTCTCTCTCTCTCCTCACCACTGATGGTGTCTCCCTTCCCTGGGGGTGGCTAGTCCTATTTATAGAGGCCCTGGTCCTCTTCCCAAATATCAAGCGGGAAGGGAGCCAACAATGGCGGGCTAATTTGAAGGGGGACAGCTAGTACCAGCTATCCTGACAAAAGTAGTCTTCGCCTGCACAAAGCTCTGGTGGTGACGCCGTCTTGGGCTCCACAGTGACCTCCGTCTTGCAGTCCTCCTAGTCTTGGTCTTGTTGCACCGAAAAGGCAACCTTTGCCTGATGCCTCGGTACTCCGTGACTGCGCTTGCTCCCTTTGCACCAAAGAGGAAAGGAGGACACTGCGCGGGCTGGCGCCCGCTAGGCGCCCTTGGTCGTCATGGCTTGCGTCACGGGCACCTCATGAGGTACCCCGCCTTGATCTCTCCGCCTCCTCGCGAGCCAGCCTGATGAGGCCGTGCCTGAGGAAGCTCCGTGTCGTCCGCCCCGCGAGGCTTGGCCCCTCGCGAGGGTCTTGGGTCTGTGTTGGTGAAGATGGGCCGTGCTGGGCCCCCCTTTGAGCCACGCCGCAGGCCGCAGGCAGGCAAGTCTCGGGACCCCCGTTCCCAGAACGCCGACATTCTCCTCCTCATCATCAGACGAGGAATCGTCGGAGTCGCAAAGGAAATTGTGAAAAAAGAACTCATCGGCGGAGTCCATTTTGTATCTTGGCAAACTGTCGAACAACTTGCGGGCGTCGACGAAGGAGACGACCGGTGAAGAGGGTCGTGCCGCCCTCGGACCAGGTAGCTGCCCTAGCGGCGTGCGACGAGCATGCTGGCATGTCACAAGCATGCCGGTGAGGAACCGGCCGGGGCGGTGAGGCAGCTTCTTGGTCGCGGTCGTGGCTGTGTCAGGGGAGCAGGGGTAGGAGGCTAGCCGGTAGTGGCGGGCGACGTGGGAGGTGGCGGCGTTGCAGAGGGGATGTTGCGGCACCGATAGTGTTGGGGAACATAGTAATTTCAAAAAAATTCCTATGCACACGCAAGATCATGGTGATGCATAGCAACGAGAGGGGAGAGTGTTGTCTACATACCCTCGTAGACCGTTCGTGGAAGCGTTATATCAACGTGGTTGATGTAGTCGTACGTCTTCATGATCCGACCAATCCAAGTACCGAAAGCACAGCACCTCCGAGTTCTGCACACGTTCGGCTCGGTGACGTCCTCGCCTTCTCGATCCAGCAAGAGGGGCAAAGTAGTAGATGAGTTCCGGCAGCACGACGACATGGTGACGGTGTTGGTGAAGAATAATCTCCGCAGGGCTTCGCCTAAGCACCACGAAAACTATGACGGAGGATAAACTAGAGGGGACGGGGTTGCCGGCACACGGCTTGGTGTTTCTTGATGTATCTTGGGTGCTAGCCCTACCCCTCTATTTATATGTTGAGCCTTGGGGTCGAAACTTGGAGGTAAAAGCCTCCACAAAGTCGGTTTCACCCGAAAGGCAAGAGTCCTTCTCGGACTCTAGGGACAGACGCCAGGGTTCCCGGCGCCTGGACCCAGATGCCAGGGTTCCCGGTGCCTGGACCCAGACGCCAGGGACCCTGGCGTCTGGCCCCTGGACTCCGCAAAACATCCTTTTGCGCTTTCCAAAAACCTTGTGGGCTTTCCTCTTTGGCCCAAATAAAGTGTTCTCGTACCCAAACATTTTAGGAAACATCCAGAACCCCTTCCGGTGAATTCCGGAACCCTTCTGGAGTCCAAACACTATTATCCCATATATCAATCTTTATCTTCGGACCATTCCGGAGTTCCTCGTCATGTCCGTGATCTTATCCGAAACTCCGAACAACATTCGGTCGCCAACATACATAACTCATAGTACTATATCGTCAACGAACGTTAAGCGTGCAGACCCTACGGGTTCGAGAACTATGTAGACATGACCGAGGCACCTCTCTGGTCAATAACCAATAGCGGGACCTGGATGCCCATATTGGCTCCTACATATTCTACGAAGATCTTTATCGGTCAGACCGCATAACAACATATGTTGTTCCCTTTGTCATCGGTATGTTAGTTGCCCGAGATTTGATCGTCGGTATCTCAATACCTAGTTCAATCTCATTACCGGCAAGTCCCTTTACTTGTTCCGTAATACATCATCCCGCAACTAACTCATTAGTTGCAATGCTTGCAAGGCTTAAGTGGTGTGCATTACCGAGAGGGCCCAAAGATACTTCTCCGACAATCGGAGTGACAAATCCTAATCTCGAAATACGCCAACCCAACAAGTACCTCTGGAGACACCTGTAGAGCACCTTTATAATCAGCCGGTTACGTTGTGACGTTTGGTAGCACACAAAGTGTTCCTCCGGTAAACGGGAGTTGCATAATCTCATAGTCATAGGAACATGTATAAGTCATGAAGAAAGCAATAGCAACAAACTAAACGATCAAGTGCCATGCTAACGGAATGGGTCAAGTGAATCACATCATTCTCTAATAATGTGACCCCGTTAATCAAATGACAGCTCATGTCTATGGCTAGGAAACTTAACCATCTTTGATTCAACGAGCTAGTCAAGTAGAGGCATACTAGTGACACTCTGTTTGTCTATGTATTCACACATGTATTATGTTTCCGGTTAATACAATTCTAGCATGAATAATAAACATTTATCATGAAATAAGGAAATAAATAATAACTTTATTATTGCCTCTAGGGCATATTTCCTTCAGTCTCCCACTTGCACTAGAGTCAATAATCTAGTTCACATCGCCATGTGATTTAACATCAATAGTTCACATCACCATGTGATTAACACCCATAGTTCACATCGTCATGTGACCAACACCCAAAGGGTTTACTAGAGCCAATAATCTAGTTCACATCGCTATGTGATTAATACCCAAAGAGTACTAAGGTGTGATCATGTTTTGCTTGTGAGGGAAGTTTAGTCAACGGGTCTGCCACATTCAGATCCGTATGTATTTTGCAAATTTCTATGTCAACAATGCTCTGCACGGAGCTACTCCAGCTAATTGCTCCCACTTTCAATATGTATCCAGATTGAGACTTTGAGTCATCTGGATCAGTGTCAAAACTTGCATCGACGTAACCCTTTACGACGAACCTTTTGTCACCTCCATAATCGAGAAACATATCCCTGCTCCACTAAGGATAATTTTGACCAATGTCTAGTGATCTACTCCTAGATCACTATTGTACTCCCTTGCCAAACTCAGGGCAAGGTATACAATAGGTCTGGTACACAGCATGGCATACCTTATAGAACCTATGGTTGAGGCATAGGGAATGACTTTCATTCTCTCTCTATCTTCTACCGTGGTCGGGTTTTGAGTCTTACTCAACTTCACACCTTGTAACACAAGCAAGAACTCCTTCTTTGACTGTTCCATTTTGAACTACTTCAAAATCTTGTCAAGGTATGTACTCATTGAAAAACTCATCAAGCGTCTTGATCTATTTCTATAGATCTTGATGCTCAATATGTAAAATGCGGCAATTGCTAACATGATTCGGACAGACTTAAGCATAGATACGAGTGAGAAACTCTCATCGTAGTCAACACCTTGAACTTGTCGAAAACCTTTTGCGACAATTCTAGCTTTGTAGATAGTAACACTACTATCAGCGCCCGTCTTCCTTTTGAAGATCCATTTAATCTCAATGGCTCGCCAATCATTGGGCAAGTCAATCAAAGTCCATACTTTGTTCTCATACATGGATCTCATCTTAGATTTCATGACCTCAAGCCATTTCACGGAATCTGGGCTCATCATCGCTTCCTCATAGTTCGTAGGTTCATCATGGTCAAGTAACATGACCTCCAGAACAGGATTACCGTAACACTCTGGTGCGGATCTCACTCTGGTTTACCTACGAGTTCGGTAGTAACTTGATCTGAAGTTACATGATCATCATCATTAGCTTCCTCACTAATTGGTGTAGTAGTCACAGGAACAGATTTCTGTGATGAACTACTTTCCAATAAGGGAGCAGGTACAGTTACCTCATCAAGTTCTACTTTCCACCCACTCACTTCTTTCGAGAGAAACTCCTTCTCTAGAAACGATCCATTCTCAGCAATGAATAACTTGCCTTCGGATCTGTGATAGAAGGTGTACCCAACATTTTCTTTTGGGTATCCTATGAAGACGCACTTCTCCGATTTGGGTTTGAGCTTATCAGGTTGGAACTTTTTCACATAAGCATTGCAACCTCAAACTTTAAGAAACGACAGCTTAGGTTTCTTGCCAAACCATAGTTCATACGGTGTCGTCTCAACAAATTTAGATGGTGCCCTATTTAACGTGAATGTAGCTGTCTCTAATGCATAACCCCAAAATGATAGTGGTAAATCGGTAAGAGACATCATAGATCGCACTACATCTAATAAAGTACGATTACGACGTTCGGACACACCATTACACTGTGGTGTTCCAGGTGGCGTGAGTAGTGAAACTATTTCACATTGTTTTAACTGAAGGCCAAACTCGTAACTCAAATATTTTACTTCTGCGATCATATCGTAGAAACTTTTATTTTTGTTATGATGATTCTCCACTTCATTCTGAAATTCTTTAAACTTTTCAAATGTTTCAGACTTGTGTTTCATCAAGTAGATATACTCATATCTGCTCAAATCATCTGTGAAGATCAAAAAATAATGATACCTACCGCGAGCCTCAATATTCATCGGACCACATACATCAGTATGTATGATTTCCAACAAATCTGTTGATCGCTCCATTGTTCCGGAGAACGGAGTCTTAGTCATCTTGCCCATGAGGCATGGTTCGCAAGCATCAACTGATTCATAATCAAGTGATTCCAAAAGCCCATCAGCATGGATTTTCTTCATGCGCTTTACACCAATATGACCTAAACGGCAGTGCCACAAATAAGTTGCACTATCATTATTAACTTTGCATCTTTTGGCTTCAATATTATGAAAATGTGTATCACCACGATCGAGATCCAACAAACCATTTTCATTGGGTGTATGACCATAGAAGGTCTTACTCATGTAAACAGAACAACAATTATTCTCTAACTTACATGAATAACCGTATTGCAATAAACATGATCCAATCATATTCATGCTTAACGCAAACACTAAATAACATTTATTTAGGTTTAACACTAATCCCCAAAGTATAGGGAGTGTGCGATGATGATCATATCAATCTTGGAACCATTTCCAATACACATCGTCACTTCACCCTTAACTAGTCTCTGTTCATTCTGCAACTCCCATTTCGAGTTACTATTCTTAGCAACTGAACCAGTATCAAATACTGAAGTGTTGCTATAAACACTAGTAAAGTACACATTAATAACATGTATATCAAATATAGCTTGTTCACTTTGCCATCCTTCTTATCTGCCAAATACTTGGGGTAGTTCCGTTTCCAGTGACCAGTCCTTTGCAGTAGAAGAACTTAGTCTCAGGCTTAGGTCCAGACTTGGGCTTCTTCACTTGAGCAGCAACTTGCTTGTCGTTCTTCTTGAAGTTCCCCTTCTTCCCTTTGTTGTTTCTCTTGAAACTAGTGGTCTTGTCAACCATCAACACTTGATGTTTTTCTTGATTTCTACCTTCGCCGATTTAGCATCGCGAAGAGCTTGGGAATTGTTTACGTCATCCCTTGCATATTATAGTTTATCACGAAGTTCTACTAACTTGGTGATGGTGACTAGAGAATTCTGTCAATCACTATTTTATCTGGAAGATTAACTCCCACTTGATTCAAGCGATTGTAGTACCCAGACAATCTGAGCACATGCTCACTGCTTGAGCTATTCTCCTCCATCTCTTAGCTATATAACTTTGTTGGAGACTTCATATCTCTCAACTCGGGTATTTGCTTGAAATATTAATTTCAACTCCTGGAACATCTCATATGGTCCATGACGTTCAAAACGTCTTTGAAGTCCCGATTCTAAGCTGTTAAGCATGGTGCACTAAAATATCAAGTAGTCATCATACCGAGCTTTGCCAAACGTTCATAACGTCTGCATATGCTCCTGCAATAGGTCCGTCACCTAGCGGTGCATCAAGGACATAATTCTTCTGTGCAGCAATGAGGATAATCCTCAGATCATGGATCCAATCCGCATCATTGCTACTAACATCTTTCAACATAGTTTTCTCTAGGAACATATCAAAAATAAAACAGGGGAGCTTAACACGAGCTATTGATCTACAACATAGATATGCTAATACTACCAGGACTAAGTTCATGATAAATTAAAGTTCAATTTAATCATATTACTTAAGAACTCCCAATTAGATAGACGTCCCTCTAATCATCTAAGTGATCACGTGATCCAAATCAACTAAACCATAACCGATCATCACGTGAAATGCAGTAGTTTTCAATGGTGAACATCACTATGTTGATCATATCTACTATATTATTCACGCTCGACCTTTCGATCTCAGTGTTCCGAGGCCATATCTTCATATGCTAGGCTCATCAAGTTTAACCTGTGTATTCTGCGTGTGCAAAACTGGCTTGCACCCGTTGTAGATGGATGTAGAGCTTATCACACCCGATCATCACGTGGTGTCTGGGCACGATGAACTTTGGCAATGGTGCATACTTAGGGAGAACACTTTTATCTTGAAATTTAGTGAGAGATCATCTTATAATGCTACCGTCAATCAAAGCAAAATAAGATGCATAAAAGATAAACATCACATGCAATCAATATAAGTGATATGATATGGCCATCATCATCTTGTGCTTGTGATCTCCATCTCCGAAGCACCGTCATGATCACCATCGTCACCGGCGTGACACCTTGATCTCCATCGTAGTATCGTTGTCGTCTCGCCAATCTTATGCTTCTACGACTATCGCTATCGCTTAGTGATAAAGTAAAGCATTACAGGGCGATTGCATTGCATACAATAAAGCGAGAACCATATGGCTCCTGCCAGCTGCCGATAACTCGGTTACAAAACATGATCATCTCATACAATAAAATTTAGCATCATGTCTTGACCATATCACATCACAACATACCCTGCAAAAACAAGTTATACGTCCTCTACTTTGTTCTTTCAAGTTTTACATGGCTGCTACTGGGCTTAGCAAGAACCGTTCTAACCTACGCATCAAAACCACAACGATAGTTCGTCAAGTTGGTGTTGTTTTAACCTTCGCAAGGACCGGGCGTAGCCACACTCGGTTCAACTAAAGTTGGAGAAACTGACACCCGCCAGCCACCTGTGTGCAAAGCACGTCGGTAGAACCAGTCTCGCGTAAGCGTACGCGTAATATCGGTCCGGGCCGCTTCATCCAACAATACCGCCGAACCAAAGTATGACATGCTGGTAAGCATTATGACTTATATCGCTCACAACTCACTTGTGTTCTACTCGTGCATATGACATCTACGCATAAAACCTGGCTCAGATGCCACTGTTGGGGAAGGTAGTAATTTCAAAGAAATTCCTACGCACACGCAGGATCATGGTGATGCATAGCAACGAGAGGGGAGAGTGTTGTCTACATACCCTCATAGACTGTTCACGAAAGCGTTATATCAACGCGGTTGATGTAGTTGTATGTCTTCACGATCCGACCGATCCAAGTACCGAAAGCACGGCACCTCCGAGTTCTGCACACGTTCGGCTCAGTGACGTCCTTGCCATGTCGATCCAGCAAGAGGGGCGAAGTAGTATATGAGTTCCGGCAGCACGACGGCGTGGTGATGGTGTTGGTGAAGAACAATCTCCGCAGGGCTTCGCCTAAGCACTACGAAAACTATGACGGAGGATAAACTAGAGGGGACGGGGTTGCCGGCACACGGCTTGGTGTTTCTTGATGTCTCTTGGGTGCTAGCCCTACCCCTCGATTTATATGTTGAGCCTTGGGGTCGAAACTTGGAGTAAAGCCTCCACAAAGTTGGTTTCACCCGAAAGGCAAGAGTCCTTCTCGGACTCCAGGGCCAGACGGCAGGGACCCTGGCGTCTGGCCCCTGGACTCCGCAAAACATCCTTTTGCGCTTTCCAAAAACCTTATGGGCTTTCCCCTTTGGCCCAAATAAAGTGTTCTCGTACCCAAACATTTCGGGAAACATCCGGAACCCCTTCCGGTGAATTCCGGAACCCTTCCAGAGTCCAAACACTATTATCCCATATATCAATATTTATCTCCGGACCATTCCGGAGTTCCTCGTCATGTCCGTGATCTTATCCGGAACTCCGAACAACATTCGGTCACCAACATACATAACTCGTAGTACTATATCGTCAACGAACGTTAAGCGTGCGGACCCTATGGGTTCGAGAACTATGTAGACATGACCGAGACACCTCTCTGGTCAATAACCAATAGCGGGACCTGGATGCCCATATTGGCTCCTACATATTCTACGAAGATGTTTATCGGTCAGACCGCATAACAACATACGTTGTTCCCTTTGTCATCGGTATGTTACTTGCCCGAGATCTGATCGTCGGTATCTCAATACCTAGTTCAATCTCGTTACCGGCAAGTCTCTTTACTTGTTCCGTAATACATCATCCCGCACCTAACTCATTAGTTGCAATGCTTGCAAGGCTTAAGTGATGTGCATTACCGAGAGGGCCCAGAGATACCTCTCCTACAATCGGAGTGACAAATCCTAATCTCGAAATACGCCAACCCAACAAGTACCTTTGGAGACACCTGTAGAGCACCTTTATAATCACCCAGTTACGTTGTGACGTTTGGTAGCACACAAAGTGTTCCTTCGGTAAACGGGAGTTGCATAATCTCATAGTCATAGGAACATGTATAAGTCATGAAGAAAGCAATAGCAACAAACTAAACGATCAAGTGCTATGCTAACGGAATGGGTCAAGTCAATCACATCATTATCTAATGATGTGACCCCGTTAATCAAATGGCAACTCATGTCTATGGCTAGGAAACTTAACCATCTTTGATTCAACGAGCTAGTCAAGTAGAGGCATACTAGTGACACTCTGTTTGTCTATGTATTCACACATGTATTATGTTTCCGGTTAATACAATTCTAGCATGAATAATAAACATTTATCATGAAATAAGGAAATAAATAATAACTTTATTGTTGCCTCTAGGGCATATTTCCTTCAGACAGCTGGCAGAGTCACCGGAAAAATGGGCGGTGGCGACGACGAAGGAGGTGGGCGAGGGTTTGCTGTTGGGATGGGGGAGAATGGCCAATGTGCTTGTAACGCCCGGATAATTAGCTACTATAATCCCACATTAATGAGGCCACATCACCACAGTTACTGTTGTTAATCTCGCGTTAATTTGAAACCAATTCAAATTCACATTCAAAATCAAGTCAGGCAAATAAAGCTTTCAAATGACAAAACTAAAATGTTCTAAATGTGACCAATAATTCATAAGTAATGATGGTGGAGAAACCAATATTTTGTAAAGTGTTTAGATGGCCTAGAAATAAATCAAACATGGGCTAAACAATAATTTAATGCTTTTATGTAATATAAAGTTACAAACTATTTTTTGGGTGCTAAACTATATTGTGGCTATAGGCTAATTTATTGTGCAATTTCTAGGAGTAAGTTTTGTATTTTTCTTGAACTAAAGTAATTAAAAGTAAAATAAAAACAAAGAAGAAAAAGTATATAAATAAAAAAGTAACAATAAAATAAAAGAAACCCCCAACTGGGCCTCGACCCTGCAGGCCAACGAGCCACCAAGCCAGCCCAGTCCCCACCTACTACCCCCACTAGGCCGAACCCTAGCACCGCTACCCCACGTTCCCCCACTCCCCTCTCGCTCCCTCATCTCCTCCCCCCGACTCGATCTGGATCGGGGCGCTATGCCCGCCTCCGCCACCACTACCGCGGCGACGCCCTTCCTCGCCGGCGCTCCATCGTCCCGACCTGGTCCACCGCTGCTCCCGGCGGCCCCGACGAGCACGCCCGTGCCCGAGGGCTGCCGCCTCCGCCCCGCAACTTCTTCACCGCCTCGACCACCACGTGACTCGATGTTGCCGCCGCCCGACCCCGCCGGTGCTCCCCGTCTCCGTCGCTCGTCCCCGACCTCCTCCCCAAACGGCTTCTTCAAGCCTCGCCGAACCCCTTCCCTCCAACGCGGGTGAGGTTCCGAGCTCCGGCCTCTCCTAACCTCCTCTGTCACGCACCCCACCGTGGCCATGGCCGCGCTCCCACCTCCGCCATGGGCGCTGGCCACGACCAGCGCGCGCTCGCCCGCCGCGTCTGCGGTTCGTCGCCCGCCGCGGCGACCGCCTGGCCTCGCTCCGTCCTGCCGACCGCTTCGCCCACTGTTGGCCGCCCGCTCGCGCCAACGCCGCGCTCCGCTGCCCTCGCTGCAGCGCTACAGATGATGCTTCTACGCTGCTGCCCTTGTTGCTAGTCGCCGCTGTTGCGCCGCCGCTCATTTGCGCCGCCGCTCATTTGCGCCGTCACGTCGTCCACTGCCTAGCCCCGCACCACCGTGGCCCCGCTTGCTGGCCCCGCTTTGTGCCGCCCCGCTCCACCGACCGGTGACCACGCCTTGCCGGAGCCCCGCACGTGCCCGACGGGCACCCCCGCAGCAGCTGCTACAGCCTCGCCCGACGCCCGCATGCCCGGGTGCCCGTTAGCGCCCGCTAGGCCCCCGGGGCCAACGACAAGTGGGGCCCCGCCCCTGGAACGTTAATTTTTTTTAAAATAAAAATAATAAATTAAAATAATTAATTAAGTGATTAATTAACTTATTTCATTATGTTTAGATTAACCTAATGACTAGTTAAACTAATTAACTTTGATTAGTTAGTCTTAGTCAATGATAGTGGGACCCACACGTCAGTTTGACTAAATCAACTGACTGTTTGACTGCTGACATCACCCTGACGTCATGCTGACATCGCCCAGACCCCTGCACACTTAGGATTTAGACCAGTTGAAAGGATCGAGAAGAGGTGTCTAGAGGGGGGGGTGAATAGACTCTTAACAAATAAAAGTAGCTATTTTATTCTCTTCAAGTTAAGGTAGGGATTTAGCACAAATTTAAACATTCACAATACATTTCAAGCAAGCATGACAATAGTATATGAGCAGTGGAAAATAAAGCATGCAAGTTGCGAGAATGTAAATGGATGGGATTGGAGTGTGCAAACGCAATTGGAGACACGGAGATTTTTGGCGTGGTTCCGATAGGTGGTGCTATCGTACATTCACGTTGATGGAGACTTCAACCCACGAATGGTATAGGTTGCGCGAGTCCACGGAGGGCTCCACCCACGAAGGGTCCACGAAGAAGCAATCTTGTCTGTCCCACCATGGCCATCGCCCACGAAGGACTTGCCTCACTAGGGTAGATCTTCACGAAGTAGGCAATCTCCTTGCCCGTACAAACTCATTGGTTCAACTCCACAATCTTGTCGGAGGCTCCTGATATGTCTCCAATGTATCTATAATTTTTGATTGCTCCATGCTATATTATCTACTGTTTTGGGCAATATTGGGCTTTATTATCCACTTTTATATTGCTTTTGGGACTAACCTATTAACCGGAGGCCCAGCCCAGATTTGTTGTTTTATGCCTATTTCAGTGTTTTGAAGAAAAGGAATATCAGACGGAGTCGAAACGGAACGAAATCAACTGGAGAAGTTATTTTTGGAAGGAAACACACCTGATGGACTTGGACCCCACGTCAGAAGATACGGGAGCTGCCCACGAGGGTGGGGGGCGCGCCCCCTGCCTTGTGGGGCCCCCGTGGCTCCCCTGACGTACCTCCTGCACCCATATATACCTACGTGACCTAAAACTTCTAGAAGCACATTAGATCGGGAGTTCAGTCACCAGAAGCCTCCGTAGCCAACAAAAACCAATCTAGACCCGTTCCGGCACCCTGCCGGAGGGGGCAATCCCTCTTCGGTGGCCATCTTCATCATCCCGGTGCTCTCCATGATGAGGAGGGAGTAGTTCTCCCTCGGGGCTGAGGGTATGTACCGGTAGCTATGTATTTGATCTCTCTCTCTCTCTCTCTTGTTCTTGAGATGATACGATCTTGATGTATCGCGAGCTTTGCTATTATATTTGGATCCTATGATGTTTCTTCCCCCCTCTTCTCTCTTGTAATGAATTGAGTTTTCCCCTTGAAGTAATCTTATCGGATTGAGTCTTTAAAGACTTGAGAACACTTGATGTATGTCTTGCCGTGGATATCTGTGGTGACAATGGGGTACCACGTGCCACTTGATGTATGTTTTGGTGACCAACTTGTGGGTTTCGTGACATTGGGAACCTATGCATAGGGGTTGGCACACATTTTCGTCGTGATTCTCTGGTAGAAACTTTGGGGCACTCTTTGAGGTTCTATGTGTTGGTTGAATAGATGAATCTGAGATTGTGTGAAGCGTATCGTATAATCATACCCACGGATACTTGGGGTGAAATTGGAGTATCTAGGTGACATTAGGGTTTTGGTTGATTTGTATCTTAAGGTGTTATTCCAGTACGAACTCTAGGGCAGTTTGTGACACTTATAGGAATAGCCCAACAGATTGATTGGAAAGAATAACTTTGAGGTGGTTTCGTACCCTACCATAATCTCTTCGTTCGTTCTCCGCTATTAGTGACTTTGGAGTGACTCTTTGTTGCATGTTGAGGGATAGTTTTATGATCCAATTATGTTAGTACTGTTGAGGGAACTTACACTAGCGAAAGTATGAATGTGGGAGTCCAATTATGTTAGTACTGTTGAGGGAACTTACACTAGCGAAAGTATGAATGTGGGAGTCCTGGATTAGGGGGTCTCTGGAAAGCCGGACTATCTCCATTGGCCGGACTGTTAGACTATGAAGATACAAGATTGAAGACTTCGTCTCGTGTCCAGATGGGACTCTACTTGGCGTGGAAGGCAAGCTAGGCAATACGTATATGGATATCTCCTCTTTTTGTAACCGACCTTGTGTAACCCTAACCCTCTCCGGTGTCTATATAAACTGGAGGGCTTTAGTCCGTAGGACAACAATCACAACATACAATCATACTGTAGGCTAGCTTCTAGGGTTTAGCCTCTCTTATCTCGTGGTAGATCTACTCTTGTAACACTCATATCATCAATATCAATCGAGCAGGACGTAGGGTTTTACCTCCATCAAGAGGGCCCGAACCTGGGTAAAACTTCGTGTCCCTTGCCTCCTGTTACCATTCGGCCTAGACGCACAGTTCGGGACCCCCTAACCGAGATCCGCCGGTTTTGACATCGACATTGGTGCTTTCATTAAGAGTTCCTCTGTGTCGTCGCCGTTAGGCTTGATGGCTCCTACTATCATCGGTAGCGATGCGGTCCAGGGTGAGACTTTTCTCCTCGGACAGATTTTCGTATTTGGCGGCTTTGCACTGCGGGCTAATTCGCTTGGCCATCTGGAGCAGATTGAAAGCTACGCCCCTGGCCATCAGGTCAGATTTGGAAGTTTGAACTACACGGCCGACATCCGCGGAGACTTGATCTTCGACGGATTTGAGCAACAGCCGGGCGCGCCGCACTGTCTTGATGGGCATTACCTAGCTCTGCCACCGGATGGTACTCCAGAGGCCGCGCTCACACCAGCTCCGACCCTTAGCTCGGAGCCAGCTGCGCTAATCGAGGACGGGTGGCTAGACACCGCCTCAGGGGCTGCAGTCTTGACAGCGATCGAGCCAAACACCAGCATAATCCTCCGCGCAGCCCGTGACTCCAAGATGCCGGACTCTCTTCCGGACCCCGAACCATCCGCGCCCCTGCCAATCGAATCCGAGTGGGCGCCGATCATGGAATTCACCGCCGCAGATATCTTTCAGCACTCGCCCTTCGGAGATATTCTGAATTCACTAAGGTCTCTCTCTTTGTCAGGAGAGCCCTGGCCGGATTATGGCCAACAGGACTGGGATGCGGACGACGAAGAAATTCGACGCCCACCCACCACCTACTTTGTAGCCACTGTCGATGACTTAACCGACATGCTCGACTTCGACTCCGAAGACATCGACGGTATGGACGACGATGTAGGAGACAAACATGAACCAGCACCTATAGGGCACTGGAAAGCCACCTCGTCGTATGACATATACATGGTGGATACACCCAATGAAGGCAACGGCGACGAGATAGCGGAGGATGACCCCTCTAAGAAGCAACCCAAGCGCCGACGTCACCGGCGCCGCTCTAAGTACCGCCAAAGCAAAAGTGGTGATACCGGCGCAAGAGATAATAACACTCCGGATAGCACCGAAGACAACGAAAACCCCCTCCAGCAAGAGATAGATCAGGAGGATGAAGGTGCCAGCTCTCCTGAGAGAGCGGCTGGCGGAGAGGAGGAGGATGACAATTACATGCCCCCCCCTCTGAAGATGAGGTAAGCCTCGGCGACGATGAATTCGCCGTACCAGAGGATCCCGTCGAACAAGAGCGCTTCAAGCGCAGGCTTATGGCCACGGCAAATAGCCTGAAGAAAAAGCAGCAGCAGCTTCAAGCTGATCAAGATCTGCTAACTGACAAATGGACTGAAGTCCTCGCAGCCGAGGAATATAAACTCGAGCATCCCTCCAAGAGTTACCCAAGGCGCAGGTTACTACCCCGACTGGAGGAAGAAGCATATGATACGGCTGACCGACCACCTCGTGGCCGCGATAGAGAGGCATTCCTGCCGAAAGCTCAGCCTCCACCCCAATGCCATCCAAATAAAAAGGCATGGGGACATACGCCAGACCTGCGAGACATATTGGAGGACAAAGCAAAGCACTCAAGATCGATCTACGGATCAAGAGGGCGCACCACTCTACGAGACGGTAAATGTCACGCCGGATACAGTAAAAGCAAATCCGGCCGGGCTGAACACAGCGGGCAGGACCCATACGAGCTGCGTCGCGATATAGCCTAATACAGAGGCGCCGCACACCCCTTATGCTTCACAGACGAAGTAATGGAACATCAATTCCCAGAAGGTTTCAAACCTGTAAACATTGAATCATACGACGGCACAACAGATCCCGCGGTATGGGTCGAGGACTTCCTCCTCCACATCCACATGGCCCGCGGTGATGACTTACATGCCATCAAGTACCTCCCGCTAAAACTCAAAGGACCAGCACGACATTGGCTTAATAGCTTGCCAGTGGACTCCATTAGCTGTTGGGAAGATCTGGAAGCCGCATTCCTCGACAACTTTCAGGGCACTTATGTGCAACCACCAGATGCCGATGACTTGAGCCACATAATTCAATAGCCAAAAGAGTCGGCCAGGCAATTCTGGACTCGGTTCCTTACAAAGAAAAACCAAATCGTCGACTGTCCGGATGCGGAGGCCTTAGCGGCTTTCAAGCACAACATCCGAGACGAGTGGCTAGCCCGGCACCTTGGTTAGGAAAAGCCGAAATCTATGGCAGCCCTCACGACGCTCATGACCCGCTTTTGTGCGGGAGAGGACAGCTGGTTGGCTCGCAGTAACAACATATCAAAGAACCATGGTACCTCAGATACCAAGGATGGCAACAGCAGGTCACGTCGCAACAAGCATAAGCGCCGCATTAACGGTGAAAGTACTGAGGATACGACAGTCAATGCCGGATTCAAAGGATCTAAACCCGATCAGCGGAAAAAGCCATTCAAACAAAGTACGCCGGGTCCATCTAGCTTGGACTGTATACTCGATCGCTCGTGTCAAATACACGGCACCCTAGACAAGCCAGCCAATCACACCAACAGGGATTGTTGGGTGTTCAAGCAGGCCGGCAAATTAATCACCGAAAACAAGGACAAGGGGCCGCATAGCAATGACGAGGAAGAACCCCGGCAGCCGCACACTGGAGGACAGAAAAGGTTTCCCCCGCAAGTGCGGACGGTGAACATGATATACGCAACCCACATCCCCAAAAGGGAGCGGAAGCGTGCGCTCAAGGACGTATATGCGTTCGAGCCAGTCGCCCCAAAGTTCAACCCTTGGTCCTCCTGTCCGATCACCTTCGATCGCAGGGACCACCCCTCTAGTATCCGTCACGGCGGATTCGCCGCACTAGTCCTAGACCCAATCATCGACGGATTTCACCTCACTCGAGTCCTTATGGACGGCGGCGGCAGCCTGAACCTGCTTTATCAGGACACAGTGCGCAAAATGGGCATAGACTCTTCAAGGATCAAACCCACAAAGACGACCTTTAAAGGCATCATTCCAGGCATAGAGGCCCACTGCACAGGCTCAATTACACTGGAAGTGGTCTTCGGATCCCCGGATAACTTCCGAAGTGAAGAGTTAATCTTCGATATAGTCCCGTTCCGCAGTGGTTATCACGCACTGCTCGGACGTACCGCATTCGCTAGATTCAATGCGGTACCACATTATGCATACCTCAAGCTCAAGATGCCAGGACCTCACGGAGTTATTACAGTCAATGGAAACACAAAACGCTCTCTCCGAACAGAGGAGCACACCGCGGCCCTCCCAGCAGAAGCGCAAAGCAGCCTCTCAAGGCAATCTATCAGTTCGACGTTTCAAAGCCCGGGCACCTCAAGCGTGCTCGGGGCAATCGGCAAATAGACCGCCTGGCGCGATCTGAGCTCGCGTAGCAATACGACGGCCACCCCAAATCCCAGCCCAACGACGTTGTTCGTGCCGCGTGTACATCATTACGCATTAAAAATACCATGGGCATAGATGGGGAGGGGGAGGCACAACTACGGCACGTCCCGAAACGCGGCCTAAACCGCACCAGGGGCTTCCCGTTTGGTTATTTTTCTTTTTCTTTCAGGACTTCAATCTCTAGAAACACTGTCCGGCAGCTCTATTGCCGAACACACGATACAGCAACCAAGGAGGCCGACGACTACGGAATTCCCAGGTGGATTACAGATTTCACATAATTCCTTAGCTCGCCCTTGGAAGGGACATAGTCCTACTCTTTTGCTCATTACACTATCTGTATCACTCTGCTTTAATGCAATTTTTAAATATACAATGCATGACATTACGATTATTATCGCACTTTTGTTATATGTATACATATCTATGTGTTCATTAATGACGCCTAGCAACCGTACACTCTGGTACGGCCAATGCACTAGGGGCTTACGTACCCACAATATGGTGTAAAAAGTCCGAACACTTTCACAAGTGCGGCACCCCGAACTTATAGCATTATATGCATCAGCTCCGAATCATGTCTTTGGTCAAATGTTGGGTTTGCCCGGCTCCTATGTTTTGGTACCTTACGTTTTGCTCTATCGGCTAAGGTAGCGCTAGGAGAACTACTGCGATTGTGCCCCGGTTCTGCCAGGCCGAGCACCTCAGTAGAGAAAGCTAAAACTGACTGTCATGATAAGGCGAGAGACTGGTCGCTGTTCGGCGAGGTTTTTCGAGTCCCTAAAGACTTATGCCGCTTAGGGTGAGGGGCCGGCTCCGTCCGGCTTACAGGCGTGTATCGCGCCCCGAATTCGGCCTTCCAAATACCAGGGGCTTCGCCAAAATTTAAAATTATAGAATTCTATGGCTAAGTGAGAGTGATAAAGCATTATTAGTCCGGTTGCCTTGTTCGTTGTGCTGAGCACCTCCCTCGAAGGACCCAAACATGGGAACAAGATGTTGGAAATATGCCCCAGAGGCAATAATAAATTAGTTATTATATTATATTTCATTGTTCATGATAATCGTTTATTATCCATGCTAGAATTGTATTGATAGGAAACTCAGATACATGTGTGCATACATAGACAACACCATGTCCCTAGTAAGCCTCTAGTTGACTAGCTCGTTGATCAATAGATGGTTACGGTTTCCTGACCATGGATATTGGATGTCGTTGATAACGGGATCACATCATTAGGAGAATGATGTGATGGACAAGACCCAATCCTAAGCCTAGCACAAAGATCGTGTAGTTCGTATGCTAAAGCTTTTCTAATGTCAAGTATCATTTCCTTAGACCATGAGATTGTGCAACTCCCGGATACCGTAGGAGTGCTTTGGGTGTGCCAAACGTCACAACATAACTGGGTGGCTATAAAGGTACACTACGGGTATCTCCGAAAGTGTCTGTTGGGTTGGCACGAATCGAGACTGGGATTTGTCACTCTGTGTAACGGAGAGGTATCATTGGGCCCACTCGGTAGGACATCATCATAATGTGCACAACGTGACCAAGGAGTTGATCACGGGATGATGTGTTACGGAACGAGTAAAGAGACTTGTCGGTAACGAGATTGAACAAGGTATCGGGATACCGACGATCGAATCTCGGGCAAGTATCGTACCGATAGACAAAGGGAATTGTATACGGGATTGATTGAATCCTTGACATCGTGGTTCATCCAATGAGATCATCGTGGAACATGTAGGAGCCAACATGGGTATCCAGATCCAGATGTTGGTTATTGGCCGGAGAGTTGTCTCGGTCATGTCTACATGGTTCCCGAACCCGTAGGGTCTACACACTTAAGGTTCGATGACGCTAGGGTTATAGGGAAAGTATGTACGCGGTTAACGAATGTTGTTCGGAGTCCCGGATGAGATCCCGGACGTCACGAGGAGTTTCGGAATGGTCCGGAGGTAAAGATTTATATATGGGAAGTCCCGTTTTGGTCACCGGAAAGGTTTCGGGTGCTATCGGTAACGTACCGGGACCACCGGGAGGGTCCCGGGGGTCCATCAGGTGGGTCCACCAGCCCCGGAGACCTACATGGGACAATAGTGGGAAGGGACCAGCCCCTAGGTGGGCTGGGGCGCCTCCCACCAAGGCCCAAGGCGCCTCCAAGAGGGGAGGGGGCAAACCCTAGGGCAGATGGGCCCTAAGGCCCACCCCAGGTGCGCCTCCCCCTCTCCCCCTTGTGGCCGCCACCCTAGATGGGATCTAGGGCTGCCGCACCTCTTGGGGTGGGAACCCTAGAGGGGGTGCAGCCCCCTCCCCTCCCCCTATATATACTTGAGGTATGGGGGCTGCCCAACACACGATTTGATCTCCCTCTTGGCGCAGCCCTACCTCTCTCCCTCCTCGTCTCTCGCAGTGCTTGGCGAAGCCCTGCTGGAGTCCCGCGCTCCTCCACCACCACCACGCCATCGTGCTGCTGCTGGACGGAGTCTTCCCCAACCTCTCCTTCTCCCCTTGCTGGATCAAGGCATGGGAGACGTCACCGGGCTGCACGTGTGTTGAACGCGGAGGCGCCGTGGTTCAGCGCTTAGATCGGAATCAACTGCGATCTGAATCGCTACGAGTACGACTCCTTCATCCGCGTTCTTGCAACGCTTCCGCTTAGCGATCTACAAGGGTATGTAGATGCACTCTCCTTCCCCTCTTTGCTAGATTACTCCATAGATTGATCTTGGTGATGCGTAGAAAATTTTAAATTTCTGCTACAATCCCCAACTGTGGCATCATGAGCTAGGTCTATGCGTAGTTTCTATGCACGAGTTGAACACAAGTTGTTGTGGGCGTCGATTTTGTCAATTTACTTGTTGTTACTAGTCTTATCTTGATTCGGCGGCATCGTGGGATGAAGCGGCCCGGACCGACCTTACACGTACTCTTACGTGAGACTGGTTCCACCGACTAACATGCACTGGTTGCATAAGGTGGCTAGCGGGTGTCTGTCTCTCCCACTTTAGTCGGATCGGATTCGATGAAAAGGGTCCTTAAGAAGGGTAAACAGAAATTGGCATATCACGTTGTGGTTTTGGCGTAGGTAAGAAACGTTCTTGCTAGAAACCTATAGCAGCCACGTAAAAATTTGCAACAACAATTAGAGGACGTCTAACTTGTTTTTGCAGCATGTGTCGTGTGATGTGATATGGCCAAAAGGATGTGATGAATGATATATGTGATGTATGAGATTGATCATGTTCTTGTAATAGGAATCACGACTTGCATGTCGATGAGTATGACAACCGGCAGGAGCCATAGGAGTTGTCTTAATTTATTTATGACCTGTGTGTCAACATAAACGTCATGTAATTACTTTACTTTATTGCTAAAGCGTTAGCCATAGTAGTAGAAGTAATAGATGACGAGACAACTTCAAGAAGATACGATGATGGAGATCATGATGATGAAGATCATGGTGTCATGCCAGTGACAACGATGATCACGGAGCCCCGAAGATGGAGATCAAAGGAGCAAATGATATTGGCCATATCATGTCACTATTTGATCGCATGTGATGTTTATCATGTTTTACATCTTATTTGCTTAGAACGACGGTTGCTTAAATAAGATGATCCCTCACAATAATTTCAAGAAAGTGTTCCCCCTAACCATGCACCGTTGCGAAGGTTCGTTGTTTCGAAGCACCACGTGATGATCGGGTGTGATAGATTCTAACGTTCGAATACAACGGGTGTAAGCCAGATTTACACACGCAATACACTTAGGTTGACTTGACGAGCCTAGCATGTACAGACATGGCCTCGAAACACGGAAGACCGAAAGGTCGAGCATGAGTCGTATAGAAGATACGATCAACATGAAGATGTTCACCGATGTTGACTAGTCCGTCTCACGTGATGACCGGACACGGCCTAGTTGACTCGGATCATGTTTCACTTAGATGACTAGAGGGATGTCTATCTGAGTGGGAGTTCATTGGATAATTTGATTAGATGAACATAATTATCATGAACATAGTCTAAATTTTCTTTGCGAATATGTTATAGATAAATAGCTCATGTTGTAGCTCCTTGTTTCAATACGTTCCTAGAGACTAAGTTGAGAGATATTGTAAGCAATGATGCGGACTGGGTCCGTAGTCCGAGGAGTGTCCTCACTGCTACACAGAAGGCTTACGTCTTTGATGCACCGCTAGATGTACAAACCCCTACAACCTCGTCTGTGGATGTTGTGAACACCTGACAAACACATCCTGATGACTAATTGATAGTTTAGTGCACCATACTTTACGGCTTAGAATCGGGATTCCAATGACGTTTTGAACGCCATAAGACATATGAGATGTTCCAAGAGCTGAAATTGGGATTTCAGGCTCATGCCCATGTTGAGAGGTATGAGACCTCTGACAAGTTCTTTTGCCAACAAGATGGAGGAGAATAGCTCAACTAGTGGGCATGTGCCCAGAATGTCTGGGTGCTACAATCACTTAAATCAAGTGGGAGTTAAACTTCCAGATAAGATAGTGATTGATTGAGTTCTCTAGTCACTATCACTAAGCTACTAGATCTTCGTGATGAACTATGACATGCAAGGGATGGAGATGATCCCGGAGCTGTTCATGGTGCTTAAGACCGCAAAAGGTAGAAATCAAGAAGGAGCATCAAGTGTTGATGGTTTAACAAGACCACTGGTTTCAAGAAGGGCAAGGGCTAGAAGGGAAACTTCATGGATGGCAAACCAGTTGCCGCTCAAGTGAAGGAACCCAAGGTTGAACCCAAACTCGAGACTAAGTGCTTCTATTGTAAGGGGAACGGTCACTGGTAGCGGAACTACCCCAAATACATGGTAGATAAGAAGGCTGGCAACTTCAACAAAGTATATACATGTTATTAATGTGTACCTCACTAGTACTCCTAGTAGCACCTGGGTATTGGATACCGGTTCAGTTACTATTATTGGTGACTTGAAACAAAAGCTACGGACTAAACGGAGACTAGCTGAGGGCGAGGTGACGATGTGTGTTGGAAGTGTTTCCAAAGTTGATGAGATCACCATCGCATGCTCCATCTGCCTTCGGGATTAGTATTGAACCTAGATAAATGTTATCAGGTGTCTACGTTGAGCATGAATATGATTAGATCATGTTCATTGCAATACGGTTATTCATTTAAGATAGAGAATAATGGTTATTCTGTTTACATGAATAATACCTTTCATGGTCATGCACCCTATGTGAATGGTTCATTGAATCTCGGTCGTGGTAATACACATGTTCACGCCAAAAGATGTAGAGTTAATAATGATAGTACCACTTTCTTGTGGCACTGCCGCTTAGGTCATATTGGCGTAAGATGCATGAAGAAACTCCATGTCGATGGATGTTTGGAGTCACTTGATTTTGAATCGCTTGACACATGCGAGCCATGCCTCATGGGCAGGATGACTAAGACCCCGTTTTCAGGTAAAATAAAACGGGCAAGTGACTTGTTGGAAATCATACATGCTGATGCGTGTGATCCAATGAGAATTGAAGCGTGCGCTAGATATCGCTATTTTCTCATCTTTACTGACGATTTGAGTAGATATAGGTATATTTACTTAATGAAGCACAAGTCTGAAACGTTTCAAAAGTTCAAGCGATTTCAGAGTGAAGTTAAGAATCATCATAACAAGAAGATCATGTTCCTATGATCTGATCAAAGGGGGATTTTCTGAGTTATGAGTTTGGCAATCACTTAAGACATTGTGGAATTGTTTCGCAGTTGAACCCACCTGGAACACCACAGCGTAATGGTGTGTCCGGACGTCATAATCGAACCTTATGAGATATGGTGCGATCTATGATGTCTCTTACCGATCTACCGCTATTATTTTGAGGTTATGCATTAGAGACAGCTGCATTCACTTTAGACAGGACACCATATAAGTTCGTTGAGACGACGTCAGTTTGGCAAGAAACCGAAGTTGTCGTTTCTTAATGTTTGGGGTTGCGATGCTTAAGGCTTCAGCCGGAGAAGCTCGAACCCAAAAGCGGACAAACACATCTTCATAGGATACCCAAAGGTGACAGTTGGGTATACCTTCTATCTCAGATCCGAGGGCAAATTGTTTGTCGCTAAGAACGGGTCCTTTCTCGAGAAGGAGTTTCTCTCGAAAGAATTGAGTGGGAGGAAGATAGAACTTGATGAGGTTGTTGAACCTCTACTTCAACCAGAAAGTGGTGCAACACAGAAAGATGTTTCTGTGGCGCCTATGTCGGTTGAAGAGGAAGTTAATGATAGTGATCATGAAGCTTCAGATCAAGTTGCTATCGAACTTCGTAGGTCGACAAGGATATGTACTACTCCTGAGTGGTACGGTAATCCTGTCTTAGATATCATGTTGTTGGACAACAATGAACCTACGAGCTATGGAGAAGCGATGGTGGGCCCGTATTCCGACAAATGGTTAGAAGCCATGAAATCCGAGATAGGATCCATGTATCAGAACAAAGTATGGACTTTGGTGGACTTGCCCGATGATCGGCAAGCCATTGAGATAAATGGATCTTTAAGAAGAAGACGGACGTGGGCGGTAATGTTACCATCTATGAAGCTCGACTTGTGGGAAAGAGTCTTTTCACAAGTTCAAGGAGTTGACTACGATGAGAATTTCTCACCCGTAGCGATGCTGAAGTCCGTCGGAATCATGTTAGCATTAGCTGTATTTTTCGATTATGAAATCTGACAAATGGATGTCAAAACAAGTTTTCTTACCAGTTTTCGTAAGAAAAAGTTGTATGTGATACAATAAAAGGTTTTGTCGATCCTAAGGATGCTAAAAGGTATGCTGGCTCCAGCGATCCTTCTATGGACTAGAGCAAGCATCTCGGAGTCAGAATATATGCTTTGATGGAGTGATCAAAGCTTTTAGGTTTATACAATGTTTGCTAGAAACTTGTATTTACAAGAAAGTGAGTGGGAGCACTACAACATTTCTGATAAGTATATGTGGATGACATATTGTTGATCCAAAATAATGTAGAATTTTTGGAAAGCATAAACGGTTGTTTGAAGAGTGTTTTTCAAAGTAAGACCTGGATAAAGCTGCTTACATATTGGGCATCAAGATCTATAGAGATAGATCAAAATGCCTGATGATACTTTCAAAGAACGCACACCTTGACATGTTTTTGAAGGAGTTCAAAATAGATCAGTCAAAGAAGGGGTTCTTACCTGAGTTGTAAGGTGTGAAGTTGAGTAAGACTCAAAGATTGACCACGGTAGAAGAAAGAGGAAAGACGAAGGTCGTCCCCTATGCTTTTGTCATAGGCTCTATACGGTATGCCATGCTGAGTACCGCACCAGATGTGTGCCTTGCCACATGTCTGGCAAGAGGGTACAAAGGTGATCTAGGAATGGATCACCAGATAGCGGTCAAAATTATCCTTAGAGGAATAAGGAAATATTTCTCGGTTATGGAGGTGATAAAGAGTTCGACGTAAAGAGTTACGTTGATGCAAGCTTGACACATATCCGGATAACTCTGAGTAGAGATACCGGATACATATAATGGAGCAACAATTTGGAATAGCTCCAAGTGGAACGTGGTAGCAGCATCTACGATATGACATAAAGTTTTGCGAAATACATATGGATCTGAATATGGCAGACCCGTTGACTACAACCTCTCTCACAAGCATAACATGATCAAACCCAGAACTCATTGAGTGTTAATCACATAGTGATGTGAACTAGATTATTGAGTCTAATAAAGTCTTTGGATGTTGGTCACATGACGATGTGACCTATGAGTGTTAATCACATGGTGATGTGAACTAGATTATTGACTCTAGTGCAAGTGGGAGACTGTTGGAAATATGCCCTAGAGGCAATAATAAATTAGTTATTATATTATATTTCATTTTTCATGATAATCGTTTATTATCCATGCTAGAATTGTATTGATAGGAAACTCAGATACATGTGTGGATACATAGACAACACCATGTCCCTAGTAAGCCTCTAGTTGACTAGCTCGTTGATCAATAGATGGTTACGGTTTCCTGACCATGGATATTGGATGTCGTTGATAACGGGATCACATCATTAGGAGAATGATGTGATGGACAAGACCCAATCCTAAGCCTAGCACAAAGATCGTGTAGTTCGTATGCTAAAGCTTTTCTAATGTCAAGTATCATTTCCTTAGACCATGAGATTGTGCAACTCTCGGATACCGTAGGAGTGCTTTGGGTGTGCCAAGCGTCACAACGTAACTGGGTGGCTATAAAGGTACACTACGGGTATCTCCGAAAGTGTCTGTTGGGTTGGCACGAATCGAGACTGGGATTTGTCACTCTTTGTAACGGAGAGGTATATCTGGGCCCACTCGGTAGGACATCATCATAATGTGCACAACGTGACCAAGGAGTTGATCACGGGATGATGTGTTACGGAACGAGTAAAGAGACTTGCCGGTAACGAGATTGAACAAGGTATCGGGATACCGACGATCGAATCTCGGGCAAGTATCGTACCGATAGACAAAGGGAATTGTATACGGGATTGATTGAATCCTTGACATCGTGGTTCATCCGATGAGATCATCGTGGAACATGTAGGAGACAACATGGGTATCCATATCCTGCTGTTGGTTATTAGCCGGAGAGTTGTCTCGGTCATGCCTACATGGTTCCCGAACCCGTAGGGTCTACACACTTAAGGTTCGATGACGCTAGGGTTATAGGGAAAGTATGTATGCGGTTACCGAATGTTGTTCGGAGTCCCGGATGAGATCCCGGACATCACGAGGAATTCTGGAATGGTCCGGAGGTAAAGATTTATATATGGGAAGTCCCGTTTTGGTCACTGGAAAGGTTTCGGGTGCTATCGGTAACGTACCGGGACCATCGGGAGGGTCCCGGGGGTCCATCAGGTGGGTCCACCAGCCCCGGAGGCCTACATGGGCCAATAGTGGGAAGGGACCAGCCCCTAGGTGTGCTGGGGCGCCTCCCACTAAGGCCCAAGGCGCCTCCAAGAGGGGAGGCGGGCAAACCCTAGGGCAGATGGGCCCTAAGGCCCACCCCAGGTGCGCCTCCCCTTCTCCCCCTTGTGGCCGCCACCCTAGATGGGATCTAGGGCTGCCGCACCCCTTGGGGTGGGAACCCTAGAGGGGGCGCAGCCCCCTCCCCCCCCCTATATATACTTGAGGTATGGGGGCTGCCCAACACACGATTTGATCTCCCTCTTGGCGCAGCCCTACCTCTCTCCCTCCTCGTCTCTCGCAGTGCTTGGCGAAGCCCTGCTGGAGTCCCGCGCTCCTCCACCATCACCACGCCGTTGTGCTGCTGCTAGAAGGAGTCTTCCCCAACCTCTCCTTCTCCCCTTGCTGGATCAAGGCGTGGGAGACGTCACCGGGCTGCACGTGTGTTGAACGTGGAGGCGCCGTGGTTCGGCGCTTAGATCGGAATCAACTGCGATCTGAATCGCTACGAGTACGACTCCTTCATCCGCGTTCTTGCAACGCTTCCCTTAGAGATCTACAAGGGTATGTAGATGCACTCTCCTTCCCCTCGTTGCTAGATTACTCCATAGATTGATCTTGGTGATGCGTAGAAAATTTTAAATTTCTGCTACGATCCCCAACACAAGAGTGCTCAGGTTTATCCCGAACACCCCGGCACTCGTGGCATGGGGGCAGAAGCCGAGGACTAGCCATCTCTCAGATTGGATAAACAGCCAAACAGAAGGTAATATTTTAAATTCACACAAGCGTTGCATACCGCATATGAAACAAGTTTTCATTACGCAGGATAAAAAACGAGCAAGTCTCATTCAAATATTACATTTTGTGAACACTCATCCGCGATAAGACGGGTGCCCGGCAGAACACCCTCGTAGTACATCTCAGGGCGGCGGTGCTCCTTGCCCTCCGGCGGCCCCTCCTTGATAAGCTTCACGGCGTCTAGCTTGACCCACTACGTTTTCACAGCGGCGAAGGCCCGACGTGCATCTTCAATGCAGACGGATCGCTTGACGAACTCCAGCCATGGGCAGGCATCCACAAGCCGCCTCACCAAGCCGAAGAAGCTGTTCGGAAGGGCGTCGCCAGGCCACAACCGGACTATGAAGCCCTTCATGGCCTGATCGGCCGCCTTGTGTAGCTCGGCCATCTGCTTCAGCTGGTCGCTCATTGGCACCGGATGTTCGGCCTCAGCATACTGAGACCAGAACAGCTTCTCTGTCGAGCTTCCGTCCTCGGCCTGGTAGAATAGTGCGGCATCGGACACACTGCGGGGCAAATCTGCAAATGCTCCTGAAGAGCTCCGGATTCGGGTAAGTAATCAGTAATTCACCCTTGCATGCTTGCTTTGCATATAGAAAGCCTTACCCGCCGCTATCTTCTTCATCGCGTCGATCTCCTGAAGGGCCTTCTGGGCCTCGGCCTTGGCACTCTTCGCGCTCTCACGGGCCGCGGCAAGCTCAGACTCTCTCGTCTTCAAGTCAAGCTCCAACGCCTCATGCTTCGTCACGAGAGCTTGGAGCTCTTGCTGCACCTCGCCCACTCGAGCCTCGTGCCTCTCTCGCTCGGTGCGCTCCTGGGCCGCCTTTTCTTTGGCCTGGGATAGTGCTTGCTTCAGGGTCGCCACCTCGGTCGTGGCCCCTGGCAAACATACAATGATCCTGCCATTTAGCAATCGCGTCCTTTTTTCTCATCTACAGACGGGGTATTACTTACCCTTGTTCTCCTCGAGCTGCCTCTTAGCAAGGCCAAGCTCTTTCTGTGACCCCTCGAGGGCCTCCTTCAGTACGGCGATCTCTGCAGTTAGTGCGGCGGACGCCAGCAGCGAAGCCTGCACATGCATATTGACATACTTATATTAGACTCCTGCGATATTATTTGATCCTCTGTTCGGCTTTTCTTTGTGAACACCAAACAAAGCATCAGGGGCTACTGTCTATGCAGTAACACTTCTACTACATTTTAAAATACTTACCTCGAAGCCTGTTAGAAGGCTAGTACAGGCTTCAGTCAATCCGCTCTTGGCGGACTGAACCTTCTGGATCACCACACTCATGATAGTGCGGTGCTCCTCCTCGATGGAAGCACTGCGAAGTGCTTCCAACATAGTGTCCGGCGCCTCTGGGTGGACAGAGGTCACCGGCACTGGCGTATCACCCTCCTTAGAAGGGGACCGCCTGCCCGAGCTTGGGTCCGTTGGAGGGTCCGGCGCGGTGTTCGGCTGAGGGCCGAACTCGGAGCTTCCGGGGACCCCGTCCCCTCGGCTCCCGGAGTCCGGAAGGTCGCCTTGAGGCGCCTCCGGGACTATCCCGCCCGATCCGGTGCCTCTTGAGACAGCACCTCGGTGTCGTCGACTGGATGAGGGGAGGTGGCCGTCGGGACTGGATCGCTATCCATGTCCGACGGGCCCAGGGAGCCGTCCGAGGATACCTCGATATTGGCTCGGGGCGGCCTGCACAATTTAGTTCGGTGTTAGGGAAAGCAATGCGACAAAGGAATCCTATGGGTTACTTTGGTATCCGAATACTTACGATCTCCCCTAGGGCTTGCCCCTGGGCAACCACTTGTCTTCACTTTCGTCGTCGGCGGCGGAGCTGTCCGGAAGGAGCGTCCTTCCATTCTTGGACCCTTCGTCCTCCCCAGTTGGGGCGGCCTTCCTTTTCTTGTCTCCCCCAGTCGGTGGGGGAGCCTCCTCTTCCTCTTCCTCGTCTTCGGGGGAAGAGTGCACCGCAGAGTCATCGGACGGTGAGTCCGACGACGTCTGGCGTCGGGAACTCTTTCGAGCTCCCTTGGCCTTCTTGGTCTTCTCCGGCACCTTATAAGGGGCCGGAGTCAGCATCTTCGTCAGAAGAGCGTCTACGGGGCCTTCGGGCAAGGGAGCCGGACAGTCGATCTGTCCGGCCATTTTCTGCCAGTCCTGTCAAAATTACTGGACTTTAGATCCCGCATAGAGCCAATCTATATATATAACAAATATCTTGTAAGAGGTAAAACAACTTACCGCACTGGCATGGCGCTTCACGCTGAATCCGCGATCCTAAGTAATGGGGGGAGGGACCGCGGCGCCCTTGAACAGCACCCTCCAGGAATCTTCATGAGCCGTGTCGAAGAGCCTGTTCAGAGTTCGATGCTGCGCCGAATTGAACTCCCACAAGGTAAACTCCCGTTGTTGGCACGGGAGTATCCGCCGAACGAGCATAACCTGGACTATGTTGATAAGCTTGAGCTTCTTATCCACCATGTTCTGAATACATGACTGGAGTTCGGTCAGCTCTTTTGAATTACCCCAGGCCAGTCCCTTCTCTTTCCAGGAGGTGAGCCGCATGGGCAGATCAGAACTCGGGGGCCGCTACCCATGCGGGGTCGCGCGGCTCGGTGATATAGAACCACCCCGATTGCCACCCCTTTATGGTGTCCACGAAGGTGCCCTCGAGCCATGTGATGTTGGGCATCTTGCCCACCATGGCGCCTCCGCACTCCGCCTAGCGGCCGCTCACTACCTTCGGCTTGACATTGAAGGTCTTCAGCCATAAGCTGAAGTGGGTCTTGATGCGGAGGAAGGCCTCGCACACGACGATAAACGCCGAGATGTTGAGGATGAAGTTCGGGGCCAGATCGTGGAAATCCAGGCCATAATAAAACATGAGCCCCCGGACGAAGGGATGGAGAGGAAATCCCAGTCCGCGGAGGAAATGAGTGAGGAATACCACCCTCTCATGGGGCTCGGGGGTGGGGATGAGCTGTCCCTCATCTGGGAGCCGGGGTCGTGCAGGTATCCGGCTCTCCTCAGTTTCTTGACGTCTCCCTCCGTGACGGAGGAGACCATCCACTTGCCTCCCGCTCCGGACATGGTTGGAGAAGGTTGAGGTGGAACTGAGAGCTTGGGCGCTAGAGCTCGGGTATGCGGGAGCGGATGAGCAGAGGAGGAACAAGGCGTGGATAGAAAGGTGAATCCTTATCCCTTATACGGGCGGACAAAATTAAATGTCCCCACTTGCCTAGTAAAACTTGCTTATCCCCCAAGCGCCGCAATTGATGGCGTGGTTGGGTTACCCACGCCCGTATTAATGAGAATCCCGTAATAGGGGGACATGATCTCTGCTTTGACAAGACGTGTCGAAAAACTGCCTCGCGTTATGTGCGGGGCTGGTTAAAAGAAACGGTTCGAATAATCACCGGGCCATGATGTAACGTCATGTTGCCAAAGCAAGCTAGCGGATTAGATCTGCGAAAGCATTATTCTCTACGGCGAAGTGTGGAACTTATTTTGCAGGGTCGGACACTATCCTCGTATTCAAATTCTTCTGTGATGTATTCGGAGAAGGAACCCGCCTTGCAATGCCGAAGACAACTGCGTGCCGGACTCATCGTCATTGAAGCCTGGTTCAGGGGCTACTGTGGGATTACGGGGTCTCCGGACAGCCGGACTATCTCCATTGGCCGGACTGTTAGACTATGAAGATACAAGATTGAAGACTTCGTCTCGTGTCCGGATGGGACTCTACTTGGCGTGGAAGGCAAGCTAGGCAATACGTATATGGATATCTCCTCTTTTTGTAACTGACCTTGTGTAACCCTAACCCTCTCCGGTGTCTATATAAACCGAAGGGCTTTAGTCCGTAGGACAACAATCACAACATACAATCATACCGTAGGCTAGCTTCTAGGGTTTAGCCTCTCTGATCTCGTGGTAGATCTACTCTTGTAACACTCATATCATCAATATCAATCGAGCAGGACGTAGGGTTTTACCTCCATCAAGAGGGCCCGAACCTGGGTAAAACTCCGTGTCCCTTGCCTCCTGTTACCATTCGGCCTAGACGCATAGTTCGGGACCCCCTACCCGAGATCCGCCGGTTTTGACACCGACAATGAACCCTAGGCCTTATTTCCACGCATTGCAATACCGTTTACGCTCACTTTTACCATTAGTTACCTTGCTGTTTTTATAATTTCAGATTACAAATACCTTTATCTACCATCTATATACCACTTGTATCACCATCTCTTCGCCGAACTAGTGCACCTATACAATTTACCATTGTATTGGGTGTGTTGGGGACACAAGAGACTCTTTGTTATTTGGTTGCAGGGTTGCTTGAGAGAGACCATCTTCATCCTACGCCTCCTACGGATTGATAAACCTTAGGTCATCCACTTGAGGGAAATTTGCTACTGTCCTACAAACCTCTGCACTTGGAGGCCCAACAACGTCTACAAGAAGAAGGTTGTGTAGTAGACATCAAGCTCTTTTCTGGCGCCGTTGCCGGGGAGGTTAGCGCTTGAAGGTATATCTTTAGATCTTGCAATCGAGTCTTTTAGTTTCTTGTTTTATCACTAGTTTAGTTTATAAAAGAAAATTACAAAAAATGGAATTGAGTTTGTCTCATACGCTTCACCTTTTTAATATCTTTCGTGAGTATGATGGAAAGGATAATTGTGCTCAAGTGCTAGAAGAAGAGATCTCTAAAATGTTTGGCACTAAATATTTGAATGATGAGCATGATTGCAATGTTGTTAGTATGAATTCCTTGAATATCCATTATACTAATGATGATTGCACTAGTTATGATGAAAATGTCTCCTATAAACATGTCAATTTTTGTGGAGTGCATTGGGTTTGTAAGTACACACCAAATAGGGAAGATAGATATTGCAAGAAGCATAAGTACTTAGAAACCAAATTGTTGGAAGAAGAGCTAGATGAATGTGCTGAAAATTTAAATTATATTGGCCATACTTGTGGACTTTGCAATGAAAGTGGTCATTTAGCTATCCGATGCAAATTGTTTCACGATCTAATCGTGTCCAAAAATTGTGATGACTTGATTTCCCTTGCACATTACAATGAACTTAGTTTGCTTATGGGTTATGAAGAAATGAAACATTTAACTAATGATCTTCCAGAATTTTCCCGTTACAAACTTCTTGGCTTTGATCTAGAAGAAATTTATATGTATTGTGCGGTGAATTGCATTGAAAATCCTTATATTGCCAATTACATAAAGAAGAGAAAACAAATAGAGGATGAAGAGAATACTAATGAAAGGGAAGAGAATTCCCAATACTCTCCTATTATTTCTTATGATGAATCAGGTAACGAGGAAGAGCCTCCTATTCAACCAATCTCATTAATAAGGAGCTCCAAAAAGAGGATTGAACCCACACATGATGTGGTGAAGAAGAAGAAAAGAAAAAGGAAGAGAGGTAAAAAGATATCTCTCCCAAATAATGCTGCTCCTATTGTGCCTCATGAAAATATAATTGAGGAAGATAATGATACTTCTTATGATCTTAAAAAAAAATTTGGCACTTGCTTGGAAGAATATGATAATTGCTATACTATTGGTGCTATCTATACTATTACTGATGAGAGTGATTATGCTTATGATACGAAAAGGCCCAAGCTTGGGGAAGCTATGTTTGATGAGGATGACATATTTGAGAATATATTTGCTGCAATTAATGTTTGTCCCAAGCTTGTGGATGCTACGCTTAATGAAGATTATATTTTTAGTCTCCCAAGTTTTGATATGCAAATTCATAATGATAATAACATGCCTCTTATGATAATTATTGTGATGATACATATGCTATAAAAAGTAGTGAGGATTATATTTATAAAACTTGTCATGGTTATGGTTACCCCTTTTCTGAACATTACTCTTTTAATGTGGAAACAATTTATAATATTCAAGTCTCTTATGATACTCCCACTATCCCGAATGAGAAGAATTTTGCTTATATGGAGAGTAATAAAATTTCTATGCTTGTAGATCATGGAAAGAATGCTTTAGGTGCTGGTTATATTGTTGAATTCATTCATGATGCTACTGAAAATTATTATGAGGGAGGAACATATGCTTGTAGGAATTGCAATAATATCAAGTTCCCTCTCTATGTGCTTAAAATTTTGAAGTTATGCTTGTTTTACCTTCCTATGGAAGTTGATTCTTGTTCTCACAAGTTGTTTGCTCACAAAATTCCTATGCATAGGAAGTGGGTTAGACTTAAATGTGGTAGTCATATTCTTCATGATGCTCTCTTTATGTTACAATTCTTATCTTTTATGTGAGCATCATTGACATCATCATGCCTAGCTAGGGGCATTAAACGATAGTGCTTGTTGGGAGGCAACCCAATTTTATTTTTGTTCCTTGCCTTCTGTTCCTGTTTAGTAATAAATAACTCATCTAGTCTCTGTTTAGATATGGTTTTAGTTTTTAATTAGTGTTTGTGCCAAGTAGAACCTTTGGGAAGACTTGGGAGAAGTCTTGTTGATCATGCTGTAAAAAATAGAAACTTTAGCGCTCACGAGAATTGCTGCCATTTTTATTTGGAGAGTGCTATTTAGTTAATTATTTTTTCAGATGATTAATAGATAAATTCCCCACGTCCAGGAATTTATTTGAGAATTTTATGAGTTCCAGAAGTATACGTTTGATCCAGATTACTACAGACTGTTCTGTTTTTGACAGATTCTGTTTTTCATGTGTTGTTTACTTATTTTGATGAATCTATGGCTAGTAAAATAGTTTATAAACCATAGAGAAGTTGGAATACAGTAGGTTTAACACCAATATAAATAAAGAATGAGTTCATTACAGTACCTTGAAGTGGTGATTTATTTTCTTATACTAACGGAGCTTACGAGTTTTCTGTTAAGTTTTGTGTTGTGAAGTTTTCAAGTTTTGGGTAAGGATTCGCTGGACTATGGAATAAGGAGTGGCAAGAGCCTAAGATTGGGGATGCCCCAGAAGGCATCCCCTCTTTCGTCTTCGTTCATCGGTAACTTTACTTGGAGCTATATTTTTATTCGCCACATGATATGTGTTTTGCTTGGAGCGTCAATTCATTTTATTTTGCTTTGCTTGCTGTTTGAATAGAGTACCAAGATCTGAAATTATTAAATGTTAAAGAGTCTTCACATAGTTGCACAATTATTCTACTACTCATTGATCTTCACTTATATCTTTTGGAGTAGTTTGTCATTTGCTCTAGTGCTTCACTTATATCTTTTAGAGCATGGTCGTACTTTTATTTTGAAGAAATAGATGAACTCTCATGCTTCACTTAGATTATTTTGAGTCTTAAATAGCATGGTAATTTGCTTAAAATCCTAATACACTAGGTATACAAGATTAATAATAAAATTCTCTTATGAGTGTGTTGAATACTATGAGAAGTTTGATACTTGATAATTGTTTTGAGATATGGAGATGGTGATATTAGAGTCATGCTAGTTGAGTAGTTGTGAATTTGAGAGATACTTGTGTTGAAGTTTGTGATTCCCGTAGCATGCACGTATGGTGAACCGTTATGTGATGAAGTCGGAGCATGATTTATTTATTGATTGCCTTCCTTATGAGTGGCGGTCGGGGGCGAGCGATGGTCTTTTCCTACCAATCTATCCCCCTAGGAGCATGCGCGTAATACTTTGCTTTGATAACTTATAGATGTTTGCAATAAGTATGTGAGTTCTTTATGACTAATGTTGAGTCCATGGATTATACGCACTCTCACCCTTCCACCATTGCTAGCCTCTCTAGTACCGCGCAACTTTCGCCGGTACCATAAACCCACCATATACCTTCCTCAAAACAGCCACCATACCTACCTATTATGGCATTTCCATAGCCATTCCGAGATATATTGCCATGCAACTTTCCACCATCCAGTTTATCATGACACATTCATCATTGTCATATTGCTATCATGATCATGTAGTTGACATAGTATTTGTGGCAAAGCCACCGTTCATAATTCTTTCATACATGTCACTCTTGATTCATTGCATATCCCGGTACACCGCCAGAGGCATTCATATAGAGTCATCTTTGTTCTAGTATCGAGTTGTATCATCGAGTTGTAAATAAATAGAAGTGTGATGATCATCATTCAATAGAGCATTGTCCCCAAAAAAAAGAAAGGCCAAATAAAAATAAAAAATAAAATAAAAGGGATAATGCTACTATCCTTTTACCACACTTGTGCCTCAAAATAGCACCATGATCTTCATGATAGAGAGTCTCCTATGTTGTCACTTTCATATACTAGTGGGAATCTTTCATTATAGAACTTGGCTTGTATATTCCAATGATGGGCTTCCTCAAAATGCCCTAGGTCTTCGTGTGCAAGCGAGTTGGATGCACACCAACTAGTTTCTTTTGTTGAGCTTTCATACATTTATAGCTCTAGTGCATCCGTTGCATGACAATCCCTACTCACTCACATTGATATCTATTGATGGGCGTCTCCATAGCCCGTTAATACACCTAGTCGATGTGAGACTATCTTCTCCCTTTTTGTCTTCTCCACAACCACCATTCTATTCCACCTATAGTGCTATGTCCATGGCTCACACTCATGTATTGCGTGAAGATTGAAAAAGTTTGAGAACATCAAAAGTATGAAACAATTGCTTGGCTTCTCATCGGGGTTGTGCATGATTTAAATATTTTGTGTGGTGAAGATGGAGCATAGCCAGACTATATGATTTTGTAGGGATAACTTTCTTTGGCCATGTTATTTTGAGAAGACATGATTGCTTTGTTAGTGTGCTTGAAGTATTATTATTTCTATGTCAATATGAACTTTTGTCTTTGAATCTTATGGATCTGAATATTCATATCACAAGTAAGAAGAATTACATTGAAATTATGCCAACTAGCATTCCACATCAAAAATTATCTTTTTATCATTTACCTACTCGAGGACGAGCAGGAATTAAGCTTGGGGATGCTTGATACGTCTCCCACCTATCTATAATTTTTGATTGCTCCATGCTATATTATCTACTGTTTTGGGCAATACTGGGCTTTATTATCCACTTTTATATTACTTTTGGGACTAACCTATTAACCGGAGGCCCAGCCCAGATTTGCTATTTTATGCCTATTTCAGTGTTTTGAAGAAAAGGAATATCAGACGGAGTCGAAACGGAACGAAATCAACTGGAGAAGTTATTTTTGGAAGGAAACACACCTGATGGACTTGGACCCCCACGTCAGAAGATATGGGAGCTGCCCACGAGGGTGGGGGGCGCCCCCCTAGGGCGCGCCCCCTGCCTCGTGGGGCCCCCGTGGCTCCCCTGACGTACCTCCTGCACCCATATATACCTACGTGACCTAAAACTTCCAGAACGCACATTAGATCGGGAGTTCCGCCGCCAGAAGCCTCCATAGCCACCAAAAACCAATGTAGACCCGTTCTGGCACCCTGCCGGAGGGGGCAATCCCTCTCCGGTGACCATCTTCATCATCCCGATGCTCTCCATTGCGAGGAGGGAGTAGTTCTCCCTCGGGGCTGAGGGTATGTACCAGTAGTTATGTGTTTGATCTCTCTCTCGTGTTCTTGAGATGATACGATCTTGATGTATCGCAAGCTTTGCTATTATATTTGGATCCTATGATGTTTCTCCCCCCCCCCTCTTCTCTCTTGTAATGAATTGAGTTTTCCCCTTGAAGTAATCTCTTATCGGATTGAGACTTTAAAGACTTCAGAACACTTGATGTATGTCTTGCCGTGGATATCTGTGGTGACAATGGGGTACCACGTGCCACTTGATGTATGTTTTGGTGACCAACTTGCGGGTTTCGTGACATTGGGAACCTATGCATAGGGGTTGGCACACGTTTTCATCGTGATTCTCCGGTAGAAACTTTGGGGCACTCTTTGAGGTTCTATGTGTTGGTTGAATAGATGAACCTGAGATTGTGTGATGCATATCGTATAATCATACCCACGGATACTTGAGGTGACATTGGAGTATCTAGGTGACATTAGGGTTTTGGTTGATTTGTATCTTAAGGTGTTATTCTAGTACGAACTCTAGGGCTGTTTGTGACACTTATAGGAATAGCCCAATGGATTGATTGGAAAGAATAACTTTGAGGTGGTTTCGTACCCTACCATAATCTCTTCGTCCGTTCTCCTCTATTAGTGACTTTGGAGTGACTCTTTGTTGCATGTTGAGGGATAGTTTTATGATCCAATTATGTTAGTACTGTTGAGGGAACTTACACTAGCGAAAGTATGAACCCTAGGCCTTATTTCCATGCATTGCAATACCGTTTACGCTCACTTTTACCATTAGTTACCTTTATCTTTTTATAATTTCAGATTACAAATACCTTTATCTACCATCCATATACCACTTGTATCACCATCTCTTCGCCGAACTAGTGCACCTATACAATTTACCATTGTATTGGGTGTGTTGGGAACACAAGAGACTCTTTGTTATTTGGTTGCAGGGTTGCTTGAGAGAGACCACCTTCATCCTATGCCTCCTACGGATTGATAAACCTTAGATCATCCACTTGAGGGAAATGTGCTACTGTCCTACAAACCTCTGCACTTGGAGGCCCAACAACGTCTACAAGAAGAAGGTTGTGTAGTAGACATCAGCTCCCAAGTGACACTTAACCAATCTAGGAGACACCACTCTCCAAAAGGTAATAGACGGTGTGTTGATGATGAAATTCTTGCTCTTGTGCTTCAAATGATAGCCTCCCCAACACTGAACTCTCTCTCACTGATTTGGATTTGGTGGAAAGAAGATTTGAGTGTAAAACAACTTGGATAAGGCTAGAGATCAAGATTCATATGGTTGGAATGGAATATCTTGGTCTCAACACATGAGTAGCTGGTTCTCTCTCAGAAAATGAATGTTGGAAGTGTAGGCATGTTCTGATGGCTCTCTCCACAAATGAAGAGTGGGTGGAGGGGTATATATAGCCTCCACACAAAATCTAACCGTTACACACAAATCACCAAACTCGGTGGGACCAAATCAAAAAACTCGATCGGGCCGACTTAGTTCATAATGTGACCGTTAGGCATTTCGGTGGGACCGATATGATCAACTCGGTGGGACCGATGTGCTAGGGTTAGGGTAAAACCTCATCTCAGTTTGACCGATTACATAAAGTCAGTTGGACCGATTTTGGTAATAAGCAAAATAGAGAGTTGATCAAGCAAACTCGGTGGGACCGATTGCATATCTTGGTGGGACCAAAATTATTGCAATAGGTAACAAAGAGTTTGCAAGCCCATCTCGGTGAGACCGAGATCCCATTAGTGAGACCGAACTGATTAGAGATTCTGGCAGTGGCTATGTCAAGTGAACTCGGTGGCGCCGGATAGAGTGTTTCGGTGGGGCCGAGTTTGACTTTTGGTTTGGGACATATGTGGATATGAGAAAGTGTTTGAGGGCTTTTGGAGCACATCACTAAGCACTTTGAGCAAGCAAGCCATTAAGCAACACATCATCCCCTTTTAGTAGTATTGGCTTTTCCTATGGACTCAATGTGATCTTGGATCACCAAAAGTAAAATGTAGAGTCTTGAGCTTTAAAGCTTGAGCCAATCTTTTGTCCTTAGCATTTTGAAGGGGTTCCACATCTTCTTGTCCATGCCACTCCATCTGTTGAACTTGTCCGAAATATTCTAGATAAAAACATTAGTCCAATAGGAGATATGTTGACATTAATTACCAACACCACCCAGGGAGCACTTGTGCTTTCAACTCCCCCTTTTTGGTAATTGATGACAACATACATCAAAGCTTTAGATAAAGATATATAGAATAACAAGTAAAGCTTTGGAAGTACATGTAACATGCATAGGCTCCCCCTACATGTATGCAACCATGTCAATATGGAATGTAAGAGCATGTGAATGCATAAACATGACAGAGCAAGCAATGTGTTATATGTATCTTGGCTATATGCATCAGAGCAAATGATGTGAATACGTGAAGTGTAACTTCATGTTCATGATTCCTTCTTGCAAACAATATGTACATTAGCAAGAAATCTTCATGCACATGAGTGTGATGCATATACTTACCTTATGGTCTTGAGCTGGCTTAGGAAGAGATGAACCTGAGTAAACAAGGTTAGATAACACAGGTACAACTACTCGACAGAGCAAACCAAAGAGCCACAAGAGTACCAAGACTGGGATGACATGTAGAGTGTAAGTACTGGGTACTCTATTGGATATAGACATGTTCCCGAAGGTAAAAGGTATGTAATGAATTCAAATACTTCCTTCCCTAGCAGTCTTTCTCCCCTGAATCTTCTATTGGATAATGGGAGAAAGTAGGGAAACAAAATCAGAGCAAAACAGATCAAATCACAAACACAATAATCATAACACAAACTAACATGTCTTTCCCCTCTTAAAGACATGTGAATTCTCCCCTCTTGAACACCAAGCATCTCGGGCCTTTGATGTGATTCCTCTCTCTCCCCCTTTTGATATGATTAAGCTTTTATATGAGCTCTCTCTCCCCCTTTGACATAAATTTCCATGAAGGGATCTTCTGGAGTGTGAGTCAAAATAGGTTTGGTCCTTGAGTCATAGAGCAAAGCAGCATATAGAATGTGATGCTGGTAGAGGACAAGAATCATTGAGTGGAGCTGAAACAAAAGTGCAGGGTGCAAGCGGCAAATTGTCTTCTGAGTACTGAAATCGGTAACACCAGTTGTTTACTTCGGTAGCACCGAATTGGTTCGGTTTGACCGAAAGTGATAAATCGGTGGGACCGAGTTCAACACAGAGAAAGAGCAATAGTCATCTCAGCTCACTAGGAAAATAAGATCTCACAAAGATTTGCAATGAATTGGATGCAGGGAATGCAGAACAAAATAGAGAAAATCTAGATGAATTCTTTTTTGATTAAAGGAAGGAGAACAAATATGCAAGGGTCAAAGGCAAAAACTCAGAAACACTAGAGAACTTTATCTAGAATTGGGCGGCGACAAAGTCACCTATGTTAGAGTATATACACTGAGGAGTCAAGTGAGAACACTTGATCATAGGTCATACTCATTGTTTAAGCTCAAAATGGGGTTACCCTTTTTCGTTTAAGCATTTTGATGTATTCACATCTTGTTGAGTTGCTTTGACCCATGCCTTAGGATAAAGCTTCTCTAAGATGGAATTACATACCTTGGGTGGTGGTGTTGTACTTGATCATGTAGTTGAACTTGTGTGGGATGCTAAGGGTTGATGTAGCTCACTGGGAGCACCACTTGTAATTGGAGTTCATCTACCTACATGGGTTAGTTTTGCAAGGAGGAGCACTTGTGTATCCAACATGGCAATCATGAAATTTGATACCAAATGAAATTTGATATAGAACTTGTCAAAAGGATATGTTGAAAGGTTTCATGCTTCCTTGTCTTCAACCACCATGTTGTAGAGACTTGGTGATGTAGAGGTTGCTCAAGATGTGAGTGAGTTGCAATCTCATAGAATTAGATTCACCCAAGTACCTACAAGGGTTAGATAGCATGCAAGGGTACAGATATATCCAAGACACATGATCATCATCATAAGAGAAAAGTCAAGGATTAGTCATAGGCTCATGCCTTGCATGTATTCACATGGAGTTCCTACTCCAAGTTTGAAGCATCAATGATGTTCAATTCACCTCTCAAATGGCAAAATACTTTCTCATCAAGCGGTTTGGTGAATATATCCTCCATTTGCTTATCGGTACAAACATGCTTATGATCAATATCACCTTTAGCAACGTGATCTTGAATGAAATGGTGACGAACTTCAATATGCTTAGTTCGAGAATGTTGCACGAGATTGTGAGCAGTCTTAATATCACTTTCATTATCACACAGCAATGGAACATGTTTCACATTGATCCCATAATCTTTTAGAGTTTGGGTCACCCAAAGTAATTGAGCGCAACATGAACCGGCGGCAATGTATTCCGCTTCGGCTGTGGATAAGGATACCGAGTTTTGTTTCTTGGAGGACCAAGACACAAGAGATCTACCAAGAAATTGACAAGTACCCGAAGTGGACTTCCTATCAACCTTGTCTCAGGCATAGTCCGAATCGGAGTAGTCAACAAGATCAAAAGAAGACCTCTTAGGATACCAAATGCCAAAATTTGGTGTATGTATTAAGTATCTCACTATCCTTTTCATAGCCTTAAGATGACATTCTTTAGGGACCGCTTGTTATCGTGCACACATGCACACACTTAGCATAATATCGGGACAGGAGGCACATAGATATAACAATGAACCAATCATAGATCGGTAAACCTTTTGGTCAACCGATTTGCCATCCTTGGTCAAGTCAAGATGTCCACTAGTAGGCATGGGGGTTTTCATACTTTGCTTTCTTGCATGTTGAACTTCTTGAATAAGTCCTTGGTGTACTTTGTTTGAGAAACAAAGGTGCCTTCCTTAGTTTGCTTGATTTGCAAACCAAGAAAGAACTTGAGTTCACTCATCATAGTAATCTCAAACTTCTTTGACATTAGCTTCCCAAAATTTTCACTAAAATGAGGGTTAGTCGAACCAAATATTATATCATCAACATAAATTTGGCACAAAATAATTCACCATTAACCCTTTTAGTGAAAAGAGTAGAATCTATCTTTCCAATCTCAAAGCCTTTTTCAATAAGGAACTTAGTTAGGCATTTATACCACGCTCTAGGAGCTTGTTTAAGACCATAAAGAGCTTTGTGAAGTTTGTAAACATGATCGGGTTTCTTAGGATTAACAAAGTTGGGAGGTTGTTTAACATAAACTTCCTCCTCAATTTCACCATTTAGAAAGGAACTTTTAATTTCCATTTGGTACAAGGTGATATCATGGTGATTAGCATAGGCAAGTAAGATGCGGATGGACTCAAGTCTAGCAACGTGGGCATATGTCTCACCATAGTCCATACCTTCGACTTGAGTGTAGCCTTGGGCGACGAGACGTGCTTTGTTGTGAATGACTTGTCCATCTTTGTCTTGCTTGTTGCGAAACACCCATTTGGTACCAATGATGTTGTGGTTGTTGTCGGGCTTCTCGACCAATGTCCACACTTGGTTTCTCTCAAAGTTATGTAGCTCTTCATGCATGGCATTTATCCAATCCGGATCTTCCAATGCTTGTTTGACCTTCATAGGTTCAATGCTAGAGATGAATGAATAATGTTCACAAAAGTTAGCCAAACGAGTTTTAGAGCGAGTGATTCTCCTGGTTTGAATATCATTGAAGATTTGCTCGAGGGGGTGGTCTCTTGAGACTCTTGCTCGAACTCATGAGAGCTTTTGCTTGGTTCGGGGTGGAACATCTTCTTATTCATCTTGTCCTTCTTCTTGGCCTTCTTCATTGTTGATGTTGTCGTTCTCTTGTCTTGGTGGAGAAGGAGGTTGATGAGGTTCATCTTGGTGTACTTCCTCGTTTTCCTCATCTTGGCGTGTCCCACTTGTGGATGCTTCCATGTCAATTCTTGGTTCACCTTGACATGAGGTGGAAGCTTCCACTTGGACGGACGAGGTACTTTCCTTCACCTCTGTTGGACGAATTTTGCCAATAGACAAGTCTTGGATTGCTTCCGAAGGGTCTTTGTCTCCTACATCAATTGGCAATTGCTCTACTTGCGAGCCATTAGATTCATCAAACTTCACATCTACTGTCTCTTCAACCTTTCGGGTGAAATTGTTGTAGACACGGTAAGTGTGAGAGTTTGAGCCATAACCGAGTAGGAAACCCTCATGAGATTTAGGAGCAAATTTAGAACGATGATGCTTATCAAGAATGTAACACTTTGAGCCAAACACTCAAAAGTATCCAACTTGGGGTTTGTTACCGGTGAGGAGCTCGTATGTCGTCTTGCCGAGTAGCTTGTGAAGATACAAGCGATTTGTTGCATGACAAGCCGTCTCAACCGCTTCTGCCGAAAAATGTTTTGCTGTCTTGTACTCATCAAGCATCATTCTCGCCATCTCAATAAGAGTCCGGTTCTTCCTCTCAACAACTCCATTTTGTTGAGGCGTGTACGTAGCCGAGAACTCGTGTGAAATCCGTTCTTCGTCAAGAAAGGTATCCACATTTGCGTTCTTGAACTCAGTTCCATTGTCATTGCAAAACTTCTTGATCTTCACTTCAAAATGATTTTGGGCTTTCCTAGCGAAGTTCTTGAAGATCTTTTGGACCTGCGATTTATCATCAAAAAAGAACACCCACGTAAATCTTGATAAATCATCGACTATAACTAGACCAAATGAGTTTCCACCAAGACTTTTGTAGGCATTGGGACCAAAGAGATCCATGTGAAGTAGCTCGAGCGGTTTTCTCGTGGTCATGATGTTCTTCACGGGGTGGCTTCCTCCAACTTGTTTTCCTGCTTGACAAGCACTACAAAGTCTATCCTTGTCAAATATAACATGTTTTACTCCAAGGATATGATCACCTTTAATAAGCTTATCAAGATTTCACATGCCCACATAAGCCTAACCTTCTATGCCACAACTAGCCTTTAGAGGATTTAGCAATTAAGCAAGTTCTAGGTTGAGCCTTTTTAGTGAAATCAACAATATATAGATCACCTCTATGTATACCGATAAATACCATTTTATGATTATCTCTACGAAACACTTGGCAATCTACTTTAGTAAATAGGACATTGAAACCAAAGTCAGCAAGTCTAGATACGGAAAGTAAATTGTAGCCAAGAGATTCAACGAGCATAACATTTTGTATGGAGCTATCATGTGAGATGGCCACCTTACCAAGGCCAACCACCTTACCCTTCGAGTTATCACCAAAAGTGATGTACTTTCGAGGGCCGCCGTTTTCAGCAAGCTCACGAAACATATCCTTGTCTCCGGTCATATGATCGGTACATCCACTATCAAGGACCCATTCCTTTCCTCCAGCCATGTAGCTGCGAAGATTTGCCATAAGACCAAAGTGTCTCATACACTCATTGAGATCAAAGTCACTATCATCATCCTCATCATAGTATCCATGTTCATCATTATCTGGTAATTGATCATTTCCTAGAGAAGATGATTCATTAGAAGTATGACCGTAACAATGTTCATCTCTATGGATTCTAATGACTTCGGAAATGATATTGCTAATGATTCCAACATCTCCTTTGGCACGCATGAGGTCATGAAGCTCAAACAAACAATCACCATACTTGGTATCATTAGGACTCATCTTAGTCAAGGCAATGGACTTATGAAGGATCTCATCTAAGTTTTTCAAGGAATAGTTTGGAAATCGTTCCTCAAGAAATCTCCACATAGTGTAGGCACAATCAAGAGTAGGCAAACATCCAATAAAGTTTCTAGGCAAACCTCTAGTGATAAGATTAATAGTTCTAAGGTTGCGAATCATGTCAATAGACTCATCAAGGGGTAGCATGCAAAGGATCAACATGAGGTGCACAAGGGCTAGTAATATACTTGTTCAAATGATATTCATTGAAAATCACAAGCATCTCATTTTTCCACTCATGAAAGTATTCTCCATCAAGAATAGGCACTCTACGTCTAAGACTCCCCAACGTAGACTCATCCATCTTCCTCCAAAGGTGTTTAAACCAAAGCAATGGAGACCAATGCTTTGATACCAATTTAAAGGATCGAGAAGAGGTGTCTAGGGGGGGGAGGGTGAATAGACTCTTAACAAATAAAAGTAGCAATTTTTATTTTCTTCAAGTTAAGGTAGAGATTTAGCACAAATTTAAACATTCAAAATACATTTCAAGCAAGCATGACAAGAGTATATGAGCAGCGGAAAGTAAAGCATGCAAGTTGCGAGAATGTAAAGGGATGGGATTGGAGTGTGCAAACGCAATTGGAGACACAGAGATTTTTGGTGTGGTTCCAATAGGTGGTGCTATCGTACATCCACGTTGATGGAGACTTCAACCCACGGAGGGTAGCGGTTGCGCGAGTCCACGGATGGCTCCACCCACGAAGGGTCCACGAAGAAGCAACCTTGTCTATTCCATCACGGCCGTCGCCCACGAAGGACTTGCCTCACTAGCGGTAGATATTCACGAAGTAGGCGATCTCCTTACCCTTACAAACTCCTTGGTTCAACTCCACAATCTTGTCGGAGGCTCCCAAGTGACACCAAGCCAATCTAGGAGACACCACTCTCCAAGAAGTAACAAATGGTGTGTTGATGATGAACTCCTTGCTCTTGTGCTTCAAATGATAGTCTCCCCAACACTCAACTCTCTCTCACAGGATTTGGATTGGGTGGAAAGAAGATTTGAGTGGAAAGCAACTTAGGGAAGGCTAGAGATCAAGATTCATATGGTTGGAATGGAATATCTTGACCTCAACACAAGTGTAGGTGGTTCTCTCTCAGAAAATGTGTATTGGAAGTGTAGGAATGTTCTGATGGCTCTCTCCACGAATGAAGAGTGGGTGGAGGGGTATATATAGCCTCCACACAAAATCTAACCGTTACACACAATTTGCCAGACTCGGTGGGACCGAATGGTTAAACTCGGTCGGACCGACTTAGTTCATAATGTGAACGTTAGGCATTTCGGTGGGACCGATATGATCAACTCGGTGGGACTGATGTGCTAGGGTTAGGGTAAAACCTCATCTCGGTTTAACCGATTACATAAACTCGGTGGGACCGATTTTGGTAATAAGCAAAACAGAGAGTTGGTCAAGCAAACTAGGTGGGACCGATTGCATATCTTGGTGGGACCAAAATTATTGCAATAGGTAAGAAAGAGTTTGCGAGCCCATCTCGGTGAGACTGAGATCCCATCGGTGAGAGCGAACTGATTAGGGATTCTGGCAGTGGCTATGTCAAGTGAACTCGGTGGCGCCAGATAGATTGTTTCGGTGGGGCCGAGTTTGACTTTTGGTTTGGGACATATGTGGATATGAGAAAGTGCTTGGGGACTTTTGGAGCACATCACTAAGCACTTTGAGCAAGCAAGCCATTAAGCAACATCTCATCCCCTTTTAGTAGTATTGGCTTTTCCTATGGACTCAATGTGATCTTGGATCACCAAAAGTAAAATGTAGAGTCTTGAGCTTTAAAGCTTGAGCCAATCTTTTGTCCTTAGCATTTTGAAGGGGTTCCACATCTTCTTGTCCATGCCACTCCATCTGTTGAACTTGTCCGAAATATTCTAGATAAAAACATTAGTCCAATAGGAGATATGTTGACATTAATTACCAACACCACCCAGGGAGCACTTGTGCTTTCACCAGTGTGTTGACCTCTCTGTTGTGCCTAGGTAGGGCTGCGACGTGTTGATCTTCCGAGGCCGGGCATGACCTAGGAAAGTATGTCCGGCCAGAGGGATCGAGCGTGTTGGGTAATGTAGTGCACCCTTGCAGGAAAGTTTATCTATTCGAATGGCCGTGTCCCATGGTAAAAGGACGACCCGGAGTTGTACTTCGACCTTATTGTTGGGGAACGCAGTAATTTCAAAAAAAATCCTACGCACATGCAAGATCATGGTGATGCATAGCAACGAGAGGTGAGAGTGTTGTCTACGTACCCTCGTAGACCGTAAGCGGAAGCGTTATGACAACATGGTTGATGTAGTCATACGTCTTCGCGATCGATCGATCCTAGTACCGAAAGTACGACACCTCCGTGATCTGCACATGTTCGGCTCGGTGCCGTCCCACGAACACGTGATCCAACAGAGTGTCGAGGGAGAGCTTCATCAGCACGACGGCATGATGAAGGTGATGATGATGCTACCGGAATAGGGCTTAGCCTAAGCACCGCTACGATATGATCCGAGGTGGATTATGGTGGAGGGCGGCACCGTAGACGGCTGGAAACAATCAACTTGTGTGTCCAAGGGTGCCCCCTGCCCCCGTATATAAAGGAGCAAGGGGGGAGGCCGTCCGTCCCTAGTGGCGCGCCAAGGGAGGAGGAATCCTCCTCCTAGTAGGAGTAGGATTCGTCCTTTCCTAGTCCTACTAGGAGGAGAAGGGTTAGGAAGGAAGGGAGAGGAAGAGGAGAAGGAAAGGGGGGCGCGCCCCCCTCCCTAGTCCAATTCGGACTCCCTATAGGGAGGGGGCGCGGCTTCCCCTTGTGGGCTGCCTCCCCTCTTCCCTATGGTCCATGAAGGCCCAACTTTCCTCGAGGGGGGGGGGGGTCCGGTAACCCTCCGGCACTCCGGTTTTCTCCGAAATCACCCGGAACACTTCCGGTGTCCGAATATAGCCGTCCAATATATCAATCTTTATGTCTCGACCATTTCGAGACTCCCCGTCATGTCCGTGATCATATCGGGGACTCCGAACTACCTTCGGTACATCAAAACACATAAACTCATAATACGATCGTCACCGAACGTTAAGCGTGCGGACCCTACGGGTTCGAGAACTAGGTAGACATGACCGAGACACGTCTCCGGTCAATAATGAATAGTGGAACCTGGATGCTTATATTGGTTCCTACATATTCTACGAAGATCTTTATCGGTCAAACCGCATAACGATATGTTGTTCCCTTTGACATCGGTATGTTACTTGCCCGAGATTTGATCGTTGGTATCTCAATACCTAGTTCAATCTTGTTACCGGCAAGTCTCTTTACTCGTTCCGTAATGCTACATCCCGTAACTAACTCATTAGCTACATTACTTGCAAGGCTTGTAGTGATGTAGATTACCGAGAGGGCCCAGAGATACCTCTCCGACAATCGGAGTGACAAATCCTAATCTCGATCTATGCCAACTCAACAAACACCATCGGAGACACCCGTAGAACACCTTTGTAATCACCCAGTTACGTTGTGACGTTTGGTAGCACACAAAGTGTTCCTCCGGTATTCGGGAGTTGCATGATCTCATAGTCATAGGAACATGTATAAGTTTTGGAGAAAGCAATAGCAACAAACTAAATGATCATCGTGCTAAGCTAATGGATGGGTCAAGTCAATCACATCATTCTCTAATGATGTGATCCCTTTAATCAAATGACAACTCATGTGTATGTTTAGGAAACATAACCATCATTGATTCAACGAGCTAGTCAAGTAGAGGCAAACTAGTGACACTCTATTTGTCTATGTATTCACACATGTACTAAGTTTCTGGTTAATACAATTCTAGCATGAATAATAATAATAAACATTTGTCATGATATAAGGAAATATAAATAACAACTTTATTATTGTCTCTAGGGCATATTTCCTTCAGTCTCCCACTTGCACTAGAGTCAATAATCTAGATTACATTGTAATGATTCTAACGCCCATGGAGTCTTGGTGTTGATCATGTTTTGCTCGTGAGAGAGGCTTAGTCAACAGGTCTGCAACATTCAGATCCGTATGTATCTTGCAAATCTCTATGTCTCCCTCCTTGACATGATCATGGATGGAATTGAAGCGTCTCTTGATGTGCTTGATTCTCTTGTGAAATCTGGATTCCTTTGCCAAGGAAATTGCACTAGTATTGTCACAAAAGATTTTCATTGGACCCGATGCACTAGGTATGACACCTAGATCGGATATGAGCTCCTTCATCCAGACTCCTTCATTTGCTGCTTCCGAAGCAGCTATGTATTCCGCTTCACACAAAGATCCCGCCACGACGCTCTGCTTGGAACTGCACCAACTGACAGCTCCACCATTTAATAAAAACACGTATCCGGTTTGTGACTTAGAGTCATCCGGATCAGTGTCAAAGCTTGCATCGATGTAACCGTTTACGCCGAGCTCTTTGTCACCTCCATATACGAGAAGCATATCCTTAGTCCTTTTCAGGTATTTCAGGATATTCTTGACCGATGTCCAGTGACCACTCCTGGATTACTTTAGTACCTCCCTGCTAAACTGATAGCAGGGCACACATCAGGTCTGGTACACAACATTGCATACATGATAGAGCCTATGACTGAAGCATAGGGAACACCTTTCATTTTCTCTCTATCTTCTGCAGTGGTTGGGCATTGAGTCTGACTCAACTTCACACCTTGTAATACAGGCAAGAACCCTTTCTTTGCCTGATCCATTTTGAACTTCTTCAAAACTTTATCAAGGTATGTGCTTTGTGAAAGTCCAATTAAGCGCCTTGATCTATCTCTATAGATCTTGATGCCCAATATATAAGCAGCTTTACCGATGTCTTTCATTGAAAAATTCTTATTCAAGTATCCTTTTATGCTATTCAGAAATTCAGTATCATTTCCGATCAATAATATGTCATCTACATATAATATCAAAAATGCTACGGAGCTCCCACTCACTTTCTTGTAAATACAGGCTTCTCCAGAAGTCTGTATAAAACCATATGCTTTGATCACACTATCAAAGCGTATATTCCAACTCCGAGAGGCTTGCACCAGTCCATAAATGGATCGCTGGAGCTTGCACACTTTGTTAGCACCTTTTGGATCGACAAAACCTTCTGGTTGCATCATATACAACTCTTCTTTAAGATATCCATTAAGGAATGCAGTTTTGACACCCATTTGCCAAATTTCATAATCATAAAATGCGGCAATTGCTAAATGATTCGGACGGACTTAAGCATCGCTACGGGTGAGAAGGTCTCATCGTAGTCAACTCCTTGAACTTGTCGAAAACCTTTTGCAACAAGTCGAGCTTTGTAGATAGTAATATTATCGTCAGCGTCAGTCTTCTTCTTGAAGATCCATTTATTCTCTATGGCCTGCCGATCATCGGGCAAGTCAACCAAAGTCCATACTTTGTTCTCATACATGGATCCCATCTCAGATTTCATGGCCTCAAGCCATTTTGCGGAATCTAGGCTCATCATCGCTTCCTCATAGTTCGTAGGTTTGTCATGGTCAAGTAACATGACTTCTAGAACAGGATTACCGTACCACTCTGGTGCGGATCTTACTCTGGTTGACCTACGAGGTTTGGCAGTGACTTGATCAGAAGTTTCATGATCATTATCATTAGCTTCCTCACTTACTGGTGTAGGAATCCCTGGAACTGAATTCAGTGATGAACTACTTTCCAATAAGGGAGAAGGTACAATTACCTCGTCAAGTTCTACTTTCCTCCCACTCACTTCTTTCGAGAGAAACTTCTTCTCTAGAAAGGATCCATTCTTAGCAACGAATATCTTGCCTTCGGATCTGTGATAGAAGGTGTACCCAACAGTCTCCTTTGGGTATCCTATGAAGACACATTTCTCCGATTTGGGTTCGTGCTTATCAAGTTGAAGCTTTTTCACATAAGCATCGCAACCCCAAACTTTTAAGAAACGACAACTTGGGATTCTTGCCAAACCACAGTTCATAAGGTGTCATCTCAACGGATTTAGATGGTGCCCTATTTAACGTGAATGGAGCCGTCTCTAAAGCATGACCCCAAAACGATAGCGGTAAATCAGTGAGAGACATCATAGATCGCACCATATCTAATAAAGTCCGGTTACGATGTTCAGACACACCATTACGTTTTGGTGTTCCAGGTGGCGTGAGTTGCGAAACTATTCCGCATTGTTTCAAATGAAGTCCAAACTCATAACTCAAATATTCACCTCCACGATCAGATCGTAGAAATTGATTTTCTTGTTACGATGATTTTCCACTTCACTCTGAAATTCTTTGAACTTTTCAAATGTTTCAGACTTATGTTTCATTAAGTAGATATACCCATATCTGCTCAAATCATCTGTGAAGGTGAGAAAATAATGATATCCGCCGTGAGCTTCAATGCTCATTGGACCACATACATCAGTATGTATGATTTCCAATAACTCTATTTCTCGCTCCCTTGTTCCGGAGAATAGAGTTTTAGTCATCTTGCCCATGAGGCATGGTTTGCAAGTACCAAGTGATTCATAATCAAGTGATTCCAGAAGTCCATCAGAATGGAGTTTCTTCATGCGCTTTACACCAATATGACCTAAACGCCAGTGCCACAAATAAGTTGCACTATCATTATCAACTCTGCATGTTTTGGCTTCAATACTATGAACATGTGTATCACTACTATCAAGATTTAGTAAAAATAGACCACTCATCAAGGGTGCATGACCATAAAGGATATTACTCATATAAATAGAACAACCATTATTTTCTGATTTAAATGAATAACCGTCTCGCATCAGACAAGATCCAGATATAATGTTCATGCTCAACGCTGGCACCGAATAACAATTATTTAGGTCTAAAACTAATCCCAAAGGTAGATGTAGAGGTAGCGTGCCGACGGCGATCGCATCGACTTTGGAACCATTTCCCACACGCATCGTCACCTCGTCCTTAGCCAATCTTCACTTAATCCGTAGCCCCTGTTTCGAGTTGCAAATGTTAGCAACTGAACCAGTATCAAATACTGAGGCACTACTCCGAGCATTAGTAAGGTACACATCAATAACATGTATATCAAATATACCTTTCACTTTGCCATCCTTCTTCTCCGCCAAATACTTGGGGCAGTTCCGCTTCCAGTGACCAGTTCCTTTGCAGTAGAAGCACTTAGTCTCAGGCTTAGGTCCAGACTTGGGTTTCTTCACTTGAGCAGCAACTGGCTTGCTGTTCTTTTTGAAGTTCCTCTTCTTCCCTTTACCCTTTTTCTTGAAATTGGTTGTCTTGTTGACCATCAATACTTGATGCTCCTTTTTGGTTTCTACCACCGCAGCCTTTAACATTGCGAAGAGCTCAGGAATCGTCTTATCCATCCCTTGCATATTATAGTTCATCATGAAGCTCTTATAGCTTGGTGGCAGTGATTGAAGAACTCTGTCAATGGCACTATCATCAGGAAGATTAACTCCCAGTTGAGTCAAGTGGTTGTGTTACCCAGACATTCTGAGTATATGTTCACTGACAGAACTATTCTCCTCCATCTTGCAGCTGTAGAACTTATTGGAGACTTCATATCTCTCAATCCGGGCATTTGCTTGAAATATTAACTTCAACTCCTGGAACATCTCATATGCTCCATGACGTTCAAATCGTCGTTGAAGTCCCGGTTCTAAGACGTAAAGCATGGCACACTGAACTATCAAGTAGTCATCAGCTTTGCTCTGCCAGGTGTTCACAACATCTGGCGTTGCTCCTCCAGCGGGTTTGTCACCTAGCGGTGCTTCCAGGACATAATTCTTCTATGCAGTAATGAGGATAATCCTCAAGTTACGGACCCAGTCCGTGTAGTTGCTACCATCATCTTTCAACTTAGCTTTCTCTAGGAACGCATTAAAATTCAACGGAACAACAGCACGGGCCATCTATCTACAACAACATAGACATGCAAAATACTATCAGGTACTAAGTTCATGATAAATTAAAGTTCAACTAATCAAATTACTTAAGAACTCCCACTTAGATAGACATCCTCTAATCATCTAAGTGATCACGTGATCCACATCAACTAAACCATGTCCGATCATCACGTGAGATGGAGTAGTTTTCATTGGTGAACATCACTATGTTGATCATATCTACTATATGATTCACGCTCGACCTTTCGGTCTCAATGTTCCGAGGCCATATCTGCATAAGCTAGGCTCGTCAAGTTTAACCCGAGTATTCCGCGTGTGCAAAACTGGCTTGCACCCGTTGTATGTGAACGTAGAGCTTATCACACCCGGTCATCATGTGGTGTGTCGGCACGACGAACTGTAGCAACGGTGCATACTTAGGGAGAACACTTATACCTTGAAATTTACTGAGAGATCATCTTATAATGCTACCATCGAACTAAGCAAAATAAGATGCATAAAGGATAAGCATCACATGCAATCAATATAAGTGATATGATATGGCTATCATCATCTTATGCCTTTGATATCCATCTTCAAAGCATCGTCATGATCACCATCGTCACCGGCTTGACACCTTGATCTCCATCGAAGCATCGTTGTCGCTCGCCAACTATTGCTTCCATGACTATCACTACCGCTTAGTGATAAAGTAAAGCAATTACATGGCGATTGCATTTCATACAATAAATCGACAATCATATGGCTCCTACTAGTTGCCGATAACTGTGTTACAAAACATGATCATCTCATAGAATAAAATTTAGCATCATGTCTTGACCATATCACATCACAACATGCCCTGCAAAAACAAGTTATACGTCCTCTACTTTGTTGTTGCAAGTTTTACGTGGCTGCTACGGGCTGAGCAAGAATCGTTCTTTCCTACGCATCAAAAACCACAACGCAGTATAGTGATTGCTTTTTGATCTTCAGAAAGAACCTTGTTTATTGAATCTGATTCAACTAATATTGGAGAAACTGATACCCACCAGCCACCTGTGTGCGAAGCACGTCGGTAGAACCAGTCTCGCGTAAGCGTACGAGTAATGTCGGTCTGGGCCGCTTCATCCAACAATACTGTCGAATCAAGAATCAACTAGTGACGGCAAGCAATATGTATATACCCACGCCCACAACTCCTTTGTGTTCTACTCGTGCATATAACATCTACGCATAAACCTGGCTCTGATGCCACTATTGGGGAACGCAGTAATTTCAAAAAAATTCCTACGGACACGGAAGATCATGGTGATGCATAACAATGAGAAGGGAGAGTGTTGTCTACGTACCCTCCTAGACTGTAAGCAGAAGCGTTATGACAACGCGGTTGATTTAGTCGTACGTCTTCACGATCGACCGATCCTAGTACCGAAAGTGCGGCACCTCCGCGATCTGCACACGTTCGGCTCGGTGACGTCCCATGAACTCACGATCCAGCAGAGTGTCGAGGGAGAGCTTTGTCAACACGACGGCGTGATGATGGTGATGATGATGCTACCGGAACAGGGCTTCGCCTAAGCACCACTACGATATGACCGAGGTGGATTATGGTGGAGGGGGCACCGCACACGGCTGGAAACAATCAACTTGTGTGCCCTAGGGTGCCCCCTGCCCCCGTATATAAAGGAGCAAGGGGGGAGGCCGGCCGGCCCTAGTGGCGCGCCAAGGGAGGAGGAATCCTCCTCCTAGTAGGAGTAGGATTCCTCCTTTCCTATTCCTACTAGGAGGAGAAGGGGAAGGAAGGAAGGGAGAGGAAGAGGAGAAGGAAAGGGGGGCGCCCCCTCCCTAGTCCAATTCGGACTCCCTATAGGGAGGGGGCGCGGCTGCCCCTTGTGGGCTGCCTTCCCTCTTTCCTATGGCCCATGAAGGCCTAACTTTTCCCCGGGGGGGGGGGGGGGGGGGGGGGGGGAGGGGTTCCGGTAACCCTCTAGCACTCCGGTTTTCTCCGAAATCACCCGGAACACTTCCTGTGTCCAAATATAGCCGTCCAATATATCAATCTTTATGTCTCGACCATTTCGAGACTCCTCGCCATGTCCGTGATCATATCCGGGACTCTGAACTACCTTCGGTACATCAAAACACATAAACTCATAATACGATCATCACCGAACGTTAAGCATGCGGACCCTACGGGTTCGAGAACTATGTAGACATGACCGAGACACATCTCCAGTCAATAACCAATAGCGGAACCTGAATTCTCATATTGGTTCCTACATATTCTACGAAGATCTTTATCGGTCAAACCGCATAACGATATACGTTGTTCCCTTTGTCATCGGTATGTTACTTGCCTGAGATTTGGTCGTGGGTATCTCAATACCTAGTTCAATCTCATCACCGGCAAGTCTCTTTACTCGTTCCGTAATGCTACATCTCGTAACTAACTCATTAGCTACATTGCTTGCAAGGCTTATAGTGATGTACATTATCGAGAGGGCCCAGAGATACCTCTCCGACAATCGGAGTGAAAAATCGTAATCTCAGTCTATGCCAACTCAGCAAACACCATCGGAGACACCCGTAGAGCACCTTTATAATCACCCAGTTATGTTGTGACATTTGGTTGCACATAAAGTGTTCCTCCGGTATTCGGGAGTTGCATGATCTCATAGTCATAGGAACATGTATAAGTTATGGAGAAAGCAATAGCAACAAACTAAACGATCATCGTGCTAAGCTAACGGATGGGTCAAGTCAATCACATCATTCTCTAATGATGTGATCCTGTTAATCAAATGACAACTCATGTCTATGGTTAGGAAACATAACCATCATTGATTCAACGAGCTAGTCAAGTAGAGGCAAACTAGTGACACTCTGTTTGTCTATGTATTCACACATGTACTAAGTTTCTGGTTAATACAGTTCTAGCATGAATAATAAACATTTATCATGATATAAGGAAATATAAATAACAACTTTATTATTGCCTCTAGGGCATATTTCCTTCACTTATGACAACTAGAACCGCATACTTAATAAAACACACCCTTTCAAGTGCGAGATACAACCGGCGATCGCTCTCTCACAGGGCGATGAGGAGAGGATCGCCGGGTAGGAATATGCTATACGTGATACTTGGTTAACTTATCAGCTACACTCTTCTATATGCTTCAAGATGTAGGCTTCCAGAAGCGTAGTCTTCGATAGGACTAGCTATCCCCCTCTTATTCTGGCATTCTACAGTTCAGTCCATAGATACTACCCATTTCATTGATACCAATGCATATGTAGTGTAGATCCTTGCTTGCGAGTACTTTGGATGAGTACTCACGGTTGCTTTGCTCCCCCTTTTTCCACTTTCTATACCCGGTTGTTGCGACCAGATGATGGAGTTCAGGAGCCAGAGGATCCCGAGGATGATTCTACGTGGAGTTTGATTTCAAGGAGTAGTTAGGAGGTCCCAGGCAGGAGGCCTTGCCTTTTGATCGTTGCTACTTTTGTGCTACCATCTTATGGTACCTTGTTTAGCTTATGTCTGTACTCGGATATTTTTGCTTCCGCCGACTTGTGTATTCGAGCTTATGTATTCGAGCCCTCTGGCTTGTAATATAAAGCTTGTATTATTTTAATTTATGTCTAGAGTTGTGTTATGATATCTTACCGTGAGTCCTTGATCTTGATCGTACACATTTGCGTGTATGATTAGTGTACAGTCAAACTGAGGGGGTCATAGTGCCACCGGCCAGCGGGCCAGGGGGAGGAGTAGGCGGGTGCACGCATATGTCTCGTGTCCGCGCCGACGCAAATCCGGCTAAAAAATGGGTCGGGAATGGGTCGACAGGCGGACGAAAAACGGACGCGTGTCTGTTTGGTCGGCGCGTTGGGCCGACCTTTCTGTTCGCGCCGACCCAAACGGACGCGCGCAGACGAAATGGGTCACCGCGTTGGAGTTGCTCTTACATCTTTCTTTTTGCGCAATAACAGTAGGTTACATAAGTAGGGATGACAATTTTATCCATGGATCTGGATACCCATGGATACCCGACCCGGTTGGGCAAGGGTATGGAGCGCATTTCTGCCCATGGGTCCGTGGATATGGATACCCACGAACAGCCGGGTTGGGCACGGTTATAGTTTGTGCTCCATGGATATCCAATGGATACCCGTATGACATGTGAGGCCATATGCCAGTGATAGTAGAAAGAGCGAATCAATGGGAAATGGCAGGCAATATGCAACTGGTGCCATAAGCTATATGCTGCAGAATCAACCTCTGGTATGTCATACTTAAGGACTCATCGTATTACTTGTTGCCTACTTATGCATGTAGCTTATGTTGTCATTTGTGAGTGAATGACAATGAACTAATTTGATCTTTGGGAAGGCTTCATGCTGACTTTTCTATGCCCATGGAGCTCCATAGGTATGTGGGTATCCAGCGGGTTTGGGCATGGGCATAAGTTGTGCCCATGAATAATTTGGTGGATAGGCAGAGGGTAGGAAGATGGGTCATGGATTGGATTTGGACCAGCTTCACCCGCCCCAAACCCGACCCATTGCCATCCCTAAGCCCAAGTTGCTTAAGAAATACAAGGAAATGAGGGAACTGTTGGAGAGTTTAAATGTTATTGATGTTTTAAGGAAATGAGGAGATGTTTCCATCGACTACGAGACGCGTGTGGTGACTTTATCAATCTCAAGATATTGTGCGGCGTTGTATCTCGGAGATGCTCATGTAGATAAGGTGTGTGTGCGTTTATACGGACGAGTGTTTATGTGTGTATATAAGCATCCATAGTTGTACTGTGTTAAAAAAATATATTCAAAAAATGTGGGAAAGCCATGTGAGTTTTTCCAAGGACCTATCATGAACATAGAAACAAAGCTGCTTTACACGAAACATAGATGTGGTACTCCAGTTGATGCCCCCGTCATAGGTGCACCGCAACACCACACTTGTAGAGAAATGATCCTATTGAAGACCACATCGTTTCATCATGTCCAAAGTGTCCTCATGACTAGTATGAAATCTTGAAAGACCACCATTACAGCAAATCATCGTGGGCAAGACTGGGGAGGGGGGTAGTTCATCACCTATCCTTTTTTTTGCGGGGAAGTTCATCACCTATCCTGCATGACTAACCAAGCGAACATCTTGCAAGTCATGGGTGCACCTGAGCGCAAAATTTTATCTACTCCTGCTGCTGCCACACGTCCACCAAAAAAAGCCCAGTAGACCGTCCGAGCAAAGAAGCAACGGTCACCTTCCCACGCCCATACTAGAGCATTTATTACAGAGTCATATTGAAGCAGAATAATGTTTGTCCGCTGCAGCATGTGAAAAAACTCACAACATGCATCAACGTGGATGTTCGGACGAACGTCTCTCCACTAGGGATAAGCCACCTCCCACACCTTCCCTGGTTGTGCAGAATCGAGTGGCTCACGCGTGGATATGGGCGAAAAGGTGTGGCGCCACTTCGCAGTTGTGACCTTTTGAAAGCCACTAATCCATCTAGAACACAGTAGAGTTTTCATCCTCAGAGAATGAATTTTTTTTCGAAGCGGAGCCATAGGATTTGCCTCATCTATCAAATTAGGAGAAGTTAGAGTTTTATAAGTGACCACCATTCACAGCATGACAATTACTCATGCGTTATAATATTCCCTAGTTGAAGAAAGGAGCCTGACGAAGGAGGCCATTGCTCGTCTATTGGATGGATCTAATGACGACATGGAAGACTGCCAAGGATTTCGTTGGAATCTTTGATGCTGAACTCTCGCCAAGGCTCCTCGTCAATCATGCGCTGCAGCTATGGCCCTCTTGTTCGCAAGGCGATGTTGAGCAGCCGCAGATTAGGGATCCGACAAGCATTGTCTATTTTTTAAAGGGTTTGACACTCTTACGTGTAGGATCTAACCCAAGCATCATTTTCTATATATGCTTATCACAAACGGTCAGGATTTGAGTATAACACTGTATGCATATATGATTCTGTATCTCCATTCCAAACATAATGACCATAATACAGGAACAGGCCTGCTCTTAATAGCAGAAAAAATGTTTTGTGCGGCTCCTACAGAATTCTTTTCACTTTTTTTTTGCGGGAAGAATTCTTTTCACTTGTATGGTGGAACACGTGGAAGGAACGCAAGCTGCACGCCGGCGCAGGTCCTGCTCCAGATTAGGAACGACATGGGGCTCTGGCTTTAGGCTATGCGCTCCAGAGTCTTCAACCCGATCCATAGACCATCAGAGTCAGATTAACCTAGTAGGGCTTCCTTTCTGGTGCCTGGTGTTCGGCTACTGCACTTGGGATCAACATGTATAACCTAGAATTCCTTTTCTTCTACGTACCCTTTAATGAACGCTGATAGCATTTTCGTCAAAAAAAAGGGATGAGCGTGGGACCTTACGGAAAATCCCTATGTATTTGAGTAGGCTGGGCACCTTAGCCCTCCTTTGGTTTGTAGGAATGTCATATGATTTTTATAGGATAGAATTTGCATAGAAAAATTTCCTTTGAGATCCTTTGGTTTGTAGGAATGGATTTCTATTCCTATATAGGATAGGAATCAATCCTTCATATTTTGGAGGAAAAAACATTAGCTAAGACTCAATGGAAAATTTTCTCTCCTATGCATCAAATGACATCTCTTTCTCTATAGGAATTGAGATGCATGTCATCTCACTTCCTATGATTTTTCTATTTCTACAACATTTCTATCCTATGAAACAAAGGAGGCCTAATCGTTTACTTTTCCTATCTCAACACTTTGTTGTTGAACTGTGACCCTCAACACTTGTAACAAAGGAAAATTGGAGGGAAAGAAGAGGATTTGGATCCTAGATAAAATCTTATTTCTACCCTTAGGGCTCATTCGCTTTGGAGAATTTTTGGAGGATTCCTACGAGATTTCCATCATGTCATTTCCCCCATATGTTTAAGCATTAATTTCACAGGAATAGTAGTACTAATACATTCCTTAGGGTTGTGTCTATATTCATATGATTCCTTAAGATTCTTAGCATTAGGTGAGACCTTATGAAAAATTTCTATGTATTGGAGCGAGCAGGGCACCCTAATCGTTTACTTTTTCTATTCGATTAATTTGAAAACCATGTAAACCAAATGGACCCTTAGATCGTAGGATGGACCCGCTCTTATCACAAATGATTTTATTTATCTTACCCCTGTTAAACTCGGTTATTAGAGTGATAATAGGTTTTTGCTCTGTAGAAGATGTTCGAGTGCTTGCCTCTTTAGCGGGTCTCCTATTAATGCACCAACTAGTCTTCCCCTTCTTTCCCGTCTTGTGTTTTTTTTTCGAACCATGCAGGAGAGCTGCATGTATTATATTAAAGAAAAGGGGATAAACAACACGACCAATTCAAAACAACTCAGAAAAAAATAGAAAAACGAACTACACCCCCAACCGAGAAACAACTAGCACGCAAAAAAGCCCCTACAGGCCGAACACAATAACATGCAGTTAATGAAGGATCAAACGACCAAAACTTGCCACCTCCCACTACCTAGCGTCAGCTTTGATTTGATCAACGACATTTTGCAAAGGCGTGAAGCGATTATCAAAGACTCTTTTGTTTCTCTCGCGCCATATGCTCCAGATGATCAAGTGAACTAAGGAGTTCAGAGATTTCCTCTTAGTTCCTTGAGTAATGAGTCTAGCATTGTGCCACCAATCCTGGAGAGACGGTAATCCTTGAGGCACTATCTCACTCAAACCAGCCCACTGAAGCACCATATTCCAAATAATCTGCACGACCGAGCAACCTATGAATAAATGATGAACGGTTTCTTGAGTGTTATGATAGTAGCAGCAAGCATCCTGGTGAGGCAAACCACGTTTGGCAAGACGGTCGTTTGTCCATACATGCCCTCTGACGACCAACCATAGAAAAAGTTTAATTTTCAGAGGCGCCCAAGTCTTCCAGATACCACTGGCCATGCTGCATTTTACCGCAGCACAAAAATGCGCATTATAAACAGACCTTGCTGAATAATCTCCCTTTGCTTCCCAAGTCCAAGTCCACTTATCTTCATTCGAGGGATCAAGATGAATATTGGTAACGATCTCCCATAAGTTTAACACCTGATGAAAGGTACGAATAGAAATCTGCCCCTTAATATCTTTAATCCAAGCTCCATCAATCATTGCATCTGCAACAGTTCTTCTTTCTCTGACGACTGTTGGGACAGCGTTAATAACATCCGGTGCATAATCTGCAACAGTGGCCCCCTCCATCCATCTATCCGTCCAGAAGTAGCATCGCTGCCCATTTCCCAAAACCACTCGAGCCGCAAGCCTTCCACGCCCAACACAACTTGAGAGCAGAATTCATAATCTCAAGGTCCAGTATGCCCAAGCCACCACACTCCTTCAGTCTACAAACATATTTCCAACTCACTAAACAATGGCCACCATTCACAACTTCAGTACCCTTCTAAAGAAAAGCTCTCCTAATTTTATCAATGGCCTTGAACACCCACGGAGGTGGATCCAACGACATGAGGTGGAAAATTGGTATAGCCGAAAGCACGGCCTGAACCAATATTAAACGACCACTCTGAAACAGAAAGCCGGTTCGCCATGTCCCTAATTTGTTCCTGATCTTGTCAATCAAGCACTGAAAGTCCGCTTTGCGCAATTTTTTCAGACTAAGCGGTAGACCCAAATACTTTATGGGAAGTTGTTCAATCTGACAGTTTAAGGTGTTACCAAACTCGGCAATCAGCTGATCCTTGCAGGAAATTGGAGTTATTGAACTTTTGTTCATGTTACATCTCAGACCTGAGGCACTCCCAAAAATATTTAGAAGTACTCTAGTTGCCTCTACCTCATTATGTGCAGCCTTAAGAAAGAGAATGACATCGTCCGCGTATACGGACAAACGTTGAGGAATGGCATGGTTGTTAGTGAATTTCTCAATGACTCCAAATTCCTCTGCCTTGTCAAATAACTTGCTTAACATATCCATGGCAATTGTAAATAGCATGGGAGAAAGGGCATCTCCTTGCCTAAGGCCACGACCGTGCCAAAAACTAACTCCGGGAATTCCATTCAGCAAGATTTTAGTAGAGGCGGTTCTTAGTAGCATGGCAATCCAAGCACACCATTTAGGACCAAAGCCAATCCTCTTTAAGACCTCAAGAAGGAACTGCCACGCAACCGTGTCGAAGGCCTTTGCAATGTCCAGTTTAATTATGAGGCTTTTGCATCTTCTTTCCTTCAAAAGCTTGGCTGACTCTTGGACCAATTTAAAATTCTCATGCAGCGAATGACCTTTTAAAAATGCACCTTAATTTTCACCAACTATATGTGGGAGCACAGAGGCTAATCTCCTTGCGAGCACTTTAGACACAATTTTTGCTAGGCTGTGAACAAGGCTGATCGGTCGGAAGTCGTTAGGACTGCTAGCTCCTGGTCTTTTTGGTAAAAGCACCAAATGTGCGCTGTTAACCTTATCAAATGTCTTGTGTTCCATAACGTACTTTGTGTTTTGATTACGGAAGCAATGGAAATGTGTTAGCCCAGCTTAAAAAGACATCATAGGATTGGACCAAATAAATTTCACATGATATTCTTATTAAGTAAAATATTTGGAGCAAAAAAACAGCCCACAAGGCCTTGTTGAGGATGATCTCCTGTGTGAAATTCGAGAAATTTCATTCCATTTATACGAGAAGTGCCGATCCTTTTTAAAAAAATAAAAGGGGGTTTGAGGGTGTCCCAGCTGGTTCCCATGGCCACAAAAAGCTAGCGGACATAACTGCTTTGAAAGTGCCAATACATCTTTTTTGTACCATCTCTTCATCTCTCTATCTTCTTTTGTGGGAGATCTTTTTGTCTCTATATCTAATCAAGTAGGACATTATAAGATCCAATGACAAAAATTCCTGCATTTTCTTCTTCCGGCGTAAAAAGGGCTCCTCTCTGTAATATATGTGGTCCTGTTTTTGTAAATACGTGTTTTTCTTATCCATGGGCTCCTATGAGAATGTGTCGGTTAGATCACCTCCACAGTCCACATCATCCAAAAATCTAGAAAATGCATTTTGTTTATTTATTATAGAAATGTTAGGACAAAGGAGGATTGTACCAAACCCCTTCTTTTCAATACAATGAAACGCACTTTTGCGTTTTCTCGAGAAAAAAAATGTTAGGACAAAGGAACTAAGAGATTTTTTCCTTCAGAATAACAAGATTTCCAAAGAATTTTGCTTTTTCTGGGGATAAAGAAAAGAATCTTTTCCTTAGGTTCTGTCTATCAATTTCAAAATCATGAGAAAGATATTTTTTTTAACTTCAGAGAAGCTTTAATTATTTTAATTTGACTCTCTGTTTCTTAAGTTGGGTCTGAGGAGCATCCTTTTACTAGTTTTTAGATTTGGCGATTATTTGCATAGTTTTAGAGTCGAGGACCGTAGTGTACACTCAAGCAATATTTGAGAAACGAATGTCTTCTTACCCTAGATTATTCTACCAACTCCAACAAAGATATGTTGGTTTGTGTCTAAAAGGTATTACCATTTAGTTAGTCATTGCCAAGAATTCGGTATTTGTCCGAATATACATTGAAAAGAAAGAAAACATGGTCTGCCTCTTTGTTAATTCTGTTAATTTACATTGCCAACGTTCTCCAAATATGGGAGAAACAAAAGCATTGATAATATTTCCATTTATTCACAAGAAAATAACACAGGATGAGGGCATATTTTGTAGTGGCAGTGAAACCGTGTTTGTGTTTCTCTCACGATGCAGAGGCCGGGGTACTCCCCTTATAAAAAACCTAAATCCTATAAAAAATAAAGAAATCTATTTCACTCCTGTCTAGTACTCAAGAGTTATCTGGAGTTTTTGGCAGTGCCTTGAGCATTAATTTCTTTGGGCTACACAAGGTCTTCCACAAGATTCAGAAATTAGTAATCAGCTCTGTTTTCAGTTGTTCGGAGAACAAGAAAAGCCCCGTTCCACTTTCACAAAACCTTCCGGATATGTGGGAAACGTCCTAAATTGGTTTCTATGGAACACCACAGTAGTTCAGTTACAAACTTCAGACACTGGAGCTTTCAACAGCAAACATATAAGGCGGACCCATTTTGATTAAACATTAGTTTGACAGAAGCACATCAGGCTTCTTTGAAATGTACAAAGAACACTAGAGTCAAATAACTGTCTGAGAAAAGCTCCAACTTGATCAGTTGAGGTACTGAGAGTGAGCAGCAGCAATCAAGGCAGCTCCGACGCCCGAACCGTCCTTTGTGAGCTTGACCGCCACCAACTCCGACGCCTCCTCGCCAAGCAGCTCCACCAGCGTGCTCTCCAGGCACTGCCGGAACTTGGCGTAATGCTCAAACAGCCCGCCGTCGATCGCGATGACTGTCCTCCTCTTGTCGCCTGGGGTGCCCCTACCAATCTTCCTGATTATCCCCACAATCCCGGCAGCAGCCAGCCGGGCAGACCTGCTGGTCACGATGTCGCAGATTTCGACGACCATCTTCCGAGTCTCCAAGGACGTGTCTTTGATCTTCAGGGTTTCTGCCAGTTTTTCAGCTACAATCGTCAGATCAGGGGTTTCATCATGGTGCATCGCGGAAATATCAGGAGTCCTGAATGTCACACATGAGAAGAGGAGAAGCGGTCAGCACTGCGCCGCGTCCAGTCATATGTTACACAAAACCAATGAACTAGAAACATAATGCCATGGATTATCTGTTCTCTAACATTACTGATCGCTACATATAACACAGTTAGCAATGCAAATATACCTCAGAATGAAGCGAGTTTTGAGGTTGGTGCGTTTAATGTGACCAAAAATCGAAGACCGCGAGGCGATTTTAAGAAGCACCCGCCTCACGATGTCACCAAGATACATTCCGGATATTAACTTTTCGAAGATCTGGAAAGGAAATGAATGTTAGGGCATTGCAAGCTAAGGTTTAACATGAATGCCAATTGTGTAAGTCCTACAAGCTTGCCTGCTCTCTAGGATTTAGGCTCTCCTTGTCTAATGCTTGATCATATTCTGTGATCGGAAGGCATGAAGAAGAGAAGTTGCCCCATTCGGTATTTATAACCTGAAACACAGAAAAGTACAGTCAGAAGACATGAATGAATTAGATAAGTGATCTTGTGCAGTGCACATTAGTTATTTGGAATTGAACAGGCCTATAAACCTTACCATATTTCCTGATTTTGGTAACTCTCCTTCCAACTTGGGTATGGCGTCTGCCTTTTCTACATATGCGGCATTTGAGCCGGTACCTAATATCACGCCGATGACAACATCTTCATCGTTATAGCTGCCCGTAGCCAGTGTCCCTACGGTGTCGTTGATCTGAACCATGAACAAGTAATGTCAAATATGTAACCAACAGAAGATCGTGTTAGTGCGATTGAGAAAAATGCAAACGCTAATCGCATCGGTTCAGAAGAGAAGATAAGAGAACCTACCAATGCAGACACACGCATGTCGACACCTTGCTTCTCCATGGCCGTCTGCAATTCCGCGACTACATCTTCGCCGATCTGTAAAAAATTTCAAAGGTAATTTCAGATATATTTGTCAAGCAAATGGCACAACTCTGATTAAAAGCTGGATTTTCTTGAATGCATCTCCACAAAGCATGGAATACGTACCGCGTCATCGATGGCAAACGCCTTTGTCCACTTGATCAGGGTGCCCGACGCAATGGACGACTGCCTCACGGGGAAAGAGAACGTGAAGCCCAGCTCCCTCTGCTTGCCATCCAACACTTTGTTATCTCCTTCATCTGCAACAAACTTGGCTAGCGCGGACGCGATGAAGCCAAACAACTCCTGAGGAGGCATGAGCACAAGGTCAAATGTGCCAACGAGACCATCACATTCAGGTACCAACAATACAGGGTAATGAGACTTGGAAACTGCAAAGCATGTGTACTAACCGCAGCGCTGCCTGACATGAGGTGAGGAGGAATAGAGACCTCCCTGGATTCAAGCTTGACAACGCGCTTGTCCTTGCCAGCAAGCTGCACACGAAGCACGCGGAAGTTTGTTCCTCCAAGGTCCAGTGCGTAGAACAAGCCTTCTTCACTCCTAGATTCAGTCGCAACAAACGGTAATCACGCAAGCATACTATGAGGTGAAACTTCAATCTTTTAGTTGAAAGTGTCACTAACTAAGAAGCATTTACAAATTAAAAAGTAAGCTATTATGGTTCTAATAGCGAGTAGTCCCTCAATTCCAAATTGGCCAAATATATAGAAAAGTCTGCTAAAATCTACAATATCAAATATATATAATAGAAAAATATATTTCATAATGAATCTAATGAAGAATATTTGGTGCTGTAGACGTTGACATATTCTTGTATAAACTTGGTCAAACTTAAATTACTTAATGAAGTTTGACTTATGACAAATATAGAACTTGAATTATTTTGAAACGGAGGTAGTACTAAGTTCTTTTAGAAAAATACCCACTTCGTTGAAATTCAAGTCCAAATATAACTTCAAGCTCTAGAAAGCATGTAAGAATATTCAAATGGAATTCACTGATGAGAAGGCGTTCGCAGGCCAGTTATTAAATAGCAAACGTTCCACCGACACCCACAGTCGCAAACGAGATATTTTACATACGTAGAGTGGTAAATTCTAGGCCGTTTTACACGGGTTGACATCCGGACACGCAGGTGGGCAGCAGGGCACGCACGTGCTGCCGCCGCACAAGCGGCACGGATGCCGGCGTGCAAGTGGACACGCGGATGCAAAAAAACACACACAGAACGTGTAGTACTACGATCCGTCACATGCGCACTTGTTCAAGAAGATCTGTCAACACGCAGCATGGTGCCACTCCCACCATCTGTCAGCACGAGAAACCCAGCCTCGCCACCAACCCAGCTAGCTAGGTGAAGCCAACTACTACTAGTACATAGTATAATTATTATCAAATCGACTCAGACAATGAACTTGATGCTAAGGCAGAGCCATCAATGCTATCATATGTGTGCTGCTTCCTGCTCTTAATGCTCATTAGAAAGCAAATCGATGAAATTCATATGCAGATATTTTTGGTTCGTTCGTCCGAGAAATTTGCCATGAAAAAGATAATTTTGTTCTCTTATGTATTTACCATAAGCAGATTGGGATTGAGAAGGGTCGGGGGGAGTTACCCGATGGGGAGGTTGTCGACGTAGGAGATGATCATCTTGATCTTGCTGCCGCCGTCCTCGTGCAGCCCAGCCCTCATCTCCTCCTCCATGGCCGTCGCCACGCCATCCAGCCGCGTCGCCGGGGTCGCGCACTCCTCCCGGAGCTGCGCTACCACCTTCTCCGCCACCGCGTCCACCGCCGCCACCATGATCCCGACGCCCGACGAACAGAACCCGGAGGAAGAAACTCCTACGATCAACCGAGAACCAAGCGAGGTTCCGCGACAGGGGCAGGGAAAAGAAAGCCGCTGATCAACTCCCGTGAGCCGTATATATGTGGCCAGCAGGTGGTGCAGGCTTCAGATGCCACCGCTCAGGATGTTGAGCGCCGCGAGGGCCACCTTCTGGAACCTTTCCTTCTCCTCCTCGAGCACCCTGTACTTGTCAGCCACGCCCTCCTTGGCCTGCTCGATCTCCACCTCGATCTCGTCACTGCACTGCTCGATCTCGCCCGTCATCTTCAGCATGCTCTGGAGGCTGTCCTGGACCTGCTGCGACAAGTCTGTGGGGAAGAATGCATGGGACGTGTTAGAAATTCATAGCATCAGTAACATCCCTGACACGTGCTACATGTCAAGAATTTTAGTGTTGGGTTGCAAACAATGAGCGAGCAGATATGATATCCATCACTGGATCATGTACGTAATGTGTGTGTGTGTTCTGGAATCTATCAACCGAACAAGTTAGATATGCACATCGCACATCAAATAGAGTTGATCTGTACAGAAGGTTCACTACCCTTTTTTTGAAATATGATGCTGCTAACTGAAATCTACAAGATAAATACAGTAGTAAAAGTGCCAAAATTGGAATGAGGAAACGAGAAAACTAGAGAAGGAAAAATGAATTGGGACCAAATTGCAACTCTCAGCATGCCGTTAGAAGTTCCAGTATTTGCTTGCAAACAATAGGCGAGCAGATGTACGCTCATCTATGCCTCTCTGAATGATGGTAATGATGCGTATGTGTTCTGGAATCTAGCAAACAACCTATACATATGAAGTAGAGGCGATTCATACGGGCGATGTCTCACTCCAATTTCGCGAATCTGAAACTGCTGATCCGAATTGCCTTAATAAATAAGAGAAATGACTCGGATGAAATAATCAAACCAAACTGATCTGGATATATCGAATCGGAATGGGGAAACAAAATAATGGATTAGCACCAAGTTTCAATTCTAAACAGGCGGTGCCGATGGCTCCCATCGATTCAAACAATGCGAGGCACAGGGTTTCATCCCCTTTCCCCAAATCAAACTACTCCCCGTAATCTAAAAGAGCTGGATGTCCTGCGCTCCCAATGTAGTGCCGAATCGCCTCGATTCGATCGCAAACTGGTATGGAAAACCTAAGGAACCACACGCCCTGAGCACGAAATCATGCGACTGCGACGACCAAACCTGGAGAGCGAGGCGAGCGACCAAGCGCCACAACAAAGACGGGAGGGCTAGGGTTTTAGGGGCGCGTACCGTAGAGGAGCGCGGAGAGTTTGGACTCGCCGCCTTCCTCCGTTGCCGCGTCGGCGAATTCCTCCACCCTGCCCGACCGCGCCGTCGCGCGTGATCCCGACGGCGAGTGACACATCTCTCTCTCTCTCCGTGTGTGCGAGCTCGAATTGGGAAGTGTATGCCAAAAAAGGGGAAATGGGAAAGTGACAACCTATCGCAGCCGTTGGTACTTTTACATAACAGAAATCCCACGCAAGTAATCGTGGGCCTTCTCGAGACTTGTAAGTAAATTATTAACACTTTTTGTGCATGGTAGATGATTAACACTTGACAAATATATCCCGTCAAAAAAAACACTTGACAAATATATATGATTTCACTTTTTTCATGCACATTGGACATTTTACGTGTACATCAGAAATATTTTGTTATACAAGTTTAATATTTTTCAAATACATGAATAACATCTATTTAGAAATATGTTTTGTTGTCTACTTTTCTCAAACATGTTTTATTTTTTAAAAAATACATCAGTAAAAGATTACTATATTTGTTTGAAAAAAAATTAAGTACCTGATTAACATTTTTTTCAAAACATCGGGAACATTTTTTATACTTGTTTGACACTTTTTAAATACTTGATTATTTTTTTCAAATGTGCAATGAATACTTTTATAAAATGAAAGGAAAAGGGTGAATTATAATAAAAAAGAAACGAAGATAGAAAAAGGAACGAAGATAGAAACAAAAAAGTAAAAATAGAAAAGCAAATTAGAAGAAAGCGAAAAAAATGCAAGTTGCTGGACAAGCCCACTCACAGCGCTTGAGGTGAGCGCTCCGTCTCGCAGCCATTAAACGGGACATAGACGCGCACAAGTGATTGCTGCGCTACTGGGGGGTGGCCGATATAGAGCTTCGCTAGTTCTTGGGTGTCGCGTGCAAGTCGGAAGCTCTCACAGTTTTTGGGAAATGAATTCGGTTTAACCCGGTTCTCTCCGAAATGCTTTCGGTTTCCCAAAAACACTTCTAATTTTCTCTTGAATCAATTTTTATTATTTTTGAAACTTTTCCAGTGATATTTTCTCAAACTCCTAACTCCAATATAACTCAACAGAAGCGTGTGACTTTGTAGGTTTGGTGAATATAAACTTGAACAAAAACAGTTTTCATTCAATAATCAATAGTGGAACTGTGGACATCAATATTGACCCATATACTCACACGAATGATATTCGAGTGAACTTTTGGTAACCATATGCTATTTCTTTGGCTTTGCGATACTTTACAATACCCAAGGTGAGATGTGTTAGGATCCCAGTGAGTCCAACTTGTGCTCACTATACCAGTCTCCCCGTTATCAGTTTGGTTCTTTTTTCTCGTTATCGTGTTCTGGCATCCCCGTGATAAATTTACGTTGTGTCTGGCCAGACAATGATGGATGTCATCACACTAAGAGGGCTCTAATAATATCTCCTCATCGTCGGAGGAGCAAATTCCAGTCTTGAGCTATCTAGTCCCTTGGCATACGTTTTCGGTGAACCTATAAGTTTTCATTATGATCACCCTGTTACAGATAAAGTTGGAACAACTCCAAAGTGCATCGTCCAGTATGAAGTGACTTGGTACTGTCATGGTCTAAGGAATTTTGCATAAGTTAACATCCTGTGTTATGTACTATAGACTTGCGACAAAATCATCTCTAAGTATAACACATAACTTGGGTCATCACACAAGTGTTCTTTTAACATCACGCCCTCAATGTTGTCGACACCATCGCTACACTTAACTCATGCCGATGATCAGGAAAACAAAACCATCATGAAATGCTTGAGCTATTCTTAGAGGCGAGACTATGATTTTTTTTACTGTTTATTATTCTACACGTGTATATGAGTTTTCCTCCAAGCCTCTTTTCTATCACTGACTCAAGAGCCATATCAGTTATAACATAAAACATAAACATTAATCATAAACTTGGAAATAAATAATACAATTATTATTGCCTCTAGGGCACATTTTCAACAGTCTCCATTCACACTAGAGTCAATAATCTATCTTACATAATTTCTCTACATGATGTCGGATAATGTGATGCTTGCGTTAAATATGTCTAGACTTCTGATGGGACCTTAGCTCCTTTTCCTGAGCCCACGACACCACTATTATCACAATAGAGCTCCATTGGGTTCAATGCGCTTGGAACCGCACCTACTTCTTCAAGGAACTTCTTGATCCAAATAACCTCCTTTGAAGCCTTTGAAGCTGTGATATATTCTGCCTCCATCGTAGAATCTACAACAGTGTTATGCCTAACACTTTTCCAACACACTACACCACTGTTGAGAGTAAAAACATAGCCAGGTTGAGATTTGTAGTCATCTATAACCAATCATGAAGTTGGCATCGGTGTAACCACTTACAACAAGTTCTTCATCACCTCCATAGACAAGGAGCATATCTGTTGTCCTTCTAAGGTATTTTCTAATATTTTTAACTACTGCTAAGTGAGCCAATCCAGAATCACTTTGGTACATGCTGCTAACACTTAGCACATAAAAAATGTCTAGTCTTGTACATAGCATGACATACGTGACAAAACCAATTGCCGAGGCATATGGAACATCACTCATCTGCACTCGTTCTTCAGTTGTCCATGGACACTAATTTGTACTAAGTGATGTACCATGTGACATAGGGGGTAAGCCCTTCTTGGCATTATCCATTTTAAACCTCTTTTAAAACCTTGTCAATGTACGTGCTCTAGCTAATCGCTATTAGGCATATTGATCCATCTCAATAGATTTCAATGCCTAATATATATGCCGCTTCGCGTAAGTCTTTCATTGAAAAAGCACTTTTCAATGACTCTTTAGTTGTTCCTTGGGATCGACAAAACCTTCAGATTGTATCATGTATACATCCTCTTCAAGGTTTCCATTTAGGAAAGTTGTTTTGACGTCCAACTGTTATATCTCGTAACTGAAATATGCAGCATTTGCCATCAAAATCTACACAAACTTAAGCATTGCTACTGGCGACAATGCCTCGTCGTAATCAACTCCTTGAATTTATCAGAACCCCATCACGACAAGCCTAGCTTTATAGATATTAGGGTTACCATCCGTAACTATCTTTCTTTTGAAAATCCATTTGCATTTAATATGTTTCATTCCCTCTGGAGGCTCTACCAAGCTCCACACTTGGTTTTCGTACATGAACTCCGTTTTAGATTTCATGGCTTTAAGTCATTCCTTTGAGCTGCTCGGCGCCATCGCTTCTTTGTAGTGCACATGTTCATCTTCTTCTAAAATGAGTATTTCGTTATGAAACCGTTGAGGTGGTTCACTAACCCTACCTGACCTATGTGTTTCAGTCACAGACTTAACTAGAGTTTCTACACTTAACTGGAGTTTCTACATCAGATGTAGCAACTCCTAGTTTGGAATTACCTGCGATTCTTTAGCCCCACTAACTTTAGCTGAAGATTCATCGACCTCATCAAGTTATATTGTCCTCCCACTCACTTCTTTAGTGAGAAACTCTTTCTCGAGAAAGACTCTATTTTTCGTGACAAACACTTTTATCGGATGGGTGGTATAAAGATTACCTAGTTGTTTACCCAGGATAACCTAGAAAGTAACATTTGTTTGATCCGAGATCAAGTTTTTTTGGTTGTAAACATTTTAGGTATGCATCACAACCCCAGATTTTGAGATGTGACAAACTGGGTTTCTTCCCGTGCCATAACTCATATGGTGTCGTATCACAGACTTGGATGGTGCTCTTTTTATTGTGTATGTTGTTGCTTCTAGTGCGTATCCCCAAAAGATAAAGGCGGATTGGTAAGAGACATCATAGACCTCACCAGGTCTAACAAGGTTCGGTTATGCCTCTCAGACACTCCGTTTCTTTGTGGATTTCCAGGATGTGTAAGTTGTGAAACAATTCCACGATCACTTAGATGTTGACTGAACTTTTGACAGAGATATTGACCTCCATGATTAGATTGTGGAAACTTTATCTTTTGGTCACGGTTATGTTCAACTTTGTTCTGAAACTCCTTGAACTTTTCAAAGGCATATCTACTCAAATCACAAGTGAAAGTTACGAAGTATAAATATCCACAGTGCGTTGTGCTCATCAGACCACATACAACACCATGTATTATTTTCAATAATTCACTCATCTGTTCAAGATGACTTGTGCACGAGGTCTTGGTCATTTTCCCTAGGCCCATTAAAGATATGGTCCAAAAGACCATGGGCAATGGGTCACACTCCGAGCCCGTCATTGTTACGCCCCAAGGCATCAAAGGCCAGGAGATTCCTCACCAACGGTCTAAGTGCTTACGGTCGGATCATACACCCCATGATGGGCGAGTACCAACAGTCGGTCATCACCAGGACCGGGGCATTCGGCTGTCCTACAATGGTTGCATCTTAGGATACCATGATCTTGGTGGGGAACGTAGTAATTTAAAAAATTTCCTATGCACACGCAAGATCATGGTGATGTATAGCAACGAGAGGGGAGAGTGTGTCCACGTACCCTCGTAGACCGAAAGCGGAAGCGTTAGCACAACACGGTTGATGTAGTCGTACGTCTTCACGATCCAACCGATCAAGTACCGAACGCACGGCACCTCCGAGTTCAGCACACGTTCAGCCCGATGACGTCCCTCGAACTCCGATCTAGCCGAGTGTTGAGGGAGAGTTTCATCAGCACGACGGCGTGGTGACGATGATGATGTTCTACCGACGCAGGGCTTCGCCTAAGCACCGCTACAGTGTTATCAAGGTGGAATATGGTGGAGGGGGGCACCGCACACGGCTAAAAAGATCAACAGATCAATTGTTGTGTCTCTAGGGTGCCCCTGCCCCCGTATATAAAGGAGCAAGGGGGGAGGTGCGGCCGGCCAGGAGGGGCGCGCCAGGAGGAGTCCTACTCCCACCGGGAGTAGGACTCCCTCCCTTTTCCTTGTTGGATTGGGAGAAGAGGGGGAAAGAGATTGAGGAGAAGAAGGAAAGGGGGGGCGCCGCCCCCTCTCCTTGTCCTATTCGGACTAGGGGGGAGGGGTGTTGGGGATCGTAGCAGAAATTTAAAATTTTCTACGCATCACCAAGATCAATCTATGGAGTAATCTAGCAACGAGGGGAAGGAGAGTGCATCTACATACCCTTGTAGATCGCTAAGCGGAAGCGTTCAAGTGAACGGGGTTGATGGAGTCGTACTCGTCGTGATCCAAATCACCGATGATCCTAGCGCCGAACAGACGACACCTCCGCGTTCAACACACATACGGAACGGAGACGTCTCCCACGCCTTGATCCAGCAAGGAGGAAGGAGAGGTTGAGGAAGAGAGTCCAACAGCAGCACGATAGCGTGGTGGTGATGGAGTGGCAGTTCTCCGGCAGGGCTTCGCCAAGCTCATGCGGAGGAGGAGAGGTATTGGAGGGGAGGGGCTGCACCAGGTTTAAGGGTGTGGTCGCCCTCCCACCCCTCCACTATTTATAGGTGGGGAGAGAGGGGGCCGGCCCCCTTTCGATCCCATCTAGGGTTGGGGGCGGCGGCCAAGGGGGGGAGGAGTGCCTCCCAAGTCAAGTGGAGGCCCTCCCCCTTAGGGTTTCCCCTCTCCCATGCGCATGGGCCTTGGGGGGGCTGGTGCCCTTGGCCCATTAAGGTTAGGGCGCCCCCCTACAGCCCATGCTACTGTATTGGACGTGGTGGAACATTTTCCGGACCTCCGGACCCCTCCGGAATCCTCCAGAACATTCCGGAAGCTTCCCGGTACAATACCGGAAAAAACCAAACTTTTCCCGGAACCCGAACAACAACTTTCCATATATAAATCTTTATCTCCGGACCATTTCGGAACTCCTCGTGACGTCTGGGATCTCATCCGGGACTCCGAACAACATTCGGTAATCACATACAAGTCTTCATAATAACCCTAGCGTCATCGAACCTTAAGTGTGTAGACCCTACGGGTTCGGGAACCATGCAGACATGACCGAGACAACTCTCCGGCCAATAACCAACAGTGGGATATGGATACCCATGTTGGCTCCCACATGTTCCACGATGATCTCATCGGATGAACCACGATGTCGAGGATTCAATCAATCCCGTATTCAATTCCCTTTGTCCAGTGGTATTGTACTTGCCCGAGATTCGATCGTTGGTATCACGATACCTTGTTCAATCTCGTTACCAGCAAGTCTCTTTACTCGTTCCTTAACACATCATCCCGTGATCAACTCCTTGGTCACATTGTGCACATTATGACGATGTCCTACCGAGTGGGCCCAGAGATACCTCTCCGTTACACGGAGTGACAAATCCCAGTCTCGATTCATGCCAACCCAACAGACGCTTTCGGAGATACCTGTAGTGAACCCTTATAGCCACCCAGTTACGTTGTGACGTTTGGCACACCCAAAGCACTCCTACGGTATCCGGAAGTTGCATAATCTCATGGTCTAAGGAAATGATACTTGACATTAGAAAAGCTTTAGCAAACGAACTACACGATCTTGTGCTAGGCTTATGATTGGGTCTTGTCCATCACATCATTCTCCTAATGATGTGATCCCGTTATCAACGACATCCAATGTCCATGGTCAGGAAACTGTAACCATCTATTGATCAACGAGCTAGTCAACTAGAGGCTTATTAGGGACATGGTGTTGTTTATGTATCCACACATGTATCTGAGTTTCCTATCAATACAATTCTAGCATGGATAATAAACGATTATCATGAACAAGGAAATATAATAATAACCAATTTATTATTGCCTCTAGGGCATATTTCCAACAGTCTCCCACTTTCACTAGAGTCAATAATCTAGTTCACATCGCCTTGTGATTAACACTCACAGGTCACATCGCCATGTGACCAACATCCAAAGAGTTTACTAGATTCACTAATCTAGTTCACATCACTATGTGATTAATACTCAATGAGTTCTGGGTTTGATCATGTTATGCTTGTGAGAGAGGTTGTAGTCAACGGGTCTTGCCATATTCAGATCCCTATGCATTTCGCAAAACTTTATGTCATATCATAGATGCTGCTACCACGTTCCACTTGGAGCTATTCCAAATTGTTGCTCCATTATACGTATCCGGTATCTCTACTCAGAGCTATCCGGATAGGTGTTAATCTTGCATCGACGTAACTCTTTACGTCGAACTCTTTATCACCTACATAACCGAGAAACATTTCCTTATTCTGGTCCTAGATCACCTTTGTATCTGGTATCTCTACTCAGAGCTATCCGGATAGGTGTTAAGGACAATTTTGACCGCTATCTGGTGATCCAGTCCTAGATCACCTTTGTACCCTCTTGCCAGACATGTGTCAATGTACACATCAGGTGCGGTACTCAGCATGGTATACCGTATAGAGCCTATGACAAAAGCATAGGGGACGACCTTCGTCCTTCCTCTTTCTTTTGCCGTGGTCAATCTTCGAGTCTTACTCAACTTCACACCTTACAACTCAGGTAAGAACCCCTTCTTTGACTGATCTATTTTGAACTCTTTCAAAAACATGTCAAGGTGTGCGTTCTTTGAAAGTATCATCAGGCGTTTTGATCTATCTCTATAGATCTTGATGCCCAATATGTAAGCAGCTTTATCCAGGTCTCCTTTGAAAATCACTCTTCAAACAACCGTTTATGCTTTCCAGAAATTCTACATCATTTCGAATCAACAATATGTCATCCACATATACTTATCAGAAATGTTGTAGTGCTCCCACTCACTTTCTTGTAAATACAAGTTTCTAGCAAACATTGTATAAACCTAAAAGCTTTGATCACTCCATCAAAACATATATTCTGATTCCGAGATGCTTGCTCTAGTCCATAGAAGGATTGCTGGAGCCAGCATACCTTTTAGCATCCTTAGGATCAACAAAACCTTTTATTGTATCACATACAACTTTTCTTACGAAAACTGGTAAGAAAACTTGTTTTGACATCCATCTGTAAGATTTCATAATCGAAAATACAACTAATGCTAACATGATTCCGACGGACTTAAGCATCGCTACGGGTGAGAAATTCTCATCATAGTCAACTCCTTGAACTTGTGAAAAGACTCTTTCCCACAAGTCGAGCTTCATAGACGGTAACATTACCGCCCACGTCCGTCTTCTTCTTAAAGATCCATTTATCTCAATGGCTTGCCGATCATCGGGCAAGTCCACCAAAGTCCATACTTTGTTCTGATATATGGATCCTATCTCGGATTTCATGGCTTCTAACCATTTGTCGGAATACGGGCCCACCATCGCTTCTCCATAGCTCGTAGGTTCATTATTGTCCAACAACATGATATCTAAGACAGGATTACCGTACCACTCAGGAGTAGTACATATCCTTGTCGACCTACGAGGTTCGATAGCAACTTGATCTGAAGCTTCATGATCACTATCATTAACTTCCTATTCAACAGACGCAGGTGCTACAGAAAACATCCTCTGTGTTGCATCACTCTCTGGTTGAAGTAAAGGTTCGACAACCTCATCAAGTTCTATCTTCCTCCCACTCAATTCTTTCGTGAGAAACTCCTTCTCGAGAAAGGACCCATTCTTAGTGACAAACAATTTGCCCTCGGATCTGAGATAGAAGGTGTACCCAACTGTCACCTTTGGGTATCCTATGAAGATGTGTTTGTCCGCTTTGGGTTCGAGCTTCTCCGGCTGAAGCCTTAAGCATCGCAGCCCCAAACATTACGAAACGACAACTTTGGTTTCTTGCCAAACCAATGTTCACACGATGTCGTCTCAACGGACTTAGATGGTGTCCTATCTAAAGTGAATGCAGCTGTCTTTAACGCATAACCTCAAAATGAAAACGGTAGATCGGTAAGAGACATCATAGATTGCACCATATCTCATAAGGTTCGATTACGACGTCCGGACACACCATTACCCTGTGGTGTTCCAGGTGGCTTCAACTGTGAAACAATTCCACAATGTCTTAAGTGATTGCCAAACTCATAACTCGGAAAATCCCCTTTTGATCAGATCGTAGGAACATGATCTTATTGTTATGATGATTCTTAACTTCACTCTGAAATCGCTTGAACTTTTCAAACGTTTCAGACTTGTGCTTCATTAAGTAGATATACCTATATCTACCCAAATCGTCAGTGAAGATGAGAAAATAGCGATATCCACCGCACGCTTCAATTCTCATTGGATCACACGCATTAGCATGCATGATTTCCAACAAGTCACTTGCCCGTTTCATTGTACCTGAAAACGGGGTCTTAGTCATCCTGCCCATGAGGCATAGCTCGCATGTGTCAAGTGATTCAAAATCAAGTGACTTCAAAACATCCTTCGATATGGAGTTTCTTCATGCATCTTACGCCAATATGACCTAAGCGGCAGTGCCACAAGAAAGTGGTACTATCATTATTAACTCTACATCTTTTGGCGTGAACATGTGTATTACCATGACCGAGATTCAATGAACCATTCACATAGGGTGCATGACCATGAAAGGTATTATTCATGTAATCAAAATAACCATTATTCCCTAACTTAAATGAATAACCGTATTGCAACGAACATGATCTAATCATATTCATGCTCAATGTAGACACCTGATAACATTTATCTAGGTTCAATACTAATCCTGAAGGCAGATGGAGTGTGCGATGGTGATCTCATCAACTTCGGAAACACTTCCAACACACATCGTCACCTCGCCCTTAGCCAGTCTCCGTTTAGTCCGTAGCTTTTGCTTCAAGTCACCAATAATAGCAACTGAACCGGTATCCAATACCCAGGTGCTACCAGGAGTACTAGTGAGGTACACGTTAATAACACGTATATACTTTGTTGAAGTTTCCAGCCTTCTTATCTACCATGCATTTGGGGTAATTCCGCTACAAGTGACCGTTCCCCTTACAATAGAAGCACTTAGTCTCGGGTTTGGGTTCAACCTTGGGTTCCTTCACTGGAGCGGCAACTGGTTTGCCATCCATGAAGTTTCCCTTCTAGCCCTTGCCCTTCTTGAAAGCAGTGGTCTTGTTAAACCATCAACACTTGATGCTCCTTCTTGATTTCTACCTTTTGCGGTCTTAAGCACCGCGAACAGCTCTGGGATCAACTCCATCCCTTGCATGTCATAGTTCATCACGAAGATCTAGTAGCTTAGTGATAGTGTCTAGAGAACTCTATCAATCACTATCTTATCTGGAAGTTTAACTCCCACTTGATTTAAGTGATTGTAGCACCCAGACATTCTGAGCACATGCTCACTAGCTGAGCTATTCTCCTCCATCTTTGTTGGCAAAAGAACTTGTCAGAGGTCTCATACCTCTCAACACGGGCATGAGCCTGAAATCCCAATTTCAGCTCTTGGAACATCTCATATGTCTTATGGCGTTCAAAAACATCATTGGAATCCTGATTCTAAGCTGTAAAGTATGGTGCACTAAACTATCAAGTAGTCATCAGGATGTGTCTGTTAGGTGTTCACAACATCCACAGACGACGTTGTAGGGGTTTGCACATCGAGCGGTGCATCAAAGACGTAAGCCTTCTGTGTAGTAGTGAGGACACTCCTCGGACTACGGACCTAGTCCGCATCATTGCTTACAATATCTTTCAACTTAATCTTTCTCTAAGAATGTATTGAAACAGGGAGCTACAACGTGAGCTATTTATCTACAACATATTTGCAAAGACAATTTAGACTATGTTCATGATAATTGAGTTCATCTAATTAAATTATTTAATGAACTCCCACTCAAATAGACATCCCTCTAGTCATCTAAGTGAAACATGATCCGAATCGACTAGGCCGTGTCCGATCATCACGTGAGACGGACTAGTCATCAACGGTGAACATCTCATGTTGATTGTATCTTCTATACGACTCATGTTCGACCTTTTGGTATTCCGTGTTCTGAGGCCATGTCTGTACATGCTAGGCTCGTCAAGTCAACCTAAGTGTTTCGCATGTGTCCCGAGGCCATGTTTGTACATGCTAGGCTCGTCAACACCCGTTGTATTCGAACGTTAGAATCTATCACACCCGATCATCACGTGGTGCTTCGAAAAAACGAACCTTCGCAATGGTGCACAGTTAGGGGGAACACTTTTCTTGAAATTTTAGTGAGGGATCATCTTATTTAAGCTACCGTCGTTTTAAGCAAATAAGATGTAAAACATGATAAACATCACATGCAATCAAATAGTGACATGATATGGCCAATATCATTTTGCTCCTTTTGATCTCCATCTTTGGGGCTCCATGATCATTGTTGTCACCGGCATGACACCATGATCTCCATCATCATGATCTCCATCATCGTGTCTTCTTGAAGTTGTCTCATCATCCATTACTTCTACTACTATGGCTAACGCTTTAGCAATAAAGTAAAGTAATTGCATGATGTTTAAGTTGACACGCAGGTCATAAATAAATTAAGACAACTCCTATGGCTCCTGCCGGTTGTCGTACTCATCGACATGCAAGTCGTGATTCCTATTACAAGAACATGATCAATCTCATACATCACATATATCATTCATCACATCCTTTTGGCCATATCACATCACATGGCACATGCTGCAAAAACAAGTTAGACGTCCTCTAATTGTTGTTACAAGTTTTTACGTGGCTGCTATAGGTTTCTAGCAAGAACGTTTCTTACCTACGCGAAAACCACAACGTGATATGCCAATTTCTATTTACCCTTCGTAAGGACCCTTTTCATCGAAATCGATCCGACTAAAGTGGGAGAGACAGACACCTGCTAGCCACCTTATGCAACTAGTGCATGTCAGTCGGTGGAACCAGTCTCACGTAAGAGTACGTGTAAGGTCGGTTCGGGCCGCTTCATCCCACGATGCCGCCGAATCAAGATAAGACTAGTAACGGCAAGTAAATTGACAATATCGACGCCCACAACTGCTTTGTGTTCTACTCGTGCATAGAAACTACGCATAGACCTAGCTCATGATGCCACTGTTGGGGATCGTAGCAGAAATTTAAAATTTTCTATGCATCACCAAGATCAATCTATGGAGTAATCTAGCAACGAGGGGGAGGAGAGTGCATCTACATACCCTTGTAGATTGCTAAGCGGAAGCGTTCAAGTGAACGGGGTTGATGGAGTCGTACTCGTCGTGATCCAAATCACCGATGATCCTAGCGCCGAACGGACGGCACCTCCGCGTTCAACACACATACGGAATGGAGACGTCTCCCATGCCTTGATCCAGCAAGGAGGAAGGAGAGGTTGAGGAAGAGAGTCCAACAGCAGCATGACGGCGTGGTGGTGATGGAGTGGCAGTTCTCCGGCAGGGCTTCGCCAAGCTCACGCGGAGGAGGAGAGGTATTGGAGGGGAGGGGCTGCACCAGGTTCAAGGGTGTGGCCGCCCTCCCACCCCTCCACTATTTATAGGTGGGGAGAGAGGGGGCCGGCCCCCTTTAGATCCCATCTAGGGTTGGGGGCGGCGGCCAAGGGGGGAGGAGTGCCTCCCAAATCAAGTGGAGGCCATCCCCCTTAGGGTTTCCCCTCTCCCATGCACATGGGCCTTGGGGGGGTGGTGCCCTTGGCCCATTAAGGTTAGGGCGCCCCCCTACAGCCCATGCTACTATATTGGACGTGGTGGAACATTTTCCGGACCTCCGGACCCCTCCGGAATCCTTCGGAACATTCCGGAAGCTTCCCGGTACAATACCGGGAAAAGCCGAACTTTTCCCGGAACCCGAAAAACAACTTTCTGAAAGTGCATTATATCGACTAGAGGGGGGTGAATAGGCGATTTTTATGAAAGTCTTCAAAACGTGGAAGTTATGAAGACAAACGATAGAAATAAACCTATTACCATGCAGCGGAAGGTATACTACACTAGGCAAGCCATAGTCAAGTGTTCAATGAAGTGAAAGCACAATGACTTAATAGCAGCAATGTAGTAAGGATCAGGTAGGAACATATTATGAAGCCATACAGAGCATGCAGTCACTCGGTGAAGACAAAAGATAGTGCAAACATACAATGACTTCACAAGGAGCAACAGTAAGTAAAGGGAAGGGAAGATGAAACCAGTGACTCGTTGAAGACAATGATTTGTTGGACCAGTTCCAGTTGTTGTGACAACTATACATCTGGTTGGGGCGGCTAGGTATTTAAACCTTAGGACACACAGTCCCGGACACCCAGTCCTGAACACGCAGCTCAGGACACCCAGTCCTCACCGTATTCCCCTTGAGCTAAGGTCACACAGACCTCGCCCAATCACTCTGGTAAGTCTTCACGGTAGACTCCCAAACCTTCACAGACTTCGTTCACCGGCAATCCACAATGTCTCTTGGATGCTCAGAACGCGACGCCTAACCGGCTGGAGGATGCACAGTCCTCAAGTGTAATAAGTCTTCAGATCACACAGACAAGAAAACTTAAGTGATGCCCAATTCTCTCTGGCTCTGGGTGGTTAGGGCTTTATCCTCGCAAGGAATTCTCTCTCAAAGGCTTCGAGGTGGGTTGCTCTCAAATGACAAAGGCCGTACTCTCAATCTGAGCAGCCAACCGTTTATGGTTGTGGGGGTGGGCTATTTATAGCCACTTGGCAACCCGATCTGATTTGTCCGAAATGACCCTGGGTCACTAAGGAACTGACACGTGTTCCAATGGTCAGATTTCAAACTCACACGGCAACTTTACTTGGGCTACAAGCAAAGCTGACTTGTCCGACTCTGGACAAGATTCGCTCTCATAGTCTTCACTCGAAGACATAGGTTTTTGGTTAGGCATCACTTCAGTCAGTCTGACTGGTTCTCTTGGACCCCACTTAACAGTACCGTGGTTCCTATGACTCAACACAAAAGAAAAAGAACTACGAAAGATCTAAGTCTTCGAGCTCCATAGGCTTCATGTGGTGTCTTCTCTTGTCATAGTCTTCAATGTGAATATCTTCATATACCACCTTTGACTTCAATGTCTTCATACATTTTTAGGGGTCATCTCTGGTAGGAAAACCGAATCAATGAGGGACTTCTACCTGTGTTATCCTGCAATTCTCACAAACACATTAGTCCCTCAACTAGGTTTGTCATCAATACTCCAAAACCAACTAGGGGTGGCACTAGATGCACTTACAATCTCCCCCTTTTTGGTGATTAATGACAAACTAGTTGAAGTTTTCAACGGGGAATATAATCTGTGAAATTGTAAAGGATAAGGAATTGTCTTCATAAGTTGCAAGGGATCCCCCTGAAGATGTGCATATAGGTAATTTGCTTTTGGAATGCAAATGCACATGGCAGGTTGTACTTGTGGAGATCCACTTCAACTTATGATGACAATCCACTATGCATGTGAAAGTATATGAAGATAATGACATGCATAATGGAAAATGGACGTCTGCAGAATGATCTAAGTACGGAATTTATCGTCGCACATGCGGAATTTATCATCGCAAAACAAAGTGGCAGATAAGTAGCAGACGACCATCGAGTTTAAGTGTTACAACTCAAAGAACCAAATGTAGCAAAACGAGAGTTGTAAGCACGAAGCAAAATATAAAGCACCCGCCCATATGGACCCGCTTGAAGACTATCAACCTCATATGCTTCTCCCCATTTTGTCAGTAAGGACCAAAAAGGTTTGAAGACATAGAGCATCTACTCGTTCCCATATGGAGTAGGTGAAGTAGCAGGGTCGTTGGTGGTGTTTGGCGGTGCTGAAGAGCTTGGAGCAGAGTTGACGCGTGCTGAAGGAGGTGGTGGTGAAGTAGCATCATTTTCATCCTCGATAACTCTGGCAGTCACTGTTGCAGTAGATGAAAAGAACTCAGAGTCTTCAAGGGGTGGAGTTCCTAGCAGCACAGCTCTTCGAGGAGGTGTGGAGTCAAACTTGAATCGCTCTGTGAAGCCATCCTCTTGGAGATCATCTTCAGAACACATCATCGTTAGCCCTTTCCATGTACGGCGACAGGTTTCATGGGCAACGAAAGCATTCTTGGTGGCAAGATTGCGAATGCGATTAACTTCCACCAAGAGGCTTTTCATCTGACGCTTCAGCCAGTCATGATGCCTATCCTGTTTCTGATAAAGAGCCACAAGAAGCTCTTGGTCGTTGAGAACACAAGTGCGCTTCTTGGGTCTTGGAGCAGTTGTACTATCAGTGGCTTCAGTAGACGCAGGGTGTGGTGCACGTGTAGTGCCAGCCAAAGGATACACCCGAGTGACTACTTCAACTCCTTCAATGTTCTGTGAGAAACTCTGATGCTCTGCATTCTGAAGACTTAGAGGTTCCTTTGCAGGCTCAGGATAGATGGCTTCAGTAGAGATATCCACATCAGGCAGAAAAATCCTATGATTGCGAGCAGATGGCTGATATGAGATATCGGAGTGAAGTTTAATTAGCCGCATTACCCATGGGGCGTAGAACTTCAAGCCAAACAGATCAGAGCCCGATGCAGCAAGTTGGCGGATGAATAAGTCCTGTGCATTGAAGCATTTTCCATGAAGAATATAGAAGACCAAAGTCTTCATTGCACCCTCAAGCTTGGCATTTGGAGAGTGCCCTTTGATGGGCTAGAGAGTTCGCCTGATGATGTGATAGATGGTTCATGGCAGATACTCAAGGTCTTCAACGAAGAACTCTGTTGGATAAGCAGCATCTTGGGGCAATGGCTTCATCATGCTAAGCATCTGACTCATATCAGGTTCCGGCCTCTTAAAGATGCTCTCAATAGCTTCACTATGCAGCTGACAGCCATGCTCGTAGAGATCGCCAGGAGTGGGCAAACCAGTGAGCTCAATGATGTCAAATGCATTGGCTCCGTGATGAACATTTTCGGTCATCCACTCCAGGACCCAAGTCTTCGGATCTCTGCTGTACCCGCGGATGTGAAGTGTGGCATAGAATTGGAGCAGCAGCTCTTCATTCCAATGCTCTTGGTCAGTAACGAACGGCAGCAGTCCAACTTCCTTGAAGCAATCCAAAGCTTCTTCCAGACAAGGCAGACCAGCTATGGCTTCAATGTCAAGGCGCTTGTGTGGGAAGATGCGACCTTGGTTGTAAAGAATGCATGAGTAATAGCTTCGCTGAGGATAGCTCCAGAACCGATCAGATGATATCCTTTCCCTTGAGTAGGGGTTCCTGGAGCTATCGAAGAATGTGTTGTCTGCCCTGAAGCCATTGATATTGAAGGAGCCAGGTGCTGATGCAGGACCTGGGAACCTTGGCAATCTTGGGATTGGCTTCTATACCTGAGGCCTGTGCTCAACATGATAGTCGAACTGTGGACCGACAGCAGACTCAGGAACAGAAGTGACGGGATCAGTGGCTTCACTGTCTTCTTTCTCCGTTGGGGAGGGCTCCACATTAGCTTCATTGGTGGTTGTGGCAGCCGCAAGATTTTCAAGCACGTTCTCCTTGAGAACTGCTTCTTGGTGGGACAGTGGAGTGGCAACTTGTGGGACTTCATCTTCCGCGGCTGATGCAGCCGGATTGTCTTCTTCCTCTTGTGGGCGATATGCCCATGAAGCATCCTGTGCAATTGGCGTCAGTGGACGACCAATGCTGATGAGTTCGCTGTTCTGAGGAAGGACTGCACCGTCTTCTACATTGTCATGTTGACCAATGTCTTCAGCAGCGATGGGATCAGCTGCTAGAAAGTCTTCAGCTTCATGAGCCTCTGTGGAAGCAGGCTCATGGATAGTCAGTTGGCGTTCATGGCGTTCAGCTTCAGGATAGACCATAGAAATGGGTTCAACTATCAAGGGCTCTGTGGGAGCTGCCCGATCTTTCTTGGTCTTCCTCTTCTTCTTGGAGGGGGCAGTTGGAGAGGCTTCAGAATGTTTCCTCTTCCTAGCTTCAGCCTCAGCAGTCCTTGTCTTCTTGAGCTCTGAAGCTGTTGACCGGCTTTTTGGCTTCGAGCCAGTCATTTTAGTTGGGAAGACAATAGGAACTGCTTCCTGCCTTGGTGCGTCAGGTTCAGCCATAGCAGGCTTCTTCTTCTTCTTTGCGGCCATCCTGGGATCGATGCCAGGATGCCCAAGGGCCTTGCGCTTCTCAGCCTCATTATAAGCTTGCACACATCTGTCAGCCAGAGTCTTCATGCGCTCACGCGAACCCTGAGCTTCTGCACGTTTCTTTACAAAGGCTTCCTTGAGCTCGTGCATCATACTCTTGAAGTTCTTCACTTCCTGCATGCTGAGCTTGGCCATATGCTTCTTGAACTGAGCCTTTTCATAGTCAATCTTTTGCTTCAGTTCAACAATGCGTTGGGCAATAGCGAGTTCTGAAGCAATGGCACCTTGGAAGGCGACACTGAGGCCAATTGGTAGCTGCAGATCTTCAAAGTTGATGTTTGGCGTGTCAAACCACTCGTCAATGAAGTTGTGGATGATGGTCACATCAAAGAGAGGTAGATCATTGAAGATTTCTGCTTCTTCTTTGCTCTTGATGAGTTGCTCAAGAGTGTCATCTGCTAGATCTTCATCACTTGACAGATCAATGTCGTCATTGCGCAGAATGGCAGCAGCAGTTAGCTCTTGTCCGGTGTGAGGCAGAGGCATCTTGACTTTCTGGAGCTTGGAGATGCGAGATAAGTCTTCGGACTGCGCACTGTCTTCAGGAGGTGCAGTTGCCAGTGGCTTCGCCCTTGAGATTTTTGGTGAGGGGGCAGGCTTTGAAGCTTTAGGCTTCTTCATCTTCTTTGTCTTCGGTGCTGCGGGAGCTTCTTCTGATTCAGCGTCAGCTGCAGGCTCATTCACTGCAGTCCCTTGAACTAAGATGCGGGTGATGAGGCCTTCAAGGTTGTGGAAAGGACCGATGACATTGGGTTCTGCATCTCGTGTGCCATCTGCCCTTGGTGCTGAGGGACCAGGGTTGAAGTCTAGCCCCAAAGTCTTCTTATTCTGCTTCGCTGAGTTCTGGGCAAACTGGAAGTTGCGCTTGAACAGATTGTCGTCACGACACCATAGTAGTGACGATGGGTGTGCATCAGCTAGCTGTGGCCCACGGACCATGCAGGGATAGAAGCCTTGAGCAATGGCTTCATCTCTGGACCTGGGTAGAAGATTCTTGTATTGGATGTCTCCCCACGGTCTCTTGATGGCATTTTTCTCAGCATATTCTTGGGTTACAAATCGGTATTTGAACCATTGTTCTGCCCAATATCTTCGAATCCATTGGATTCGGGTCTTGCACTGATTGTAATCCTCTTCAGGATCTGTCTTGTACAGTTCTGAGAGTTCATCTGGCAGATCTCTGGATGTTTCTCCACGACGCTTTCTGCCACCCTTCCTTGCTGCTTTCTCTGAAGCCATAAACTTTAACTTGAAAGGCTTCAACACGTTCAAAGGCTTCAAAGGTTTTCGCTTGCTGGACCAACAGGAACTAGCTTCGGGAGAATTAATGTGATGCTGTAAGAATTCTGCAAATGAATGCAGACTATGAGAACCAAAGGATTCTCCCACGCACATGTACCTGTGACAGCATTAAGGTGCGAGGGAAGGGGAAGAGGTCATATGCATTCTCAGAAGATTTTGAAGATAAATCAGTTTAGAAGACATTGACCTCATTTTGCGAAGACATTCACTCATAGATAAGGAGTTGGTTCCAGATTTGTACGAATCCACAGATCAGTACAAGTGAGGAATCTAACTACTTTGTGAAGCATAAGTGAATATACTAGGCATGTTATGAGATGCAATATGAGAGAGATCTAACTTGTGTGAATAGAAACTGCTTGTGGTAGAAAGTGACAAATCCATAGGATCAACGGTGCTGTAAAAAGGAAGTTTTATTTACCACACTAAGAACTGCTAGACGAAGTGGAAGATGATGCCGAGCAGTACGATCTTCCGTGCCCTAACTTGGTGACGGAGGACACCTACGGCGACGGTGGAGAGGACGATGTCCGTGGTTGGCGTGAAGACGGTGTCGGAGAGGTTGCGGCAGCGAAGCGCTTCGTCGCCAGTGTCGTCGAGGGCTAGCACTGGCGCTAGGGTTCGTGCGAGAGTGGAAGAAGAGATAATGACCGCTGTGAAGTGTGTATTTATAGGTACATGGGCGGCACTGCGCTATTACACAGGTGCCCCTGGCGATTCGCATCTGAGGAACACGTGGCCATTATGCGGAATTTTGGGGTTTGTTCCACGTCCCACGCACGCCTTGATTGTCGGGTGGTCGTTCCTACTTCATATGGAGGAATGAGCATTGCAAACAGACTTAATGGTTGTCTTTGTATCTTCTGCTGACAAGGACGCAGAGAAGACATTCGACAGTTTCAATAGAATGCATATGATTTGGAGAGATAGAATTTAAGATAGAAAGCATAGAGAGGTTAGGGTCCGATCACATTCACTTAGTTCAAAAGATTCAACAATGAAGACATAGCTATAAGTGAATGTTGTAGAGGACAGAACACTAATATATATATAATCAACATAGTGAAGATAATCATGAAGATATGTTGAGATCGAAGCCAAACCAAATGTGAAGACATTGCAAGGTAACGCCATGAGTGAAACACTTCAAAATAGAACATTTGGTGGTGGCGTTACCCACCGTATAGGAAGTATTAGACCCAGACACGGCGCACAATTATCATGGCGCTCCGAAGTCAAATTCCACATTAATGTATTCACACTTAGAATGTATGTCTTCATTGATTGAAGATATACTTTACTTCGTGTGTTGCACATCTAAGTCATCAATATGCATAAGGGTTAGGATGTGTGCCTGATCACAGGACATTTGAGGATTCCAGGATATTTAGCTCACACCGTAACTTGCAAAATCTCTTCTCATCTAAGGGCTTGGTGAAGATATCTGCCAATTGCTCTTCAGTGTTGACGTGTATGATATCAATATCTTCCCTCACAACATGATCTCTGAGAAAGTGATGACGAATTTCAATGTGCTTTGTCTTCGAGTGCTGAACTGGGTTGTTGGCGATCTTGATGGCGCTTTCGTTGTCGCAGTAAAGTGGCACTTGCTTCAGATGAATGCCATAGTCCTTGAGTGTTTGCTTCATCCACAGAAGCTGAGCGCAGCAAGATCCAGCAGCAATGTATTCAGATTCAGCAGTGGAGAGAGATACACAGTTCTGCTTCTTTGAAGACCAACATACAAGTGATTGTCCCAGAAAGTGACATGTGCCTAATGTAGACTTGTGATCAACTTTGTCACCAGCATAGTCAGCATCCGAGAATCCAACCAGATCAAACTCTGAGCCCTTTGGATACCATAATCCTAGAGTTGGGGTGTGAGCCAAATATCGAAGAATTCGCTTCACAGCTAAGTGATGCGACTCCTTTGGTGCCGCTTGAAATCGAGCACACATGCAAACACTAAGCATAATATCTGGCCTAGATGCACATAGATAAAGTAAAGAACCAATCATGGAGCAGTATACCTTTTGATCGAACTCTTTACCATTGTCGTCGGGACCCAGATGATGTTTGGCTGGCATTGGTGTTGTGAAGCCTTTGCAGTCTTGCATACCGAACTTCTTCAGGCAATCTTTGAGATACTTCTCTTGAGATATGAAGATGTTGTTGCGTTGTTGTCGTATTTGAAGACCGAGGAAGAACTTCAGCTCTCCCATCATGGACATCTGATATTGCTCTTGCATCATATATCCAAACTCTTCACTGGACTTCTGATTGGTGCAGCCGAAGATAATGTCATCCACATATATTTGACACACAAACAGTTCACCATCATATGTCTTCGTGAAGAGAGTGGGGTCTAGGGAACCAGGTATGAAGCCTTTGCTCTTCAGGAAGTATTTGAGTGTGTCATACCAGGCCCGAGGGGCTTGTTTGAGGCCATACAGTGCCTTGTTGAGCTTGTATACCATGTCAGGATGTTTTGGATCTTCAAAGCCAGGCGGTTGTGCAACATACACTTCTTCTTCAATCTTGCCATTGAGAAAAGCACTCTTCACATCCATTTGATATAGAAGTATGTTGTGATGATTTGCATAGGCCAGCAGTATGCGTATGGCTTCAAGTCTAGCCACAGGAGCAAATGTTTCATCGAAGTCAATGCCTTCCACTTGAGTATATCCTTGAGCAACGAGACGAGCTTTGTTTCTGACAACTTGACCATGCTCATCTTGCTTGTTGCGGTATATCCATTTGGTGCCTATTATATTGTGCTTCCGTGGATCAGGATGCTTAACTAGTTCCCATACATTATTCAGCTCGAACTGTTGAAGCTCTTCTTGCATAGCTTGAATCCATTCAGGTTCCATGAAGGCTTCTTCAACTTTCTTGGGTTTTGTTAGTGAGACGAATGCGAAGTGCTCACAGAAATTTGCTAGCTGAGCTGCTCTTGAACGAGTGAGTGGACCGGGTGCATTGATGCTATCAATTATTCTTTCAATCTGCACTTCATTGGCAACGCGAGGATGTACAGGGCGAAGACTTTGCTCTTGCTGATCATTGTCGTTGTTAGAAGGAATGTCTTCAGGCTGAGCATTGTCTTCATGTTGATCAGGTGCTGAGATGATAAGTTCTTCTTCAGGATGAGCTTCAGAAGGTATAATTTCTCCAGTTCCCATTAGCTTGATTGATTCACTGGATGGAACTTCATCTAGCACATTTGGCAGTTGCTCTCTTTGTGAACCATTAGTCTCATCGAACCGCACATCCACTGTTTCAACCACTTTGTAATGAAAGAGATTGAAGACTCTATAGGAGTGCGAATCCTTTCCATATCCAAGTATAAAACCCTCATGTGCTTTTGGTGCAAACTTTGAGGTGTGATGTGGGTCCTTGATCCAGCACCTTGCGCCAAATACTCTGAAGTAACTGACATTTGGCTTCTTGCCAGTAAGGAGCTCATAGGATGTCTTGTTCAGAAGCTTGTGAAGATAAACACGATTGATTGTATGGCATGCAGTATCAATGGCTTCAGGCCAGAATTTTCTTGGGGTCTTGTATTCATCTAGCATCGTTCTGGCCATCTCAATGAGTGTTCTGTTCTTGCGTTCGACGACGCCATTCTGCTGTGGCGTGTACGGGGCTGAGAATTCATGTGTGATGCCCAAGGTAACAAGATATGTATCAAGGCCAGTGTTCTTGAATTCAGTGCCATTGTCACTTCTGATGTGCTTTATCTTGGCGCCATAATTGTTCATAGCTCGATTGGCGAAGCGTCTGAAGACATCCTGCACTTCAGTCTTGTAAAGGATTATGTGCACCCAAGTGTATCTAGAGTAATCATCAACAATAATGAAGCCATAGAGGCATGCAGTAGTAGTAAGAGTTGAGTAATGAGTGGGACCAAAAAGATCCATGTGAAGCAGTTCGAAGGGTCGAGTAGTGGTCATGATTGTCTTCGAAGGATGTTTGGCCCTCGTCATCTTCCCTGCTTCACAGGCACCGCATAAGTGGTCTTTCTTGAACTTGACACCCTCGATGCCTATGACATGCTTCTTCTTCGCAAGGGTGTGAAGGTTCCTCATGCCAGCATGCCCAAGCCTCCGATGCCAGAGCCAGCATTCTGAAGCTTTTGCTAGAAGACATACGGCAAGCTGTGGTCCTGCTGAGAAATCTACTACGTACAGATCATCTTTTCGATACCCTTCAAACACTAGAGACTTGTCAGATTCCATTAGTACAAGGCAACGATATTTTCCAAATATTACGATCATGTTCAAATCGCAAAGCATTGAGACAGACATTAAGTTGAAGCCAAGGGATTCAACAAACATGACTTTGTCCATGTGTTGATCCCTTGAGATTGCAACTCTACCTAGACCCAATACCTTACTTTTACCTGTGTCAGCAAATGTGATGTGGCTCTTGTCGGACGGACGTAAGGTTGAGTCCATAAGAAGACTTCTTTTGCCAGTCATGTGATTTGTACACCCACTATCAATAATCCATTCTGAAGACGCTGGTGTCGTACCCTACAGTGCAGTTAGGGGGATAGGCTTCACCAAGAGCATTGTGAAGCAAAAACATTTGACGAACCAATGGGTTATGAAAGCCTAGATCCAGATTAGGACTAATAGGGAGAGTAGCAAGCGATCCAGGAACGAAGTACATAGTAAGACCATTCGGGCATTTGATCTTGTGCCCTACAAGATGTTTAAGGTCCCCAGCAATGGCGTCGGACGATTTTGGTTTTCTGCTGGAGACCTTTCCCTGCAAAAGAGAGTTAAGCTTTCTTAGCCACCCACATCTTCAAGGGTGGCTGAGAAGCAATAAGTCTAAGTGCAACATCTGAGAATTTTGGCTTTGGAGCCCTAGCAAACAGTCTTGCAGGCGGAAAATAGTACTCATAAGAATAAGCAGAATAGTTCTTGGTCTTATGAACATGGCGGTTTGACGAACCGCTCTCATATTCATATGCCTGAGTATGGTTTCCCTGCAAAACATTTGCGTTAGTGCGACTCAGGTGAGTCCTCTGTCTGTATGAAGCCTTTGGATCGTATGAAGCCTTTGGTCTGAGGTTTGTCTTCTTCACGTGAGGTGTCATGATGAAATTCACAGGAAGATTCTCCAGACACCTTTTGGGAACCTAGATCTTCTTCATAGGCGGTCCATTCCTGCAGTTAGTACCAATGTACCTGGCAAACACTTCACCATTCTGATTCTTAAACAGTATATAGTTTGCATCAAAGGATTCATCAATGATAATGGGGTTAGCACAGGTGAAGCCAGATAGATTGGATGGGTCTGCTGAAGGTTCCTTTGCAGCAACCCACATGGTTTTGAGGTACTGCTCAGGTTTCCAGTAAGAGCCATCAGCATTCATTTTCCTTACGAACCCAACACCCTCTTTCCTCGGGTTTTAGTTCAGAATCTGCTTTTTGAGGACATCACATAGTGTCTGATGCCCTTTAATACTTTTGTACATCCCTGTTTCAAGCAATGTCTTCAACCTAGCATTCTCATCAGCAATAGCAGTGGTATCCTCAGCAGAGGGGTTAGTTACCACATCAAAAGTTGAAGATATTGCAACAGTAGTAGCAGTAGAACATTCAGCAACAGAAGTAGCATTATCACGCTCAATGCATTTAAGACATGGTGGTTCAAATCCTTCCTGAGCGGGACTGATCTGTTTGGAGTGAAGTGACTCGTTTTCCTTTTGAAGATCTTCATGAACCGCTCTCAATTTCTCAAGATCTTGCTTCCTTTGAAGATAATCATAGGAAAGCTTTTCATGAGTTGTTGAGAGAGTTTCATGACGACTTTCAAGTTCCTGATACTTAACGTGAAGATTTTTTATGTCTTCAATTAAGGATTCAGATCGAGTCATTTCAGCACCTAACAGATCATCGCTTCTGTCTAACAATTTTTGAATATGTTCCATAGCTTTCTGCTGTTCAGTTGCAATTTTAGCAAGTGTTTTGTAGCTGGGTTTTGAATCACAATCAGAGTCATCGTCACTAGATGTTTGATAGTGAGTAGTGCGTGTGTTTACCTTGGCACCGCGTGCCATGAAGCAGTAGGTAGAAGCGGAGTAGTCCTTGTCAATTGCATCGGTGTCGGTGACGAGGTCATTGTCTTCAGTATTGAAGATGGACTTGGCAACGTATGCTGTAGCCAGACTTGCGACGCCTGAATCGGACTCCTCCTCAGACTCCACCTCCGCCTCCATAGAAGCGGACTCCTCCTCCGAGTCCATTTCCTTGCCAACAAACGCACGTGCCTTGCCAGATGAGCTCTTCTTGTGTGATGAAGACTTTGAGGAAGACTTGGACGAAGACTTTGAGTATTTCTTCTTCTTCTTGTCGTCAGAGTCATATTCCTTGCTCTTCTTCTTCTTTTTGTTCTCATTGTCCCACTGTGGACACTCAGAGATGAAGTGGCCAGGTTTCTTGCACTTGTGACATGTTTTCTTCTTGTAGTCGTGAGCAGAAGCTTCATCATTCCTTGAGCTTGATCGGGAAGACTTTCTGAAGCCTTTCTTCTTGGTGAATTTTTGGAACTTCTTCACAAGCATAGCAAGTTCTCTTCCAATGTCTTCAGGATCATCAGAACTGCTGTCAGATTCTTCTTTAGATGAGGAGACAGCTTTTGCCTTCAATGCACGAGTTCGCCCATAGTTTGGACCGTAGATATCTCTTTTCTTAGAAAGCTGAAACTCATGTGTGTTGAGCCTCTCAAGTATGTCAGATGGATCTAGTGTCTTGAAATCAGGACGTTCTTGAATCATTAGGGCTAGGATGTCAAACGAACTATCAAGTGATCTCAGTAGTGTCTTGACGACTTCATGTTTGGTGATCTCAGTAGCGCCGAGGGCTTGAAGCTCATTCGTGATGTCAGTGAGTCGGTCAAAAGTGTGCTGGACATTCTCATTGTCATTTCGCTTGAAGCGGTTGAAGAGGTTGCGAAGGACACTGATTCTCTGATCTCTCTGGGTTGAGATGCCTTCATTGACCTTGGAGAGCCAGTCCCAGACCAGCTTAGATGTCTTCAAAGCACTCACACGGCCATACTGTCCTTTGGTCAGGTGACCACAGATGATATTCTTGGCAGTAGAGTCCAGTTGAACAAATTTCTTGACGTCAGCAGCAGTGACACCTTCTCCAGCCTTGGGAACGCCGTTTTCAACGACATACCATAGATCGACATCAATGGCTTCAAGATGCATGCGCATCTTATTCTTCCAGTAGGGATATTCAGTTCCATCGAAGACGGGGCACGCAGCGGAGACTTTAATTATCCCTGCAGTCGACATAGCTAAAACTCCAGGTGGTTAAACCAAATCACACAGAACAAGGGAGCACCTTGCTCTGATACCAATTGAAAGTGCGTTATATCGACTAGAGGGGGGGTGAATAGGCGATTTTTATGAAAGTCTTCAAAACATGGAAGTTATGAAGACAAACGATAGAAATAAACCTATTACCATGCAGCGGAAGGTAGACTACACTAGGCAAGCCATAGTCAAGTGTTCAATGAAGTGAAAGCACAATGACTTAATAGCAGCAATGTAGTAAGGATCAGGTAGGAAGATATTATGAAGCCATACAAAGCATGCAGTCACTCAGTGAAGACAAAAGATAGTGCAAACATACAATGACTTCATAAGGAGCAACAGTAAGTAAAGGGAAGGGAAGATGAAACCAGTGACTCGTTGAAGACAATGATTTGTTGGACCAGTTCCAGTTGCTGTGACAACTGTACGTCTGGTTGGGGCGGCTAGGTATTTAAACCTTAGGACACACAGTCCCGGACACCCAGTCCTGAACACGCAGCTCAGGACACCCAGTCCTCACCGTATTCCCCTTGAGCTAAGGTCACACAGACCTCGCCCAATCACTCTGGTAAGTCTTCAAGGTAGACTCCCAAACCTTCACAGACTTCGTTCACCGGCAATCCACAATGTCTCTTGGATGCTCAGAACGCGACGCCTAACCGGCTGGAGGATTCACAGTCCTCAAGTGTAATAAGTCTTCAGATCACACAGACAAGAAGACTTAAGTGATGCCTAACATTCTCTTGGCTCTGGGTGGTTAGGGCTTTATCCTCGCAAGGAATTCTCCTCTCAAAGGCTTCGAGGTGGGTTGCTCTCAAATGACAAAGGCCGTACTCTCAATCTGAGCAGCCAACCGTTTATGGTTGTGGGGGGTGGGCTATTTATAGCCACTTGGCAACCCGGCCTGATTTGTCCGAAATGACCCTGGGTCACTAAGGAACTGACACGTGTTCCAACGGTCAGATTTCAAACTCACACGGCAACTTTACTTGGGCTACAAGCAAAGCTGACTTGTCCGACTCTGGACAAGATTCGCTCTCATAGTCTTCACTCGAAGACATAGGTTTTTGGTTAGGCATCACTTCAGTCAGTCTGACTGGTTCTCTTGGACCCCACTTAACAGTACCGTGGTTCCTATGACTCAACACAAAAGAAAAAGAACTACGAAAGATCTAAGTCTTCGAGCTCCATAGGCTTCATGTGGTGTCTTCTCTTATCATAGTCTTCAATGTGAATATCTTCATATACCACCTTTGACTTCAATGTCTTCATACATTTTTAGGGGTCATCTCTGGTAGGAAAACTGAATCAATGAGGGACTTCTACCTGTGTTATCCTGCAATTCTCACAAACACATTAGTCCCTCAACTAGGTTTGTCGTCAATACTCCAAAACCAACTAGGGGTGGCACTAGATGCACTTACACTTTCCATATATAAATCTTTACCTCCGGACCATTTCGGAACTCCTCGTGACGTCCGGGATCTCATCCGGGACTCCGAACAACATTCGGTAATCACATACAAGTCTTCCTAATAACCCTAGCGTCATCAAACCTTAAGTGTGTAGACCCTACGGGTTCGGGAACCATGCAGACATGACCGAGACAACTCTCCGGCCAATAACCAACAGCGGGATCTGGATACCCATGTTGGCTCCCACATGTTCCATGATGATCTCATCGGATGAACCACGATGTCGAGGATTCAATCAATCCCGTATTCAATTCCCTTTGTCCAGCGGTATTGTACTTGCCCGAGATTCGATCGTCGGTATCCCGATACCTTGTTCAATCTCGTTATCGGCAAGTCTCTTTACTCGTTCCGTAACACATCATCCCGTGATCAACTCCTTGGTCACATTGTGCACATTATGATGACGTCCTACCGAGTGGGCCCAGAGATACCTCTCCGTTACATGGAGTGACAAATCCCAGTCTCGATTAGTGCCAACCCAACATACACTTTCGGAGATACCTGTAGTGAACCTTTATAGCCACCCAGTTACGTTGTGACGTTTGGCACACCCAAAGCACTCCTACAGTATCCGGGAGTTGCACAATCTCATGGTCTAAGGAAATGATACTTGACATTAGAAAAGCTTTAGCAAACGAACTACACGATCTTGTGTTGGGCTTAGGATTGGGTCTTGTCCATCACATCATTCTCCTAATGATGTGATCCCGTTATCAACGACATCCAATGTCCATGGTCAAGAAACTGTAACCATCTATTGATCAACGAGCTAGTCAACTAGAGGCTTACTAGGGACATGGTGTTGTCTATGTATCCACACATGTATCTGAGTTTCCTATCAATACAATTCTAGCATGGATAATAAACGATTATCATGAACAAGGAAATATAATAATAACCAATTTATTATTGCCTCTAGGGCATATTTCCAACAAGGGGCGCGCGGCCCTTGCCCTGGCTGTCGAGGAACGTAGTAATTTCAAAAATTTCCTACGCACACGCAAGATCATGGTGATGCATAGCAACGAGAGGGGAGAGTGTTGTCCACGTACCCTCGTAGACCGAAAGCGGAAGCGTTATAACAACGCGGTTGATGTAGTCGTACGTCTTCACGGCCCGACCGATCAAGCACCGAAACTACGGCACCTCCGAGTTCTAGCACACGTTCAGCTCGATGACGATCCCCGGACTCCGATCCAGCAAAGTGTTGGGGATGAGTTCCCTCAGGACGACGGCGTGGTGACAATCTTGATGTTCTACCTTCACAGGGCTTCGCCTAAGCACCGATACAATATTATCGAGGATTATGGTAGAGGGGGGCACCGCACACGGCTGGGAGAGATCAACTGATCAACTTGTGTGTCTAGAGGTGCCCCCCTGCCCCTGTATATAAAGGAGCAAGGGGGGAGGAGGCCGGCCCTAGGAGGGGCGCGCCAGGGGAGTAGGATTCCTACTCCTAGTTGGAGTAGGTTTCCTTCTTTCCTAGTCCAACTAGGAGAAGGGGGGAAAGGGGGGAAGAGGGGAAGGAAGGGAGAGAGGGGCCATGCCCCAAACCCCTTGTCCAATTCGGACTAGGCTTGGGAGGGGCGCACGCCACCTCCTGGTCCTTCCCACTAAGTCCCATTAAGGCCCATTGCTTCTTCCTCGTATTCCCGTAACTCCCCGGTACCTCCGAAAATACCCGAATCACTCAGAACCTTTCCGATGTCCGAATATAGTCGTCCAATATATCGATCTTTACATCTCGACCATTTCGAGAGTCCTCATCATGTCCCCGATCTCATCCGGGACTCCGAACTCCTTCGGTACATCAAAACTCATAAACTCATAATATAACTGTCATCGAAACCTTAAGCGTGCGGACCCTACGAGTTCGAGAACAATGTAGACATGACTGAGACACGTCTCCGGTCAATAACCAATAGCGGAATCTGGATGCTCATATTGGCTCCCACATATTCTACGAAGATCTTTATCGGTCAGACCGCATAACAACATACGTTGTTCCCTTTGTCATCGATATGTTACTTGCCCGAGATTCGATCGTCGGTATCTCAATACCTAGTTCAATCTCGTTATCGGCAAGTCTCTTTACTCGCTCTGTAATACATCATCTCGCAACTAACTCATTAGTTGCAATGCTTGCAAGGCTTATGTGATGTGCATTACCGAGAGGGCCCAGAGATACCTCTCCGATAATCGGAGTGACAAATCCTAATCTCGAAATACGCCAACCCAACAAGTACCTTCGGAGACACCTGTAGAGCACCTTTATAATCACCCAGTTACGTTGTGACGTTTGGTAGCACACAAAGTGTTCCTGCGGTAAACGGGAGTTGCATAATCTCATAGTCATAGGAACATGTATAAGTCATGAAGAAAGCAATAGCAACAAACTAAACGATCAAGTGCTAAGCTAACGGAATGGGTCAAGCCAATCACATCATTCCCCTAATGATGTGATCCCGTTAATCAAATGACAACTCATGTCTATGGTTAGGAAACATAACCATATTTGATCAACGAGCTAGTCAAGTAGAGGCATACTAGTGACACTCTGTTTGTCTATGTATTCACACATGTATTATGTTTCTGGTTAATACAATTCTAGCATGAATAATAAACATTTATCATGATATAAGGAAATAAATAATAATTTTATTATTGCCTCTAGGGCATATTTCCTTCAGTCTCCCACTTGCACTAGAGTCAATAATCTAGTTCACATCGCCATGTGATTTAATACCAATAGTTCACATCACCATGTGATTAACACTCATAGTTCACATCGACATGTGACCAACACCCAAAGGGTTTACTAGAGTCAATAATCTAGTTCACATCGCTATGTGATTAACACCCAAAGAGTACTAAGGTGTGATCATGTTTTGCTTGTGAGAGAAGTTTAGTCAACAGGTCTGCCACATTCAGATCCGTATGTATTTTGCAAATTTCTATGTCAACAATGCTCTGCACTAAGCTACTCTAGCTAATTGCTCCCACTTTCAATATGTATCCAGATTAAGACTTAGAGTCATCTGGACCAGTGTCAAAACTTGCATCGACGTAACCCTTTACGACGAACCTTTTGTCACCTCCATAATCGAGAAACATATCCTTATTCCACTAAGGATAATTTTGACCGCTGTCGAGTGATCTACTCCTAGATCACTATTGTACTCCCTTGCCAACATCAGTGTAGGGTATACAATAGATCTGGTACACAGCATGGCATACTTTATAGAACCTATGGCTGAGGCATAGGGAATGACTTTCATTCTCTTTCTATCTTCTGCCATGGTCGGGTTTTGAGTCTTACTCAATTTCACACCTTGTAACACAGGCAAGAACTCTTTCTTTGACTGTTCCATTTTGAACTACTTCAAAATCTTGTCAAGGTATGTACTCATTGAAAAAACTTATCAAGCGTCTTGATCTATCTCTATAGATCTTGATGCTCAATATGTAAGCAGCTTCACCGAGGTCTTTCTTTGAAAAACTCCTTTCAAACATTCCTTTATGCTTTGCAGAATAATTCTACATTATCTTCGATCAACAATATGTCATTCACATATACTTATCAGAAATGTTGTAATGCTCCCACTCACTTTCTTGTAAATACAGGCTTCACCGCAAGTCTGTATAAAACTATATGCTTTGATCAACTTATCAAAGCGTGTATTCCAACTCCGAGATGCTTGCACCAGTCCATAGATGGATCACTAGAGCTTGCATATTTTGTTAGTACCTTTAGGATTGACAAAACCTTCTGGTTGCATCATATACAACTCTTCTTTAATAAATCCATTAAAGAATGCAATTTTATTTATCCATTTGCCAGATTTCATAAAATGCGGCAATTGCTAACATGATTCGGACAGACTTAAGCATAGATACGAGTGAGAAACTCTCATCGTAGTCAACACCTTGAACTTGTCGAAAACCTTTTTGTGACAATTCTAGCTTTGTAGATAGTAACACTACTATCAGCGTCCGTCTTCCTCTTGAAGATCCATTTAATATCAATGGCTAACCAATCATTGGGCAAGTCAATCAAAGTCCATACTTTGTTCTCATACATGGATCTCATCTCAGATTTCATGGCCTCAAGCCATTTCGCGGAATCTGGGCTCATCATCGCTTCCTCATAGTTCGTAGGCTCATCATGGTCAAGTAACATGACTTCCAGAACAGGATTACCGTACCACTCTGGTGCGGATCTCACTCTGGTTTACCTACGAGATTCCGTAGTAACTTGATCTGAAGTTACATGATCATCATCATTAGCTTCCTCACTAATTGGTGTAGTAGTCACAAGAACAGATTTCTATGATGAACTACTTTCCAATAAGGGAGAAGGTACAATTACCTTATCAAGTTTTCTACTTTCCTCCCACTCACTTCTTTCGAGAGAAACTCCTTCTCTGAAAGGATCCATTCTCAGCAACGAATATCTTGCCTTCAGATCTGTGGTAGAAGGTGTACCCAACATTTTCTTTTGGGTATCCTATGAAGACGCACTTCTTCGATTTGGGTTTGAGCTTATCAGGATGAAACTTTTTCATATAAGCATCGCAACCCCAAAACTTTAAGAAACGACAACTTTGGTTTCTTGCCAAACCACAGTTCATACGGTGCCATCTCAATGGATTTAGATGGTGCCCTTTTTTACGTGAATGTAGCTGTCTCTAATGCACAACCCCAAAGAGATAGTGGTAAATCGGTAAGAGACATCATAGATCGCACCATATCTAATAAAGTACGGTTACGATGTTCGGACACACCATTACACTGTAATGGTGTTCCAGGTGGCGTGAGTAGTGAAACTTTTTCACATTGTTTTAACTGAAGGCCAAACTCGTAACTCAAATATTCGTCTCCGCGATCAGATCGTGGAAACCTTATCTTCTTGTCACAATGATTTTCCACTTCACTCTGAAATTCTTTGAACTGTTCAAATGTTTCATACTTATGTTTCATCAAGTAGATATACCCATATCTGCTTAAGTCATCTGTGAAGGTGAGAAAATAACGATATCCGCCACGAGCCTCAACATTCATCGGACCACATACATCTGTATGTATGATTTCCAACAAGTCAGTTGCTCGCTCCATTGTTCCGGAGAACGACGTTTTAGTCATCTTGCCCATGAGGCATGGTTCTTAAGCATCAAGTGATTCATAATCAAGTGATTCCAAAAACCCATCAGCATGGAGTTTCTTCATGCGCTTTACACCAATATGACCTAAACGGCAGTGCCACAAATAAGTTGCACTATCATTATTAACTTTGCATCTTTTGGTTTCAATATTATGAATATGTGTATCACTACGATCGAGATCCAACGAACCATTTTCATTGGGTGTGTAACCATATAAGGTTTTATTCATGTAAACAGAACAACAATTTATTCTCTTACTTAAATGAATAATCGTATTGCAATAAACATGATTAAATCATATTTATGCTCAACGCAAACACCAAATAACACTTATTTAGGTTCAACACTAATCCTGAAAGTATAGGGAGTGTGCGATGATGATCATATCAATCTTGGAACTACTTCAAACACACATCGTCACCTTACCCTTAACTAGTCTCTGTTCATTCTGCAACCCCCGATTCAAGTTACTAATCTTAGCAACTGAATTAGTACCAAATACTGAGGGGTTGCTATGAACACTAGTAAAGTACACATCAATAACATGTATATCAAATATACCTTTGTTTACTTTGCCATCCTTTCTTATCCGCCAAATACTTGGGTAGTTCCGCTTCCAGTGACCAGTCCCTTTGCAGTAGAAGCACTTAGTCTCAGGATTAGGACCAGACTTGGGCTTCTTCACTTGAGCAGCAACTTGCTTGCTGTTCTTCTTGAAGTTCCTCTTTTTTTTCTTTGCCCTTTTCTTGAAACTAGTGGTCTCGTCAACCATCAACACTTGATGTTTTTCTTGATTTCTACCTTCGTCAATTTCAGCATTACGAAGAGCTTGGGAATCGTTTCCGTTATCCCTTGCATATCATAGTTCATCACGAAGTTCTACTAACTTGGTGATGGTGACTAGAGAATTCTGTCAATCACTAATTTATCTGGAAGATTAACTCCCACTTGATTCAAGCGATTGTAGTACTCAGACAATCTGAGCACATGCTCACTAGTTGAGCGACTCTCCTCCATCTTTTAGCTATAGAACTTGTTGGAGACTTCATATCTCTCAACTCGGGTATTTGCTTGAAATATTAAACTCAACTCCTGGAACATCTCATATGGTCCATGACGTTCAAAACGTCTTTGAAGTCCCGATTCTAAGCCGTTAAGCATGGTGCACTAAACTATCAAGTAGTCATCATATTGAGCTAGCCAAACGTTCATAACGTCTGCATCTGCTCCTGCAATAGGTCTGTCACCTAGCGGTGCATCAAGGACATAATTCTTCTGTGCAGCAATGAGGATAAACCTCAGATCACGGATCCAATCCGCATCATTGCTACTAATATCTTTCAACACAATTTTCTCTAGGAACATATCAAAATTAACATGAAAGCAACAACGCGAGCTATTGATCTACAACATAATTTGCAAAATACTACCAGGACTAAGTTCATAATAAATTTAAAGTCAATTAATCATATTACTTAAGAACTCCCACTTAGATAGACATCCCTCTAATCATCTAAGTGATCACGTGATCCAAATCAACTAAACCATGTCCGATCATCACGTGAGATGGAGTAGTTTTCAATGGTGAACATCACTATGTTGATCATATCTACTATATGATTCACGCTCGACCTTTCGGTCTCCAGTGTTCCGAGGCCATATCTGTATATGCTAGGCTCGTCAAGTTTAACCTGAGTATTCCGCGTGTGCAACTGTTTTGCACTCATTGTATTTGAACGTAGAGCCTATCACACCCGATCATCACGTGGTGTCTCAGCACGAAGAACTTTCGCAACGGTGCATACTCAGGGAGAACACTTATACCTTGAAATTTAGTGAGAGATCATCTTATAAAGCTACTGTCGAACTAAGCAAAATAAGATGTATAAAAGATAAACATCACATGCAATCGATATATGTGACATGATATGGCCATAATCATCTTGCGCCTTTGATCTCCATCTCCAAAGTACTGTCATGATCTCTATCGTCACCGGCATGACACCATGATCTCCATCATCTTGATCTATATCAACGAGTCGTCACATGGTCGTCTCGCCAACTATTGCTCTTGCAACTATTGCTATCGCACAGCGATAAAGTAAAGCAATTATTTGGCGCTTGCATCTTATGCAATAAAAAGACAACCGTAAGGCTTCTGCTAGTTGCCGATAACTTCAACAAAACATGATCATCTTATACAAGAACTTATATCTCATCACGTCTTGACCATATCACATCACAACATGCCCTGCAAAAACAAGTTAGACGTCCTCTACTTTGTTGTTGCAAATTTTACGTGGCTGCTACGGGCTTAGCAAGAACCGATCTTACCTACGCATCAAAACCACAATGATAGTTTGTCAAGTTGGTGATGTTTTAACCTTCGCAAGGACCGGGCGTAGCCACACTCGGTTCAACTAAAGCTAGAGAAACTGACACCCGCTAGCCACCTGTGTGCAAAGCACGTTGGTAGAACCAGTCTCGCGTAAGCGTACGCGTAATGTCGGTCTGGGCCGCTTCATCCAACAATACCGCCGAACCAAAGTATGACATGCTGGTAAGCAGTATGACTTATATCGCCGACAACTCACTTGTGTTCTACTCGTGCACAACATCAACGCATAAAACCTAGGCTCGGATGACACTGTTGGGGAACGTAGTAATTTCAAAAATTTCCTACGCACACGCAAGATCATGGTGATGCATAGCAATGAGAGGGGAGAGTGTTGTCCATGTACCCTCATAGACCGAAAGCGGAAGCGTTATAACAATGCGGTTGATGTAGTCGTACGTCTTCACGGCCCGACCGATCAAGCACCGAAACTACGGCACCTCCGAGTTCTAGCACACGTTCAGCTCGATGACGATCCCCGGACTCCGATCCAGCAAAGTGTCGGGGATGAGTTCCGTCAGCACGACGGCGTGGTGACGATCTTGATGTTCTACCTTCGCAGGGCTTCGCCTAAGCACCGCTACAATATTATCGAGGATTATGGTAGAGGGGGGCACCGCACACGGCTGGGAGAGATCAACTGATCAACTTGTGTGTCTAGAGGTGCCCCCTGCCCCTGTATATAAAGGAGCAAGGGGGAGGAGGCCGGCCTTAGGAGGGGCGCGCCAGGGGAGTAGGATTCCTACTCCTAGTTGGAGTAGGTTTCCTTCTTTCCTAGTCAACCTAGGAGAAGGGGGAAAAGGGGGGAAGAGGGGAAGGAAGGGAGAGAGGAGCCGCGCCCCAAACCCCTTGTCCAATTTGGACTGGGCTTGGGAGGGGCGCGCGCCACCTCCTGGTCCTTCCCACTAAGGCCCATTAAGGCCCATTGCTTCTTCCTCGTATTCCCGTAACTCCCCGGTACCTCCGAAAATACCCGAATTACTCGGAACCTTTCCGATGTCCAAACATAGTCGTCCAATATATCGATCTTTATGTCTCGACCATTTCGAGACTCCTCATCATGTCCCCGATCTCATCCGGGACTCCGAACTCCTTCGGTACATCAAAACTCATAAACTCATAATATAACTTTCATCGAAACCTTAAGCGTGCGGACCCTACGGGTTCGAGAACAATGTAGACATGACCGAGACACGTCTCCGGTCAATAATCAATAGCGGAACCTGGATGCTCATATTGGCTCCCACATATTCTACGAAGATCTTTATCGGCCAGACCGCATAACAACATGCGTTGTTCCCTTTGTCATTGGTATGTTACTTGCCCGAGATTCGATCGTCGGTATCTCAATACCTAGTTCAATCTCGTTACCAGCATGTCTCTTTACTCGTTCCGTAATACATCATCTCGCAACTAACTCATTAGTTGCAATGCTTGCAAGGCTTATGTGATGTGCATTACCGAGAGGGACCAGAGATACCTCTCCGACAATCGGAGTGACAAATCCTAATCTCGAAATACGCCAACCGAACAAGTACCTTCGGAGACACCTGTAGAGCACCTTTATAATCACCCAGTTACATTGTGACGTTTGGTAGCACACAAAGTGTTCCTCCGGTAAACGGGAGTTGCATAATCTCATAGTCATAGGAACATGTATAAGTCATGAAGAAAGCAATAGCAACAAACTAAACGATCAAGTGCTAAGCTAACAGAATGGGTCAAGCCAATCACATCATTCCCCTAATGATGTGATCCTGTTAATCAAATGACAACTTATGTCTATGGTTAGGAAACATAACCATCTTTGATCAACAAGCTAGTCAAGTAGAGGCATACTAGTGACACTCTGTTTGTCTATGTATTCACACATGTATTATGTTTCCGGTTAATACAATTCTAGCATGAATAATAAACATTTATCATGATATAAGGAAATAAATAATAACTTTATTATTGCCTCTAGGGCATATTTCCTCCACTGGCCGCCTCTCCTCTTCTCCACTAAGGCCCACTATGGCCCATTAACCCCCGGGGGGTTCCGGTAACCCCTCTGGTACTCCGGTAAAATCCTGATTTCACCCGGAACACTTCTGATATCCAAATATAGGATTCCAATATATCAATCTTCATGTCTTGACCATTTCGAGACTCCTCGTCATGTCCGTGATCACATCCGGGACTCCGAACAATCTTCGGTACATCAAAACATATAAACTCATAATATAACTGTCATCAAAACGTTAAGCGTGCGGACCCTACGGGTTTGAGAACTATGTAGACATGACCAAGACACGTCTCCGATCAATAACCAATAGCGGAACCTGGATGCTCATATTGGCTCCCACATATTCTACGAAGATCTTTATCGGTCAGACCGCATAACAACATACGTTGTTCCCTTTATCATCGGTATGTTACTTGCCCGAGATTCGATCGTCGGTATATCAATACCTAGTTCAATCTCGTTACCGGCAAGTCTCTTTACTCGTTCCGTAATACATCATCCCGCAACTAACTCATTAGTTGAAATGCTTGCAAGGCTTAAGTGATGTGCATTACCGAGAGGGCCAAGAGATACCTCTCCGACAATCGGGGTGACAAATCCTAATCTCGAAATACGCCAACCCAACAAGTACCTTCGGAGACACCTGTAGAGCACCTTTATAATCACCCAGTTACGTTGTGACATTTGGTAGCACACAAAGTGTTCCTCCGATAAACGGGAGTTGCATAATCGCATAGTCATAGGAACATGTATAAGTCATGAAGAAAGCAATAGCAACAAACTAAACGATCAAGTGCTAAGCTAACGGAATGGGTCAAGTCAATCACATCATTCTCCTAATGATGTGATCCTGTTAATCGAATGACAACTCTTTGTCTCTGGCTAGGAAACATAACCATCTTTGATCAACACGCTAGTCAAGTAGAGACATACTAGTGACACTCTGTTTGTCTATGTATTCACACATGTATCATGTTTCCGGTTAATACAATTCTAGCATGAATAATAAACATTTACCATAATATAAGGAAATAAATAATAACTTTATTATTGCCTCTAGGGCATATTTCCTTCAGTCTCCCACTTACACTAGAGTTAATAATCTAGTTCACATCGCCATGTGATGAACACTCATAGTTCACATCGTCATGTGACCAACACCCAAAGGGTTTACTAGAGTCAATAATCTAGTTCACATCGCTATGTGATTAACACCCAAAGATTACTAAGGTGTGATCATGTTTTGCTTGTGAGAGAAGTTTAGTCAATGGGTCTGCCAAATTCAGATACGTATGTATCTTGCAAACTTCTATGTCTACAATGCTCTGCACGGAGCTACTTTAGCTCATTGCTCCTACTTTCAATATATATCTAGATTGATACTTAGAGTCATCTGGACCAGTGTCAAAACTTGCATCGACGTAACCCTTTACGATGAACCTTTTGTCACCTCCATAATCGAGAAACATATCCTTATTCCACTAAGGATAATTTTGACCGCTGTCCAGTGATCTATTCCTAGATCACTATTGTACTCCCTTGCTTAACACAGTGTAGGGTATACAATAGATCTGGTACACATCATGGCATACTTTATAGAACCTATGGCTAAGCATAGGGAATGACTTTCATTCTCTTTCTATCTTCTGCCGTGGTCGGGCTTTGAGTCTTACTCAATTTCACACCTTGTAACACAGGCAAGAACTCTTTCTTTGACTGTTCCATTTTGAACTACTTCAAAATCTTGTCAAGGTATGTACTCATTGAAAAAACTTATCAAGCGTCTTGATCTATCTCTATAGATCTTGATGCTCAATATGTAAGCAGCTTCACCGAGGTCTCTCTTTGGAAAACTCCTTTCAAACACTCCTTTATGCTTTGCATAATAATTCTACATTATTTTCGATAAACAATATGTCATTTACATATACTTATCAGAAATGCTGTAGTGCTCCCACTCACTTTCCTGTAAATACAGGCTTCACTGCAAGTCTGTATAAAACTATATGCTTTGATCAACTTATCAAAGCGTATATTCCAACTCCGAGATGCTTGCACCAGTCCATAGATGGATCGCTGGAGTTTGCATATTTTGTTAGCACCTTTAGGATTGACAAAACCTTCTAGTTGCATCATATATAACTCTTTCTTTAATAAATCATTTAAGGAATGCAGTTTTGTTTATCCATTTGCCAGATTTCATAAAATGCGGCAATTTGCTAACATGATTTGGACAGACTTAAGCATCGCTACGAGTGAGAAAATCTCATCATAGTCAACACCTTGAACTTTGTCAGAAACCTTTTTCGACAAGTCTAGCTTTGTAGATAGTAATACTACTATCAGCGTCTGTCTTCCTCTCGAAGATCCATTTATTTTCTATGGCTTTCCGATCATCGGGCAAGTCAACCAAAGTCCACACTTTGTTCTCATACATGGACCCCATCTCAGATTTCATGGCCTCAAGTCATTTCACGGAATCTGGGCTCATCATCGCTTCCTCATAGTTCGTAGGTTCTGTTGGGGAACGTTGCAGAAAACAAAAAATTTCCTACTCGTTTCACCAAGATCCATCTAGGAGTTCATCTAGCAACGAGACATCGGATGCATCTACATACCTTTGTAGATCGCGCACGGAAGCGTTCAAAGAACAGTGATGATGTAGTCGAACACGACGTGATCCAAATCACCGATGACCAAGCGCCGAACGGACGGCACCTCCGCGTTCAACACACGTACGGGACGGGAGACGTCTCCTCCTTGATCCGGCAAGGGGAGGAGGAGTGGTTGATGAAGATCCAGCAGCACGACGGCGTGGTGGTGGATGCAGGGCGTCACAGTAGTAGGGCTTCGCCTATACTACGAGGGAGAGACGTAACGGGGAGAGAGGGAGGCGCCAAAGCTCAGGTATGAAGTCCTCCCCTCTCCTCAACTATATATAGGGGTGCCAAGGGGGGGCGCCGGCCCTAGTAGATGGATCTACAAGGGGGGCGGCGGCCAAGGGGTGGGGGGCTTGTCCCCCAAGCAAGGGGACGCCCCCTTTAGGGTTTCCCCCAACCCTAGCCGCATGGGCCCTTGGGGGGTTGGCGCCCCAGCCCACTTTGGGCTGGGTCCCTTCCCACTTCAGCCCATGGGGCCCTCCGGGATAGGTGGCCCCACCCGGTGGACCCCCGGGACCCTTCCGGTGGTCCCGGTACAATACCGGCGACCCCGAAACTTGTCCCGATGGCCGAAACAGCACTTCCTATATATAATTCTTTACCTCCGGACCATTCCGGAACTCCTCGTGACGTCCGGGATCTCATCCGGGACTCCGAACAATATTCGGGTTACTGCATATTCATATCTTCACAACCCTAGCGTCACCGAACCTTAAGTGTGTAGACCCTACGGGTTCGGGAGACAAGCAGACATGACCGAGACGACTCTCCGGTCAATAACCAACAGCGGGATCTGGATACCCATGTTGGCTCCCACATGCTCCACGATGATCTCATCGGATGAACCACGATGTCCAGGATTCAATCAACCCCGCATGCAATTCCCTTTGTCAATCGATATGTTACTTGCCCGAGATTCGATCGTCGGTATCCCAATACCTCGTTCAATCTCGTTACCGGCAAGTCACTTTACTCGTACCATAATTCATGATCCCGTGACCAGACACTTGGTCACTTTGAGCTCATTATGATGATGCATTACCGAGTGGGCCCAGTGATACCTCTCCGTCATACGGAGTGACAAATCCCAGTCTTGATCCGTGTCAACCCAACAGACGCTTTCGGAGATACCCGTAGTCTACCTTTATAGTCACCCAGTTACGTTGTGACGTTTGGTAGACCCAAAGCACTCCTACGATATCCGGGAGTTACACGATCTCATGGTCTAACGAAAAGATACTTTGACATTGGAAAACTCTAGCAAACAAACTATACGATCTTGTGCTATGTTTAGGATTGGGTCTTGTCCATCACATCATTCTCCTAATGATGTGATCTCGTTATCAATGACATCCAATGTCCATAGTCAGGAAACCATGACTATCTGTTGATCAACGAGCTAGTCAACTAGAGGCTTACTAGGGACATGTTGGTGTCTGTTATTCACACATGTATTACGATTTCCGGATAACACAATTATAGCATGAATAAAGACAATTATCATGAACAAGGAAATATAATAATAATGCTTTTATTATTGCCTCTAGGGCCTATTTCCAACAGTCTCCCACTTGCACTAGAGTCAATAATCTAGTTACATTGTGATGAATCGAACACCCATGGAATTCTGGTGTTGATCATGTTTTGCCCTAGGGAGAGGTTTAGTCAACGGATCTGCTACATTCAGGTCCGTATGTACTTTACAAATCTCTATGTCTCCATCTTGAACATTTTCACGGATGGAGTTGAAGCGACGCTTGATGTGCCTTGTCTTCTTGTGAAACCTGGGCTCCTTGGCAAGTGCAATAGCTCCAGTGTTGTCACAGAAGAGCTTGATCGGCCCCGACGCATTGGGTATGACTCCTAGGTCGGTGATGAACTCCTTCACCCATATTGCTTCATGTGCTGCCTCCGAGGCTGCCATGTACTCCGCTTCACATGTAGATCCCGCCACGACGCTTTGCTTGCAACTGCACCAGCTTACTGCCCCACCATTCAAAATATACACGTATCCGGTTTGTGACTTAGAGTCATCCAGATCGTGTCGAAGCTAGCGTCGACGTAACCCTTTACGACGAGCTCTTCGTCACCTCCATAAACGAGAAACATTTCCTTAGTCCTTTTCAGGTACTTCAGGATATTCTTGACCGCTGTCCAGTGTTCCTTGCCGGGATTACTTTGGTACCTTCCTACCAAACTTACGGCAAGGTTTACATCAGGTCTGGTACACAACATGGCATACATAATAGACCCTATGGCCGAGGCATAGGGGATGACACTCATCTCTTCTATATCTTCTGCCGTGGTCGGACATTGAGTTGAACTCAATTTCACACCTTGTAATATAGGTAAGAACCCCTTCTTAGAATGATCCATATTGAACTTCTTCAATATCTTATCAAGGTATGTGCTTTGTGAAAGACCTATGAGGCGTCTCGATCTATCTCTATAGATTTTGATGCCTAATATATAAGCAGCTTCTCCAAGGTCCTTCATTGAAAAACTCTTATTCAAGTAGGCCTTGATGCTGTCCAAGAGTTCTATATCATTTCCCATCAAAAGTATGTCATCTACATATAATATGAGAAATGCTACAGAGCTCCCACTCACTTTCGTGTAAACGCAGGCTTCTCCATAAGTCTGTGTAAACCCAAACGCTTTGATCATCTCATCAAAGCGAATGTTCCAACTCCGAGATGCTTGCACCAGCCCATAAATCGAGCGTTGGAGCTTGCACACTTTGTCAGCATTCTTAGGATCGACAAAACCTTCCGGTTGCATCATATACAATTCTTCCTTAAGGAAACCATTAAGGAATGCCGTTTTGACGTCCATTTGACAAATTTCATAATCATAAAATGCGGCAATTGCTAACATGATTCGGACGGACTTCAGCTTCGCTACCGGTGAGAAAGTCTCATCGTAGTCAACCCCTTGAACTTATCGATAACCCTTAGCGACAAGCCTAGCTTTATAGATGGTCACATTACCATCCGCGTCAGTCTTCCTCTTAAAGATCCATTTATTCTCTATGGCTCGCCGTTCAACGGGCAAGTCAGTCAAAGTCCATACTTCGTTTTCATACATGGATCCTATCTCGGATTTCATGGCTTCTAGCCATTTGTCGGAATTCGGGCCCGCCATCGCTTCTTCATAGTTCGAAGGTTCACCATTGTCTAACAACATGATTTCCAAGACAGGGTTGCCGTACCACTCTGGTGCGGGACGTGTCCTTGTGGACCTTTGAATTTCAGCAGGAGCTTGATCAGAAGTATCTTGATCATTATCATTAACTTCCTCTCTAGTCGGTGCAGGCACCTCAGGAACATTTTCTTGAGTTGCGCCATTTACCAGTTCAAGAGGTAATACTTCATCAAGCTCTACTTTCCTCCCACTTACTTCTTTCGAGAGAAACTCTTTCTCCAGAAAGGACCCATTCTTGGCAACAAAGATCTTGCCTTCGGATCTGAGGTAGAAGGTGTACCCAACAGTTTCTTTTGGGTATCCTATGAAGACGCATTTTTCCGACTTGGGTTCGAGCTTTTCAGGTTGGAGTTTCTTGACATAAGCATCGCATCCCCAAACTTTCAGAAACGACAACTTAGGTTTCTTACCAAACCATAATTCAAACGGTGTCGTCTCAACGGATTTCGACGGAGCCCTATTCAAAGTGAATGCGGCAGTCTCTAAAGCATAGCCCCAAAAAGATAGCGGTAAATCAGTAAGAGACATCATAGACCGCACCATATCCAATAGAGTGCGATTACGACGTTCGGACACACCGTTACGCTGAGGTGTTCCAGGCGGCATGAGTTGTGAAACTATTCCACATTTTCTTAAGTGTGTGCCAAATTCGTGACTCAAGTATTCTCCTCCACGATCTGATCGTAGAAACTTGATTTTCCTGTCACGTTGATTCTCAACCTCACTCTGAAATTCCTTGAACTTTTCAAAGGTTTCAGACTTGTGTTTCATTAAGTAGACATACCCATATCTACTCAAGTCATCAGTGAGGGTGAGAACATAACGATAGCCACCGCGAGCCTCAACACTCATTGGACCACACACATCAGTATGTATGATTTCCAATAAGTTGGTTGCTCGCTCCATTGTTCCTGAGAACGGAGTCTTGGTCATTTTACCCATGAGGCATGGTTCGCACGTGTCAAATGATTCATAATCAAGAGACTCTAAAAGTCCATCTGCATGGAGCTTCTTCATGCGTTTGACACCTATGTGACCAAGGCGGCAGTGCCACAAGTATGTGGGACTATCATCATCAACCTTACATCTTTTGGTACTCACACTATGAATATGTGTAGCAATACGCTCGAGATTCATTAAGAATAAACCATTTACCATAGGAGCATGACCATAAAACATATCTCTCATATAAATGGAACAACCATTATTCTCAGATTTAAATGAGTAGCCATCTCGAATTAAACGAGATCCCGATACAATGTTCATGCTCAAAGCTGGCACTAAATAACAATTATTGAGGTTTAAAACTAATCCCGTAGGTAAATGTAGAGGCAGCGTGCCGACGGCGATCACATCGACCTTGGAACCATTCCCGACGCGCATCGTCACCTCGTCCTTCGCCAGTCTCTGTTTATTCCGCAGCTCCTGCTGTGGGTTACAAATATGAGCAACGGCACCGGTATCAAATACCCAGGAGTCACTACGAGTACTGGTAAGGTACACATCAATTACATGTATATCAAATATACCTTTGGTGTTGCCGGCCTTCTTGTCCGCTAAGTATTTGGGGCAGTTCCATTTCCAGTGACCCTTCCCTTTGCAATAAAAGCACTCCGTCTCAGGCTTGGGTCCATTCTTTGGCTTCTTCCCGGCAGCTTGCTTGCCGGGCGCGGCAACCTCCTTGCCGTCCTTTTTGAAGTTCTTTTTACCCTTGCCTTTCTTGAACTTAGTGGTTTTATTGACCATCAACACTTGATGTTCCTTCTTGACTTCTACCTCCGCTGATTTCAGCATTGAGAACAACTCAGGAATGGTCTTTTGCATCCCCTGCATGTTGAAGTTCATCACAAAGCTCTTGTAGCTTGGTGGAAGCGACTGGAGGATTCTGTCAATGACCGCATCATCCGGGAGATTAACTCCCAGCTGAGACAAGCGGTTATGTAACCCAGACATAGTGAGTATGTGCTCACTGACAGAACTATTTTCCTCCATCTTACAGCTGAAGAACTTATCGGAGACTTCATATCTCTCGATCCAGGCATGAGCTTGAAAAACCATTTTCAGCTCTTCGAACATCTCATATGCTCCATGTCTCTCAAAACGCTTTTGGAGCCCCGGCTCTAAGCTGTAAAGCATGCCGCACTGAACGAGGGAGTAGTCGTCAACACGTGTCTGCCAAGCGTTCATAACGTCTTGGTTTTGTGGGACGGGAGCTTCACCTAGCGGTGCTTGTAGGACATAATCTTTCTTGGCAGCTATGAGGATGATCCTCAGATTCCGGACCCAGTCCGTATAGTTGCTGCCATCGTCTTTCAGCTTGGTTTTCTCTAGGAACGCGTTGAAGTTGAGGACTACGTTGGCCATTTGATCTACAAGACATATTGCAAAGATTTTAGACTAAGTTCATGATAATTAAGTTCATCTAATCAAATTATTAATGAACTCCCACTTAGATTAGACATCCCTCTAGTCATCTAAGTATTACATGATCCGAGTTAACTAGACCGTGTCCGATCATCACGTGAGACGGACTAGTCAACGTCGGTGAACATCTTCATGTTGATCGTATCTTCTATACGACTCATGCTCGACCTTTCGGTCTTCTGTGTTCCGAGGCCATGTCTATACACATGCTAGGCTCATCAAGTTAACCCTAAGTGTTTTGCATGTGTAAAACTGTCTTACACCCGTTGTATGTGAACGTAAGGATCTATCACACCCGATCATCACGGCGTGCTTCGAAACGACGAACTTTAGCAACGGTGCACAGTTAGGGGAGAACACTTCTTGAAATTGTTATGAGGGATCATCTTATTTACTACCGTCGTTCTAAGTAAACAAGATGCAAAACATGATAAACATCACATGCAATCAAATAATAAACGTGACATGATATGGCCAATATCACATAGCTCCTTTGATCTCCATCTTGGGGCTCCATGATCATCTTGTCACCGGCTTGACACCATGATCTCCATCATCATGATCTCCATCATCGTGTCTCCATGAAGTTGCTCTCCAACTATTACTTCTACTACTATGGCTAACGCGTTTAGCAATAAAGTAAAGTAATTTACATGGCGATTCTCGATGACACGCAGGTCATATAAAAGAATAAAGACAACTCCTATGGCTCCTGCCGGTTGTCATACTCATCGACATGCAAGTCGTGATTCCTATTACAATAGCATGAACATCTCATACATCACATATAGATCATTCATCATTCATCACAACTTTGGCCATATCATATCACAAACCACTTGCTGCAAAAACAAGTTAGACGTCCTCTAATTGTTGTTGCAAGTTTTACGTGGCTGAATTAGGGTTCTAGCAAGAACGTCTTCTTACCTACGTTAAAGCCACAACGTGATTTGTCAACTTCTATTTACCCTTCATAAGGACCCTGTTCATCGAATCCGCTCCAACTAAAGTGGGAGAGACAGACACCCGCCAGCCACCTTATGCAACTAGTGCATGTTAGTCGGTGGAACCGGTCTCATGTAAGCGTACGTGTAAGGTTGGTCCGGGCCGCTTCATCCCACAATACCACTGAAGCAAGAAAAGACTAGTAGCGGCAAGAAAGTTGACAAATCTATGCCCACAACAAATTGTGTTCTACTCGCGCAAGAAGAACTACGCATAGACCTAGCTCATGATGCCACTGTTGGGGAACGTTGCAGAAAACAAAAAATTTCCTACTCGTTTCACCAAGATCCATCTAGGAGTTCATCTAGCAACGAGACATCGGATGCATCTACATACCTTTGTAGATCGCGCACGGAAGCGTTCAAAGAACGGTGATGATGTAGTCGAACACGACGTGATCCAAATCACCGATGACCAAGCGCCGAACGGACGGCACCTCCGCGTTCAACACACGTACGGGACAGGAGACGTCTCCTCCTTCTTGATCCAGCAAGGGGAGGAGGAGTGGTTGATGAAGATCCAGCAGCACGACGGCGTGGTGGTGGATGCAGGGCGTCACAGTAGTAGGGCTTCACCTATACTACGAGGGAGAGACGTAACGGGGAGAGAGGGAGGCGCCAAAGCTCAGGTATGAAGTCCTCCCCTCTCCTCAACTATATATAGGGGTGCCAAGGGGGGGCGTCGGCCCTAGTAGATGGATCTACTAGGGGGGCGGCGGCGGCCAAGGGTGGGGGGCTTGCCCCCCAAGCAAGGGGGCGCCCCCTTTAGGGTTTCCCCCAACCCTAGCCGCATGGGCCCTTGGGGGGTTGGCGCCCCAGCCCACTTTGGGCTGGGTCCCTTCCCACTTCATCCCATGGGGCCCTCCGGGATAGGTGGCCCCACCCGGTGGACCCCCGGGACCCTTCCGATGGTCCCGGTACAATACCGGCGACCCCGAAACTTGTCCCGATGGCCGAAACAGCACTTCCTATATATAATTCTTTACCTCCGGACCATTCCGGAACTCCTCGTGACGTCCGGGATCTCATCCGGGACTCCGAACAATATTCGGGTTACTGCATATTCATATCTTCACAACCCTAGCGTCACCGAACCTTAAGTGTGTAGACCCTACGGGTTCGGGAGACAAGCAGACATGACCGAGACGACTCTCCGGTCAATAACCAACAGCGGGATCTGGATACCCATGTTGGCTCCCACATGCTCCACGATGATCTCATCGGATGAACCACGATGTCAAGGATTCAATCAACCCCGCATGCAATTCCCTTTGTCAATCGATATGTTACTTGCCCGAGATTCGATCGTCAGTATCCCAATACCTCGTTCAATCTCATTACCGGCAAGTCACTTTACTCGTACCATAATGCATGATCCCGTGACCAGACACTTGGTCACTTTGAGCTCATTATGATGATGCACTACCGAGTGGGCCCAGTGATACCTCTCCGTCATACGGAGTGACAAATCCCAGTCTTGATCCGTGTCAACCCAACAGACGCTTTCGGAGATACCCGTAGTCTACCTTTATAGTCACCCAGTTACGTTGTGACGTTTGGTAGACCCAAAGCACTCCTACGATATCCGGGAGTTACACGATCTCATGGTCTAACGAAAAGATACTTTGACATTGGAAAACTCTAGCAAACGAACTATACGATCTTGTGCTATGTTTAGGATTGGGTCTTGTCCATCACATCATTCTCCTAATGATGTGATCTCGTTATCAATGACATCCAATGTCCATAGTCAGGAAACCATGACTATCTGTTGATCAATGAGCTAGTCAACTAGAGGCTTACTAGGGACATGTTGGTGTCTGTTATTCACACATCTATTACGATTTCCGGATAACACAATTATAGCATGAATAAAGACAATTATCATGAACAAGGAAATATAATAATAATGCTTTTATTATTGCCTCTAGGGCATATTTCCAACAGGTTCGTCATGGTCAATTAACATGACCTCCAGAATAGGATTACCGTACCACTCTGGTGCGGATCTCACTCTAGTTGACCTACGAGGTTCGGTAGTAACTTGATTTGAAGTTACATGATCATCATCATTAGCTTCCTCACTAATTGGTGTAGGAGTCACAGAAACAGATTTTTGTGATGAACTACTTTCCAATAAGGGAGTAGGTACAGTTACCTCATCAAGTTCTACTTTCCTCCCACTCACTTCTTTTGAGAGAAACTCCTTCTCTAGAAAGGATCCATTCTCAGCAACAAATATCTTGCCTTCGGATCTGTGATAGAAGGTGTACCCAACAATTACTTTTGGGTATCCTATGAAGACGCACTTCTCCGACTTGGGTTTGAGATTATCAAGATGAAACTTTTTTCACATAAGCATTGCAACCCCAAACTTTAAGAAACGACAGCTTAGGTTTCTTGCTAAACCACAGTTCATACGGTGTCGTCTCAACGGATTTAGATGGTGCCCTTTTTAATGTGAATGCAGCTGTCTCTAATGCATAACCCCAAAACGATAGTGGTAAATTGGTAAGAGACATCATAGATTGCACTATATCAAATAAAGTACGGTTATGACGTTCGGACACACCATTACGCTGTGGTGTTCCAGGTGGCATGAGTTTGTGAAACTATTCCACATTGTTTTAATTGAAGACCAAACTCGTAACTCAAATATTATCCTCCACGATCAGATCGTAGAAACTTTATTTTCTTGTTACGATGATTTTCCACTTCACTCTGGAATTATATGAACTTTTCAAATGTTTCAGACTTATGTTTCATCAAGTAGATATACCCATATCTACTCAAATCATCTGTGAAGGTCAAAAATAATGATACTCGTCGCGAGCCTCAACACTCATCGGATTGCATACATCAGTATGTATTATTTCCAAAAAGTCAGTTGCTTGCTTCATTGTTTCCGGAGAACGGAGTTTTAGTCATCTTGCCCATATGGCATGGTTCGCAAGCATCAAGTGATTCCAAAATCCCATCAGCATGGAGTTTCTTCATGCGCTTTACACCAATATGACCTAAACAGCAGTGCCACAAATAAGTTGCACTATCATTATTAACTTTGCATCTTTTGGCTTCAATATTATGAATATGTGTATTACTACGATTGAGATCCAACAAACCATTTTCGTTGGTGTGTATGACCATAGAAGGTTTTATTCATGTAAACAGAACAACAATTGTTGTCTAACTTAAATGAATAACCGTATTGCAATAAACATGATCAAATCATATTCATGCTCAACGCAGACACCAAATAACATTTATTTAGGTTCAACACTAATCCTGAAAGTATAGGGAGTGTGCGATGATGATCATATCAATCTTGGAACTGCTTCCAACACACATCGTCACTTCACCCTTAACTAGTTTCTGTTCATTCTGCAACTCCCGTTTCGAGTTACTACTCTTAGCAACTGAACTAGTATCAAATACCGCGAGGTTACTATAAACACTAGTAAAGTACTCATCAATAACATGTATATCAAATATACCTTTGTTCACTTTGCCATCCTTCTTATCCGCCAAATACTTGGGGCAGTTCCGCTTCCAGTGACTAGTCCCTTGCAGTAGAAGCACTTAGTCTCAGGCTTAGGTCCAGACTTGGGCTTCTTCACTTGAGTAGCAACTTGCTTGCCGTTCTTCTTGAAGTTCCCCTTCTTGCCTTTGCCCTTTTCTTGAAACTAGTGGTCTTTTTAATCATCAACACTTGATGCTCTTTCTTGATTTCTACCTTCATCGATTTCATCATCATGAAAAGCTCGGGAATCGTTTTCGTCATCACTTGCATACTATAGTTCATCACGAAGTTCTACTAACTTGGTGATGGTAACTAGAGAATTTTGTCAATCACTATTTTATCTGGAAGATTAACTCCCACTTAATTCAAGCGATTGTAGTACCCAGACAATGTGAACACATGCTCACTGCTTGAGCTATTCTCCTCCATCTTTTAGCTATAGAACTTGTTGGAGACTTCATATCTCTCAACTGGGGTATTTGCTTGAAATATTAACTTCAACTCCTGGAACATCTCATATGATCCATGACGTTCAAAACGTCTTTGAAGTCCCGATTCTAAGCTATTAAACATGGTGCGTTAAACTATCAAGTAGTCATCATATTGAGCTAGCCAAACGTTCATAACGTCTGCATCTGCTCCTGCAATAGGTCTGTCACCTAGCGGTGCATCACGGACATAATTCTCCTATGCAGCAATGAGGATAATCCTCAGATCACGGATCCAATCCGCATCGTTGCTACTAACATCTTTCAACTTAGTTTTCTCTAGGAACATATCAAAAAAAACGGGGGAGCTAAACACGAGCTATTGATCTACAACATAGATATGCTAATACTACCAGGACTAAGTTCATGATAAATTAAAGTTCAATAATCAAATTACTTAAGAACTCCCACTTAGATAGACATCCCTCTAATCATCTAAGTGATCACGTTATCCAAATCAACTAAACCATAACCGATCATCACGTGAAATGGAGTAGCTTTCAATGGTGAACATCACTATGTTGATCATATCTACTATATGATTCACGCTCAACCTTTCGGTCTCAGTGTTCCGAGGCCATATCTGCATATGCTAGGCTCGTCAAGTTTAACCTGAGTATTCTGCATGTGCAAAATTGGCTTGCACCCGTTGTAGATGGACGTAGAGCTTATCACACCCGATCATCACGTGGTGTCTGGGCACAACGAACGTTGGCAACGGTGCATACTCAGGGAGAACACTTTTATCTTGAAATTTAGTGAGAGATCATCTTATAATGCTACTGTCAATCAAAGCAAGATAACATGCATAAAAGATAAACATCACATGCAATCAATATAAGTGATATGATATGGCCATCATCATCTTGTGCTTGTGATCTCCATCTCCGAAGCACCGTCATGATCACCATCGTCACCGGCGCGACACCTTGATTTCAATCTTAGCATCGTTGTCGTCTCGCCAATCTTATGCTTCTACGACTATCGCTACCGCTTAGTGATAAAGTAAAGCATTACAGGGCGATTGCATTGCATACAATAAAGCAACAACCATATGGCTCCTGCCAGTTGCCGATAACTCGGTTACAAAACATGATCATCTCATACAATAAAATTTAGCATCATGTCTTGACCATATCACATCACAACATGCCCTGCAAAAACAAGTTAGACGTCCTCTACTTTGTTGTTGCAAGTTTTACGTGGCTGCTACTGGGCTTAGCAAGAACTGTTCTTACCTACGCATCAAAACCACGATGATAGTTTGTCAAGTTAGTGATGTTTTAACCTTCTCAAGGATCGGGCGTAGCCACACTCGGTTCAACTAAAGTTGAAGAAACTGACACCCGCCAACCACCTATGTGCAAAGCACGTCGGTAGAACCAGTCTCGCGTAAGTGTACACGTAATGTCGGTCCGGGCCGCTTCATCCAACAATACCGCCGAACCAAAGTATGACATGCCGGTAAGCAGTATGACTTGTATCGCCCACAACTCACTTGTGTTCTACTCGTGCATATAACATCTACGCATAAAACCAGGCTCGGATGCCACTGTTGGGGAACGTAGTAATTTCAAAAATTTCCTACACACACGCAAGATCATGGTGATGTATAGCAACGAGAGGGGAGAGTGTGTCCACGTACCCTCGTAGACCTAAAGCGGAAGCGTTAGCAGAACGCGGTTGATGTAGTCGTACGTCTTCACGATCCGACCGATCAAGTACCGAACACACGACACCTCCGAGTTCAGCACACGTTCAGCCTGATGATGTCCCTCGAACTCCGATCCAGCCGAGTGTTGAGGGAGAGTTTCGTCAGCACGACGGCATGGTGACAATGATGATGTTCTACCGACGTAGGGCTTCGCCTAAGCACCGCTACAGTATTATCGAGGTGGACTATGGTGGAGGGGGGCACCGCACACGGCTAAAAGATCAACAGATCAATTGTTGTGTCTCTAGGGTGCCCCTGCCCCCGTATATAAAGGAGCAAGGGGGGAGGTGCGGCCGGCCAGGAGGGGCGCGCCAGGAGGAGTCCTACTCCCACCGGGAGTAGGACTCCCTCCCTTTTCCTTGTTGGATTAGGAGAAGAGGGGGAAAGAGGTGGATGAGAAGAAGGAAGGGGGGGCGCCCCCCTCTCCTTGTCCTATTCAGACTAGGGGGAGGGGCGCACGGCCCTTGCCCTGTCCGCCTCTCCTCTTCTCCACTAAGCCCACTATGGCCCATTAACCCCCGTGGGGTTCCGGTAACCCCTCCGGTACTCCGGTAAAATCCTGATTTCATCTGGAACACTTCCGATATCCAAATATAAGCTTCCAATATATCAATCTTCATGTCTCGGCCATTTCGAGACTCCTCGTCATGTCCGTGAGCACATCCGGGACTCCGAATAATCTTTGGTACATCAAAACATATCAACTCATAATATAACTGTCATCGAAACATTAAGCGTGCGGACCCTACGGGTTCGAGAACGATGTAGACATGACCAAGACACGTCTCCGGTCAATAACCAATAGCGGAACCTGGATGCTCATATTGGCTCCCACATATTCTACGAAGATCTTTATCAGCCAGACCGCATAACAACATACGTTGTTCCCTTTGTCATCGGTATATTACTTGCCCGAGATTCGATCGTCGGTATCTCAATACCTAGTTCAATCTCATTACCAGCAAGTCTCTTTACTCGTTCCGTAATACATCATCCCGCAACTAACTCATTAGTTGCAATGCTTGCAAGGCTTAAGTGATGTGCATTACCGAGAGGGCCCAGGGATACCTCCCCGACAATCGGAGTGACAAATCCTAATCTTGAAATACGCCAACCCAACAAGTACCTTCGGAGACACCTGTAGAGCACCTTTATAATCACCCATTTACGTTGTGACATTTGGTAGCACACAAAGTGTTCCTCCGGTAAACGGGAGTTGCATAATCGCATAGTCATAGGAACATGTATAAGTCATGAAGAAAGCAATAGCAACAAACTAAACGATCAAGTGCTAAGCTAACGGAATGGGTCAAGTCAATCACATCATTCTCCTAATGATGTGATCCTGTTAATCGAATGACAACTCTTTGTCTCTGGCTAGGAAACATAACCATCTTTGATTAAAAAGCTAGTCAAGTAGAGGCATACTAGTGACACTCTGTTTGTCTATGTATTCACACATGTATCATGTTTCCGGTTAATACAATTCTAGCATGAATAATAAACATTTACCATGATATAAGGAAATAAATAATAATTTTATTATTGCCTCTAGGGCATATTTCCTTCAGATCTCCATGATGCCAGCAATGTTGTCATTACCCAACGACAATATCATCTAGTTAAATACAATAGTTACTACTAGTAACAACCATGAACAATCGGTCGTGCTCGAGACCATCAACGCCATTTATTACCATCTTGTTATGACACCCCTCCTAACTCACTCTATATAAGCAGGGAGGAGGACACCAGGCTGAGGGTTGAACTCTCTCAGAGCGTAACCTACGCCAAAAGCAAGAGCACCACATATGAGCACCTCCACCGATGAGGTCTGGACTTGTATAATTACTTGTGTGTATTCCCATCTGCATTGCTTGATAGACCAACAAAGGTCTTTGCCGTCAGCCGCTGATGGCAAACCTGCCCAACACTGTAAGTTACGGTAAATAGCTGCTTTGCCGTCTGTTTTTGCACAACGGATGGTTGATGACAAATTCTCTGATTCCAGTAGTGATTGCCTCTACATACACACTCATGTAATATTGTCACTATTATATCCACGGCACACAGCTTGTGCTTCCTGAAAATAAAGAAAACACAACTCCGCTCCCGCAAGAAGCACAAATGTGCTTTCCGAAATGGAAAAGCACAATTACGCTCCCCCCCAAAAGGGAGAAGCACAACATGTGCTTCCACGAGAAGTGTTGTTGTGCTTCCTGAAAATAGAAAATCACAGCCTCTGCTTCCCAAAAAATGAAAGAGGACAACTCTATGTCTGTTTTCCCCAATTTTCAGTCTTATTTTTCTGGGTTTTTTTCTTTCTTTCTTTCAGTTTTGTATTTTTAGGTTTTTTTAAATGCCCTTTTGTTTGGTTTTTGATGAAAAAAAGGTTTGTTGAAACTTATTAACATGAATCTAGTTTTGAAGACCTTGACGTGAAAAATCCAATGGTGAAAATGGTTTTGGACACCCAATTCAGGAGATAAAACAATTTGAAAAAACGAGTCTAAAAAAAGAAGAAAAACCTCGACGCTGTGCGCTGCTTGTCAGCACAAGAGAAAATGAGGATGACGTTTGTAGGGTACTACCTCCATCCTGATTTACTAATCCTCTCGTATTTTGGGTCATATTTTGAACATAATTTTAACTAATATAGTATAAGTTATACTACATAGTAAAAATAATATCATTGGAAACTATTTTAAAATAGGAGTCCAAAAATATAATTTTTCATGACACGCATTAACATTTTGCTAGTCAAATATGTGGTCAAACTTTCACCTAAAATACAATGAGGACTAATAAATCCAGACGAAGGTAGTACCCCTTAATATAATTATTTTTTAATAACTTAATTAATAATTATTTTTTGAGGCACCTTAATCTAATTAGTGATCTCGTCATTTTTTTGCAAGAGTAAAATACACTGAGGTCCCAAAGCTTCTCGCATCTACTACGCGGTCCGGTGCCCGTTCACGCGGCCCATGAGAGTAGCGGCCCATGATCGTCCAACTGTAAGGGTTTCCAGTTTCCACCTTCCAGAACATTCAGGAGCACTCTCAAAGGAAGAAGAACACCCGCGACCACAGCGGCACCACCACTACGGCGCCGCATATACCACCGCCTCGGCGCCTCGTGTTCGCCAAGGGAAAAGAGCTGCCCTGTCTTCGCTTCGTCTGCCGGAAGCGAAATTTCAAGGAGCACCCACGACTTCGCACACCGCCGGTACGATCCAATCCGACCTCCGACGCTTCCCTTCCGCGATTTCTCGCCGCCACCGAGGCCGCCTCGTCGTCGTCGATATCGATCTCCGCGTTCCCGTAGCACGTCTCCTTTTCAACATTCTGTGATTTTGTTCGAAGGTGAGAGGTGCGCTTCACCTTTATTAGCAGATCAATCAGTTCGTGATGTTTGTGCCGCGGTTTTAGGGCCGTAGGGTTATGCCTTTGAGGGTTTAGATCGGAGTTTGCGTCGTTTCGGATCAAATTTGACGTGTTCTCGCGGTTTGGCGCATGGAGTCTGTAGATTTGAGGTTTATATGCCGAGATTTATCAAGGTATTTGACCGGTGGATCTCGCCCTGTGCAGGTGTAGGCTGCGATCTGATCGTGTGACCCAGCGGTAGCCGGGAGCTGCAAAGGGCGCGTCGAAGATGAGCGTGGTTGGGTTTGATTTGGGCAACGAGAGCTGCATTGTGGGGGTGGCACGGCAGCGTGGCATCGACGTGGTTCTCAATGAGGAATCCAAACGGGAGACCCCTGCCATCGTCTGCTTTGGTGACAAGCAGCGCTTCATCGGCACTGCAGGCGCTGCCAACTCCACCATGAACCCAAAGAACTCCATCTCACAGATCAAGCGCTTGCTGGGCCGCAAGTTTGCTGATCCTGAACTGCAGCGCGATCTGCAGTCATTCCCTTTCCGTGTCTCGGAGGGCCCTGACGGGTTCCCACTCGTGCACGCCCGGTATCTGGGGGAGGAGCATGCTTTCACCCCCACGCAGCTGCTTGCCATGGTGCTGTCTAATCTGAAGGCCATTGCTGAGGATAACCTGAAGTCCGCTGTTGTTGATTGCTGCATTGGTATACCGGTGTATTTCACTGACCTGCAGCGTAGGTCTGTTCTTGATGCTGCCACTATCGCTGGTCTCCGGCCGTTGCGTCTGTTCCATGAGACCACTGCTACTGCATTGGCATATGGCATCTATAAGACCGATCTCCCTGAGAATGATCAGCTGAACGTCGCATTTGTTGATGTCGGGCATGCCAGCATGCAGGTAAGCATTGTCGGGTACAAGAAGGGGCAGCTGAAGATGCTGTCCCACGCATATGACCGGTCTCTTGGCGGAAGAGACTTTGATGAAGCCCTGTTTAAGCACTTTGCGGCAAAATTTAAAGAGGAGTATAAGATTGATGTCTACCAGAATGCCCGCGCGTGCATTAGGTTGCGTGTGGCCTGTGAGAAGCTCAAGAAGATGCTGAGCGCCAATCCGGAGGCACCGATGAATATTGAGTGCTTGATGGATGAGAAGGATGTGCGAGGCTTCATCAAGAGGGATGAATTTGAACAAATCAGTGCCCCAGTACTAGAACGTGTGAAAGGGCCACTGGAGAAGGCCTTGGCCGAAGCTGGCTTGACAACTGAAAGTGTGCACTTTGTTGAGGTTGTTGGATCAGGTTCTCGTGTCCCTGCTATAATTAGGATTATCACTGAATTCTTTGGAAAGGAACCTCGGAGAACTATGAATGCAAGTGAATGTGTTGCCCGGGGATGCGCTCTTCAGTGTGCTATACTTAGTCCCACGTTCAAAGTGCGGGAGTTCCAGGTACAAACTTGTCTTCTTATGTTTGGCCTCTGGTCATCTGTTTCTTTTTTTATTCCCAGTCTAGCATTTTCATCATTATTATAACCTACAGATAGTTCGTTCTTTAAGTTGATGATGTTCTTCAGAAATTTAGGCCTCTTTTGGTTCATAGGATAGGATTATCATAGGAATAGGAATTTTGTAGGAAATGAGATGGCATGTATCTCAAATCCTATGAGTAGGAATAGGAAACGAGATGTCATTTGGTTGACACCAAAGGATTTTTTCCATTGAGTCTAGGCTCATTTTTATTTTCCTATGAAATGTGGAGGATAGGAACCAATCCTATGTAGGAATAGGAATCTATTCCTATGAACCAAAGGGCTCTAAAGGAAAAATCCTATAAGAATCCTATCCTCTAAAATTTCTATGAAATTCCTCCAAACCAAAGGAGGCCTTAGAACAGCTTTCATTTGCTTTCTTCAATTTATTATTATGTAGGTGTCTTCAACCTTCGATATCTTCATCTCCTATTGTTTTCACTTGACACCTGTGTAGCAGAAACTGTTATGTTGATATATTGCAGTTTAAGCAGAATAATGTTCACTTGTAGGATCTTCTAGGCCCAAACCGAGTCTGCCTTCCACCTAGCACCTAAGTGTTAGACTGCATTTTGCAATTTATAAATAAATATGGCTTTAAGATGGCTTCATTGGTGTGACAGATGCTAGCTTTACATGAACTTTCTAATACGGATCTGCAACAGTTAAACAAAATTAGCCTTATTTTATATGAATGTTGCAAGTTTTGAATAACTTCTTTGATGGCTTTGAGTTCTTTTAAGGCACCGTCCTGTTGTTTTTAGTTAAATTTCGCTGCACATATGGGTGTGGCAGATACAATCTGCGTGAGCATGGTGTTATATCCCGTGACTTCCTAAAAGCGATGTGTTGTAACTTATAACATGAAATTCATTTTTAATGCACCATGTACCTCTAACTATCATATTGGCTTGATATTTTGCAGGTTAATGAAGGTTTTCCTTTTTCAATTGCTTTATCATGGAAACCAGATTCCCAGAACAATGAGCCCCAACAAACAGTGGTATTTCCAAAGGGGAACCCTATCCCGAGCGTCAAAGCTCTGACCTTCTATAGGTCCAATACATTTGCAGTGGATGTTCTGAATGTCGAAACGGAAGATTCGCAAGTAACACAAAAAATTAGCACATACACGGTAGGTAACATAATAAACCTTTTCAGAAGTCATTCAATACACATTCAACTGCTAGACCACCTTAAAATCTATTCCATCCTATGCAGATACCATGTCCTATACACGGCAGTACTTAGCAGTTTTTGATGGTTGCTGATTTGATTTTTGTGCCAAATCCTATGCAGATCGGCCCTTTCCAATCCAGCAAAGGTGAGAAGGCAAAGCTGAAAGTGAAAGTTCGTCTCAACATTCATGGAATAGTCTCTCTTGAATCAGCGACGGTAACTTGCAATGCCATGTCCTATCACCTTTCTCTCGAAAAGCATATAACTTCTCTCTGATGTTGCTAGTACACTTTCTTTTCTACACAGATGCTGGAGGAGGAGGAAGTGGAAGTTCCAGTTTCAGCTACAAGTGAGGTGCCAAAGGATGCTAACAAAATGGAGACAGATGCCACTGATGTCAATATGCAGGAACCTAAAGGTACTACAGACACTGCTGAGGGTGCTACTGGAGATGGGGCACAAGATTCTGAGGAAAAATCTGCTCCTATGGATACTGATGCCAAGGTAATTGACAAAGTTTTGGATTATTATGGTCTTTTGCTCTTAGCATGTTGAGAAGAGCTATTGCTCTATGTGGCTTAAATTTATGCTTACCACTAGGGTGTATGGATTTGTCTTATGTTAGCGGGAATTACTTCCCACTGCAGCTTTTTTGTGAAGCTGACAGTGGATCAGTGGTTCACCATTCACTTGGTAGTCACCAATTCTAATCTATCCAATAATAAAACTCCTCATACTGGTTCAGAATGTTAACTAGTGGTATCTTTTAGACGTTCCATATGGTTTTTACACCAAAGGAATCATGATTTGTTCTTGCTAGGAACAGGTGAGTGCTCTAGTTTCATTCATGCATACGTTTGGGAAAGCACTGTTCAGTTTTTGGGTGGGGCATGTAATTTATAAAATTATTTTATTTTATTTAGACTGAGCCATCAAAAAAGAAAGTCAAGAAAACTAATGTCCCAGTTGCGGAATTGGTGTATGGTGCAATGGGGTCTGCTGAGTTGGAGAAAGCTGTTGAGAAGGAGTATGAGATGGCTCTTCAAGACAGAGTTATGGAAGAAACCAAAGAGAAAAAGAATTCCGTGGAGGCCTATGTTTATGACATGCGTAACAAGGTATGTTGGATTGCATGTTTTGGTTAGGTTCTATTAATCTGCAGCGGTGTGCTGTACCTGATGTTATCTCTTCTTGTTTTTCAGCTTTATGAGAAGTACTCTGATTATGTTACATGGGAGGACAAAGAAACTTTGACGGCTAAGCTTCAGGAGGTTGAGGATTGGCTGTACGAAGATGGCGAGGATGAGACCAAGGGAGTCTATGTTGCAAAACTGGAAGAACTTAAAAAGGCATGCCTTCTTTACCATGTAACATGGATAGAGCCTTCTTCTGTATTCTGAGATTCTGGAGGGCTGAACATTATTTTCCTTCAGGTTGGTGGCCCTATCGAGGCGCGCTACAGAGAGTGGGAAGAAAGAGCTCCTGCTATTGAGCAACTAGCGTACTGCATCCGCAGTTTCAGGGAGGCTGCATTGTCTAGTGACCCAAAGTTTGAGCATATCGACATATCGGAGAAACAAAAGGTATTAACACTCTCACCTATCAGAGGATTAGAAATGCTCATCATGGACAGTCCATTCACTGTTATGGGTTTTTTTTGTGGGTCACTGTTATGGTTGTTATTATATCAAATCACTGGCAAACAATTGCTAACCTGTATCTGTTACATACAGGTTGTTAATGAGTGCTCTGGAGCGGAGACTTGGCTGCATGAGAAAAAACAGCAGCAGGATGCTTTACCAAAGCATGCTGACCCTGCTCTCCTTGTTTCCGACATTAAGAAGAAGGTGGAAGCACTTGACAGGTTAGTTTTGCTAACATAACAACTATCTGGCATGTTGTCTAGTGTCTGGAATAACTATCTGTAACCTTCTACTGTTACAGATTTTGCAAATCGATCATGACAAAGCCAAAGCCAGCACCGAAGCCACAGACACCACCCCCGGCCGAAACTTCACCACCAGAGGCTCAAACACCAGAGCAGCAGCCAGATGGTGCCACTGAAGCTAGTGAGCCGGCCAGTGAGGGAGGTGCGTGGGAGCAGCCTGCAGCCGAGCAGATGGACACCGACGAACCTGATCCTAACTCGGCATAGGCTTATTGTTGATCCAAGCAGTTTTTTTTCTCCGCTATTGACTGCGTTTCACGGTGTTGGTAGCGCGGCAAGCTTTTGGGTCTTGGCACGCACGGTTGCGAGCAAGGTTATGTGTTATGTGTTTGAACTTTGAGAGAGTTCGGTAGTGTATGTAGCTGTCTGTCCCTGGACTTGGCTTTGTGGCTTTCTTGGTGGTGGGTGATGCAGATGCAGGGTTATCATCTTCAGATTTTGGTGCCTGATGTCAGCGATATCTTTGCTGTAGTTTCTATAGCCATCAAGGGTTTGAGCCATGCTGAACATGCTCCTGCGTTTTGCTGTACTCCTGTCTGCACCACCAGGACACACCCTCCAAAGCATGTTTAATCTATTTTTGGCATCTCGGCTCTTGAGGATTTTAATGGTAAATAACAAAGCTCAAAAGACTGCCGGTGTAAGAGCAACTCTAGCAGGTGAGCAACATTTGCAGCATCAAAATCATTTCGAAGCGCTCAACATAATAAGCAATTACAAGTTGGAATGCACAAATACGAAGTCGCAACAATTCGAACTCCATATTTTACAGATTCACCTTTTTTTAAGCTCGAAGATAGTGGGAAAGGCTCGGACGCAGACGAGGAGCACACGGGGACCACACCCACCAGAATCTAAGCCGCTCGTCATTAGTTTTGGGATTGGTGTAACTTTTTCTTGAATTGCCAGTGACTTCATAATACACGAGTTTGTGTATATGTCAATAGTACTACCTCCGTTTCAGTTTACAAGTCCTACGCGTATATCTAGATTGTCAATTTTATCATCCTAATATAAACTATATAACATAAAAATTATACCTTTTGAAAGTAGAAACTCCGAAGTTTATGTTGGTATATTTTTTGTAATATATGACTTGTAGTTGGTCAAATTGACGACCTAGGGATACGTGCACGCTCTGTAAACTGAGAGAGAGGTAGTAAAATGCTGTCCATACTCATTTATTAGTGAACTGAATGCAGTGTATTTAACTTACTACACATTGATTGACAAAGTGGTGCAAGTTTTCAATGAAGAATTGATTGAAATAAATGAATGAGAATTGATTGAAATAAATGAATATAAATTTGCCAGGCAACTTGCAGTGAAAAGGTATCCCTAAAAAAACTTAAAGTGGAAAGATAAAACATAAAAAGTAAAATAAAAGATGCCGCTACAAAGACTTATGCTAGTTTCTTTTGAAATACTAGCAAAAAGGTTAGAAAAAAAAATCCACTCATATATCTAGTTAGGTCAGTTGGACAAACTATGCGTGGCCGGTATGCAAGTTATGAGATTGAATCTTTCCATCGGCAATTTTATTTTTCTTCGGACCTGACCCACAGTGCGCCGTCAGATGAGCTTCCTCCGTTGGGCTAAAACGGGTGGCAAGTAACGAAACTAAATAGCTTACGTGAAATTAATTGAAACGGGACCAAATGAAACGGGGCGAAATCAAGAATAGCACCTCTTTTTAATAGCAGGTATAGATTTGAAGAATATTATGGTTTTCTTATGAACCACAGTTTTTAAAACTTTGAGGTGTTTGGGTTCAACAAATATCACAGTTTTATAAACATATTATCTCTAATACTTTTTTTTATAGTATTCAAGAAAAGATGTCTTGACCAATTTTTTCTAAACTAAAGATGAAAAAAATTATGGTTTTTAAAAATAGAAGTATTCATTGTTTACGCAATTGAATATAAATGTTTTATATTACTATGGTTTTGAGAAAACTATATTGACAAACTAGGCGCTAGTACAAAAATGTCGTAGTAAGCATACATATAATAATTTAATTACATGATTAGGGTCGGATGGTTGATAATACAAATTATCATATCTCCATCATTAAGCACTAGTTCTTTCGTCGTACTAAATTATGCGACAGAAACACAACCTTGAGGAAATAGTTAATCACATAATCAATTTTTCCAACCTTAAATTTTGTCCAACTAAAATATTAGATGGTCAGTACTAGCAAGATTTGATCAAGGCCATAGGAACAACCGGTTGCATTTAATATTTGATGTGTGGTTCGGAGGTGGCCATTGGAGACAATGGAGTCTTCTCCTTTGCCACTGGTCAGGTCAGGACAACTGTTGATATTTATATGGGAGGGATATACATGATCGTTGAATCATGAAATACATCTTGACTAATATTTTGGTTGGGATCCTGATGCAAATGAGTAGAGGAGATTCCGGTGGGCAGCGTCGCCGAGTGCTCCTATGCAATTTCGGAAAGGCTCTCACTAACTTTAGACCAGTCATAGTGGGGAGTAACTTAGGCGACACTAGCCTATGTTACTATCTCATAGTGGGAAGTAAGATAGAGTTCATAGTGAGAAGTAACATAGAGGTAGTGTGATAGATGGATCTATTTATTAGCTTGTAGACGTATTTTGTCTTGGGAAGTGTTATGTGATGTATGTTACTCTAAACATCTCTCTTCTCATTAACTACATGTCACATAAGCAGAATTATTTTGGGGTGTGTTATGTTACTACATAAGTTACTCCTGCTATGACCAGCCTTACGGATCCACCCTATCAACATCTGTTTATTCCCCACTTCATATTTTACGGATTCACCTTGTCAGCATCTATATTTGTTTTTCACACACAAAAATTGCATATTGCGTTGAACATCACACTAAAATCAAAATTGACCTAGAGCAACAAATCGGAATTGAGCTAGAATGACTAATTGAGGTTGACATAAGAACCAATCAAAACATGATTTTATTTAACCGATTTCCTACTCTGTTTGGAAGTGACTTCACATGTGGGGGCGAGTTTGACTGCTTTCGTTTGCGCTTTTACGCAGTTGAGGTTTCATTGGGCTTCTTTGATGCGAGTGACGACCGTATCCTTGTAGCCCTCCTTGATTGCGGCTTCTACTTCTATCACGTCGGCTTCCGTCATGCGAACGAGGTACCAACAGGTGGCGGGGAGGCGAATTGGCCTGCTGGGTGATTCAACCTCTCTTAGGGCGTCAGCTTGGACCCCCCTCAGAGTAATGCCATGCCCTCTCCCTAGAACTTCGTTCAGCGAGTCCTTATTTACTATCACCTGGAAAGGGTCCACGAGAAGGGTCTGAACGCAACATGGCTCGAGCGAGGTGGGTGTAGAGGAAGATAGTGGACAAGGAGGAGGATGTTGGCTGAGTGTGGTAGCAGCAAGGTGGAGAGTGTCGGTTCATATAGTCGTGCTCTGGCGGGAAAGGGCGGGATAAAGGGAAAGCATAGGAGGGAAATGGGCATGATGCAGTGGCCACTACTAATGGGCGATTTCCTAGTGGAGACCACTATTTAGGAGAAGACGAGAAGCAAACGATTAAAATTCCCCTCCTGCGCACGCAGTTTGATATGGCATGCGTTCACCCAGCCTTCGAATTAATATGGAGGCTATGTTCACTTGTTTAGCGTGCTCCAAAAATAATGAAGTCCAAGGGCAATATCACGGCTTTGCTAGACCCATATTTTGAGCCCCAGACAACACACTGATGGCCTTATTTATATAATATGGCGATCAGACCGATATGCGCATATGCTAGAGCCGCTTTAACTTAGAAGTAGAGATTTAGAATGTGGATAACCCATAAGGCCTTTAAAAAACAATTGGTATGATCTCTGCCTTTTCATTAAGAAGAAGAGAATTGGCCAGCTAACAAGGAAAACTAGCCGAAAATCTGATACAACAACGATACACACCGACACACACACCAACTTCGAGGTTGCGTAGGCGTTTCGACAACTCTGCCACCCAAGTTTCCATTGATGGCATCCTACTGATGAGTCTAAATTTGCTTTACTTTTTACCTTTAATACTCATGTAGTAGTTGTAGGATTGTCAGATTTTACTGTGTTCGCGCACCCTTTTTATTGATTTCATTAGGATCTTAACAAAGGAGGGGATTGATGACACACAAGTATAGGGGATCTATCGTAGTCCTTTCGATAAGTAAGAGTGTCGAACCCAACGAGGAGCAAAAGGAAATGATAAGCAATTTTCAGTAAGGTATTCTCTACAAGCACTGAAATTATCGGTAACAGATAGTTTTGTGATAAGGTGATTGGTAACGGGTAACAAGTAATAAAAGTAAATAAGGTGCAACAAGATGGCCCAATCCTTTTTGTAGCAAAGGACAAGCCTAGACAAAGTCTTATATAAAGGAAAACGCTCCCGAGGACACATGAGAATTATCGTCAAGCTACTTTTCATCACGCTCATATGATTCGCGTTCGGTACTTTGATAATTTGATATGTGGGTGGACCGGTGCTTGGGTACTTCCCTTACTTGGACAAGCATCCCACTTATGATTAACCCCTCTTGCAAGTATCCGCAACTACAAAAGAAGTATTAAGGTAAACCTAACCATAGCATGAAACATATGGATCCAAATCAGCTCCTTACGAAGCAACACACAAACTAGGGTTTAAGCTCCTGTCACTCTAGCAACCCATCATCTACTTATTACTTCCCAATGCCTTCCCCTAGGCCCAAACAATGGTGAAGTGTCATGTAGTCGACGTTCACATGACACCACTAGAGGAAAGACAACATACATCTCATCAAAATATCGAACGAATACCAAATTCACATGACTACTTATAGCAAGACTTCTCCCATGTCCTCAGGAACAAACGTAACTACTCACAAATCATATTCATGTTCATAATCAGAGGGGTATTAATATGCATAAAGGATCTGAACATATGATCTTCCACCAAGTAAACCAACTAGCATCAACTACAAGGAGTTATCAACACTACTAGCAACCCACAGGTACCAATGTGAGGTTTCGGGACAAAGATTGGATACAAGAGATGAACTAGGTTTGAGATGAGATGGTGCTGGTGAAGATGTTGATTGAGATTGACCCCCTCCCGATGAGAGGATCGATGGTGATGACGATGGTGGTGATTTCCCCCTCCCGGAGGGATGTTTTCCCGGCAGAATAGCTCCGCCGGAGCCCTAGATTGGTCCCGCCTCGTGGCGGCGGTGTTTCATCCCGAAATCTTGCTTATGATTTTTTCCAGGACGAAAGACTCCATATAGCCAAAGATGGGCACCGGAGGCCTGCCAGGGGGCCCATGAGACAGGGGGCGCGCCCAGGGGGGTAGGGCGCGCCCCCACCCTCGTGGATGGTGGGTGGACCCCCTCCGGTGCTTTATTTGCCCAATATTTTTTATATAATCCAAAACTGACTTCCGTGGAGTTTCAAGACTTTTGGAGTTGTGCATAATAGGTCTCTAATATCTGCTCCTTTTCCAGCCCAGAATTCCAGCTGCCGACATTCTCCCTCTTCGCGCAAACCTTGTAAAATAAGAGAGAATAGGCATAAGTATTGTGACATAATGTGTAATAACAACCCATAATGCAATAAATATCGATATAAAAGCATGATGCAAAATGGACGTACCAGGGATCTAGAGCACTAAAGAGGAGAATGCGAGTATGTAGGTGAGCATCATGTTTATTCACGTGGTGGAAGCTTGCCATAAAAATAAGCGATCAAACAGAGTAAATCCCAGTCGTAACAGTCTCCAGGAGAGAAGACATCGCCTTGTACTAGCGCGCCCGCTTGTACAAGGCTTGTACCATGTAGCGCCACCTCCCTTTGGTCAACTATTTCACCCTGATGGCTTCATATCATGAATTAGAGATACAGAGAGCCCAATAACTCCAACAGAACCAAGAATCCTAGCCTCCAGAATGGGCCCGGAGGGGGAATTGATGGAAGGGCTCTGCCACGCCATCATCTTGACCAAGGAGACTCCGACATCAACCATCATCATCATCATCATCATCATACCCTATTCATATCTTTGCAATACCAAAACCTAGGTGGAAACCTACATGTATTACTTTGATTGTTCATCCATGTTTGCCATGATTATCCTTGTGATGTTTACTATCTTTATGTCCGAGTAATAATACCCCTACTTCTCAAGGATGTGGAGGAACCCTAGTATGTTTTGGTGTTGAACACTGATAGGATAGAGAATCATCATTTGCTTGTTTGAGTTAATGTTCTTCATGAATTTTGTGTAAGGTCAACCTTGACATTTAGCCTTTATGGTCATGAAGGATGTTACTATCATTGTGATGGTGGCATGCAAAGGTAAAGAGGTGACGGTAATATCCTCCCTTCCTACCTGGAGCAATTGATAGGGGAATAACATAGAGCCGACCATTGGCCACGTCCATGGGGAACCGTTAATAATCGTTGTTGTAACATACTGTGTAGAGGAATGATGGTGACATGTGTGATATGGAGCTACACAATTAGCACGCATGTTTGTACCAGGCTCCACCTACTTATCCAACACAATAAGCGTCGCGCAATGGGAGATCACTGAGGCATGCCACGTCAGATTGATCGATTGGCTCAAAGAAAAATGACGGATCAAGGGAGCACGTGGGTTGGTGGCTTCTCCTGTTCGTTCATTGGAGATAAGAGAAAAACAGGAAAATTAATTCACCCACTCCAAGGCGTCTGAGCCCCCTTGCGCTTACTTCACCTCTAGCCTCTAGGTTCCCAAACCTGTAGCGCTGTCGTCGCCGCCGCCCCCGCGTTCGATGCACCTCCGCTGCCCGAGCAAGGAGCAGCAACTCCTCTAGCCTCATAGAACCCCACCTCACTGGCCCGAGTAGGGGTGGCACGCCTCGTACTCGCCTCCATCTAAGCACACACACACAGAGAGATGGTGATGGCTGGATCTGGCTAGGTGGCCATGGAGGAGGACGGCTTGGCCCTGCAGCTGATGCAAACCATCCATTTCTTCCCAGCGTCGCCCTATTATTCCTCCTCTCACTCCGATCTTGTCGTGGCCAACACCAACAATAGAAAGAAATCAAGCCCTTTTGTGGTATGATCTATCCCTTCCATTGTTGTTTGATCCATTTTCTTGCACCCTTTTGTGCTGCTGCTGTGAGGCGGAGAAACAGAGGAATTGTGATGTGTATATGCTATATTTCCCTTTCTGAATTTGGAGGTTGTGCAACACAGAACAATTATAAACTGATAATCTCTACATGATGCTAACAGGAGGAATAGAGGGATGTAATTTGTAAATATAGAAATGTCATGTTTTGTGAAATGGTAAACACTGAATTTCACACTTTTGATCTTGCCTGGAACTTCGGTATGTAAAGTAATCTGCTCTGGGTTTGCTGGTGTGATAACATAACTGACTGGCTCCACCTTCTCATGAAGTACGCTGAGGTTAGCTTTTGTTTTTACACGGGCCATTCTAAAAAATGGCATTATTTTCACTACAAGTCGTGCCTCTGCTGCAAGTATGTCATTGTGATTGTGCCTTTCTATCAGCCCGTTGGCTACCGCTATTGATTGTCTATGTTGGAGCAGAAGAATCCATCACATGGTCTCTAGGGCTCGTCTCACAGGGCTGCCGACATAGTGGGGGACCACTTGGGGGGGGGGGTTAATGAGTTCCTGCTTCGGTTTGAAGCTTGGTGGCTTGGATTCGGAGGTTATCTTATATCTATGTGTGTAATATTAGCACGTTCCATATGAGCTCATGGCCTGCAGCACCCCCGATGTGCTTGAGGCGTTGGGTGTCAACATCGAGTTGGGACCAGAGGTACTGGTCACGTGGATTGTCCAGTTTGGTCTTGTCCTTGCTTTTCTCGCGTTTGAGTTTTTAAATACTAGCTTGTACAGTACGTGTGTATCAATTACTAATACTCGTAGCTACCACATTGAATGCATATCATATCGAGTGGTGCCTATTGTGACCTATTATCAGATAAAACAACCCTTGGTATCAAAGTTCAGTTGATATATTTCTTGAGCAGTAATCAAAGGCATCTTTTGTTGCTTTGACTTTTCTATATGTTGGTACTGCATGTGAATCATGAGTAGAAGTAGCATGGACATCTTCCAAACTGCCGTGATGGAGCCAACCAGGATCCTCCCCTTAATGCAAATCAACGTGATGTTCGATCGTTTTGAGATGGATATATATATATATATATAGATCAGGACATTTGACTTTCATCTTTATTCCGGTATTCTTATTGGTAGAAAAGCTACACACTTCAAAGTAGGTTTCCACTAATCAAATCATGATCAACATTCACATGATTGGTCCAAATGGGCAAAAGCTAGGGCTGCATGGTGCTACATACTTCTGTTAACTAATCATACTAATGGAGTGATTGTTGGTCACAACTTATTTTTTATAATATTTATTCCAGATCTGGTAGTATATAGTTGATAGCTGTCCAACACCTCGGTTATTTGCTTATAATATAACTTTTCTTTCGGCCATGCATGAAAAGACTAGCTGTATTTCAAAAATCGAGCATTTCTCGTCTGTCTGTTCGAATTCGATTTTGGCAGTAGGGGAGGAGGTGGCTGAGGGCTCGTGCCACCCGGAAGATGATGTCAGGGAGTTTGAGCTCATTTGGATAAAGCCTGTACGGGGAATAGGGGTTGGATCATGCGCTTCGATGGACGTTGATTCCTTGCATGATGTCTGTCTATTTTGCACACATATTGAGTTACTTGTTCTCTCTGAATTCGTGTGTCCGAACTATTCATATTTAGTGTTTATGTCTAATTTCTAGAATGAACATTCATAGGTAGATAATCTAGATCTGACATGAGTTGCTCTATGGTTAGCTTCTGATGCGATTTTATTTGTAACTGTTGTTAGGCCAGACAAATAGTTGGTTCGACTTTTCTTTGAAGACCGAGTATAGGCCGGAAATGGAGGAGGATGAAATCTGTTAGCTCGATCTCATTGGCATGACTATTTTTGTCAAGGTACATATAATATATATCCTGCTTGATGTCCCCCCCCCTAGGTTTTTGTGATGTGTTTCACTTGTTGAATTCCATTTAAAAAATAAAATCAGAACATGATCAAGGTAAAAAAACAAAATAGTATCTACATCATTACTTTTTTATGTAGAATTGAAAAGTACTCCCTCTATAAACTAATAAAAGATGTTTTAGACACTTGACATAAGTGTCTAAAACGTCTTATATTACATTACAGAGGTAGTAGTTGATAATCGATGAAAAGTTGATACGTCCATTTTGCATCATATTTTCCTACTGTTATTTACAGTGTTTTTATTCAATATAACACTTTGTGGAGTAATTCTAATGTCTTTTCTCTCATAATATGCAAGGTTTACACAACGAGGGAGATTACCGGCAGCTGGAATTCTGGACCTGAAAAAGCTATGTTAGATATGCCAATTCTGCACATCTCCAAATGAGCTGAAATTTTACAGAGATTTATTTTGGAATATATAAAAAATATTGGAGAAAAGAATACCAGAGGGGGCCACCCAGGTGCCCACTAGGCACCAGGACACGCCTACCCCCTGGTGTGCCCTGGTGGGTAGTGGCCCCCCTGGCCAGCCTCCGTTGCCCATCTTCTAGTATATAAGGTCATTTTCCCTACAAAAAATAAGGAGAGGACTTTTGGGATGGAGCGCCGCCGTCTTGAGGCAGAACTTGGGCAGGAGCACTTTTGCTCTCCAGCGGAGCGATTCCATCACGGATACTTCCCTCCGGGAGGGGGAAATTGAAGCCATCGTCATCATCAACGACCCTCTCATCATGGGAGGGCCAATCTTCATCAACATCTTCAACAACACCATCTCATCTCCAAATCTTAGTTTGTATCTTGTGTTCAATCTTTGTATCAAAACCTCAGATTGGTACCTATGGGTGACTAGTAGTGTTGATTACATCTCGTAGTTGATGCTAGATGGTTTACTTGGTGGAAAATTATATGTTTAGATCCATTATGCAATTCAATACCCCTCTTGAGCATGAATATGTTTTGTGAGTAGTTACTTTTGTTCTTGAGGACATGGGAGAAGTCTTGTCATAAGTAATCATGTGAATTTGATATTCATTCGATATTTTGATGATATGTATGTTGTGATTCCCTTAGTGGTGTTATGTGAACGTCGACTACATGACACGTCACCATCCTTGGGACAAAGGGAATGCATTGTGGAGTAGTTATTAGATGATGGGTTGCTAGAGTGACAGAAGCTTAAATCCTAGTTTATGCGCTATTCCGTAAGGGGCTGATTTAGATCCATAAGTTTAATGCTTTGGTTAGATATTATCTTAATTCTTCTTTCGTAGTTGCGGATGATTATGAGAGGGGTTAATCATAAGTGGGAGGCTTGTTCAAGTAATAACATCACCCAAGCACCGATCCACCCACATATCATATTATCAAAGTAGCGAAGCAAATCAAACAAACATGATGAAAGTGACTCGATGAAATTCCCGTGTATCCTCAAGAACGCTTTGTTTACTATAAGAGACCGTTCCGGCCTGCCCTTTGCTATAAAAAGGATTGGGCTACCTTGCTGCACCTATTGTTACTATTGCTACTTATTACTTGTTACAAATTATCTTGATATCAAACTACCTGTTACCGACAATTTCAGTGCTTGCAGAAATTACCTTGTTGAAAACCGCTTGTCATTTCCTTCCGCTCCTCGTTGGGTTTGACACTCTTATCGAAAGGAATATGATACGTCTCCAACGTATCTATAATTTTTGATTGCTCCATGCTATATTATATTCTGTTTTGGACATTATTGGGCTTTATTATCCACTTTTATATTATTTTTGGGACTAACCTATTAACCGGAGGCCCAGCCCAGAATTGTTGTTTTTTTGCCTATTTTAGGGTTTCGAAGAAAAGGAATATCAAACGGAGTCCAAACGGAATGAAACCTTCAGGAACGTGATTTTTGGAATGAACAAGATCCAGGAGACTTGGACCCTACGACAAGCAACCAACAGGGAGGCCACGAGGTAGGGGGCGCACCTACCCCCCAGGCGCGCCCTCCACCCTCGTGGGCCCCCTATTGCTCCACCAACATACTTCTTCCTCCTATATATACCTACGACCCCCAAACGATCAGATACGGAGCCAAAACCCTATTTCCACTGCCGTAACTTTCTATATCCACGAGATCCCATCTTGGGGCCTGTTTCGGAGCTCCGCCGAAGGGGGCATCGATCATGGAGGGCTTCTACATCAACACCATAGCCTCTCCGATGAAGTGTGAGTAGTTTACCTCAGACCTTCAGGTCCATAGTTATTAGCTAGATGACTTCTTCTCAATTTTTGGATCTCAATACAAAGTTCTCCCCTCTCTTGTGGAGATCTATTCGATGTAATCTTCTTTTGCGGTGTGTTTGTTGAGACCGATGAATTGTGGGTTTATGATCAAGTTTATCTATGAACAATATTTGAATCTTCTTTGAATTCTTTTATGTATGATTGGTTATCTTTGCAAGTCTCTTCGAATTATCAGTTTGGTTTGGCCTACTAGATTGATCTTTCTTGTAATGGGAGAAGTGCTTAGCTTTGGGTTCAATCTTGCAGTGTCCTTTCCCAGTGACAGTAGGGGCAGCAAGGCACGTATTGTATTGTTGCCATCGAGGATAACAAGATGGGGTTTTCATCATATTGCATGAGTTTATCCCTCTACATCATGTCATCTTGCTTAAAGCGTTACTCCGTTCTCTTGAACTTAATACTCTAGATGCATGCTGGATAGCGGTCGATGTGTGGAGTAATAGTAGTAGATGCAGGCAGGAGTCGGTCTACTTGTCTCGGACGTGATGCCTATATACATGATCATACCTAGATATTCTCATAACTATGCTCAATTCTGTCAATTGCTCAACAGTAATTTGTTCACCCACCATAAAATACTTATGCTCTTGAGAGAAGCCACTAGTGAAACCTATGGCCCCTGGGTCTATATTCATCATATTAATCTTCCAACACTTAGTTATTTTCATTGCCTTTTATTTTACTTTGCATCTTTATCATAAAAATACCAAAAATATTATCTTATCATATCTATCAGATCTCACTCTCGTAAGTGACCGTGTAGGGATTGGCAACCCCTTATCGCGTTGGTTGCGCGGATTTATTTGTTTTGTGTAGGTGCGAGGGACTCACGCGTAGCCTCCTATTGGATTGATACCTTGGTTCTCAAAAACGGAGGGAAATACTTACGCTACTTTGCTGCACCACCCTTTCCTCTTCAAGGGAAAACCAACACAAGTGCTCAAGAGGTAGCAAGATGGATTTCTGGCGCCGTTGCCGGGGAGGTCTACGCAAAAGTCAACACACCAAGTACCCATCACAAACCCTTATCTCCCGCATTGCATTATTTGCCATTTGCCTCTCGTTTTCCTCTCCCCCACTTCACCCTTGCCGTTTTATTTGCCCTCTCTCTCCGTCCTCCTTCTCTTTCCCTATTTGCCTCCTTTTCCCGTTTCTTGTTTGCTCGTATGGTTGGAATAGTTGTTTATTTATTACTAAATAGAGAACCTAAGATCTATGGATCCTCATCCGCTTGCTAATCTTTTTAAGAGATCCAATTATGATGAACCAATTGCTAGTGAGTTTTGTGCACTAGATTATCTTTATGAGGTTTTGCTTGAAATTCGTGAATCTGAAAAGTGTGATGAATTACTTTATGAAGCGATTCACGATAGATCTTTGAATAAAAAGCATGATTACAATGATTTTATTATAAATTCTATTTATGTAAATTGTGCTAATAATATGCAACACCCTAAGCTTGGGGATGCTAGTTTTGCTATGTCCTCTACTTGTTGCAATGATCATGATTGGGGTGATTCTTCTTATGATCTTGAAAATTTATTTAAGCCCCATGATGAATATGAGATTGATAATATGTTTGCAATATTATTGAAAGTGGGTTTGGAAGAGTGTCAACTTTAGATCCCACATATTTTGAGAATGTTCAATCTTATGAAAATTTTGATAAAAGTGGGTTTGGAAAAGTCATGACTTTAGTTAATCCCACTATTTTGGAAGAGTGTCAACTTTGCATGCATGTGGATCATGTTGAAAACATTTTATGTGATAGCTATTTTGTTGAATTTTCTTATGATCCTACATGTAATCATTATGAGAGAGGAAAATATGGTGGTAGAAAATTTCATGTTACTAAATTTCCTCTCGTTATGTTGAGATTGCTATTGTTTCTTTCCGCTTTATTGCATATGCTAGTTTTTGCTTGCCTCAATAATTTGTTTGCCTATAAGATGCCTACGCATAGGAAGTATTTTAGACTTAGATGTGTTTGTCACATGTTTTATGATGCTCTCTTTGTGCTTCAATTCTTGCCTTTCATGTGAGCATCATTGAAATATTATGCCTAGCTATAAGGCTTTAAAGAAAAGCGCTTGTTGGGAGACAACCCAATATTTTTCCTTGATGTTATTAAATAAATAATTTGTCTAGCCTCTGTTTTGGTTGTGTTTTTTGTGTTAAATTAGTGTTTGTGCCAAGTAGAACCTTGGGAAGACTTGGGGAAAGTCTTGTTAATCTTGCTGTAAAAAACAGAAACTTTAGCGCTCATGAGAACTGCTGCCATTTTTATTTGGAAAGTGATATTTAGTTAATTCTTTTTTAAGATGATTAATAGATAAATTTCTCACGTACAGAAATTTATTTTAGAATTTTTGGGGTTCCAGATCTTGCGCTAGCTACATATTACTACAGACTGTTCTGTTTTTGACAGATTCTGTTTTTCGTGTGTTATTTGCTTATTTTGATGAATCTATGGCTAGTAAAATAGTTTATAAACCATAGAGAAGTTGGAATAAAGTAGGTTTAACACCAATATAAATAAAGAATGAGTTCATTACAGTACCTTGAAGTGGTCTTTTGTTTTCTTTCGCTAACGGAGCTCACGAGATTTTCTACTTTAAGTTTTGTGTTGTGAAGTTTTCAAGTTTTGGGTAAAGATTTGATGGATTATGGAACAAGGAGTGGCAAGAGCCTAAGCTTGGGGATTCCCATGGCACCCCCAAGATAATCTAAGGACACCTAAAAGCCAAAGCTTGGGGATGCCCCGGAAGGCATCCCCTCTTTCGTCTACTTCTATCGGTAACTTTACTTGGAGCTATATTTTTATTCACCACATGATATGTGTTTTGCTTGGAGCGTCTTGTATGATTTGAGTCTTTGCCTTTTAATTTACCACAATCATCTTTGCTGTACACACCTGTTGAGAGAGACACACATGATTCGGAAATTATTAGAATACTCTATGTGTTTCACTTATATCTTTTGAGTTATATAGTTTTGCTCTAGTGCTTCACTTATATCTTTTAGAGCACGATGGTGGATTTGTTTTATAGAAACTATTGATCTCTCATGATTCGCTTAGATTATTTTGAGAGTCTTAAATAGCATGGTAATTTTCTTAAATAATCCTAATATGCTAGGTATACAAGATTAGTAATAAAATTATCTTATGAGTGTGTTGAATACTATGAGAAGTTTGATACTTGATAATTGTTTTGAGATATGGAGATGGTGATATTAGAGTCATGCTAGTTGAGTAGTTGTGAATTTGAGAAATACTTGTGTTAAAGTTTGTGATTCCCGAAGCATGCACGTATGGTGATCCCTTATATGATGAAGTCGGAACATGATTTATTTATTGATTGTCTTCCTTATGAGTGGCGGTCGGGGACGAGCGATGGTCTTTTCCTACCAATCTATCCCCCTAGGAGCATGCGCATAATAGTTTGCTTTGATAACTTGTAGATTTTTGCAATAAGTATGTGAGTTCTTTATGACTAATGTTGAGTCCATGGATTATACGCACTCTCACCCTTCCACCATTGCTAGCCTCTCTAATACCGTGCACCTTTCGCCGGTATCATACACCCACCATATACCTTCCTCAAAACAGCCACCATACCTACCTATCATGGCATTTCCAGAGCCATTCCGAGATATATTGCCATGCAACTTTCCACCGTTCCGTTTACTATGACACGCTCCATCATTGTCATATTGCTTTGCATGATCATGTAGTTGACATTGTATTTGTGGCAAAGCCACCGTTCATAATTCTTTCATACATGTCACTCTTGATTCATTGCATATCCCGGTACACCGCCGGAGGCATTCATATAGAGTCATATCTTGTTCTAAGTATCGAGTTGTAATTCTTGAGTTGTAAGAAAATAAAAGTGTGATGATCATCATTATTAGAGCATTGTCCCAAGTGAGGAAAGGATGATGGAGACTATGATTCCCCCACAAGTCGGGATGAGACTCCGGACGAAAAATAAAATAAAAAAGAGGCCATAAAAAAAGTGAAAGGCCCAAATAAAAAAATGAGAGAAAAAGAGAGAAGGGACAATGCTACTATCCTTTTACCACACTTGTGCTTCAAAGTAGCACCATGATCTTCATGATAGAGAGTCTCCTATGATATCACTTTCATATACTAGTGGGAATTTTTCATTATAGAACTTGGCTTGTATATTCCAATGATGGGCTTCCTCAAAATTCCCTAGGTCTTCGTGAGCAAGCGAGTTGAATGCACACCCACTTAGTTTCTTTTGTTGAGCTTTCATATACTTATAGCTCTAGTGCATCCGTTGCATGGCAATCCCTACTCACTCACATTGATATCTATTGATGGGCATCTCCATAGCCCGTTGATACGCCTAGTTGATGTGAGACTATCTTCTCCCTTTTTGTCTTCTCCACAACCACCATTCTATTCCACCTATAGTGCTATATCCATGGCTCACGCTCATGTATTGCTTGAAGATTGAAAAAGTTTGAGAATGTCAAAAGTATGAAACAATTGCTTGGCTTGTCATCAGGGTTGTGCATGATTTAAATACTTTGTGTGGTGAAGATAGAGCATAGCCAGACTATATGATTTTGTAGGGATAACTTTCTTTGGCCATGTTATTTTGAAGAGACATAATTGCTTAGTTAGTATGCTTGAAGTATTATTATTTCCATGTCAATATTAAATTTTTGTCTTGAATCTTTCGGATCTAAATATTCATACCACAATTAAGAAGAATTACATTGAAATTATACCAAGTAGCATTCCACATCAAAAATTCTGTTTTTATCATTTACCTACTCGAGGACGAGCAGGAATTAAGCTTGGGGATGCTTGATGCGTCTCCAACGTATCTATAATTTTTGATTGCTCCATGCTATATTATATTCTGTTTTGGACATTATTGGGCTTTATTATCCACTTTTATATTATTTTTGGGACTAACCTATTAACCGGAGGCCCAGCCCAGAATTACTGTTTTTTTGCCTATTTTAGGGTTTCGAAGAAAAGGAATATCAAACGGAGTCCAAACGGAATGAAACCTTCGAGAATGTGATTTTTGGAACGAACAAGATCCAGGAGACTTGGACCCTACGTCAAGCAACCAACAGGGAGGCCATGAGGTAGGGGGGTGCGCCTACCCCCCCAGGCGCGCCCTCCACCCTCGTGGGCCCCTTGTTGCTCCACAGACGTACTTTTTCCTCCTATATATACCTACGTACCCCCAAACGATCAGATACGGAGCCAAAACCCTATTTCCACCGCCGTAACTTTTTGTATCCACGAGATCCCATCTTGGGGCCTGTTTTGGAGCTCCGCCGGAGGGGGCATCGATCACGGAGGGCTTCTACATCAACACCATAGCCTCTCCGATGAAGTGTGAGTAGTTTACCTCAGACCTTCAGGTCCATAGTTATTAGCTAGATGGCTTCTTCTCACTTTTTGGATCTCAATACAAAGTTCTCCCCCTCTCTTGTGGAGATCTATTCGATGTAATCTTCTTTTGTGGTGTGTTTGTTGAGACCGATGAATTGTGGGTTTATGATCAAGTTTATCTATGAACAATATTTGAATCTTCTCTGAATTCTTTTATGTATGATTGGTTATCTTTGCAAGTCTCTTCGAAATATCAGTTTGGTTTGGCCTACTAGATTGATCTTTCTTGCAATGGGAGAAGTGCTTAGCTTTGGGTTCAATCTTGCGGTGTCCTTTCCAAATGACAGTAGGGGCAGCAAGGCACGTATTGTATTGTTGCCATCGAGGATAACAAGATGGGGTTTTCATCATATTGCATGAGTTTATCCCTCTACATCATGTCATCTTGCTTAAAGCGTTACTCTATTCTCTTGAACTTAATACTCTAGATGCATGCTGGATAGCGGTCGATGTGTGGAGTAATAGTAGTAGATGCAGGCAGGAGTCGGTCTACTTGTCTCGGACTTGATGCCTATATACATGATCATACCTAGATATTCTCATAACTATGCTCAATTCTGTCAATTGCTCAACAGTAATTTGTTCACCCACCGTAAAATACTTATGCTCTTGAGAGAAGCCACTAGTGAAACCTATGGCCCCCGGGTCTATCTTCATCATATTAATCTTCCAACACTTAGTTATTTTCATTGCCTTTTATTTTACTTTGCATCTTTATCATAAAAATACCAACAATATTATCTTATCATATCTATCAGATCTCACTCTCGTAAGTGACCGTGTAGGGATTGACAACCCCTTATCGCGTTGGTTGTGAGGATTTATTTGTTTTGTGTAGGTGAGAGGGACTCGCACGTAGCCTCCTACTGGATTGATACCTTGGTTCTCAAAAACTGAGGGAAATACTTACGCTACTTTGCTGCACCACCCTTTCCTCTTCAAGGGAAAACCAACGCAAGTGCTCAAGAGGTAGCAGAATACGATTGATCCCCTATACTTGTGGGTCATCAAGACTCTTTTCTGGCATCATTGCCGAGGAGTGAAGTGCCTTTGGTAAGTAGAATTTGGTAAGGACAAATTTATATTACGTGCTGAAATTTACTGTCACTTGTTACTATAGAAAGCAATCCTTTGAGGGGGTTGTTCGGGGTATCTTCACCTCGACGGAGACACAAAGAGTTGCTCCTCAACCTACTACACCTACTGAAAATATTGGTTATGAGATTCCTTCGGGTATGATAGAGAAACTGCTAGCTAATACTTATGTAGGAGATGGAACACTACATCCTGATATGCACTTGATCTATGTGGATGAAGTTTGTGGATTATTTAAGCTTGTAGGTTTACCCGCAGATGAAGTTAAGAAGAAGGTTTTCCCTTTATCTTTGGGGGAAAGGCCTTGACATGGTACAGGCTATGTGATGATATTGGAGCTTGGGACTAGAATCGATTGAAATTGGAATTTCATCAAAAGTTTTATCATATGCATCTAGTTCATCGTGATCGGAATTACATATACAATTTTTGGCCTCGTGAAGGAGAAAGTATCACTCAATCTTGGAGGAGGCTTAAATACATGATGTATACATGCCCAAATCATGAGCTCTCGAGGGAAATTATCTTACATAATTTTTATGCTCGGTTTTCTCATGATAATCAAATCATGCTCGATTCTTCTTTGACTCGCTCTTTTATGAAGAAAACTATTGAATTCAGATGGAATCTTCTAGAAAGAATTAAATGCAACTCTAAATATTGGGAACTCGACAAAGGTAATGAGTTAGATATAACTCTTAAGTTTGATTGTGTTAAATCTTGTATGGATACCGATGCTTTTCACAAGTTTAGCACTAAATTTGGATTTGACTCTGATATAGTAGCCTCTTTTTGTGAATTATTTGCTACTCATGTTGATCTCGTTAAGGAGAAATGGTTTAAATTTCACCCACCTATTAAAGAAAAGACTGAGGAGCCAGTTATAATTAAAGATGAAACTATCATTTACAATGCTAATCCAATTGTGCCTACTGCTTATCTTGAAAAACCACCTTTCACTGTTAGGATAAAGGAACATACTAAGGTTTCAACCATGGTTAACAAAAGTAATATTAGAGCACCTAGACCCTCTGAACAAATTAAAGCAGAACCTAGTATTGCTATGGTTAAAGGTCTCTTGGTTTATAGTATTGATGGGCATGCTATTTATTTCTGTGATGAAGCTGCTAGAATTGCTAAACCCGATACTAAAGATAAGAATAAACCCGTTATTGGCATGCCTATTATCTCAGTTAAAATAGGAGATCATTGTTATCATGGTTTATGTGATATGGGTGCTAGTGTCAGTGCTATCCCTTTTACTTTATACCAAGAAATTATGAATGATATTGCATCTGCTGAAATAGAAGACAATGATGTTACTATTAAGCCTGCTAATAGAGACACTATCACACCACTTGGGATTGTTAGAGATGTTGAAGTCTTGTGTGGGAAGATAAAATATCCCACTGATTTTCTAGTTCTTGGTTCTCCACAAGATGATTTTTGTCCCATTATATTTGGTAGACCTTTCTTGAACATTGTTAATGCTACGATAGATCGCAAGAAAGAAACCGTCAGTGTTAATTTTGGTGATGTATCTCATGAGTTTAATTTCTCTAAGTTTTGTTGGCACCCTCATGATAAAGAATTGCCTAGTAAGGATGAAATAATTGTTCTTGCTTCTATTGCCGTACCCCCTACTGATCCGTTAGAACAATATTTATTAGACCATGAAAATGACATGCACTTCCATGAAAGAAAAATGAAATAGGTAGGACGTTATTTGATCAACAACCTATTCTTAAACATATTTTCCCTGTTGAAACTCTAGGGGGCCCTCCTCCACCTAAGGGTGACTCTATGTTTGAATTAAAACAATTACCTAATACTTTGAAATATGCTTATCTTGATGAAAAGAAGATATATACTGTTATTATTAGTGCTAACCTTACAGAGCATGAAGAAAAGAGATTATTAAAAACTCTGAGGAAGCACCGAGTTGCTATTGGATATACTCTTGCTGATCTTAAGGGCATCAGTCCCACTCTCTGTCAACACAAGATTAATATGGAACCCGATGCTAAACCGATTGTTGATCATCAACGACGATTAAATCCTAAGATGAAAGAAGTGGTAATAACTGAAATACAGAAGCTTATGGAAGCAGGTATAAATTATCCTATAGCTGATAGTAGATCGGTAAGTCCTATTCATCGTGTCCCTAAGAAAGGAGCCATTACTGTTGTTCCTAATGATAAAAATGAACTTATCCCACAGGGAATCATGACTGGTTATAGAATGGTAATTGATTTCAGAAAATTAACAAAGCCACTAGGAAAGTGATACGTCTCCAACGTATCTATAATTTATGAAGTATTCATGCTGTTATTTTATCATTCTTGGATGTTTTACAATCATTTTATAGAAACTTTATATCATTTTTTTGGGACTAACATATTGACCCAGTGCCCAGTGCTAGTTGCTGTTTTTTGCTTGTTTTTACATCGCAGGAAATCAATATCAAACGGAGTCCAAACACCGTGAAACTTTTTGTGGATTTTTTATGGACCAGAAGACCACCAATGGGCCAGAGAAGCACCTGGGGGGATGCCCCAAGGGGGGCACAACCCACCAGGGCACGCCTGGGGGCCCAGGCGAGCCCAGGTGGGTTGTTCCCACCTCAGTGGCCTCCTGCACCCCCTCTCTACCCTACAAATTCCCAAATATTTCGAAAACCCTTGGGGTTAACCTAGATCAGAAGTTCCACCGCCGCAAGGCTCTGTAGCCACCGAAAACCAATCTAGACCCCGTTCTGGCACCCTGCCGGAGGGGGGAATCATCTCCGGTGGCCATCTTCATCATCCCGGCGGCCACCACGATGAGGAGGGAGTAGTCCACCCTCGGGGCTGAGGGTTTGTACCAGTAGCTATGTGTTTAATATCTCTCTCTCTCATGTTCTTGATATGTCATGATCTTGATGTATCGCGGGCTTTGTTAATATAGTAGAATCAGATGGTGTTTTCCCCTCTTTATCTTGTTGTGATGAATTGAGTTTTCCCTTTGAGGTTTCGTTTTATCGGATTGAATACTTTTATGGATTTGAGAGCACTTGATATATGTCTTTCATATGAATACTCGTGGTGACAATGGGGTATAGTATTGATTCACTTGATATATGTTTTGGCACTCAACTCGCGGATTCCCAGGTGACATTGGGGTAATCTATGCATAGGGTTGATGCATGTTCTTGCCTTTGTTTCTACGGTAGAAATCTTGGGGCACTCTTTGAAGTTCTATGTGTTGGATTGAGTATTATGAATATGGATTTGCTTTGGAGTTATTTAGTACGAACTCTAGGATAGATCGAATGGAAAGAATAGCTTTGTGTTATTTTAATACGAACTCTTGAATAGATCGATCGGAAAGAATAGCTTTCAGGTGGTTTCGTACCCTACAAACAATTTATTCTTATGTTCTCCGCTAGATAGGAACTTTGGAGTGATTCTTCATCGCACTTTGAGGGGTGGTTATATGATCCAATTATATTAGCATTGTTGAGAGGTTGCACTAGCGAAAGTATGGATCCTAGGCCTCATTTTCAAGCATTGCAATACCGTTTTTGTGCCCGTTTACTATTTGCTACCTTGATGTTTTTATTTATTCAAATTATAAAAATATATCTCTACCATCAATATTACACTTTTATCACCATCTCTTCACCGAACTAGTGCACCTATACAATTGGCCATTGTATTAGGTGTGTTGGGGACACAAGAGATTTCTTGTATTTGGTTGCAGGGTTGTTTGAGAGAGACCATCTTCATCCTACGCCTCCCACGGATTGATAAACCTTAGGTCACCCACTTGAGGGAATATTGCTACTGTCCTACAACACTCTTTGCTTGGAGGCCCAACACGAGTCTACAAGAATAAATTGCGTAGTAGACATCAGAAAGATCATTACCCTTTGCTATTTATTGATCAAATGTTAGAAAGATTATCTAAGCACACACACTTTTGCTTTCTTGATGGATATTCTGGTTTCTCTCAAATACCTGTATCGCAACCTGATCAAGAGAAAACCACTTTTACTTGCCCTTTTGGAACTTATGCTTATAGACGTATGCCTTTTGGTTTATGCAATGCACCTGCTACCTTTCAGAGATGTATGATAGCTATATTCTCTAACTTTTGTGAAAAGATTGTTGAGGTTTTCATGGATGATTTTTCTATTTACAAAACTTGTTTTGATGATTGCTTAAGCAACCTTGATCGAGTTTTGCAGAGATGTGAACAAACTAATCATGTCTTGAACTGGGAGAAGTGCCCTTTTATGGTGAACGGAGGCATTATCTTGGGGCACAAAATTTCTGGATGAGAATTGAGGTGGATAAAGCTAAAGTTGATGCAATTAAGAAAATGTCGTGTCCTAAAGATATTAAAGGTATAAGAAGTTTTGTTGCTCATGCTGGTTTCTATAGGAGATTCATTGAAGACTTCTCTAAAATTCCTAGGTCTCTTACCAATCTCTTGCAAAAGGATGTTCCATTTGTTTTTTATGATGATTGTGTAGAAGCCTTTGAAACACTTAGGAAAGCCTTAACTTCTGCACCTATTGTCCAACCACCTGATTGGAACTTACCCTTTGAAATTATGTGTGATGCTAGTGATTATGTTGTTGGTGCTGTTCTAGGACAAAGAATTGATAAGAAATTAAATGTTATTCATTATGCTAATAAGACTCTAGACAATGCTCAAATAAATTATGCTACTACTGAGAAATAATTTCTAGCAGTAGTGTTTGCTTGTGATAAATTCAGATCTTACATAGTTGACTCTAAAGTGATTGTTCACACTGATCATGCTGCTATTAAATACCTTATGGAAAAGAAAGATGCTAAGCCTAGACTTGTTAGGTGGGTTCTTTTGCTACAAGAATTTGACTTGCATATTACTGATAGGAAGGGAGTTGAGAATCCCGTAGCTGATAACTTGTCTAGGTTAGAAAATATCATTGATGACCCACTACCTATTGATGATAGCTTCCCCGATGAAAAACTAGCTGTCATAAATGCTTCTCATAATACTCCTTGGTATGCAGACTATGCTAATTATATTGTTGCTAAATTTGTACCACCTAGATTCACTTACCAACAAAAGAAAACAATTCTTCGATTTAAGACATTACTTTTGAGATGAACCACATCTTTATAAAGGAGTAGATGGTATTATTAGACGTCGTATACCTGAGCATGAATAGGAACAAATCCTACATAAATTTCACTCCGAAGCCTATGGAGGACATCATGCGGGAGATAGAACTGCACATAAGGTACTACAATATGGTTTTTTTGGGCCTACTCTTTTCGAGGATGCTCGTAAGTTTGTTTTATCTTGTGATGAATGTTAAATAATATGTAATATTGGTAGACGTCAGGAAATGCCTATGAATTATTCACTTGTTATTGAACCATTTGATGTTTGGGGCTTTGATTATATGGGACCTTTTCCTTCCTCTAATGGGTATACACATATTTTGGTTGTTGTTGATTATGTCACTAAGTGGGTAGAAGCTATTCCAACTAGCAGTGCTGATCATAAAACCTCCATTAAAATGCTTAAAGAAGTTATTTTCCAAGGTTTGGAGTCCCTAGATATTTAATGACTGAAGGTGGTTCACATTTTATTCATGGTGCTTTCCGTAAATTGCTTGCTAAATATGATGTCAACCATAGAATTACATCCCCTTATCATCCTCAATCTAGTTGACAAGTTGAACTGAGCAATAGAGAAATAAAATTAATGTTGCAAAAGACTGTCAACAGATCTAGGAAAAATTGGTCTACTTGATGATGCATTTTGTGCTTATAGAACAACTTATAAAAATCCAATGGGTATGTCTCCAATAAAATGGTATACGAAAAAGCTTGTCATTTGCCTCTTGAGTTAGAATATAAAGCATATTGGGCAATTAAAGAACTCAATTATGACTTCAAACTTGCCGGCGGAAAGAGGTTATTTGATATTAGCTCACTAGATGAATTGGGAACCCAAGCCTATGAAAATGCCAAACTATTCAAAGAAAAAGTCAAAATATGGCACGAAAAAAGAATCCAAAAGCATGAATTCAAAGTGGGTGAGTATGTTCTATTATACAATTCTCATTTTAGATTTTTTGCAGGAAAACTTCTCTCCAAGTGGGAAGGACCATATATCATTGAAGAAGTTTATCGCTCTGGGCTATTAAGATCAACAATGCCGAAGACACTAATCCGAAGGTGGTCAATGGACAAAGAATTAAGCATTATATTTCAGATACACCTATTAATGTTGAAACTAACATTATTCAAACCATGACACCGGAGGAATACATAAAAGAGATCTTTCAGAACAGTCCAGAACCCTGAAAAGGAAGAGGTACGTGATACGGTAAGTAAACCGACTCCAAAAATTCTACAAAAATATTTTTTGTCAGTTTTGGAATATTAAGAAAAAAATAAGAAACACCTGAGAAGGCAACCCAGGTGCCCACTAGGCACCAGGGTGCGCCTGCCCCTCCTAGCTCGCCCTGGTGGGTAGTGGGTCCCTCGGGAACCTTCCCGACTCCGTTTTCGTATGGTGTACTTGTTTCCCAAGATAAAAATTCTTTATATATACCACCGGATGATTTGAACACTGCATCGCAGAAATATCATGTGTTCTTGTTTTGTGTTGTTTTCTATCAGATCTAGATCGCCATGGCTTCAACAAGCTCTTTCAAGGACAAGTTATACAAGAAGGTCATCAACCCCTACCTACCGGAGGTGATGAAGAATGCTCAAGCCATTGAGATGCATGAGAGGGTGCTCCACATCCGGGATGTTCAAGGGCCCAAGAAGACGGGAAGCGTGGAGGCCAGGCTCGAAGCAGTGGAGCAGGAGATCTTCAAGTGCCAAGGGATGGTGGAGTGTGGACTCAGTGCCAACTACTCCATGATCACGGAATTCACGAGTGATCACAAGGTGGATGGCCAGTCCATGAAGGACATCGTCTTCAGCTTCAAAGAACAAATCAATTATCAGCAAGGCCAAATATATGATCTTGAAAATCAAAATTTTGAGTATGAAGCAAGGTTCAAAGGTATGAGTTTAGCTACAAGTTTCAGGATTCAGGAGCCTTGTGCATCCTCTTATGATGGTGAACCCCTGCCATGGAAGAAGGAGGACAAGCCTATCACCTCGTCACCACCACCATCACCGAAGAAGGAGACTTAAGCACACGGGGATAGGCACTCCCCTTGGCTTGTGCCAAGCTTGGGGGAGGTGCCCGGTATCGTATCACCATCACTTTTATTATCTTTACCTATCTTAGTTCAAGCCTTAGTTATTGCGTGATTTAGTAGAATAAAAGTTTAATATGATCTTTTTTCGAGTGCCAGTTTTATGATCTATCCATCCATGTATTCGAGTTGAGAGTTATACAATAAAGTTTAGTTTGAGTTTTTGCTTCTTTACTTTTATGTTTCAATCAAAATAAAGAAAATGATGAAAAAAGGTCATATGCTAATCTTATAGAAAGTAATGACATTACATAAGGAAAAGTATAAGTGGTAAAATCTATTGAAAGTTGACAAACATAGCATTTGAAAATGATGCAATTCATGAAAGTATTAATAAGGGAAGAGAATATTCACATGCAAATATACTATCTTGGACATATTTTATAATTATGAGCCCCCATTAGTATTTTATGTCAAATTGTTGATGTTGGACAAGGAAGACAACGTATTGATTTATGTTTGTTCATATTCACATAGAAGTTATATTGTCATAGATCCTCCAACATGTGGTGCTTGCCCAATATATTTGCTAGCCAAAAATCCACACCAAGTAGAGATACTACTTGTGCATCCAAAAACCTTAAACCCAATTTCATGTTATGAGAGTCTACTATACCCACCTATGGATTGAATAAGATCCTTCAAGTAAGTTGTCATGGGTGCATAAAGCAATAAAAATTGCTACTAAATATGTTTGATCTTTTATTGTAAAGGAAAATAAGCATTGTACAAACTTGTGATGGCAAAGTAATAAAAGTGACGGACTGCGTAATAAAGGTTGCTATCATAAGGGGCAATATAACATGACGTTCTTTTACATTAAGAGATTGTGCATCCAAAACCAAAAAGCGCATGACAACCACTGCTTTCCTATGCGAAGGGCCTGTCTTTTACTTTTATGCATTTACTTTTTATGCAAGAGTCAAACGTGTTCTCCTCTATTCCTTTTTATTTTTATCTTTTGCAAGCATCATGTGGTGGGGAAAGATCTAGGCACATATATCCAGTTGGATATGAGTGATCATGAGTTATTATTGTTGACATCACCCTTGAGGTGAATAAGCTGGGAGGCGAAACTATAAGCACCTATCTTTCTATGTGTCTGGCTGAAGCCTTTTGCTCCATATATGTGGTGTGAGTGTTAGCAATCATAGAAGACTAAATGATGGTTGAGTATGTGGACTTGCTAAAAGCTCTGACATGAGACCCTTCCTGAAAATATGATGAATTGCAATTGCATTGTTGACTGAGAACATAGTTTGTTAGTTTTTAATAAAGTTTATGCTTTATACTTCGATGTTGTGATGAATTGTTACTTGCTCATGAGAAGTTTTATGATAAAGTTTATTGTTGTTATAGTAATGATCATGATGCTACTATGCCCGTATTTTGTTTTATCGACACCTGATGTCTACTACGCAACCTTCTTCTTGTAGACTCGTGTTGGGCCTCCAAGCGCAGCCCTCAAGTGGATGACCTAAGGTTTATCAATCCGTGGGAGGCGTAGGATGAAGATGGTATCTCTCAAACAACCCTGCAACCAAATAACAAAGAGTCTCTTGTGTCCCCAACACACCCAATACAATGGTAAATTGTATAGGTGCACTAGTTCGGCGAAGACATGGCGATACAAGTGTAATACAGATAGTAGATATAGGTTTTATAATCTAAAAATATAAAAGCAGAAAGGTAGAAAGTAGTAAAAGTGAGCAAAAACGGTATTGCAATGCTTGAAAACAAGGCCTAGGGTTCATACTTCCACGAGTGCAGAGTCTCTCAACAATGATAACATAATTAAATCATATGACAATCCCTCAACGTGTGACAAAGAGTCACTCCAAAGTTCCTATCACGGAGAACATAAAAAACAAATCTTGTAGGCTATGAAACCACCTCAAAGTTATTCTTCCTGATCAATCTTTTGAGTTATTCCTGTAAGTGTCACAAACAACCCCAGAGTTCGTACTAAAATAACACCATATGATACACATCAATCAACCCTAATGTCGCCTAGGTACTCCAATGTCACCACAACTATCCGTGGGTCAATTATAAGATATGCATCAAACAACTTCAGATTCATAATATTCAATCCAACACAAAGAACCTCAAAGAGTGTCCCAAGATTTCTACCGGAGAAACAAGGATGAAATCTGTTGGGGAACGTAGTAATTTCAAAAAAAATCCTATGCACACGAAGGATCATAGTGATGCATAGAAATGAGAGGGAAGAGTGTGTCCACGTACCCTCGTAGACCGAATACGGCAGCGTTAGCACAACGCGGTTGATGTAGTCATACGTCTTCACGATTCAACCGATCCAAGTACCGAACGCACGACACCTCCGAGTTCTCCACATGTTCAACTCGATGACGTCTCGCGAGCTCCGATCCAGCAAAGCTTCACAGGAGAGTTTCGTCAGCATGACGGCGTGGTGACGGTGATGATGATGCTACCGACACAGGGCTTCGCCTAAGCACCACCACGATATGATCGAGGTGGATTATGGTGGAGGGGGGGCACTGCACATGGCTAAGAGATCAATGATCAATTGTTGTGTCTATGGAGTGCCCCTGCCCCGTATATAAAGGAGCAAGGGGGAGGAGGCGGCCGGCCAGGAAGAGGCGCGCCAAGGGGAGTCCTACTCCCACCGGGAGTAGGATTCCCCCTTTTCCAACTTGGAGTAGGAGAGGGAAGGAAGAGGAAGGAGGGAGGAAGGAAAGGGGGGTCGCCTCCCCTCCCAATTCGGATTGGGCTTGGGGGGCGCCACCTCCGTTGCTCCTTTCCCCTCCATTCCACTAAAGCCCAATAAGGCCCATATACCTCCCGGGGGGTTCCGATAACCTCCCGGTGTTCCGGTATATTCCCGATCTCACCCGGAACCATTCCGATATCCAAATATAGTCGTCCCATATATCGATCTTTATGTCTTGATCATTTCGAGACTCCTCGTCATGTCCGTGATCATATCCGGGACTCCGAACTACCTTCGGTACATCAAAACACAAAAACTCATAATACCGATCGTCACCGAACTTTAAGCGTGCGGACCCTACGGGTTCGAGAACTATGTAGACATGACCGAGACATGTCTCCGGTCAATAACCAATAGCGGAAACTGGATGCTAATATTGGTTCCTACATATTCTACGAAGATCTTTATCGGTCAAACCGCATAACAACATACGTTGTTCTTTGTCATCAGTATGTTACTTGCGCGAGATTCGATTGTCGGTATCTCAATACCTACTTCAATCCCGTTACCCGCAAGTCTCTTTACTCGTTCCGTAATGCATCATCCCGCAACTAACTCATTAGTTACAATGCTTGCAAGGCTTATAGTGATGTGCATTACCGAGTGGGCCCAGAGATACCTCTCCGACAATCGGAGTGACAAATCCTAATCTCGAAATATGCCAACTCAACAAGTACCTTCGGAGACACCTGTAGAGCACCTTTATAATCACCCAGTTATGTTGTGACGTTTGGTAGCACACAAAGTGTTCCTCTGGTAAACGGGAGTTGCATAATCTCATAGTCATAGGAACATGTATAAGTCATGAAGAAAGCAATAGCAACATACTAAACAATCAAGTGCTAAGCTAACAGAATGGGTCATGTCAATCACATCATTCTCCTAATGATGTGATCCCGTTAATCAAATGACAACAAATGTCTATGGTTAGGAAACATAACCATCTTTGATAAATGAGCTAGTCAAGTAGAGGCATACTAGTGACACTCTGTTTGTCTATGTATTCACACATGTATCATGTTTCCGGTTAATACAATTCAAGCATGAATAATAAACATTTATCATGATATAAGGAAATAAATAATAACTTTATTATTGCCTCTAGAGCATATTTCCTTCAGTCCCCCACTTACACTAGAGTCAATAATCTAGATTAGACAGTAATGATTCTAGCACCCATGGAGCCTTGGTGCTGATCATGTTTTGCTCGTGGAAGAGGCTTAGTCAACGGGTCTGCAACATTCAGATCCGTATGTATCTTGCAAATCTCTATGTCTCCCACCTGGACTTGATCCCGGATGGATTTGAAGCGTCACTTGATGTGCTTGGTTCTCTTATGAAATCTGGATTCCTTTGCCAAGGCAATTGCACCAGTATTGTCACAAAAGATTTTCATTGGACCCGATGCACTAGGTACGACACCTAGATCGGATATGAACTCCTTCATCCAGACTCTTTCGTTCGCTGCTTCGGAAGTAGCAATGTACTCCGCTTCACATGTAGATCCCGCCACGACGCTCTATTTAGAACTTCTCCAACTGACAGCTCCACCGTTCAATATGAACATGTATCCGGTTTGCGATTTAGAATCGTCCGGATCAGTGTCAAAGCTTGCATCAACGTAACCATTTACGATGAGCTCTTTGTCACCTCCATAAACGAGAAACATATCCTTAGTCCTTTTCAGGTATTTTAGGATGCTCTTGACTGCTGTCCAGTGATCCACTCCTGGATTACTTTGGTACCTCCCTGCTAAACTAATAGCAAGGCACACATCAGGTCTGGTACACAACATTGCATACATGATAGAGCCTATGGCTGAAGCATAGGGAACATCTTTCATTTTTCTCTCTATCTTCTGCAGTGGTCGGGCATTTGAGTCTTACTCAGCTTCACACCTTGTAACACAGGCAAGAACCCTTTCTTTGCCTGATCCATTTTGAACTTCTTCAAAACTTTGTCAAGGTATGTGCTTTGTGAAAGTCCAATTAAGCGTCTTAATCTATCTCTATAGATCTTGATGCCCAATATGTAAGCAGCTTCACCGAGGTCTTTCATTGAAAAAATCTTATTCAAATATCCTTTTATGCTATCCAGAAATTCTATATCATTTCTAATCAATAATATGTCATCCACATATAATATTAGAAATGCTACAGAGCTCCCACTCACTTTCTTGTAAATACATGCTTCTCCAAAAGTCTGTATAAAACCATATGCTTTGATCACACTATCAAAACGTTTGTTCCAACTCCAAGAGGCTTGCACCAGTCCATAAATGGATCGCTGGAGCTTGCACACTTTGTTAGCACCTTTTGGATCGATAAAACCTTCAGGTTGCATCATATACAACTCTTCTTCCAGAAATCCATTCAGGAATGCAGTCTTTACATCCATTTACCAAATTTCATAATCATAAAATGCGACAATAGCTAACATGATTCGGACGGACTTAAGCATCGCTACTGGTGAGAAGGTCTCATCGTAGTCAACTCCTTGAACTTGTCGAAAACCTTTCGCAACATGTCGAGCTTTGTAGACAGTAACATTACCATCAGTGTCTGTCTTCTTCTTGAAGACCCATTTATTTTCGATGGCCTGCCGATCATCGGGCAAGTCAACCAAAGTCCACACTTTGTTCTCATACATGGATCCCATCTCAGATTTCATGGCCTCAAGCCATTTTGTGGAATCTGGGCTCATCATCGCTTCCTCATAGTTTGTAGGTTCGTCATGGTCAACTAACATGACCTCCAGAATAGGATTATCGTACCACTCCAGTGCAGATCTTGTTCTGGTTAACCTATGAGGTTCGGTAGTAACTTGATCTGAAGTTTCATGATCATCATCATTAGCTTCCTCACTAATTGGTGTAGGTGTCACATGAACTGGTTTCTATGATGAACTACTTTCCAATAAGGGAGCATGTACAGTTACCTCATCAAGTTCTACTTTCCTCCCACTCACTTATTTCGAGAGAAACTCCTTCTCTAGAAAGGATCCATTCTGAGCAACGTATGTATTGCCTTCGGATCTGTGATAGAAGGTGTACCCAACAGTTTCCTTTGCGTATCCTATGAAGACACATTTCTCCGATTTGGGTTCGAGCTTATCAGGTTGAAGCTTTTTCACATAAGCATCGCAGCCCCAAACTTTAAGAAACGACAACTTTGGTTTCTTGCCAAACCATAGTTCATAAGGCATCGTCTCAATGGATTTTGATGGTGCCCTATTTAACGTGAATGCAGCCGTCTCTAAAGCATAACCCCAAAACGATAGCGGTAAATCAGTAAGAGACATCATAGATCGCACCATATCTAGTAAAGTACGATTACGACGTTCGGACACACCATTACGCTGTGGTGTTCCGGGTGGCGTGAGTTGTGAAACTATTCCACATTGTTTCAAATGTAGACCAAACTCATAACTCAAATATTCTCCTCCATGATCATATCGTAGAAACTTTATTTTCTTGTTATGATGATTTTCCACTTCACTCTGAAATTCTTTGAACTTTTCAAATGTTTCAGACTTATGTTTCATTAAGTAGATATACCCATATCTGCTCAAATCATCTGTGAAGGTTAGAAAATAACGATACCTGCCGCGAGCCTCAATATTCATCGGACCACATACGTCAGTATGTATGATTTCCAACAAATCTGTTGCTCGCTCCATAGTTCCGGAGAACGGTGTATTAGTCATCTTGCCCATAACGCATGGTTCGCAAGTACCAAGTGATTCATAATCAAGTCATTCCAAAAGTCCATCAGTATGGAGTTTCTTCATGCGCTTTATACCAATATGACCCAAACGTCAGTGCCACAAATTAGTTGCACTATCATTATGAACTCTGCATCTTTTGGCTTCAACATTATGAATATGTGTATCACTATTGTTGAGATTCAACAAAAATAGACCACTCTTCAAGGGTGCATGACCATAAAAGATATTACGCATATAAATAGAACAATCATTATTCTCAGATTTAAATGAATAACCGTCTTGGATCAAACAAGATCCAGATATAATGTTCATGCTTAACGCTGGCACCAAATAACAATTATTTAGGTCTAAAACTAGTCCCGAAGGTAGATGTAGAGGTAGTGTGCCGACGGCGATCACATCGACTTTGGAACCATTTCCCACATGCATCGTCACCTTGTCCTTAGCCAGTCTTCGCTTAATCCGTACTCCCTGTTTCGAGTTGCAAATATTAGCAACAGAACCAGTATCAAATACCCAGGTGCTACTGCGAGCTCTGGTAAGGTACACATCAATAACATGTATATCACATATACCTTTGTTCACCTTGCCATCCTTCTTATCCGCCAAATACTTGGGGCAGTTCCGCTTCCAATGACCTGTATGTTTGCAGTAGAAGCACTCAGTCTCAGGCTTAGGTCCAGACTTGGGTTTCTTCTCCTGAGCAGCAACTTGTTTGTTGTTCTTCTTGAAGTTCCCCTTCTTCTTCCCTTTGCCTTTTTCTTGAAACTGGTGGTCTTGTTGACCATCAACACTTGATGCTCCTTCTTGATTTCTACCTCCGCTGCCTTTAGCACTGCGAAGAGCTCGTGAATTGTTTTGTTCATCCCTTGCATATTATAGTTCATCATGAAGCTTTTGTAGCTTGGTGGTAGTGATTGAAGAACTCTGTCAATGACACTATCAACATGAAGATTAACTCCTAGTCGAGTCAAGTGATTATGATACCCAGACATTTTGAGTATATGTTCACTGACAGAACTATTCTCCTCCATCTTGCAGCTATAGAACTTATTGGAGACTTCATATCTCTTAATCCGGGCATTTGCTTGAAATATTAACATCAACTCCTGGAACATCTCATATGCTCCATGACGTTCAAAACGTCGTTGAAGTCCCGGTTCTAAGCCGTAAAGCATGACACACTGAACTATCAAGTAGTCATCAACTTTACTCTGCCAGACGTTCTTAACGTCATCAGCAGCATCTGCAGCAGGCCTGGCACCCAGCGGTGCTTCCAGGACGTAATTCTTTTGTGCAGTAATGAGGATAATCCTCAAGTTACAGACCCAGTCTGTGTAATTGCTACCATCATCTTTCAACTTTGCTTTCTCAAGGAACACATTAAAATTCAACGGTACAACATCACGGGCCATCTATCTACAATCAACATAGACAAGCAAAATACTATCAGGCACTAAGTTCATGATAAATTTAAGTTCAATTAATCATATTACTTAAGAACTCCCACTTAGATAGACATCCATCTAATCATCTAAGTGATCACGTGATCCAAATCAACTAAACCATGTCCGATCATCACGTGAGATGGATTAGTTTTCAATGGTGAACATCACTATGTTGATCATATCTACTATATGATTCACGCTCGACCTTTGGGTCTCAGTATTCCGAGGCCATATCTGCATATGCTAGGCTCGTCAAGTTTAACCTGAGTATTCTGCGTGTGCAAAACTGGCTTGCACCCGTTGTAGATGAACGTACAGCTTATCACACCCGATCATCACGTGGTGTCTCGGCACGACGAACTTTGGCAATGGTGCATACTCAGGGAGAACACTTTTACCTTGAAATTTAGTGAGATATCATCTTATAATGCTACCATCAAACAAAGCAGAGTAAGATGCATAAAGGATAAACATCACATGCAATCAATATAAGTGATATGATATGGCCATCATCATCTTGTGCTTGTGATCTCCATCTCCGAAGCACCGTCATGATCACCATCATCACCGGCGCGACACCTTGATCTCCATCGTAGCATCGTTGTCGTCTTGCCAACTATTGCTTCTACGACTATCGCTACTGCTTAGTGATAAAGTAAAGCAATTATAGGGCAATTGCATTACATACAATAAAGCGACAACCATATGGCTCCTGCCAGCTGCCGATAACTCGGTTACAAAACATGATCATCTCATACAACAAAATATAGCATCATGTCTTGACCATATCACATCACAACATGCCCTGCAAAAACAAGTTAGACGTCCTCTACTTTGTTGTTGCAAATTTTACATGGCTGCTATGGGCTAAGCAAGAACCATTCTTACCTACGCATCAAAACCAAAACGATAGTTCGTCAAGTTAGTGCTGTTTTAACCTTCTCAAGGACCGTGCATAGCCACACTCGGTTCAACTAAAGTTGGAGAAACTGACACCCGCCAGCCACCTATGTGCAAAGCACGTCGGCAGAACCAGTCTCACGTAAGTGTACGCGTAATGTCCGTCCAGGCCGCTTCATCCAACAATACCGCCGAACCAAAGTATGACATGCTGGTAAGCATTATGACTTCTATCGCCCACCACTCACTTGTGTTCTACTCGTGCATATAACATCGACACATAAAACCAGGCTCGGATGCCACTGCTGGGGAACGTAGTAATTTCAAAAAAATTCCTACGCACACGCAGGATCATGGTGATGCATAGCAATGAGAGGGAAGAGTGTGTCCATGTACCCTCGTAGACCGAATGCGGAAGCGTTAGCACAATGCGGTTGATGTAGTCATACATATTCATGATCTGACCGATCCAAGTACCGAACGCACGGCACCTTCGAGTTCTGCACATGTTCAACTCGATGACGTCCTGCGAGCTCCGATCCAGCAAAGCTTCATAGGAGAGTTTCATTAGCACGACGGCGTGGTGACGCTGATGATGATGCTACCGATGCAGGGCTTCGCCTAAGCACCGCTAAGATATGATCTAGGTGGATTATGGTGGAGGGGGGCACCGCACACGGCTAAGAGATCAATGATCAATTGTTGTGTCTATGGGGTGCCCCCTACCCCCGTATATAAAGGAGCAAGGGGGAGGAGGCGGTCGGCCAGGGAGAGGTGCGCCAATGGGAGTCCTACTCCCACCGGGAGTAGGATTCCCCCTTTTCCAACTTAGAGTAGGAGAGGGAAGGAAGAGGAAGGAGGGAGGAAGGAAAGGGGGGGTTGGGCTTGGGGGGCGCCACCTCCCTTGCTCCTTTCCCCTCCTTTCCACTAAAGCCCAATAATGCCCATATACCTCCCGGGGGGTTCCGATAACCTCCCGGTGTTCCGGTATATTCCCGATCTCAACCGGAACCATTCCGGTATCCAAATATAGTCGTCCAATATATCAATCTTTATGTCTCGACCATTTAGGGACTCCTCGTCATGTCCGTGATCATATCCGGGACTCCGAACTACCTTCGGTACATAAAAACACAAAAAACTCATAATACCGATCGTCACCGAACTTTAAACTTGCGGACCCTACGGGTTCGAGAACTATGTAGACATGACCGAGACACGTCTCCGGTCAATAACCAATAGCGAAACATGGATGCTCATATTGGTTCCTACATATTCTACGAAGATCTTTATCGGTCAAACCACATAACAACATACGTTGTTCCCTTTGTCATCGGTATGTTACTTGCCCGAGATTCAATCGTCGGTATCTCAATACCTAGTTCAATCTCATTACCGGAAAGTCTCTTTACTCGTTCCGTAATACATCATCCCACAACTAACTCATTAGTTACAATGCTTGCAAGGCTAATAGTGATGTGCATTACCGAGTGGGCCCAGAGATACCTCTTCGACAATCAGAGTGACAAATCCTAATCTCGAAATATGCCAACTCAACAAGTACCTTCGAAGACACCTGTAGAGCAGCTTTATAATCACCCAGTTACATTGTGAAGTTTGGTAGCACACAAAGTGTTCCTCCGGTAAATGGGAGTTGCATAATCTCATAGTCATAGGAACATGTATAAGTCATGAAGAAAGCAATAGCAACATACTAAACGATCAAGTGCTAAGCTAACGGGATGGGTCAAGTCAATCACATCATTCTCCTAATGATGTGATCCCGTTAATCAAATGACAACTCATGTCTATGGTTAGGAAACATAACCATCTTTGATAAACGAGCTAGTCAAGTAGAGGCATACTAGTGACACTCTGTTTGTCTATGTATTCACACATGTATCATGTTTCCTTTTAATACAATTCTAGCATGAATAATAAACATTTATCATGATATAAGGAAATAAATAATAATTTTATTATTGCCTCTAGGGCATATTTCCTTCAAAAACATGCATCAAGCCCTATGCATAGATTACCCCAATGCCACCTTAGGAATCTGTGAGTTGAGTGCCAAAACATATATCAAGTGAATCAATAGAACGCCCCATTGTCACCACGGGTATCCCACACAAGACATACATCAAGTGTTCTCAAATCCATAAAATTATTCAATCCGATAATAGTGAAACCTCAAAGGTAAAACTCAATTCATCACAAGAAGATAGAGAGGGAGAAACACCATATGATCCAACTATAGTAACAATACTCGCAGTACATCAAGATCGTGCCAAATAAAGAACACGAGAGAGAGAAATCAAACACATAGCTACTGGTACATACCCTTAGCCCGAGGGTGAACTACTTGTGACGCCCCCGATTCAATCGTACACTAATCATACATCAAGATCAGGGACTCACGGGAAGATATCACAACACAACTCTAGACACAAATTAAAATAATACAAGCTTTATATTACAAGCCAGGGGTCTCGAGGGCTCGAATACATCAGCTTGAATACAAATGAATCAGCGGAAGCAACAATATCTAAGTAAAAACATAAGTTAAACAAGTTTGCCTTAAGAAGGCTAGCACAAAAGCAACATGATCAAAAAGGCAAGGCCTCCTGCCTAGGAGCCTCCTAACTACTCCTAGTCGTCGGCGTCCGTCATGTAGTAGTAGGCACCCTCGGGGTAGTAGTACTCGTTGGCGGTGGCATCTGGATCCTAGGCTCCACCATCTGGTTGCGACATCTGAGGAGAATGGAAAAGGGGGAAAAGAGGGAGCAAAGAAACCATGAGTACTCATCCAAAGTACTCGCAAGCAAGGATCTACACTACATATGCATCAATATCAATGAAATGGGTAGTATCTGGACTGAACCGCAGAATGCTAGAAGAGAAGGGAAAGCCTAGCCTATCAAAGACTAGCATCTTCAAGCATCTTACAACATCAGAAGAGATAAGAGTAGCATATTATAATATTAGTAAGTATGTTGTAACATCGCCCAAAGATAACTTCCTCGACTCCCTGCGAGAAAACAATCCCGGAGCCATCATTTCCATTACATGCCTCAGCTGTTGGGGAATGCAGTAATTTCAAAAAATTTCCTACACACACGAAAGATCTATCATGGTGACGCATATCAACGAGAGGAAAGAGTTTTGTCCACGTACCCTCGTAGACCATAAGCGGAAGCGTTATGACAACACGGTTGATGTAGTCGTACGTCTTCATGATCCGACCGATCCTAGTACCGAAAGTACGGCACCTCCGCGATCTGCACACGTTCAGCTCGGTGACGTCCCATGAACTCGCGATCCAGCTGAGTGTCGAGGGAGAGATTCGTCAGCACAACGGCATGATGACGGTGAAGATGAAGCTACCGGCGCAGGGCTTTGCCTAAGCACTACGACGATATGACCGAGGTGGATTATGGTGGAGGGGGGCACTGCACACGGCTAAGGGATCAATGATCAACTTGTGTTTCCTAGGGTGCCCCCCTGCCCCTATATATAAAGGAGAACGGGGAGGCCGGCCGGCCCTTGGGGCGCGCCAAGGAGGGGAGGAGTCCTCCTCCTAGTAGGAGTAGGACTCCCCCTTTCCTAGTCCAACTAGGAGGAGGAAGGGGAAAGGAAGGAGAGGAAAGAGGGAGGGAAAGAGGGGGCGCCACCCCTCCTTGTCCAATTCAGACTCCTCAAGGGGGGGGGCATGGCCAGCCCTAAGACCCCATCATCTCTCTCTCAGAAGGCCCATGTTGGCCCATTAGATCCCCTGGGGGTTCCGATAACCCCCGACACTCTGATAGTTATCCGATGGCCCCCAGAACTCATCCGGTGTTCGAATATAGTCATCCAATATATCAATCTTTATGTCTTGACCATTTCGAGACTCCTCTCAATATCTGTGATCACATCTGGGACTCCGAACTATCTCCGGTACATCAAAACACATAAACTCATAATACCAATCGTCACCGAACGTTAAGCGTGCGGACCCTATGGGTTTGAGAACTATGTAGACATGACCGAGACACATCTCTGGTCAATAACCAATAGCGGAACTTGGATGTTTATATTGGCTCCCACATATTCTACGAAGATATTTATCGGTCAAACCACATAACGATGTACGTTGTTCCCTTTGTCATTGGCATGTTACTTGCCCGAGATTCGATCATCGGTATCTCAATACCTAGTTTAATCTCGTTACCGGCAAGTCTCTTTACTCGTTCTGTAATGCATCATCCCGTAACTAACTCATTAATCACATTGCTTGCAAGGCTTACAGTGATGTGCATTACCGAGAGGGCCCAAAGATACCTCTTCGATACTTGGAGTGACAAATCCTAATCTTGATCTATGCCAACTCAACAAATACCATTGGAGACACCTGTAGAGCATCTTCATAGTCACCCAGTTACGTTGTGACGTTTGATAGCACACTAAGTGTTCCTCCGGTATTCGGGAGTTGCATGATCTTACAGTCATAGGAACATGTACAAGTTATGGAGAAAGCAATAGCAACAAACTAAACGATCATCGAGCTAAGATAACGGATGGGTCAAGTCAATCACATCATTCTCTAATGATGTGATCCCGTTAATCAAATGACAACTCATGTCTATGGTTAGGAAACATAACCATCATTGATTCAATGAGCTAGTCAACTAGAGGCATACTAGTGACATTCTGTTTGACTATGTATTCACACATGTACTAATTTTCCGGTTAATACAATTCTAGCATGAATAATAAACATTTATCATGATATAAGGAAATATAAATAACAACTTTATTATTGCCTCTAGGGCATATTTCCTTTAGTCTCCCACTTGCACTAGAGTCAATAATCTAGATTACATTGTAATGATTCTAACACCCATGGAGTCTTGGTGCTGATCATGTTTTGCTCATGAGAGAGGCTTAGTCAACGGGTCTACAACATTCAGATCCGTATGTATCTTGCAAATCTCTATGTCTCCCTCCTTGACTTGATCACTCTCTTGTGAAATCTGGATTCCTTTGCCAAGGTAATTGCACCAGTGTTGTGACAAAAGATTTTCATTGTACCCGATGCACTAGCTATGACACCTAGATCGGATATGAACTCCTTCATCCAGACTCCTTCATTTGCTGCTTCCGAAGCAGCTATGTACTCCGTTTCACATGTAGATCCCGCCACGACGCTCTGCTTGGAACTGCACCAACTGACAACTCCACCATTCAATAAAAATACGTATCCGTTTTGTGACTTAGAGTCATCCGGATCAGTGTCAAAGCTTGCATCGACGTAACCGCTTACGACGAGCTCTTTGGCACCTCCATAAACAAGAAACATATCCTTAGTCCTTTTCAGGTATTTCAAGATGTTCTTGACCGCTGTCAAGTGATCCACTCCTGGATTTCTTTGGTACCTCCCTGCAAAACTAATAGCAAGGCACACATCAGGTCTGGTACAGGCATTACATACATGATAGAACCTATGGCTGAAGCATAGGGAATGCCTTTCATTTTCTCTCTATCTTCTGCAGTGGTCGGGCATTGAGTCTGACTCAATTTCACACCTTGTAACACAGGCAAGAACCCTTTCTTTGCGTGATCCATTTTGAACTTCTTCAAAACTTTATCAAGGTATGTGCTTTGTGAAAGTCCAATTAAGAATCTTGATCTATCTCTATAGATCTTGATGCCCAATATATAAGCATCTTCACCGAGGTCTTTCATTGAAAAATTCTTATTCAAGTATCCTTTTATGCTATTCAAAAATTCAGTATCATTTCCGATCAACAATATGTCATCTACATATAATATCAGAAATGCTACACAGCTCCCACTCACTTTCTTGTAAATACAGGCTTCTCCAAAAGTCTGTATAAAACTATATGCTTTGATCACACTATCAAAGCGTATATTCCAACTCCGAGAGGCTTGCACTAGTCCATAAATGGATCGCTAGAGCTTGCACACTTTGTTACCACCTTTTGGATCGACAAAACCTTCTGGTTGCATCATATACAACTCTTCTTTAACATATCCATTAAGGAATGCAGTTTTGACATCCATTTGCCAAATTTCATAATCATAAAATGCGGCAATTGCTAACATGATTCAGACGGACTTAAGCATCGCTACGGGTGAGAAGGTCTCATCGTAGTCAACTCCTTGAACTTGTCGAAAAACTTTTGCAACAAGTCGAGCTTTGTAGACAGTAACATTACCGTCAGCATTTCCCTAGGCTCGTCAAGTTACAGACCAAGTCCGTGTAGTTTCTACCATCATCTTTCAACTTAGCTTTCTCTAGGAACACATTAAAATTCAACGGAACAACAACACGGGCCATCTATCTACAACAACATAGACATGCAAAATACTATCAGGTACTAAGTTCATGATAAATTAAAGTTCAATTAATCAAATTACTTAAGAACTCCCACTTAGATAGACATCTCTCCAATCATCTATGTGATCATGTGATCCATATCAACTAAACCATGTCCGGTCATCATGTGAGATGGAGTAGTTTTGAATGGTGAACATCACTATGTTGATCATATCTACGATATGATTCACGCTCGACCTTTCGGCCTCAGTGTTTCGAGGCCATATCTGCATATGCTAGGCTTGTCAAGTTTAACCCGAGTATTTCGCGTGTGCAAAACTGGCTTGTACCCGTTGTATGTGAACGTAGAGCTTATCACACCCGATCATCACGTGGTGTCTCGGCACGACGAACTATAGCAACGGTGCACACTCAGGGAGAACACTTATACCTTGAAATTTAGTGAGAGATCATCTTATAATGCTACCGTCGAACTAAGCAAAATAAGATGCATAAAGGGTAAACATCGCATGCAATCAAAAATAAGTGATATGATATGGCCATCATCATCTTGTGCCTTTGATCTCCATCTCCAAAGCACCGTCATGATCACCATCGTCACCGGCTTGACACCTTGATCTCCATCGAAGCATCGTTGTCATCTCGCCAACTATTGTTTCTACGACTATCGCTACCGCTTAGCGATAAAGTAAAGTAATTACATGGTGATTGCATTTCATACAGTAAAGCAACAACTATATGGCTCCTGCCAGTTGCCGATAACTGTGTTTCAAAACATGATCATCTCATACAATAAAATTTAGCATCATGTCTTGACCATATCACATCACAACATGCCCTACAAAAACAAGTTAGACGTCCTCTACTCTGTTGTTGCAAGTTTTACGTGGCTGCTACGGGCTGAGCAAGAACCTTTCTTACCTACGCATCAAAAACCACAACGCGGTATAGTGATTGCTTTTTGATCTTTAGAAAGAAGCCTGTTCATTGAATCCGATTCAACTAAAGTTGGAGAAACTGACACCCACCAGCCACCTGTGTGCGAAGCACGTCGGTAGAACCAGTCTCGCGTAAGCGTACGCGTAATGTCGGTCTGGGACGCTTCATCCAACAATACCGCCGAATCATGAATCAACTAGTGACGACAAGCAATATGTATATACCCACGCCCACAACTCCTTTGTGTTCTACTCGTGCATATAACATCTACGCATAGACCTGGCTCGGATGCCACTGTTGGGGAACACAGTAATTTCAAAAAAATTCCTACGCACACGCAAGATCTATCATGGTGATGCATGGCAATGAGAGGGAAGAGTGTTGTCAACGTACCCTCGTAGACCGTAAGTGGAAGCGTTATGACAACGCGGTTGATGTAGTCGTACGTCTTCACGATTCGACCGATCCTAGTACCGAAAGTACGGCACCTCCGCGATCTGCACACGTTCAGCTCAGTGACGTCCCACGAACTCTCGATCCAGCTGAGTGTCGAGGGAGAGATTTGTCAGCACGATAGCGTGATGACGGTGATGATGAAGCTACCGGCCCAGGGCTTCGCCTAAGCACTACAACAATATGACCGAGGTGGATTATGGTGGAGAGGGGCACCGCACACGGCTAAGGGATCAATGATCAACTTGTGTGTCCTAGGGTGCCCCCTGCCCCCGTATATAAAGCAGCAAGTGGGGAGGCCGGCCGGCCCTTGTGGCGCGCCAAGGAGGGGAGGAGTCCTCCTCCTAGTAGGAATAGGACTCCCTCTTTCCTAGTCCAACTAGGAGGAAGGGGAAAGGAAGGATAGGGAGAGAGGGAGGGAAAGAGGGGGCGCCGCCCCCCTCCTTGTCCAATTCGGACTCCTCAAGGGGGGAGGGGGCGGCCAGCCCTAAGGTCCCCTCCTCTCTCTCTCACAAGGCCCATGTTGGCCCATTAGATCCCCCGGGGGTTCCGATAACCCCCCAGCACTCCGATAATTATCTGGTGACCCCCGGAACTCATCCGGTGTCCGAATATAGTCATCCAATATATCAATCTTTATGTCTCGACTATTTCGAGACTCCTTTTCATGTCCGTGATCACATCCGGGACTCTGAACTATCTTCAGTACATAAAAATAGATAAAATCATAATATCAATCGTCACCGAACGTTAAGCGTGCGGACCCTATGGGTTCGAGAACTATGTATACATGACCGAGAACGTCTCTGGTCAATAACCAATAGCAGAACCTGGATGTTCATATTGGCTCCCACATATTCTACGAAGATATTTATCGGTCAAGCCGCATAACGATATACGTTGTTCCCTTTGTCATCTGTATGTTACTTGCCCGAGATTCAATCGTCGGTATCTCAATACCTAGCTTAATCTCATTACCGGCAAGTATCTTTACTTGTTCCGTAATGCGTCATTCCGTAACTAACTCATTAGTCACAATGCTTGCAAGGCTTATGGTGATTTGCATTACCGAGAGGGCCCAGAGATAGCTCTTGGACACTCGGAGTGACAAATCCTAATCTCGATCTATGCCAACTCAACAAACACCATCGGAGACACCGGTAGAGCATCTTTATAGTCACCCAGTTACGTTGTGATGTTTGATAGCACACTAAGTGTTCCTCCGCTATTCGGGAGTTGTATGATCTTATAGTCATAGGAACATGTATAAGTTATGGAGAAAGCAATAGCAACAAACTAAACGATCATCGTGCTAAGCTAATGGATGGGTCAAGTCAATCACATCATTCTCTAATGATGTGATCCCGTTAATCAAATGAAAACTCATGTCTATGGTTAGGAAACATAACCATCATTGATTCAACGAGCTAGTCAAGTAGAGGCATACTAGTGACATTCTGTTTGTCTATGTATTCACACATGCACTAAGTTTCCGATTAATACAATTCTAGCATGAATAATAAACATTTATCATGATATAAGGAAATATAAATAACAACTTTATTATTGCCTCTAGGGCATATTTCCTTCAGTCTCCTGCTTGCACTAGAGTCAATAATCTAGATTACATTGTAATGATTCTAACACCCATGGAGTCTTGGTGCTAATCATGTTTTGCTCGTGAGAGAGGCTTTGTCAACGGGTCTGCAACATTCAGATCCGTATGTATCTTACAAATCTCTATGTCTCCCTCCTTGACTTGATCGCGGATGGAATTGAAGCGTCTCTTGATGTGCTTGGTTCTCTTGTGAAATCTGGATTCCTTTGCCAAGGCAATTGCACCAATGTTGTCACAAAATATTTTCATTGGACCCGATGCACTAGGTACGACACCTAGATCGGATATGAACTCCTTCATCCAGACTCCTTCATTTAATGCTTTCGAAGCAGCTATGTACTCTTCTTCACATGTAGATCCCGCCATGACGCTCTGCTTGGAACTGCACCAACTGACAACTCCACCATTTAATAAAATTACGTATCCGGTTTGTGACTTAGAGTCATCCGGATTAGTCTCAAAGCTTGCATCGACGTAACTGTTTACGACGAGCTCTTTGGCACCTCCATAAACGAGAAACATATCCTTAGTCATTTTTAGGTATTTCAGGATGTTCTTGACTGCTGTCCAGTGATCCACTCCTGGATTACTTTGGTACCTCCCTGCAAAACTAATAGCAAGGCACACATCAGATACACAACATTGCATACATGATAGAACCTATGGCTGAAGCAAAGGGAATGACTTTCATTTTCTCTCTATCTTCTGTAGTGGCCGGGCATTGAGTCTGACTCAACTTCACACCTTGTAACACAGGAAAGAACCCTTTCTTTGCCTGATCCATTTTGAACTTCTTCAAAACTTTATCAAGGTATGTGCTTTGTGAAAGTCCAATTAAGCATCTTGATCTATCTCTATAGATCTTGATGCCCAATATATAAGCAGCTTCACCGAGGTCTTTCATTGAAAAATTCTTATTCAAGTATCCTTTTATGCTATTCAAAAATTCAGTATCATTTCCGATCAACAATATGTCATCTACATATAATATCAGAAATGCTACACAGCTCCCACTCACTTTCTTGTAAATACAGGCTTCTCCAAAAGTCTGTATAAAACCATATGCTTTGATCACACTATCAAAGCGTATATTCCAACTTCGAGAGGCTTGCACCAGTCCATAAATGGATCGCTAGAGCTTGCACACTTTACCTTTTGGATCGACAAAACCTTCTGGTTGCATCATATACAACTCTTCTTTAAGATATCCATTAAGGAATGCAGTTTTGACATCCATTTTACAAATTTCATAATCATAAAAGGCGGCAATTGCTAACATGATTCGGATGGACTTAAGCATCGCTACGGGTGAGAAGGTCTCATCGTAGTCAACTCCTTGAACTTGTCGAAAACCTTTTGCAACAAGTCGAGCGTTGTAGATAGTAAAGTTACCGTTACCGTCAGTGTCTGTCTTCTCCTGAAGATCCATTTATTCTCTATGGCCTGCCAATCAATGGGCAAGTCAACCAAAGTCCACACTTTGTTCTCATACATGGATCCCATCTCAGATTTCATGGCCTCAAGCCATTTTGCGGAATCTGGGCTCATCACCGCTTCCTCATAGTTCGTAGGTTCGTCATGGTCAAGTAACATGACCTCCAGAACAGGATTACCGTACCACTCTGGTGCGGATCTTACTCTGGTTGACCTACGAGGTTCGGTAGTAACTTGATCAAAAGTTGCATGATCATCATCATTAGCTTCGTCACTTACTGGTGTAGGAATCACTGGAACTGATTTCAGTGATGAACTACTTTCCGGTAAGGGAGCAGGTACAATTACCTCATCAAGTTCTACTTTCCTCCCACTCACTGCTTTCGAGAGAAGCTGCTTCTCTAGAGAGGATCCATTCTTAGCAATGAATATCTTGCCTTCGGATCTGTGATAGAAGGTGTACCCAACAGTCTCCTTTGGGTATCCTATAAGACACATTTCTCTGATTTGGGTTTGAGCTTATCAGGTCGAAGCTTTTTCACATAAGCCTCGCAACCCCAAACTTTAAGAAATGACAACTTGGGTTTCTTGCCAAACCACAGTTCATAAGTGTCGCCTCAATGGATTTAGATGGCGCCCTATTTAACGTGAATGCAACCGTCTCTAAAGCATAACCCCAAAACAATAGCGGTAAATCAGTAAGAGACATCATAGATCGCACGGAGAAGAAGGGGAAAGGAAGGAGAGGGAGAGAGGGAGGGAAAGAGGGGGCGCCGCTGCCCTCCTTGTCCATTTCGGACTCCTCCAGGGGGCAGCCCTAAGGCCCCCTCCTCTCTCTCTCTCACAAGGCCCATGTTGGCCCATTAGATCCCTCGGGGGTTCCGATAACCCCCCAGCACTCCGATAATTATTTGGTGACCCCGGAACTCATCCGGTGTCCGAATATAGTCATCCAATATATCAATCTTTATGTCTCGACCATTTCGAGACTCCTCGTCATGTCCGTGATCACATCCGGGACTCAGAATGATCTTCGGTACATCAAAACACATAAACTCATAATACCGATCGTCACTGAACGTTAAGCGTGCGGACCCTACGGGTTCGAGAACTATGTAGACATGACCGAGACACGTCTCCGGTCAATAACCAATGGCGGAACCTGGATGTTCATATTGGCTCCCACATATTCTATGAAGATCTTTATCGGTCAAATTGCATAATGATATACGTTGTTCCCTTTGCCATCGGTATGTTACTTGCCCGAGATTTGATTGTCGATATCTCAATACCTAGTTTAATCTCGTTACCGGCAAGTCTCTTTACTCGTTCCGTAATGCATCATCCCATAACTCACTCATTAGTCACATTACTTGCAAGGCTTATAGTGATGTGCATTACCGAGAGGGCCCAGAGATACCTCGCTGATACTCGGAGTGACAAATCCTAATCTCGATCTATGCCAACTCAACAAACACCATCAGAGACACCTGTAGAGCATCTTTATAGTCACCCAATTACGTTGTGAAGTTTGATAGCACACTAAGTGTTCCTCCGGTATTCGGGAGTTGCATGATCTTATAGTCATAGGAACATGTATAAGTTATGGAGAAAGCAATAGCAAGAAACTAAATGATCATCGTGCTAAGCTAACGGATGGGTCAAGTCAATCACATCATTCTCTAATGATGTGATCCCGTTAATCAAATGACAATTCATGTCTATGGTTAGGAAACATAACCATCATTGATTCAATGAGCTCGTCAAGTAGAGGCATACTAGTGACATTCTGTTTGTCTATGTATTCACACATGTACTAAGTTTCAAGTTAATACAATTCTAGCATGAATAATAAACATTTATCATGATATAAGGAAATATAAATAACAACTTTATTATTGCCTCTAGGGCATATTTCCGTCATCAGCATCCAGTTCTAGTTGTATCGATCGGGATACAACTTCGAGCGTCCGTTACCGTGGACAAGGCGCTTCGAATAGATCAATCTTCCCTGTAGGGGTGCACCAACTTACCCAACATGCTCGATTAACTCTAGACGGACACACCATAAGGTCGTGACCGGCCTCGGCCGATCAACACACCACAGTCCTACCTAGGCTCAACAGAGAGGTCAGACGCCGGTCTAAATCCTAAATGCGAAGGGGTCATGGGCCAATCGTCCTTTGCAATCCCGCGCATTGCGAGGACAGTCAGGATCAGTCCTGACTACCTCCTTATAAAAGGCAAGTGCTTACGCGGACCACTCGGGCGCGTGTCGCTCAACTCTGGCATCTGAAGAGCTTTCAGGAGAAACATATGACATAGAGTGCCCATACTTATTCCCGTGTGGTGGTCATTGCGAAAAAGGCCAGAGGTCTACTCGGATCAAATATCCAAACCATTATTGTCTTGGTAGTGCGCGGTACAATGAGAGACTCACGATCATGTGACCCCATCGCCCCGTCTCGTGGACTTACGGCAAGGGCTAAGAATGCCCGTCCGTGTCACATAATTATCTCCCGGGTACCCTCCAAGTCAACACGACTTCACATCACTCGCGGGTACCCCTCGGAACCGACCCGATGTCATCATGATTCTGTGCTAAGTCAAAGTAACCGTGTGTCCAAAACAGCAAGGGGGTGACCCGAGGAATCACCCTCGATGGATTCCCATTCGATGTAACCATCAAGGTGGACTTGGAGGAATCATCCTCGATGGTACACACTTGAGAGGTTGCGTGACAGAGTCGTTACCAGGAGTGGTGAAGGAGGAATCACCCTCGATGACCACAACCGAATAGCTACACTACAGGGTTAACATCAGAAGTGTTGACGAGGTATCACCCTCGGCACTCGATAGTAACTTTGCAGAGTCGTACAACTAAGGGGGGTTATGTGCGGTGTCAGGCCTGGACATCGATCACGTTGGTCGAGTCGTCAAACATAAAGCGGGGAAACTAGGACAAGGTGGGGGTCACTGATGGATTTCTAACCAACCTATACTAAATAGTTCAGGATAAGAAGGTAAGGTATGAAAGCAGGTAACAAAAACAGGCTATGCATCAGAGTAGGATCATACAAAAAGCAGTAGCAGTTCTAATGCAAGCATAATAGAGAGGGGAATGGGCAATATCAAAATGATCAATGGGGGTTTTCTTGCTTGGAAGCTCTATAGACAGATAAGAACCTTCGACGGTGAAGCAGTCGAGCACCGATTCAATCGCGGTCTCGGGGTCTACCAGAAAGAAGTAACGGAGGAGGAACATAATAAATAACATAGCAAACAATGTATCACAAGCAAGACAAAGCAAAATGATGCGCTGGGGGCGACCTAACGCAGTGCTACACGCTGCAGAAGAAGTGGGAATTTAACTAGAACGTTTTCCTGGTTTCAGACATCTGTCAGACAGATGAACCGGAGGGGAAGGTTCCATGTTTGCAGTGCTGGAGGCATCTGACAGGTATGTGGGTAGCGTATGCAGGTTCGCTCATTTTTCTGATCAACTTTCATGTAGAAAATGTTTCATCCGAGCTATGGTTTATTTTCTATAATTTTCCAAAGTTTTAAAGTTTTTTTAATTTTTTTTGGAATATTATTAATTTGAATCTAAACAATGGAATATCTTTTTATACCTAGCAGCAGCTAGCCACTGAGTATGACAGGTGGGGTCTAGAGGTTGAGTCAACATGCACAATCAGTAGGTCAAAGGTTAAAGTTGACCAGTCAACAGGGGATGTGGCCCACATGTCATAGACTATACCTAAATAAATAAATGAAAACTACCTTAATTAATTGGGACCACATGTCATAGGCGCACTAGACTAAATAATCAACTAACCTAGCTGACCTAATTAGTACTACTAACTAATCAATCACGGTCGGCCTCACATCTAGTGGCACAGCCGGCCACACGGACGCATGCGCGCACGGCCATGGCCAGTAGTAGTAGTAGTAGTAGGCGGCTGCAGTAGCAGCAGTTCTAGCAGTGGCAGGAGCATGCAACAACAGCAGCGACAGCTAGCACGAGCAGAAGCAAAGCAACGACGACAACGACAATAGAGCAGCAGCGATAGAAGCAGCAGCAACGCGAGCAGTAGGGCAGCATGAGCAGCGGACAGCTGCGGGCTGGCGGGCGGGGGAGCGCAGGGAGCAGCGGTGGGCATGGCCAGGGAGCAGCACACGGGGTGGGCAGGCGTGGCCAAACGCGGCTCGAGGCGAGGCATGGCGCATGGGCAAGCGCGAGATTCGGCCATTGTCATGCCCCATCTAGAGATCGGGGTTGAATTTGGGGAAAAAGAGATGAACTAGGTTCGTCACAGAGTACGCGTATTAGGTAGCGACTGGAATATACTCTATTAGCTGTAAATGTTTGGAATGGTTCATCACAGGAGAATTAGCATGGCCTTACAACTGGAGACGCTGGCTTATATAGCTCAGACGACAGCGAGTGAGAGTAAACAGTAACGACAAAGTAAAAGTTACAGTAATGGTAAAATGCTGGCGAGCCACGCGAGCCATACGATCTTCAAGCAATCCTCCATCACGGCCGTCCATTAACAGAAGATAGCATAGCTGAAGGAAGTTGTGGTCTGACAATACCCCCTCCTAAGAGCGAACTTGACCTCAAGGAGCTTCACGATGGAACCATCTTTTCAATCGTTTGCTTGAAGAATGCTAGAAATGTTTTCTTCATGAAATTAGCATCTTCCCAAGACGCATCTTCAGGTGGTAAGTTTTCCCATTGGACGAGCCATTGAACCACCGCAACATCGTTACGAGGTATCTGACGAGTTTCCAAAACCAGCACTGGTTCAGTTCGCACCCGCCCGTCCGGACCAATTAACGGAAGATCCGCACAAGGAACTACGAAAGGCCCCAGGTGTTTCTTGAGCTGACTTACATGAAAGACTGGGTGAATTGCAGCATCCTATGGAAGTTGCAATTTGTAGGCGACGTTGCCCACTTTAGCCAACACACGAAAAGGACCATAAAACTTGCTTTGAAGCTTAATATGGGAACAAGCTCCGAAAGCATTCAGTTTGTACGGACGCATTTTGAGATACACCATGTCACCCACATTGATTCTTCTTTCCACACGATTAAGATCAGAATATTTCTTCATACGAGCTTGAGCATTGGCCAGATTGGATTTTAACTACTGCCACATCACATTTCTTTCAACCAGGAATTCAGCTGCTTCACTAGTGTCAGAAGCAAGGGCCGCTGGGAGTTGTAAGTCAGGTGGAGGGTAACCATACATGGCCTCAAATGGTGTTTTTTGCAGTGAAGAGTGAAACAAGGAATTGTACCAACATTCATCCATGGATAAGTGCATGCTCCAGTTCTTCGGCTCTATAGATGTCATACAATGAAGATAATTCTCTATGCATTGATTGACACGCTCGGTTTGGCCATCAGATTGAGGGTGGTAAGCTCAGCTGTACCTAAGCTCAATACCCATAGCAGCAAAGATGTCTCACCACAACTTGCTTATAAAGATTCGATCTCTGTCAAATACAATAGCAAGGGGAGGGCCATGCAATTTTAGTATATTGTCAATGAAAGCCCTGGCTACAGTCTGAACAGTGAAAGGATGAGACAGAGGTATAAAATGAGCAAACTTGGATAATCTGTCGACCACCACAAAAATCACTTCTTTCCCATCTGATTTTGGTAGCCCCTCAATGAAGTCCATGCTCACATGCATCCATACCATGTTAGGAATGTGGATTGGATCCAAGAATCCATGGTAAGGGCAGTTCTCACCCTTGTTCTTCTAACAAACAGGACAAAGCAGGATAAAATTATCCAAGTCTTTCTTCATTCCTGGCCAATAAAACACTTGCTTAAGTCTTTTATAAGATGCTTTCATCCCAGAGTGCCCACCTATAGCAGAGGAATGCAGAGCATGCATTCTTTCTAAGTTCAGAGTTTCTGCCCCACATAGATCTTTCCATTGTGCCTAATGATGCCATTATGCAGAGAATTACTGTTGACAATATGAGTGGAAGATAGTAGCAATTGTTCCAGTATTTTCTGAAAATGGGATCATCTTGATAAGAATTCTCCACATCAGAATCCATTGGGGGTGGCCAAGGAAATGGCCAGACAAGAATATTTCCTTGAGAGAGCATCAGCTACAATGTTTTCTTTCCCTTTCTTGTACTCCAGGTGGAAATTGAACTCTAACAACTTGAGCATGAGCTTGTGCTGAATGCTGGACGACACCTTCTGATCTGTCATAAACTGCAAGCTCTGGTGGTCAGTTCTAATGATCAAATCATTGCCAAGGAAGTAATGCCTCCATCTTTTTAGTGCTTCCATAATTGCCAATGCTTCCTTTTCATAGGTAGATAGTGCAACATTCTTGGGGCATAATACTGAGCTATAGTAGGCAATAGGCGTACCTTGCTGCATCATCACAACTCCTACTCCAGTCCCTGAAGCATCTGTTTCCAAGACAAAAGGAGCAGAAAAGTCAGGAAGGGCCAATACTGGAGCAGATATCAATGCTTGCTTCAAATTTTTGAAGGCAGTAGATTGTTCGGAGGTCCATAAGAAATTGTCTTTCTTTAAGATGTTGTGCAAAGGTCTGGCAATACTACCAAAAATTTTGACAAATTTTCTGTAGTAGCCACAGAGACCTAGGAACCCTCTTAATTGTGTTGGTGTTGCAGGAAGAGGCCAATCAGCAACTGCAGAAACCTTGGCTGGATCTATAGAAACTCCATTGCCAGAAATGATGTGACCCAAGTAAGCTACTTGAGGAGCTGCAAACACGCATTTGGACAAATTTGCATAGAGTTGATGCTGTTTGAGTAGTTGCAGTACTATCCTGAGGTGTTCCCGATGTTCCTCTGGAGTGCTACTGAAGATAAGGATATCATCAAAGAATACTAGCACAAACTTTCTGAGATAAGGGCCAAAAATCTTATTCATCAATGCTTGAAATGTACCAGGTGCATTGGTGAGACCAAAATGCATAACCAAAAATTCATGGTGCCCAAAATATGTTCTGAACGCAGTTTTAGGGATATCCTTGTCATGCATTCTGATATGATGATAACCTGATCTGAGATCCAATTTGGAAAAAATGGCTCCATGAAGTTCGTCCAATAAATCCTCTATGGCAGGAATTGGGAACTTGTTCTTAACATTTGCTACATTTAGTTTTCTGTAGTCAATGCAAATCCTCCAAGAACCATCTTTCTTCATAATCAAAATTGCTGGTGATGAATAAGGGCTTTGGCTCTCTCTGATCATCTTAGACTGCAGCAATTGGTGAACCTGCTTCCCCATTTCATTCTTATGAATATGAGGTACTTTGTAAGGCCTAGAGTTAGGTGGCTCTACCTGTGGCTTAAGTGGTATCTCATGATCAAGTTCTCTCACAGGAGGTAGTCCTTTAGGTTCTTGGAAAACTTCAGGAAATTCTTGTAACACTTCTTGAATGGCAGGAGGAGTTGTGGAAGTTTTGCTAGGCATGAGAGTGGTGTCTTCTGCTAGTTGTAACACAAAAGCAGGGGCTCCACTTAATATTAGCCTATTTAGTTCCAAAGCATCAATCTCATCAGTGGCAGAGAGGGTGTCACAAGCTGGAATTGTCACCGAGTTACTTTGATTGTGATTTATGATAAGTTGTCGAGGATCATAACAAAAAGCTATTGTATTATGCTTGGCCATCCAATCAGAACCCAAAATAATGTCATGTCCAGGCAGGTCAAGAACTCTGAACTGTTGTTCAAACTGGGTGTTGCCAACAGTGAAAACAATGGTGGGAATGTAAGATCTAGACCACAATTTGCCCCCCAACCACAGTGACTACTCTGGTTATGTGTTTCACAATTGTGCAAGAAGTTTGCAGTGTAAAGTTTAAACTCATGAAGGTGGAATTACTGCCAAAATCCACTAAAGCAATAGCTTGTTTTCCTCCCACAAATACTGCTATTGAGATGGTGTTAACACTGTCTGCCTGCATAGCCTGTAAAGAGATCCTCATGCACTGCTCTTCCTCAACTGTTTGTTCCTCCTGTGCATGTTCCTCCATTTCCTCTTGTTCCACAGTAAGTTCAGTTGGTGGCTCACCCATCAGAACATTGATGACTGGAGCTTGTTTACATTTGTGACCATGGAACCATGGATCACCACACCTCCAACATTTTCCTGGCTCTCTTGCCCTCTGAGTAGCGATGGGAGCTTTGAATTCCAATGGTTTATCCGGTGTAGAAGTTGTGTGTTTAGGAAAAGCAGTAGCAGTTTTAGAAGATGTGTACTACTGGTATTGTTTCTTTGTAGGAGCTCCTTGTTCAATATCTACTGCTAGCCAATATGCATCAGTTAAGGTGACTGCTCGAAGAGGTCTAAGCTAGAATTTTAGTTGTGGTATGAGGCCATTCACATAACAATGCAGAAAATGAACTCTCTGTCATGACTGGATTTTCCTGCTAAACCGCAGCCATGAGTTCCTCAAAGTGTTCTGTATATTCAGCTACTGTCAATGTATTCCGTTACAGAGAATTAAACTTCTCTGTCAAATCATAAGAGCTAGAAGCTGAGAATCTGTGTAGAATTTCAGTACAGAATTGTGACCATGTAGGTTTCTTTGCTAAAATGCCCGAACGTCGAAGCCAGACATCAGCTTTGCCAATGACATGCATCTGCACCAAATTCACCTTGTACTCGCTGGGAGTCCCAGACATTTGAATTTTTTGTCACATTGCCTTATCCAACCCCCTGGGTTGTTCCCATCAAAAGAAGGAAAATCCAAGCGAGGTCCCTTTGTGATAGATTTCAGAAACTGGGTATGCATCTCCTGCTCGTACCGTCTGTAGAAATCGTCCCAATTTGTTCGGACTATTGGCTGCTGAAAATTGTGGAATGGAGTTGTATGAGTAGTTCGATATGTGGTTGTTGGAGTGATATTGCCCGAGTGTGTATCACGACGTGGTCCATCAGGGTAGCCTGGGGGAGCAGTCCTTGCTGGTATGCGGATGAGAGGTAGATTTGGTTGTAATTGAAGAGCATACTGTTTGGTTTTTGCTTGCTCTTCAGCCAAACGCTTGCACAGTTCTTTAGTGAGAGGCCTTGGGGGATCTTGTTCTGCTATCTCACCCAAATACCGCGGTAACTCTGTCTCATTAGCGCGCTGGCTTGCAGTTGGCTGCACATGACTCAGAACGCGGTTGCTGTTGAAACTCTTGAGAACGTCTGCCATGGTTGCTAGCTGTGAATTGAGAGCTGAAACTGCATCTTGCACCCCCGTCAGCACTTGAGTCATGGCATCCTGTTTGAGGTGGATGGCATGAACATCCTTGCGCAAATCATCGAGTTCGCCCCGCATATCTGTAGTGTCCTCACGATTCTGGATTACCTCGCCCTTGAGCGCCAGTAATTCTATGATATCGCCCTCATCCATGCTTGTCTTCGAACGCCCCATCGAGATCCCGTCTCTGAGAGGAATTTGACGAACAGAAGATCTGGCAACCCGAACGGATCTGGAACTCCTACCGCCGCCAACGTGATTCACCGCCCTGCAACACCACTCAGAAGGAACCTGGGATTTTACCGCCCAACCAAGGAGATCCGGCAACCAGTTCCAGGCCTTGAGCTGTCGCCGAATAAGTCTACCGCCGCCGATGCCAACACACCACCGCCATACTTCGCGACCAAGGAAGAGGGAGGGAAGGGAGGGAAAAAAATCACGCTGACGCGCTTGCCGCCGAGGATCAAACTGGCTCCGAGTACCAATTGGCATGCCCCATCTGGGGATCGGGGTCGAATTTGGGGGAAAAAGAGATGAACTAGGGTTCGTCACAGAGTACGCGTATTAGATAGCGACTGGAATATATTCTATTAGCTGTAAATGTATGGAATGGTTCATCACATGAGAATTGGCATGGCCTTACATCTGGAGACGCTGGCTTATGTAGCTTATACGATAGCGATTGAGAGTAAATAGTAATGGCAAAGTAAAAGTTACAGTAATGGTAAAACGATGGCGAGCCACACGAGCCATACGATCTTCAAGCAATCCTCCATCATGATCGTCCGTTAACAGAAGATAACATAGCTGTTCTCCGAAGAAAGTTGTGGTCTGACAGCCATGGCATCCATAGCGTGGTGGCGGGCTATATGACGACGGATCGAGGCCGGGAGTGGGGGGAACCAGACGAGATGCTCACTTCGAGCACGATGGCGAGGTCGGGGAGACCAGGGCTGGTTGGAGACGAGCGGATTGAGCGACGAGGTGATGACAGCCGTGACGGAGAAGACTCGCGATGGTGAGCTTGGCGGCGGCCTGGTGACGAACCGAAGGGCATAGAGGAAGGAGATGACAATGGCGGGCCGCCTGGACGCCGCAGCGCAGCTCGTGTGGCTGGTGGCCATGGATCGACGGTGGCGCGTCGACTACCGCACTTGGGCGAACGAGACAGAGAGGAAGAGGGGCGAACGACGGGAGTAGGAGCACTAGGGTTTGTCGGGGGGGGGGGGGGGGGGGGGGGGGGGGGGGGGGGGGGGGTCGTAGGTGATGTAGATGCTAAGTAGGGCGAGGGGGGTCGTGGATGCGCGCCACGACACCATGGCGTCTGTGGATGTGCTCCATGCAACCTCCCTGCTATAGGTTGCAGGCAACCTATGTGGGCTGGGCCTTCCACCCTCACCTGGGCCACTTTCTTCTTCTTCTTTTTTGTTTTATTTTAGATTTCCTTATTTTCTTCTCTGCTTTTCACATAAATTAGGTACTAAATGATTTAAGTTAAAAGTGAAAAGTGACACATAAATATTAGGCAACATATTGAAAAGGCCCACAAATTTTGAGGTCAAAAGGATTTGTATAAATATATAAGTTTATTTTAGAATGGCCAAATTAAATGATGTGGGACCACTAAAATAATTACCAGGGATAGTTTGGGCACCCAAATGGACTTTGTGAATTTTTTACACTACTTGGGGATTTTATGACATATTTTGAACAATTTTGTTTCACTGTTTGAAGAAATAATAATTTGACTTTATCTTAAATTTGAAAAAGGCTTTGATGTTTAACAAGTGGCAATTTGGCTTAGTTAAACTTGATGACATTGCATCATGAGTGTGAGGTCACTGTAGCATGACACTTGGGGTGTTAGAGTACTCCCTCCTCGTCATGGAGACAGCCGGGATGATGAAGATGGCCTCTGTGGGCCTCTTCTGGTCCATAAATGATCACCGTAAATTTTCAGCCCATTTCGAGAACTTTTATTTCTGCACAAAAGATGACACCACAGTAGTTCTGCTGAAAACAGCGTCGGTTCGGGTTGGTTCTAATCGAATCATACCAAAACCATATAAAATTGGTGCAAACATGGCATGAATACTTCATAATATATAGATACTTTGGAGACGTATCAGCATCCACAACCTTAATTCCTACTCTTCCTCAGGTAGGTAAATGATAAAAGAAAAAATTTATGAAGTGTGAATGCTACCTAGGATATTTATCAATGTAATTTTCTTTGTCGTGGCATGAATGTTCAGATCCATAAGAGTCAAAACAAAAGTTTGATAGTGACATGAAAACAATAATACTTCAAGCATACTAATAAAGCAATCATGTCTTCTCAAAATATCATGGTCAAAGAAAGTTATCCCTACAAAATCATATAGCCTAGCTATACTCTCTCTTCATCACACAAAATATTTCATCATGCACAACCCCGATGAGAAGCCAAGCAATTGTTTCACATGTTTAATGTTCTCAATCTTTTTAAACTTTCACGCAATACATGAGCGTGAGCCATGGATATAGCACTATAAGTGGAATAGAGTATGGTGGGGGTTGTGAGGAGAAGACAAAAAATGGAGAAAGTCTCACATCAACTAGGCAAATTAATGGGCTGTGGCCCATCAATTGATATCGATGCAAGTGAGTAGGGATTGCCATGCAACGGATGCACTAGATCTATAAGTGTATGAAAGTTCAAAATGAAAACTAAGTGGGTGTGCATCCAACTTGCTTGCTCAGGAAGACCTAGGGCAATTTGAGGAAATCCATCATTGGAATATACAAGCCAAGTTCTATAATGAAAAATTCCCACAAGTATATGAAAGCTATAAAATAGGAGACTCTCAATCATGAAGAACATGGTGCTACTTTGAAGCACAAGTGTGGAAAAAGGATAGTAACATTGTCCCTTCTCTCTTTTTCTCTCATTTTTTTGTTTTTTTTTGTTTGGGCTCTTTGGGCTCTTTTTATTTATTTTGGGATCTTTGGCCTCTTTTATTTTTACTGAAGTCCGGAGACTCGTCCCAACTTGTGAGGAAATCATAGCTTCCATCATCCTTTCCTCACATGAGACAATGCTCTAATAATGATGATCATCACACTTTTTTTACTTACAACTCAAGAATTACTACTCGATACTAGAACAAAATATGACTCTATATGAATGCCTCCGGCGGTGTACCGGGATGTGCAATGATCAAGAGTGACATGTATAAAAATTATGAACGGTGGCCAAGCCACAAATACTATGTCAACTACATGATCATGCAAAGCAATATGACAATGATGGTATGTGCCATAATAAACGGAACAGTGGAAGTTGCATGGCAATATACCTCGGAATGTCTATGGAAATGCCATAATAGGTAGGTATGGTGGCTTTTTTGAGGAAGGGTATATGGTGGGTTTGATGCACTGCTACTTCTTGGGCTTGCGTTGGTTTTTCCCTTGAAGAGGAAAGGGTCATGCAACAAAGTAGAGATAAGTATTTCCCTCCGTTTTGAGAACCAAGGTATCAATCCAGTAGGAGATATACGCAAGTCTCCAATCTACGCACCTGCACAAACAATCAAACACTTGCACCCAACGCGATAAAGGGGTTGTCAATCCCTTCATGGTCACTTGCAAGGGTGAGATCTGATAGTGATAGATATAGAAGATTACTAAAAGGTAAAACAAAGTAAAAACAAATAAATTTCAGCGAGATATTTTTGGGTTTTTTGGTTTATAGATCTGAAAATATATGATGGAAAATAGACCCGGGGGTCATAGGTTTCACTAGAGGCTTCTCTCTTGAAGGAAAATAATCTGATGGGTGAACAAATTACTGTCGAGTAATTGATATAAAAGAGCAAAGTTATGACGATATCCAAGGCAATGATTATGAATATAGGCATCACGTCCGTGTCAAGTAGACCGACTCCTGCCTGCATCTACTACTATTACTCCACACATCGACCGCTATCCAGCATGCATCTAGAGTATTAGGTTCATAAGAACAGATTAATACCTTATGCAAGATGACATGATGTAGAGGGATTATCTCAAGCAAAATGATGAAACCCCCATCTTTTTACCCTTGATGGCAACAATACAATACGTGCCTCGCTACTCCTACTTTGTCACTGATACGTCTCCAATGTATCTATAATTTTTGATTGTTCCATGCTATTATATTATGTGTTTTGGATGTTTTATATGCATTAATATGCTATTTTATATTATTTTGGGACTAACCTATTAACCTAGATCCCAGGGCCAATTTCTATTTTTCTTTGTTTTTTAGCTTCACGGAAAAGGAATATCAAACGGAGTCCAAACGGAATAAAACTTTCATGACGATTTTTCTTGGACCAAAAGACACCCAGGAGACTTGGAGTTCAAGTCAGAAGAGCCACGAGGCGGCGACAAGGGTGGAGGGCACGCCCTAGAGGGGTCGACCCTACCTCGTGGGCCCCTCGGTGACCCCCAACCTAGTTCTTCCTCCTATATATTCACATATATTCCCAAACCTCTAGAAGCATCCATGAAAACACTTTTCCACCGCTGCAACCTTCTGTTCCCATGAGATCCCATCCTGGGGCCTTTTCCGGCATCCTGCCGGAGGGGGATTCGATCACGGAGGGCATCTACATCAACTCTATTGCCCTTCCGATGAAGCGTGAGTTGTTTGCCTCAGACCTATGGGTCCATAGCTAGTAGCTAGATGGCTTCTTCTCTCTCTCTCTCTCTCTCTCTCTCTCTCTTTGATTCTCAATACCATGTTCTCCTCGATGTTCTTGGAGATCTATCTGATGTAATCTTCTTTAGCGGTGTGTTTGTCGAGACCCGATGAATTGTGGATTTATGATCAGATTATCTATGAATATTATTTGAATCTTCTCCGACTTCTTATATGCATGATTTGATATCTTTGTAATTCTCTTCGAACTATTAGTTTAGTTTGGCCAACTAGATTGGTTTTTCTTGCAATGTGAGAAGTGCTTAGCTTTGGGTTCAATTTTGCGGTGTCCTCATCCAGTGAAAAAGTAGGGGTAGCGAGACACATATTGTATTGTTGCCATTGAGGATAAAAAGATGGGGTTTACATCATATTGCTTGAGTTTATTCCTCTACATCATGTCATCTTACTTAAAGCGTTACTATATTCTTCATGAACTTAACACTCTAGATGTAGGCAGGAGTCGATCGATGTGTGGAGTAATAGTAGTAGATGCAGGCAGGAGTCGGTCTACTTGACACGGACGTGGTGCCTATATTACATAATCATTGCCTTGGATATCATCATAACTTTGCGCTTTTCTATCAATTGCTCGACAGTAATTTGTTCACCCACCGTATTATTTGCATTCAAGAGAGAAGCCTCTAGTGAAACCTATGCCCCCCGGGTCTACTTACCATCATATTAGTTTCCGATCTACTATTTTTCAATATTTTATTTTCAGATCTATAAACCAAAAAAACCCAAAAATATTTTATCTTTTGTTTAGTTTCAATTATCTATCTCTATCTGATCTCACCTTTGCAAGTGACCATGAAGGGATTTACAACCCCTTTATCGCGTTGGGTGCAAGTGTTTGTTTGTTTGTGCAGGTATTGGTGATTTGCGCGTTCGTCTCCTACTGGATTGATACCTTGGTTCTTGACTGAGGGAAATACTTATCTCTACTTTGCTGCATCACCCTGCTCTTCATGGGAAAAAACCAACGCAAGCTCAAGAAGTAGCAGGAAGAATTCCTCGCGCCGTTGCCAGGGAGATCTAAGTCAAGCCTACCAAGTACCCATCATAAACTCTCATCTCTTGCATTACATTATTCACCATTTTCCTCACCCCCACTTCTAAAACGATTTTCAAAAAGATTTTCCCTTTTCTTCACCCTTCTTTCGTTCGTCTTTTCCTCTGCGTTTTTCTTTGTGTGTTGGATTGCTTGCTTTGTCATGATGGCTCAAGAAAATGCCAAATTGTGTCACTTTTCCAACACTAATAATAATGATTTTATTAGTACTCTGATTGCTCCCGCCACTAGTGCGGAATCTTATGAAATTAATGCCGCTTTGCTGAATCTTGTTATGAAAGATTAATTTTTCGGCCTTCCTAGTGAAGATGTCTTATCCCATCTGAATAATTTCATTGAGTTATGTGACAAAAGAAGAAAGATGTGGCTAATGATATTGTTAAATTGAAGCTTTCCGTTTTCACTTCGAGATCGTGCTAAAACTTGGTTTTCATCTTTGCCTAAAAATAGCATTGATTCATGGAATAAGTGTAAAGATGCTTTTATTTCCAAGTATTTTCCTCCCGCTAAAATCATCTCCCTTAGGAACGATATTATGAATTTTAAGCAACTTGATCATGAGCATGTTGCACAATCTTGGGAGAGGATGAAATTGATGATACATAATGGCCCTACTCATGGTTTGAATTTATGCCGGATTGAATTTTGCTTCTAGAAATATTTTAGATTTGGCCGCGAGGGGTACTTTTATGGAAATTACTTTAGGAGAAGCTACTAAACTCCTAGATAATATTATGGTTAATTATTCTCAATGGCATACCGAAAGATCTTCCACTAGTAAAAAAGTGCATGCAATTGAAGAGATTAATGTTTTGAGTGGAAAGATGGATGAACTTATGAAATTATTTGCTAGCGAGAATGCTTCTATTGATCCTAATGATATGCCTTTGTCCACTTTGACTAATAATAATAATGAATCTATGGATGTGAATCTTGTTGGTTGGAACAGTTTTGGTAACAACGCGTATAGAGGTAATTTTAATCCTAGGTCATTTCCTAGTAATTCCCCTAATAATTATGGTAATTCCTACAACAATTCTTATGGAAATTATAATAAGATTCCCTCTGATCTTGAGAGTAGTACCAAAGAATTTATGAGTTTGCAAAAGAATTTCAGTGCTATGGTTGAAGAGAAATTGCTTAAGATTGATGATTTGGCTAGGAACGTGGATAGAATTTCTCTTGAGATTGATTCTTTGAAACTTAGATCTATTCCACCCAAGCATGATATTAATTAATCTCTTAAATCTATGAGAATTTCCATTGATGAGTGTAAAGAAAGAACCGCTAAGATGCGTGCTAAGCGAGATTGGTTTGTAAAAGCGTGTTCTTCTAGTTTTTGAGAAAATAAAGATGAAGATCTTAAAGTGATTGATGTGACTCCTATTGAATATTTTTTTCTAAAACAAATCTTGATAAATATGGGACTAAAGATGAGTCAACTTTAGCTAGAAGGCGTCCCAATGATTTTATAGATCTTGATGCAAAAATTGATAAAAGTGGGATTGGAGAGATCAAAAATTTAACTAACAATGAACCCACTCTTTTGGATTTCAAGGAATTTAATTATTATAATTGTTCTTTAATAGATTGTATTTCCTTGTTACGATCCATGTTGAATTCTCCGCATGCTTATAATCAAAATAAAGCTTTTACTAAACATATTGTTGATGCTATGATGGAATCTTTTGAAGAAAAGCTTGAATTGGAAGTTTCTATTCCTAGAAAACTTTATGATGAGTGGGAACCTACTATTAAGATTAATATTAAATATTATGAGTGCCACACTTTGTGTGATTTGGGTGCTAGCATTTCCACGATTCCAAAAACTTTATGTGATGTGTTAGGTTTCCGTGAATTTGATGATTATTCTTTAAATTTGCATCTTGTGGATTCAACTATTAAGAAACCTATGGGAAGGATTAATGATGTTCTTATTGTTGCAAATAGGAATTATGTGCCCATAGATTTCATTGTTCTTGATATAGATTGCAATCCTACATGTCCTATTATTCTTGGTAGACCTTTTCTTAAAACGATTGGTGCAATTATTGATATGGAAGAAGGAAACACTTGATTTAAATTTCCTTTAAGGAAGGACATGGAACACTTTCCTAGAGAGAAAATAAAGTTTCCATATGGATCTATTATGATAGCTACCTATGAATTGCATACCAAAGATGGCAATACTTAGATCTATGTTTTTATGCCTAGCTAAGGGCGTTAAACAGTAGCGTTTGTTGGGAGGCAACCCATTTTTATTTTTGTTTATTGCTTTTTGGGTCCTGTTTAGCAATGAATAATTCATCTAGCCTCTGTTTAGATGTGTTTTTGTGTTTTAATTGGTGTTTGTGCCAAGTAAGACCTTTGGGATAGCTTACGGTGATAGTTGATTTGATCTTGCTGAGAAACAAAAGCTTTTGCGCTCAGGAAAACAATTCTCATTTTTAGCAGAAATGTGATAAAATACTGTTTATTTTTGCAGAAGATTAAGGTACAAATTACCTATGTTGTCCAAATTTTTCAAATTTTTTGGAGTTACAGAAGTATTCAAGAGTTATAGATTGTTACAGATCGTTCTGTTTTTGACAGATTCCGTTTTCTTTGTGTTGTTTGCTTATTTTGATGAATCTATGGGTAGTATCGGGGGGTATGAACCATGGAGAAGTTAGAATACAGTATATATTACACCAATATAAATAAAGAATGAGTTCACAACAGTACCATAAGTTGTGATTTATTTTCTTATACTAACGGATCTCATGAGATTTTCTGTTGAGTTTTGTGTTGTGAAGTTTTCAAGTTATGGGTATAGATTTCATGGACTATGGAATAAGCAGTGGGAAGATCCTAAGCTTGGGGATGCCCAAGGCACCCCAAGGTAATATTCAAGGACAACAAATAGACTAAGCTTGGGGATGCCCCGGAAGGCATCCCCTCTTTCGTCTTCGTTTATCGGTAACTTTACTTGAGGCTATATTTTTATTCACCACATGATATGTGTTTTTCTTGGAGCGTCTTGTATGATATCAGTCTTTCCTTTTTAGTTTGCCACAATCATCCTTGTTGTACACACCTTTTGAGAGGGACACACATGAATCGTGATTTATTAGAATACTCTATGTGCTTCACTTATATCTTTTGAGCTAGGAAATTTTGCTCTAGTGTTTCACTTACATATTTTTAGAGCACGGCGATGGTTTTATTTAATAGAAATTGTTGAACTCTCATGCTTGACTTATATTATTTTGAGAGTCTCTTTAAACAGCATGGTAATTTGCTTTGGTTATGAATTTGGTCCTAATATGATAGGCATCCAAGAGGGATATAATAAAAACTTTCATATAAAGTGCATTGAATACTAGGAGAAGTTTGATTCCTTATGATTGTTTTGAGATATAAAGATGGTGATATTAGAGTCATGCTAGTGAGTACTTATGGATTGTAGAAATACTTGTGTTAAAAGTTTGTGATTCCCATAGCATGCATGTATGGTGAACCGTTGTGTGATGAAGTCGGAGCATGTTTTATTTATTGATTGTCTTCCTTATGAGTGGCGGTCAGGGACGAGCGATGGTCTTTTCCTACCAACCTATCCCCCTAGGAGCATGCGCGTAGTACTTTGTTTTGATAACTAATAGATTTTTGTAGTAAGTATGTGATGAACCAAGAGTATAGGGGATCAATTGTAGCTCTTTTCGACAAGTAAGAGTGTCGAACCCAACAAGGAGCAGAAGGAATGACAAGTGGTTTTCAGCAAGGTAATGGCTGCAAGTGCTAAAATTGTAAGTAACAGAGTAGTTTGATAGCAAGATATTTTGAAACGAGCAAGTAATGATAATAGTAATAAAAGTGCAGCAAGGTAGCCCAATCCTTTTGAGGCACATGACAGGCCAAAACGGTCCCTTATAGTAAGCAAAGCGTTCTTGAGGGTACACGGGAATTTCATCTAGTCACTTTCATCATGTTGATTCGATTCGTGTTCGCTACTTTGATAATTTGATATGTGGGTGGACCGGTGCTTAGGTGTTGTTCTTACTTGAACGAACCTCCTACTTATGATTAACCCCCTCACAAGCATCCGCAACTACGAGAAAAGTATTAAGAATAAATTCTAACCATATCATTAAACTTTTGGATCCGATCAGTCCCTTACGAAATAGCGCATAAACTAGGGTGTCGGGCCCGATTCTAAGTCACACGATCTAGCATGTAACACCTCATATCACTTTGCGGCCTCACGCACGGTATTCCCACGGGTGTCGCCTTACCATGGCCCGGGACCGTTTGCGCCTTTTGGCTCACGTATATGATAGTGTCGCTAGCATCCATATGACAGAGAACCCGGGCCGACATGACTAGTCGTGAACCCAAAGCGGCACTAACCCATGGGGACAGGCATACATGAATCAACCTCGAGCATGTCGGTCAGCAGCGTGTGAATCCGTGGCTGTAGCACTGGGCTAACAGGACTCCGGTAACCCGGGCTGTAGCAGGCTAGGCAGGACTCCGGATGTCACCGCGTGACATTTCCCCGAAGGGACAGACACAGGAACCAAGTGAAACACATGCCGGCCAGTCAAGTGTCCTGAACAGTAGTGCTGGGCTAGCAGGACTCCGGTGAACCGGGCTGTAGCGGACTACTATGGCTCAAGGAAGCACTAGACTACATTTCCCCATAAGAGAGGCTGCCAAGGACAAACAACTAGATTGTTGGATCCCACACATAGCAATACACGTCACACGTACGCATAACATGCAAGTATGTGAGGTACAACATGGCATCACAACATAACGCAACTCATATAGATAAAGGCTCAGAAGAGCCACATAGCATAAATACAAACAGGGGTCACATGACCCATCATTCAGAGCATACAAGCAACGGAAGCATTACATGTCTGAGTACAGACAACTACAAAAGAAAAAGGCCGAGAAGCCTGACTATCTACAAGTCCCTCCAAGGTACAAGATCGTAGCTGAGGTAACAAGCTATTCGTCGACAGATGTCTCATCTGCAAAACATAAATAAAGCAAACGTGAGTACAAGGGTACTCAGCAAGACTTACATCAGATTCTATCATACATGCATTTGTATCAAGAAGGTAATGTGGGGTTTAATTGCAGCAAGCCAGCTTTGACTCAGTGGCTATCCTGTTCTACGACTATGAGAAACTCCTTTGAGGTGAGGCAGCGCACACGAGTCCACTAATCACCACATCAATACACTACTATGGATTCATCCCCGTCTCTCCTACGAGAAGGCCATCCATAGAACTCACACTTGTCTTGAGCATTTTAGAGTATCCACTTTAAGTTGTCTATGTACCACGTAAGCATCCAAGAAGTCCATAACCGAGGACACGGCTATTCGAATAGATCATGATAACCCTGCAGGGGTGTACTTCATCACACACGCTCTCACCACTTATCACCATATACCCGTCATGTATCTCGGCAACCTTCAAGCGGAAGCCTGGCGAGGGTGTCGGCCACGACCTAACTAACCACGCAAGACTCTAGTCCAGGTTTATCACCTATTTGGGTTCCATCCGCAAGGAGATCCGGCCGGGGTGTCGCTCACGGCCCCAAACGATGTGAGCAGGGTTCCCAAGCTCACCATCCGGGTGCCACTTGGTACACCGTGCCACCTGTGCCTAGTCTGTCCCGAGCCCACCCTGCCGGGTGCCACTCGGTAGAAAAATAGCACTACCTACAAACACCAGAAACTATTTGCAACTCCTGGACAGAGATCAAGGCGGTTAATAAGCCGAGAGAGCTTGGAGCGCCCGGAGCCCAATGTGTGGTAGTAGCTAGTCATTGGACAACTTACACAGAACTCAGTTCTTAAGGTCGGTCCCAATGAGACAACCCACCATGTACTCCTACATGGCCTCTCACCGCTACCTTTACCAAATCGTGTTCAGACGCTTAACTCTCATTACCAGAACATATCATAACATTCCAATTCATTCCCGATGAATCAGACCTGACACAACTCTAAGCAATAGCAGGCATGGCATGGCAAGAACACAACAAGGCTCAAACAACTCCTACACATGCTAGTGGGTTTTAACTATTTACTGTGGCAATGACAGGTCATGCAGAGGAATGGGTTCAACTACCGCAGCATAAAGTAGCAGTTGAATCGTTGTTGTCCTAATGCAATAAATGAGAGCAGGAGCGAGAGAGTAGGATTGTATCGGAATGAACAAGGGGGGTTGCTTGCCTGGTAGATCAACGGAGGGGGCACTGCTCCACTGATAGGTACTCTCGAACACTTTCCGGGGCAGGACCTATCGAGAAGGAACGGTGTCGATAGTCAAAACACAAGCATATGCAACAATATGATGCATGAACATGGCATGAAGATGTGATGTTGTTTGAGCTAATGCAACTAGCATTCATTTGGTTGAAGTCCATTTGAACTAAAGATTCAAATGCAACTCCAAAATAAGCTCTTATAAATGCCATTCATGTGTTTTCATATATACAACATGTATAGGTTGGTTTGTCATGCATGAAAATGGTACAGAAGGATAGATTGAATTTTTCTGATAATTTTTCATATATAAATTATTTCAATCTGAGCTACGGTTGAATTTCTATGAATTTTTGAAGTTTTGAACATTTTCTGGAATTTCCTGTTTAAAAATAATTCCAGAAAAAGAATAACTGCGTCAGCATGACGTCATCACTACGTCAGTGAGTCAACGTGGCTGACTGGGTCAAACCTGATGTGTGGGGTCCACACGTCAGTGACTCAGTTAGTTAACAGAGGAGTTATTCCTAATCTAATTTAGATTAGTGGCTCTGGGGCCCACTGTCAGTGTCTCTAGGGGGGGGTAGTTAGTGCCTAACTACGATGCCACGTCAGCCCACTGGAGTTCGGCCGGCGGCGACCTCAACCGCAGCGGAAACTCGCCGGAGAACAGCTATGGGGCTCGGTTTTGCGCGTGGTTTGCGTCTACGGGTAGCTGAAGGTCTCGCACATCTAAAGGAGGCAACGGCTCGCCCCGGAGTGGACTAAATCGATGGCGGCGGCAGCTTTTGCGGCGGCCGGAGTTCGGCCTCGACCGGAATCGCGGCTGCAGCGTGCAAAAGACAAGGGGGAGAGGGGCATTCGAGGTGGGAGCTCACGGCGGAGTTGCTGAGCAGGCCAGTGGGCTCGGGGAGGCGCTGAAGACGACGGGGCGGCGAAGACGATCTCCGGCGACCGGAGATGAAGACGACGGCGATGGAGGCGCTCCAGGGCCTCCCGAGGCGCGTGGCTCGACGGAGAGCTTCAGGGCGAGGTGGCGGAGCTCGCAGACACGGAGAGAGGGCGAGGGGGAGGCGGTGGCTGCGGCAATGGTGGCCGGTGGCGACAGCAGCGCTCGGCCGTGAGCGAGGAAGGGCGAGAGAGAGGAGGGGAGGCCACTGGAGAGAGGGAGAGAGGTTCGGGGAAGTGCGTGGCGTCGTTGGGTGCCTCCAGCGGCGAGCGGGGAAGCAGGAGGTGGCCGGCATGTGCTCGCGCGCGTTGGGCACACGCGCGCCGTCCTCCTGGCAGGAGGTAGGCAACGACTGGCGTCAGCCAGCTGGCTGGGCTGGCCTGCTGGGCCGCTGGGCTGCCAGGTAGGAGGCCCAGGTAAGGGTTTTTCCTTTATTTGTTTTCTTTTCTATTTTTCTAACATTTGTTTTGATTTAATAAAAATACTAAATCATTTTATTTTATTCTGTAAATTTTAGTAGGGACTAGTTGGACCACTCCAAAGCCCCTCACCAAAATTCAGAATTATTGGATAATATTTTATATATAATAAAATATTTATCCAACGCAAATAATTACTGGATTAATTCCAAATGCCCAAAATAAATACTTATGAGCTCCTAAGGATATTGGTTTGATTTTTATCTCTGTCCAATATTTTCAGAGAGCATCATCAACATTTTCTTGGACCTTTTTGGATAAATTTTTTTATCTGGGTCATTTCCAGAAATGATTCTGAGGTTTTCACAAGTCCCCATTTCAAATTTAAATGGAATTTAAACATGATGCACAAATGGCTAGCTGGTCTAGGTCATACCAGAACTAGGGATGTGACAACTCGCCCCCACTCGAAGAAATCTCGTCCTGAGATTCAGGAGTCGGCGGAAAGAAAGTGGGGTACTCAAGTCGAAGACAATCTTCACGCTCCCAAGTAGCTTCTCTCTCGGAATGATGAGGCCACTGAACCTTGAGAAACTTGATGTTATGACGTCGGGTGACACGCTCTGCTTGATCAAGGATGCAAACAGGGTACTCTCGATAAGTGAGGTTATCTTGGAGATCAAGCGTTTCGTGGTCCACTCCGCGGATGGGATCCGAGAAGCAACGCCTGAGTTGAGAGACGTGGAACACATCATGAACTCGAGAAAGATGTGGTGGTAGTTCCAACTGGTAGGCAACCTCTCCTCGTTTAGCGAGAATGCGAAAAGGACCAATGTAACGAGGAGCCAACTTGCCCTTGATACCGAATCGATGGGTACCCTTCAAAGGGGTAACCCGAAGGTAAGCTTTGTCGCCAACTTCATAAGCCACTTCCTTATGACTACGGTCATACTGGCTCTTTTGACGAGATTGGGCTGTTTTCAAATTCTCACGAATGATGCGAACTTGCTCTTCTGCCTCCTGGATCATATCCGGTCCAAAGAATTGTCTTTCACTGGTTTCTGACCAGTTCAAAGGTGTTCGACATCTTCGTCCATACAGAACCTCAAAAGGAGCTTTCTTGAGGCTGGATTGGTAGCTATTGTTATAAGCAAACTCGGCGAAAGGAAGGCACTTCTTCCAATCCATACCGAATGAGATAACACAAGCTCTAAGCATGTCTTCGAGAATCTGGTTGACCCTTTCCACCTGACCACTTGATTGAGGGTGGAAAGCGGTACTGAAGGAAAGATGGGTGCCCATGGCAGTTTGGAAACTCTCCCAGAAATGAGAAGTGAAAAGACTACCACGGTCTGAATTGATCTATAGTGGAACACCATGAAGTGACACTATTCGAGAAATATATAAGTCAGCAAGCTGACTAGCAGTGATATTCTCTCGAACAGGTAGGAAGTGAGCCACCTTGGAAAGACGACCAATGACTACGAAGATAGCGTTATTCCCTTTCTTGGTCCTCGGAAAGCCGGTGATGAAGTCCATACCAACTTTATCCCATTTCCACTCAGGAATAGCTAAAGGTTGAAGGGTGCCAGCTGGTCTCTGATGCTCTGCCTTCACGCGACGACAAACGTCATAGTTAGCAATAAATTGAGCAATTTCTCTCTTCATCCTAGTCCACCAGAACCTCTGGCGTAGGTCCTGATACATCTTAGTACTACCGGGATGAATCGTGAGAGGAGATTCATGCGCCTCCTTAAGGATTAATTGTCGAAGATGTTGATTCTTGGGAACCACCAAGCGACTCTCAAAGAGAACAACACCACGATCATCTATAGAGAAACTACCACCAACTCCCTTGTTAATGTTTCTCTTGATCCGGGAAATTCCCCTATCCTGCTTCTGAGCAGAGATGATCTAATCCACAAGAGTAGATTTCGCCACCAAGGTAGAAAGGAATCTATGAGGAGCAATGTGAAGGTTAAGCTTACATAATTCCTCATGGAGAAGTGGTTGGCCCTGCTGCAACATGAGATTGTTGCAATAGGACTTATGACTTAGCGCATCAGCCATGACATTCCCCTTGCCTGGGGTGTAGGTAATCCCTAAGTCGTAATCTGAGATCAACTCCAGCCAACGTCTTTGCCTAAGGTTCAAATCTGGTTGGGTGAAGATATATTTGAGACTCTGGTGATCGGTGTAAATCTCGCAACGTTTACCAAGAAGGTAATGTCTCCAGGTCTTAAGTGCATAGACTACGGCTACAAGCTCTAGATCATGTGTAGGATAATTCTCCTCATGTGGATGCAACTGTCGAGATGCATAGGCAATCACATGGCGATCTTGCATAAGAATGCAACCTAGTCCCTGTCGTGAGGCATCACAATAGATAACAAAGTCCTTAGTGAAATCCGGTGGCACAAGTATGGGAGCAGAAGTCAAGCGTCTTTTTAGTTCCTGAAAGCTGTGCTCACACTATGGGGAACACTCAAACTTTTTATCTTTCTTGAGAAGTTCCGTGAGAGGTTTGGCCACTATGGAGAAGTTCTCAATGAATCGGCGACAATAACTGGCTAGACCAAGGAAACTCCTAACTTGCTTAACTGTTTCAGGCGGAGTCCAATCAAGAACGGCCTGAACTCTTTCGGGATTGACAGCAATGCCCTTACCAGAGATTACGTGGCCGGATAGGTCACTTCTGGCAACCAAAATTTGCACTTGGAGAACTTGGCATAAAGGCGGTGCTCTCTGAGTTTTTCTAGCACAAATCTAAGATGTTCGGCATGCTCTTCCTTGTTCTTCAAGTAAACAAGGATATCATCGAGGTAAACCACGACGAACTTATCTAAGTACTCCATGAAGATCGAGTTCATCAAGCGGGAGAATGTAGCTGGAGCATTAGTTAGACCAAAGGACATGATGGTGTACTCGTACTGGCCATAACGAGTGACAAAAGCCGTCTTAGGAATGTCCCCATTTCTGATCTTGATTTGGTGGTAGCCTAACCTCAAATCCATCTTGGAAAAGACTGAGGATCCAGCGAGCTGATCATACAGGTCATTGATCCTGGGGAGCGGATACTTGTTCTTTATCGTGACCAAATTAACGGGACGATAATCTACAACCATCCGGTCCGCACCATCCTTCTTCTTGATGAAGAGAACGGGGCAAGCCCAGGGAGAAGAACTAGGACGGATGAAACCCTTTTGCAAGGATTCATCGAGTTGTTTCTTAAGCTCAGCTAGCTCTAAGGGTGCCATCTTGTAAGGTCTCCTAGAGATTGGAGCGGTTCCTGGGATAAGATCTATGACAAATTCTACATCTCTGTTAGGTGGAATACCTGGCAGTTCCTCTGGAAAAACATCCAGAAAGTCACGGACTACCGGGATATCTTCAAGGTCAGGAAGAGGGCTGGCATTAAGAGAATAGAGCTGGCGCTTTGCAACCCTAGTGGAGACGGTGACTATCTTGCCAGATGGGTGTGTAAGCTGAACAGACCTAGTGTAACAATCAATCTTGGCATAATGAGCTTTCATCCAGTCCATACCCAAAATGATGTTAATATCCGTAGACTTGAGGGCTATAAGTGATGCAAGGAATACAAGTCTGTCAACAAGGATTTCATTACCATAGCTTACACTAGAAGTTTGCCATTTGGATCCAGGAGTTTGAATTACTAGTGGAGAGGGCATATCACAAAAGGATATGTTGTGCAAGCTGACATAACTTTCGGAAATGAAGGAATGAGATGCTCCGGTATCAAACAGAACCGAAGCTGGATGACAGTTGACAAGGAGTGTACCAAGAACGACATCCGGATCATCATGAGTGTCTTTAGCTGAGACGTGATGCACACATCCACGTTCAGTGGGAGCTGACTTGACACTAATCATCTTGCGTGATGGCTTACCACGGCCAACAGACTTCTCAAGCTGGGGTGGAGCATAGTTGGTTTGAGAGCAGTCACGTGCATAGTGTCCTGGCTCTCCGCATGTGAAACAAGTCCCTGAAGTAGGACGTGGACCCGCATTGACAAGCGGTCTACCAATAGGCCTGGGTGGAGTATGTAACTGAACTGGGTGAGGCTCCACATAAGATGGCCTCGGTGAATATCTGGGTGGAAGAGCGGAGTTCGGAACCCAAATCCGGCGCTTCTGCAAAGTAGAACCGGAAGAAGAACCCAGATCTCTGGTGTGCTTACGAGACTCCTCGTAAGTGAGTTGAGCTGTTTCTGCGTTAATGGCCTTGTTCACAAGAGCCTGGAATGTATTGCAATGATGCAAGTGGAGATCACGACGCAACTTGGGGTTGAGACCCTTCCGGAACCTAGCCTGCTTCTTGGCGTCCGTGGACACCTCTTCTGTAGCATAGCGGGCGAGGTTCTCAAACTCTCTACTATAAGCATCAACAGCCATCTTACTCTGAGTGAAACTACAGAACTCTTCTATCTTGCGGTCAATGAGAGCCTGAGGAATGTGATGCTCGCAAAAAGCCTCAGTGAAATCTCTCCAGGTGGTTTTCTGGCCAGCTGGAAGCATAGCCTCATAGTTCTGCCACCAAATACTAGCAGGACCTTCCAGGTGATAAGCAGCATAGGTGACCTTGTCACCTTCAGCTACGTTCGCAGAACGCAGCTTGTGTGTGATACTACGTAGCCAGTCATCTGCATCGAGTGGTTCAATGGAATGATGGAAGGTAGGTGGTTTCAGACCGATGAAGTCATGGATGAACACAAACTCTTTGTGCTGATGGGAGGTGTTCTACTCAATACGTGCTAACAAGCGGTTAGACTCTCGCTTGTTCTTCTCAACCTCTAACATGAACGCTGCCAACGAAGACTGGTCGGGAGGATCCTCATCCCTACCATCTCCGTGGTTCCGGATACGAGCAACAGAACTTCGGTTAACCGACAAGATCCTGAAGAACCAACCAAGGAAACAAGGATGGATTCAGCATCATCATAAGGATGTAGAATATAGTACGAGGAAAATACTATCTCTTGAACTCCTAGGACAATTCCGGCAACATAACGGCAGTAAAATGCTCGAAATGAGACATTCTGCAAAAGACGGAGTAGCACCATACTCAACATCATCACTCAAGTTTCTGAGATATTGTTAAATAGGTTACACCGGAGGTACTCAAACTGGGATATGACTCAGACCAACCAAACTTTAGAGACTATGGAGTAGTAACACGTGATCCTGATAGACGGAAGAGAAAGCCTAGTTCCTTAACCCCGTAGGAAAGATAGGATGACTCAGATCAGAAGTCATGAGGTATAAGGAGTAAAAAGAGCCTTACATTCCCTTCCACAATCAATTCCCCTACATAACTAAAGAATTTCTAGACTCAACTTCGACCAGGTTGGCTTGGAAATCCTACAGGCAGTCAGGCTCTGATACCAAAGCTGTCGGGACCCCGATTCTAAGTCACACCGATCTAGCATGTAACACCTCATATCACTTTGCGGCCTCACGCACGGTATCCCCACGGGTGTCGCCTTACCATGGCCCGGGACCGTTTGCGTCTTTTGGCTCACGTATATGATAGTGTCGCTAGCATCCATATGACAGAGAACCCGGGCCGACATGGCTAGTCGTGAACCCAAAGCGGCACTAACCTATGGGAACATGCATACATGATTCACATCGAGCGTGTCGGTCAGCAGCGTGTGAATCCGGGCTATAGCACTGGGCTAACAGGACTCCGGGGAACCCGGGCTGTAGCAGGCTAGGCAGGACTCCGGATGTCTCCGCGTGACATTTCCCCGAAGGGAAAGACACAGGAACGAAGTGAAACACATGCCGGCCAGTCAAGTGTCCCGAATAGTAGTGCTGGGCTAGCAGGACTCCGGTGAACCGGGCTGTAGCGGACTACTATGGCTCAAGGAAGCATTAGACTGCATTTCCCCATAAGAGAGGCTGCCAAGGACAAACAACTAGATTGTCGGATCCCACACATAGCAATACACGTCACACGTACGCATAACATGCAAGTATGTGAGGTACAACATGGCATCACAACATAACGCAACTCATATAGATAAAAGCTCAGAAGAGCCACATAGCACAAATACAAACAGGGGTCACATGACCCATCATTCAGAGCATACAAGCAACAAGCGGAAGCATTACATGTATGAGTACAGACAACTACAAATGAAAAAGGCCGAGAAGCCTGACTATCTACAAGTCCCTCCAAGGTACAAGATCGTAGCTGAGGTAACAAGCTATTCGTCGAAGTCCAAGCGGTACTATTAGTGAGACAGATGTCTCATCTGCAAAACGTAAATAAAGCAAACGTGAGTACAAGGGTACTCAGCAAGACTTACGTCAGATCCTATCATACATGCATTTGTATCAAGAAGGTAATGTGGGGTTTAGTTGCAGCAAGCCAGCTTTGACTCAGTGGCTATCCTGTTCTACAACTATGAGAAACTCCTTTGAGGTGAGGCAGCGCACACGAGTCCACTAATCACCACATCAATACACTACTATGGATTCATCCCCGTCTCTCCTACGAGAAGGCCATCCATAGCACTCACACCTATCTTGAGCATTTTAGAGTATCCACTTTAAGTTGTCTATGTACTACGTAAGCATCCAAGAAGTCCATAACCGAGGAAACGGCTATTCGAATAGATCATGATAACCCTGCAGGGGGGTACTTCATCACACACGCTCTCACCACTTATCACCATATACCCGTCATGTATCTCGGCAACCTTCAAGCGGAAGCCTGGCGAGGGTGTCGGCCACGACCTAACTAACCACGCAAGACTCTAGTCCAGGTTTATCACCTATTTGGGTTCCATGCGCAAGGAGATCCGGCCGGGGTGTCGCTCACGGCCCCAAACGATGTGAGCAGGGTTCCCAAGCCCACCATCCGGGTGTCACTTGGTACACCGTGCCACCTGTGCCTAGTCTGTCCCGAGCCCACCCTGCCGGGTGCCACTCGGTAGAAAAATAGCACTACCTACAAACACCAGAAACTATTTGCAACTCCTGGATAGAGATCAAGGCGGTTAAGAAGCCGAGAGAGCTTGGAGCGCCCGGAGCCCAATGTGTGGTAGTAGCTAGTCATTGGACAACTTACACAGAACTCAGTTCTTAAGGACGGTCCCAATGAGACAACCCACCATGTACTCCTACATGGCCTCTCACCGCTACCTTTACCAAAACGTGTTCAGACGATTAACTCTCATTACCAGAACATATCATAACATTCCAATTCATTCCCGATGAATCAGACCTGACACAACTCTAAGCAATAGCAGGCATGGAATGGCAAGAACACAACATGGCTCAATCAACTCCTACACATGCTAGTGGGTTTTAACTATTTACTGTGGCAATGACAGGTTATGCAGAGGAATGGGTTCAACTACCGCAGCATAAAGTAGCAGTTGAATCGTTGTTGTCCTAATGCAATAACTGAGAGCAGGAGCGAGAGAGTAGGATTGTATCGGAATGAACAAGGGGGTTTGCTTGCCTGGTAGATCAACAAGGAAAACACTGCTCCTCAGACAGGTACTCTGGAACGGTCTCCGAAGTAGTACCTATCGAGAAGGAACGGTGTCGACAATCAAACACAAGCATATGCAACATTATGATGCATGAACATGGCATGAAGATGTGATGTTGTTTGAGCTAATGCAACTAGCATTCATTTGGTTAAAGTCCATTTGAACTAAAGCTTCAGATGCAACTCCAAAATAAGCTCTTAAATATGCCATAAGTGTGTTTTCACAATATACAACATGTATAGGTTGGTTTGTCATGCATGAAAATGGTACAGAAGGATAGATTGAATTTTTCTGATAATTTTTCATATATAAATTATTTCAATCTAAGCTACGGTTGAATTTCTATGAATTTTTGAAGTTTTGAACATTTTCTGGAATTTCCTGTTTAAAAATAATTCCAGAAAAAGAATAACTGCGTCAGCATGACGTCATCACTACGTCAGCGAGTCAACGTGGCTGACTGGGTCAAACCTGACGTGTGGGGTCCACACGTCAGTGACTCAGTTAGTTAACAGAGGAGTTATTCCTAATCTAATTTAGATTAGTGGCTCTGGGGCCCACTGTCAGTGTCTCTAGGGGGGGGGGTAGTTAGTGCCTAACTATGATGCCATGTCAGCCCACCGGAGTTCGGCTGGCGACGACCTCAACCGCGGCGGAAACTCGCTGGAAAACAGCTACAGGGCTCGGTTTTGCGCGTGGTTTGCGTCTACGGGTAGCTGAAGGTCTCGCGCATCTAAAGGAGGCAACGGCTCGCGCTGGAGTGGACTAAATCGACGGCGTCGGCAGCTTTTGCGGCGGACGGAGTTCGGCCTCGACCGGAATCGCGGCTGCAGCGTGCAAAAGACAAGGGGGAGAGGGGGATTCGAGGTGGGAGCTCACGGTGGAGTTGCTGAGCAGGCCAGTGGGCTCGGGGAGGCACTGAAGACGACGGGGCGGCGAAGACGATCTCCAGCGACCGGAGATGAAGAAGGCGGCGATGGAGGCGCTCCAGGGCCTCCCGAGGCGCGTGGCTCGACGGAGAGCTTCAGGGCAAGGTGGCAGAGCTCGCAGACACGGAGAGAGGGCGAGGGGGAGGCGGTGGCTGCGGCAACGGTGGCTGGTGGCGACGGCAGCGCTCGGCCGTGAGCGAGGAAGGGCGAGAGAGAGGAGGGGAGGCCACTGGAGAGAGGGAGAGAGGTTCGGGGAAGTGCGTGGCGTCGTTGGGTGCCTCCAGCGGTGAGCGGGGAAGTAGGAGGTGGTCGGCGTGTGCTCGCGCGCGTCGGGCACACGCGCGCCGTCCTCCTGGCAGGAGGTAGGCGACGACTGGCGTCGGCCAGCTGGCTGGGATGGCCTGCTGGGCCGCTGGGCTGCCAGGTAGGAGGCCTAGGTAAGGGTTTTTCCTTTATTTGTTTTCTTTTCTATTTTTCTGACATTTGTTTTGATTTAATAAAAATACTAAATCATTTTATTTTATTCTGTAAATTTTAGTTGGGACTAGTTGGACCACTCCAAAGCCCCTCACCAAAATTCAGAATTATTGGACAATATTTTATATATAATAAAATATTTATCCAACGCAAATAATTACTGGATTAATTCCAAATGCCCAAAATAAATACTTATGAGCTCCTAAAGATATTGGTTTGATTTTTATCTCTGTCCAATATTTTCAGAGAGCATCATGAACATTTTCTTGGACCTTTTTGGAGAATTTTTTTTATCTGGGTCATTTCCAGAAATGATTCTGAGGTTTTCACAAATCCCCATTTCAAATTTAAATGGAATTTAAACATGATGCACAAATGGCTAGCTGGTCTAGGTCATACCAGAACTAGGGATGTGACATAGGGTTTAAACTTCTCGCACTCTCGCAACCCATCATCTAATAACTACTCCACAATGCATTCCCTTAGGCCCAAATATGGTGAAGTGTCATGTATTCGATGTTCACATGACACCACTAAGGGAATCACAACATACATACTATCAAAATATCGAACACATATAAAGTTCACATGATTACTTGCAACATGATATCTCCCGTGACCTCAAGAACAAAAGTAACTACTCACAAGTGATGAACATGCCCAAGATCAGAGGGGTATTAAATAGCATATTGGATCTGAACATACAATCTTCCACCAAATAAACCATATAGTAATCAACTACAAGATATAATCAACACTACTAGTCACCCACAAGCACCAATCTATAGTTCCGATACAAAGATTGAACACAAGAGATGAACTAGGGTTTGAGATGAGATGGTGTTGTTGAAGATGTTGATGGAGATTGCCCTCCCCGATATGGGAGAGTTGTTGGTGATGATGATGACGATGATTTCCCCCTCCGGGAGGGAAGTTCCCCCGGCGAATCGCTCCGTTGGAGGGCAAAAGTGCTCCTGCCCAAGTTCCACCTCGAGGCGGTGGTGCTTCGTCCCGAAAGTCCTCCTCTTATTTTTTCTAGGTCAAAAGGACTTATATACCAAAAGATGGGCACCGGAGGTGGGCTGAGGAGGCCACAACCCACCAGGGCGCGCCTGGGCTCCCTGGCGCGCCCATGTGGGTCGTGCTCACCTGGTGGGCCCCCTCTGGTACTTATTGGCTCCAATATTCCTCATATATTCCATAAAAAATCTCTGTAAAGTTTCAGCTTGATTGGAGTTGTGCAGAATAGGTGGCCTGGTGTAGCTTTTCCGGGTCCAGATTTCTAGCTGCCAGAATTCCCCCTCTTTGTGTGTACCTTGCATATTATGAGAGAAAAGGCATTATAATTACTCCAAAAAGCATTATTATGCATAAAAACATCATAAATAACAGTAGGAAAACATGATGCAAAATGAATGTATCAACTCCCCCAAGCTTAGACCTCGCTTGTCCTCAAGCAAAAACCAAAATTGAAAAACATGTCCACATGCTTAGAGAGAGGTGTCGATAAAAACAAAATATGGACATAGAAGCATCATGTGAATTATTATAACAACAACAAAATTTAACATAAAACTTTTATCATAGAACTTCTATCATAAACATCTCATGAATAAGTAACAATTCATCACACTATCGAAGTATAAAGCATAAACTCTATTAGAAACCAACAAACTATGTTCTCAGTCAACTTTGCAACTAGAATTCATCATCTTTTCAGGAAGGGTCATGTATCGGAGCCTTTAGGCAAGTCCAAATACTCAACCATCATTTAGTCTTCTATGATTTCTAACACTCACTGCATACACATGAGCAAAACGTTTCAACCGAACACATAGAAAGATAGGGGCTTATAGTTTCGCCTCCCAACGTATTCACCTTAAGGGTGATGTCAACAATAATAACTTATGCCACCCATATTCAACTGGACATATGTACCTAGATCTTTCCTCACCACACGATGCTTGCCAAAGGAGAAAAATTAAAGGAATAGAGAGAAAAACTTTAACTCTTGCATAAAAGTAAAAGATAGGCCCTTCACAGAGGGAAGCAGAGGTTGCCATGCACTTATTTGTTTATATGCTCAACCCCTTAGTGCAAAAGAATGTCACGTTGTATTTCCCCTTTTGATGGCAACCTTTATTATGCAGTTTGTCACTTTTATTCTTCACCATCACAAGTTCGTACAACGCTCAATTTTCTATGACACTAAACGATCTCACACTTTTAGAAGCAATTTTTATTGCCTTATTGCACCGATGACAACTTACTTGAAGGATCTGACTCAATCCTTAGGTAGGTATGGTGGAAACTTGAAAATAAGATTTGGGATTAAGGGTTTTTGGATGCACAAGTAGTATCTCTACTTAGTGCGGAGTTTTTGGCTAGCAAAGATGGGGGCAAGCACCACATGTTGAAGGATCTATGACAATATAACTTCTACTCCCTCCGTTCCTAAATATTTGTCTTTCTAGAGATTTCAACAAGTGACTACATACGGAGCAAAATGAGTGAATCTACACTCTAAAATATGTCTATATACATCCGTATGTGGTAGTCCTTTTGAAATCTCTAAAAAGACAAATATTTAGGAACGGAGGGAGTGTGTAAATATGAACAAACATAAATCATTAAGTTGTCTTCCTTGTCCAACTCAACAATTTTGGCATATAATATTTTGATGGGGGCTCACAATCACAAAAGATTTCCAGGATAGTGTATTTATATGTGAGTCTTCTCTTCCCTTATTAATTCTTTCATGAGTTGCATCATCGACCAATGCTATGTTTGTCAATCTCTAATAAAATATTCTACTTATACTTTTCCTTATGTGGTGTCATCACCTCCCATAAGATCAGCATATGATCTTATTCATTTACTTCCTTTCTTTTTATTGGAACATGAAAGCAAAGAAAGCAAAAATTCAAACTAAAACTTTATTGTGTATCTCTGCTACCTCTTGAGCACTGCGTTGGTTTTCCCTTGAAGAGGAAAGGGTGATGCAGCAAAGTAGCGTAAGTATTTCCCTCAGTTTTTGAGAACCAAGGTATCAATCGAGTAGGAGGCCACGCACGAGTCCCTCGCACCTACACAAACAAATAAAATCCTCGCAACCAACACAATAAAGGGGTTGCCAATCCCCTCACGGTCACTTACAAAAGTGAGATCTGATAGATATGATAAGATAATATTTTTGGTATTTTTATGATAAAGATGCAAAGTAAAGAAAGCAAAAATAAATGGAAAAGGAAATAGCTTGTTGATGGAATATTAATATGATGGAAAATAGACCCGGGGGCCATAGGTTTCACTAGTGGCTTCTCTCGAGAGCATAAGTATTACGGTGGGTAAACACATTACTGTTGAGCAATTGACAGAATTGAGCATAGTTATGAGAATATCTAGGTATGATCATGTATATAGGCATCACGTCCGAGACAAGTAGACCGACTCCTGCCTGCATCTACTACTATTACTCCACACGTCGACCGCTATCCAGCATGCATCTAGAGTATTAAGTTCAAAATAACAGAGTAACGCTTTAAGCAAGATGACATGATGTAGAGGGCTAAACTCATGCAATATGATATAAACCCAATCTTGTTATCCTCGATGACAACAATACAATACGTGCCTTGCTGCCCCTACTGTCATTGGGAAAGGACACCACAAGATTGAACCCAAAGCTAACCACTTCTCCCATTGCAAGAAAGATCAATCTAGTAGGCCAACCCAAAATGATAATTAGAAGAGACTTGCAAAGATAACCAATCATACATAAAAGAATTCAGAGAAGATTCAAATATTGTTCATAGATAAACTTGATCATAAACCCACAATTCATCGGTCTCAACAAACACACCGCAAAAGAAGATTACATTGAATAGATCTCCACAAGAGAGGGGGAGAACTTTGTATTGATATACAAAAAGAGAGAAGAAGCCATCTAGCTAATAACTATGGACCCGAAGGTCTGAAGTAAACTACTCACACTTCATCGGAGAGGCTATGGTGTTGATGTAGAAGCCCTCCGTGATCGATGCCCCCTCCGGCGGAGCTCCGGAAAAGGCCCCAAGATGGGATCTCATGGATACAGAAAGTTATGGCGGTGGAATTAGGGTTTTGGCTCAGAATCTGGTAGTTTGGGGGTACGTAGGTATATATAGGAGGAAGAAGTATGTCGGTGGAGCAACATGGGCCCCACGAGGGTGGATGGCGCGCCTGGGGGGGTAGGCGCGCCCCCTACCTCGTGCCCTCCTAGTTGCTATCTTGACGTAGGGTCCAAGTCCTCTGTATCATGTTCGTTCCAAAAATCACATTCCCGAAGGTTTCATTCCGTTTGGACTCCGTTTGATATTCTTTTTCCACGGAACTCTGAAATAGGCAAAAAAACATCAATTCCGGGCTGGGCCTCCGGTTAATAGGTTAGTCCCAAAAATAATACAAAAGTGTATAATAAAGCCCAATAATGTCCAAAACAGGATATAATATAGCATGGAACAATAAAAAATTATAGATACGTTGGAGACATATCAAGCAACCACGAGCTTAATTCCTGCTCGTCCTCGAGTAGGTAAATGATAAAAACAGAATTTTTGATGTGGAATGCTACTTGGCATAATTTCAATGTAATTCTCTTAACTGTGGTATGATTATTCAGATCCGAAAGATTAAACATAAAAGTTCAATATTGACATAGAAATAATAATACTTCAAGCATACTAACTAAGCAATTATGTCTCTTCAAAATAACATGGCCAAAGAAAGTTATCCCTACAAAATCATATAGTCTGTCTATACTCCATCTTCACCACACAAAGTATTTAAATCATGCACAAACCCGATGACAAGCCAAGCAATTGTTTCATACTTTTGGTGTTCTCAAACTTTTTCAATCTTCACGCAATACATGAGCGTGAGCCATGGACATAGCACTATATGTGGAATATAATGGTGGTTGTGTAGCAGAAAAAAAGGGAGAAGATAGTCTCACATCAACTAGGCGTATCAAGGGGCTATGGAGATGCCCATTAATAGATATCAATGTTAGTGAGTAGGGATTGCCATGCAACGGATGCACTAGAGCTATAAGTATATGAAAGATCAACAAAAAGAACTAAGTGGGTGTGCATCCAACTCGCTTGCTCAGGAAGACCTAGGGCATTTTGAGGAAGCCCGTTATTGGAATATACAAGCCAAGTTCTATAATGAAAAATTCCCACTAGTATATGAAAGTGATAACATAGGAGACTCTCTATCATGAAGATCATTGTGCTACTTTGAAGCCCAAGTGTGGAAAAAGGATAGTAGTATTTGTCCTATTTTTTTGGGACAATACTCTATGAATGATGATCATCACACTTCTATTTATTTACAATTCAATGATTACAACTCGATACTAGAACAAAGTATGACTCTATATGAATGCCTCCGGCGGTATACCGGGATAGAAATGATGCATGAGTGACTTGTACGAAAGAATTATGAACGGTGGCTTTGCCACAACTAAAATGTCAACTACATGATCATGCAAAGCAATATGACAATGATGGAGCGTGTCATAGTAAACGGAATGGTGGAAAGTTGCATGGCAATATATCTCGGAATGGCTATGGAAATGCCATGATAGGTAGGTATGGTGGCTGTTTTGAGGAAGGTATATGGTGGGTGTATGATACCGGTGAAAGGTGCGCGGTATTAGAGAGGCTAGCAATGGTGGAAGGGTGAGAGTGCGTATAATCTATGGACTCAACATTAGTCATGAAGAAATCACATACTTATTGCAAAAATCTATTAGTTATCAAAGCAAAGTACTACGTGCATGCTCCTAGGGGGATAGATTGGTAGGAAAAGACCATCGCTCGTCCCCGACCGCCACTCATAAGGAAGGCAATCAATAAATAATTCATGCTTCAACTTCTTTACATAACGGTTCACCATACGTGCATGCTACGGGAATCACAAACTTCAACACAAGCATTTCTCAAATTCACAACTACTCAACTAGCACGAATCTAATATCACCATCTCCATATCTAAAAACAATTATCAAGTATCAAACTTCTCATAGTATTCAACACACTCATAAGATTTTTTTATTAATCTTGAATGCCTAACATAATTAAAGAAAATTACCACGCTGTTTTGTAGGACTCTCAAAATAATTTAAGTGAAGCATGAGAGAACAATAGTTTCTATAAAACAAATCCACCACCGTGCCCTAAAAGATATAAGTGAAGCACTAGAGCAAAAACTATATAACTCAAAAGATATAAGTGAAGCACATAGAGTATTCTAACAATTTCCGAATCATGTGTGTCTCTCTAAAAAGGTGTGTACAGCAAGGATGATTTTGTAAAACTAACAAATAAAGACTCAAATAATACAAGACGCTCCAAGCAAAACACATATCATGTGGTAAATAAAAATATAGCTCCAAGTAAAGTTACCGATGGAAGTAGACGAAAGAGGGGATGCCTTCCGGGGCATCCCCAAGATTGGGCTTTTAGGTGTCCTTAGATTATCTTGGGGTGCCATGGGCATCCCCAAGCTTAGGCTCTTGCCACTCCTTGTTCCATAATCCATCAAATCTTCCACCCCAAACTTGAAAACTTCACAACACAAAACTTAAAGTAGAAAATCTCGTGAGCTCCGTTAGCGAAAGAAAACAAAACAACACTTCAAGGTACTGTAATGAACTAATTATTTATTTATATTGGTGTTAAACCTACTGTATTCCAACTTCTCTATGGTTTATAAACTATTTTACTAGCCATAGATTCATCAAAATAAGCAAACAACACACGAAAAACAGAATCTGTCAAAAATAGAACAGTCTATAGTAATCTGTAGCTAACGCAAGTTATGGAACCCCAAAAATTCTAAAATAAATTTCCGGATGTGAGGAATTTATCTATTAATAATATTCAAAAATAATTAACTAAATATCACTTTCCAAATAAAAATGGAAGCAACTATCGTGAGCGCTAAAGTTTCTGTTTTTACAGCAAGATTAAAAAGACTTTCCCCAAGTCTTCCCAACGGTTCTAGTTGGCACAAAAACTAATTAAACACAAAAAAAAACACAACCAAAACAGAGGCTAGATAAATTATTTACTACTAAACAGGAGCAAAAAGAGAGGAATAAAAATAAAATTGGGTTGCCTCCCAACAAGCGCTATCGTTTAACGCCCCTAGATAGGCATGAAAGCAAGGATAGATCTAGGTATCTTTAGTTGGTAATTCTTTAATGAGACATATATCACCCTTAAGAGTTTCTTTCATTTTATCAATTATCAAACTTCTACGCACAAAATCGAAACAATCATTAGTAGCAAACGGTTCCTTAATGATAGCAAAAAGATTGGGATGAATACTTATAGATTTGAGATCCGCAGTTTCCTTGCTAGAGGATTCACCCTTATTTTTAGGAACATACATAAGATTGGTAATTTTAGTTGGAGGACTTGGAGTATTCTTTACGAAGAAAAAGCGGTTCCGAAGTTGGTAATGATACCCTCAAGTTTATCGTTCTAGTGGTATCCTGATTTATTCTTTCATTAACTATGGGTTCCTTCTCCTTAATATTTTTCAAAGTGACTCCTACTTTAGATCCATATTGAATAATTTGGTTGTGGATCTTTTTATCCAAATTTTCAATTAACTCTATGGTAGCAACTTTATTTTCAATAATTTTAAGTTTTTGCATTACATGCTCCAAAGTTAACATAGTTCAATTAACCAAAAGAGGGGGTGAGCCAAACAAATCTATCATAGCATTATAGGAATCAAAAGTGTGGCTACCCAAGAAATTCCCTCCATAAATGGTATCAAGGACATATCTGTGCCAAGGAGTAGTGCCTACATAAAAATTGCGGAGAAGAACGGAAGTAGATTGCTTTCTGGTAGATCTATTTTGAGCATTGCAAATTCTGCACCAAGCGTCTTTTAGATTTTCTCCTTCCTTTGCTTAAAATTAAGAACTTCATTTTCGGGAGACAACGGAGAAGATAGGGGACTAGCCATAATGACAAGCAAGCAATCCAACACACAAGCAAACAAGAGATGGGCAAAAAAGAGGCAAATAGAGAAAGAGAAGGAGGACGGAGAGAGAGGGCGAATAAAACGGCAAGGGTGAAGTGGGGGAGAGGCAAATGGCAAATAATGTAATGCGGGAGATAAGGGTTTGTGATGGGTACTTGGTATGTTGTCTTTTGCGTAGACTCCCAGGCAACGGCGCCAGAAATCCTTCTTGCTACCCCTTGAGCACTGCGTTGGTTTTCCCTTGAAGAGGAAAGGGTGATGCAGCAAAGTAGCGTAAGTATTTCCCTCAGTTTTTGAGGACAAGGTATCAATCGAGTAGGAGGCCACGCATGAGTCCCTCGCACCTACACAAACAAATAAAATCCTCGCAACCAACGCAATAAAGGGGTTGTCAATCCCTTCATGGTCACTTACGAAAGTGAGATCTGATATATATGGTAAGATAATATTTTTGGTATTTTTATGATAAAGATGCAAAGTAAAGAAAGCAAAAATAAACGGAAAAGGAAATAGCTTGTTGACGGAAGATTAATATGATGGAAAATAGACCCGGGGGCCATAGGTTTCACTAGTGGCTTCTCTCGAGAGCATAAGTATTACAGTGGGTAAACAAATTATTGTTGAGCAATTGACAGAATTGAGCATAGTTACGAGAATATCTAGGTATGATCATGTATATAGGCATCACATCCGAGACAAGTAGACTGACTCCTGCCTACATCTACTACTATTACTCCACACATCGACCGCTATCCAGCATGCATCTAGAGTATTAAGTTCAAAAGAATAGAGTAACACTTTAAGCAAGATGACATGATGTAGAGGGATAAACTCATGCAATATGATATAAACCCCATCTTGTTATCCTCAATGGCAACAATACAATACGTGCCTTGCTGCCCCTACTGTCACTGGGAAAGGACACCGCAAGATTGAACCCAAATCTAAGCACTTCTCCCATTGCAAGAAAGATCAATCTAGTAGGCCAAACCAAACTGATAATTCGAAGAGACTTGCAAAGATAACCAATCATACATAAAAGAATTCAGAGAAGATTCAAATATTGTTCATAGATAAACTTGACCATAAACCCACAATTCATCGGTCTCAACAAACACACCGCAAAAGAAGATTACATCAAATAGATCTCCACAAGAGAGGGGGGGAACTTTGTATTGAGATCCAAAAAGAGAGAAGAAGCCATCTAGCTAATAACTATGGACCCGAAGGTCTGAAGTAAACTACTCACACTTCATCGGAGAGGCTATGGTGTTGATGTAGAAGCCCTCCGTGATCGATGCCCCCTCCGGCAGAGCTTCGAAAAAGGCCCCAAGATGGGATCTCACGGATACAAAAAGTTACGTCGGTGGAATTAGGGTTTTGGCTCCGTATCTGGTAGTTTGGGGGTACATAGGTATATATAGGATGAAGAAGTACGTCGGTGGAGCAATGTGGGCCCCATGAGGGTGGAGGGCGCACCTGGGGGGTGGGGGGGGGGGTAGGCACGCCCCCTACCTCGTGCTCTCCTGGTTGCTTTCTAGGGTCCAAGTCTCCGAAGGTTTCATTCCGTTTGGACTCCGTTTGATCTTTTTCTGCGAAAATCTGAAATAGGCAAAAAAACAGCAATTCTGTGTTGGGCCTCCGGTTACTAGGTTAGTCCCAAAAATAATATATAAAAGTGTATAATAAAGCCTAATAATGTCCAAAACAGGATATAATATAGCATGGAACAATAAAAAATTATAGATACGTTGGAGACGTATCAATCTTGCACATGATTACAAGGATAGATTACTAAGCAAACTCTTGAAAAGAAAGTTCATCTAAATCAAAGGATAACTATGGATCGAACTAAAATAAGTAAAGGCAAAAAGATAGTGGGGTGATACGATACCGGGGCACCTCCCTCAAGCTTGGCGGAAGCCAAGGGGAGTGCCCATAGCCGATACTCAATTCTCTATTGGTGATGAAGAAGAAGGAGGTGTTGGTGTAGAGATCTTTTCCTCAGATTTCCATGGCAGTGGTCCACCATCATAAGAGGAGGAGTGAGTCTCACGGGTCCTGCAACTAGCAGCCAAACTCATACCTTTAAACCTCGCCTCATATTCAAATACTTGGTTTTGGAGTCCTCACTACTGTGTTCGTCAGCAAGTCCATCTTCAACTCTGAAGAAAATGACCTCCCAAACACTGCTGATGATAGCGATGATGACTACGCTCCCACCTACTGCTTCATGGCAAAAGGTGCAAAGGTACTCAAATATCCCTCCTCTAAATCAAGTGAGGATGAATCAGATGAAAAACTCAAGCCTAGCTATTCTAACCTTGCTAAGATTGCTATGAGACAACAAAATGCTCTTGAAAAGGTTCAAAATATGCTAGACAAAAGCGATGATATGTTGGGTGAAGAAATGGATTGCACTAAAACTTTGACTAAAAATCTTTAGAGACTTTAGACTAAGTTTGAAAATCTTTAGAGTCATCATAACACTCTCCTATCTGATCATGAGAAGCTTTCTTATGATTTATTCAAAGAAAGCAAGATCTTGAGCAGCTAAGGGTGAGTTATGAAGATCTTCAGAAGGAACGCGATTCATTACTTGCTCAACAAATCAGTTCCACTCAGGTTGAATTCATTCCACCATGTTTGAAATGCATTGAACGTGAATATGCTAATTCCTCACCTGAAAGTTCAAATGCTTCTATTGATGCAAATTCTTCAACTGTCTCTGCTATCACAAATTCCTCATCTGAGGATGCTGCTAGTATCACTGACCACGCAGGGCTGAAGGAATTGTATGTGACAGGCATGTACAAAAGCCTCAAAGGGCATCCGACACTTTTTGATGTTCTTAAGAAGCAGATCCTCAACAGGAACCCTAGGAAATAGGGTATTGCCTTTGAGAGGAAACTCAATGCTGATGGGACCTACTGGAAACCTGAGCAGTATCCCAAAACCTCATGGGTTGCTGCAAAGGGACCTTCAGTGGATCCATCTACTTTTTCTGGCTTTACATATGAATCTTCATATTCTTCTGATGAGTCATTTGACTCCAACTATAAACTGTTCAAAAATCAGAATGGTGAAGTATTTGCTAGATATGTTGGCACTAACTGCAGGAACGATCCTCCTATGAAGAAAATCTAGGTTCCCAAAAGGTGCCTTGAAAGTCTTCAGGTGAATGTCATCATGACACCACCTGTGAAGAATAGGAACCCCAAATCAAATTCTTCATATGGACCAAAGTCTTCATATGGATCGAAGTCCTCATATGGACCAAATTCCTCACGTGGATCAAATTCTTCATATGGATCCAGATCTTCTATGAACATCATCGTGCTAACACTTCTGTTTTGCAGGGAAGATCTAAGGGCTATGAATATGTGCATTATTCTTCAAATAATTATGTTCATAAGTCCTCGAAGAATTTCTCTGCTTATTCATATGCTTACTCTAACCCCTCTTATGTGAAACAAAGTGGATTGGCGTCTATGCCACCTTTCTCTTATGGAGCTCGCATAATGATGAACTCTTTGCCACCCCTCCAGATGTGGGTGGTGAAGAAAAAGAACTAATCTCTTATGCAGGGTCAGGTCTCTAGACGAACTTAAACGTCTGAAGAATTTGCTGGAGACCTGAATATGCTTGTAAGGATGCAAGCTAATCATGAAGAAATGAACTTTCATTTCTCACGTCCTTATTCTGCTATATCAATTCTATTGCATGGTGAAATTGATCTGATGAATTTGATGTCATATTCTTCACTACTGAAGTATATGAGTTCGTAAGATGCACTAATTCATCTGCAGGATAATCAACCCAAAGCCACTAAGTGGGTCCTCGCCAGTGGATGTAAAAATCACATGAGTGGTGACAGGAACTTACTGATGGACACTGCTTTATCTCCATCACATCTGAAGCGTATCACCTGCGCTGACAAAGGAAAAAGTAAGGTATTGTGTCTAGGTGAGGTTGCGATCTCAAAGGATCGACACATGGACAAAGTCATGCTTGTCGAGTCCTTAGGGTTCAACCTCATGTCTGTCTCAATGCTCTGTGATCTTGATACTGTTGTTATCTTTGGCAAGTATCGTTGTGTTGTGATCATGGAAGCTGACAATTCCAAAGTCTTTGAAGGCTTTAGGACATGAGATCTATATATTGTTGATTTCTTTACAGGACCACAACCTGCTACATGTCTACTTGCAAAAGCTTCAGAAGGCTGGCTATGGCATCGACGACTTGGTCATGCTGGCATGAGGAACTTGCACACTCTAGCGAAGAAGAAGCATGTCATTGGCATCGAGGGTGTCAAATTTCTCAAGGACCATGTGTGTGGAGCTTGTCAATCTGGAAAGATGACCAAGGCCAAGCATCCCTCAAAGACCATCATGACTACCACTCGTCCATTTGAATTGCTTCACATGGATCTCTTTGGCCCTACTCATTATGCCACATTCACTAATGTTGCATCTTTATATGGCTTTGTCATTGTTGATGACTATTCTTGTTACACATGGGTGTGTATCATCACTTACAAAACTGAAGTGCAGGAAGTCTTCAAACGATTTTTCTCAAGGGCTTCAACCAACTTTGGTGTGAATATCAAGCACATCAGAAGTGATAATGGAACCGAGTTCAAGAATACTGGTCTTGATGACTATCTTGATGAACTTGGTATCACTCACGAGTTATCTGCTCCTTATACTCCTCAGCAGAATGGCATCGTGGAGCACAAGAACAGGACTCTTGTTGAGATGGCTCGCACTATGCTTGACGAATACAAGACGCCTCCTCGCTTCTGGCCTGAGGCAATTGATACTGCATGCCACATCATCAACAGGGTATATCTTCACAAATTCTTCAGAAAGACCTCATATGAACTCCTCACTGGGAAGAAACCCAATGTGAGTTATTTCAAAGTCTTCGGTGCTAAATGTTGGATTAGAGATCCTGATCACAATTCTAAATTTGCACCGAAAGCACATGAAGGTTTTATGCTTGGTTACAGAAAGGACTCACACACCTACATAGTCTTCAACACCTATCACCACAAGGTTGTTGAAACTGTAGATGTGCGGTTCGATGAAACTAATGGCTCGCAAAGAGAGCACCCACCTCCTGTGCTAGATGAAATACCACCTGAGGAATCCATTAAGTTCAAGGCTACTGAGGATGTCATTCCTACCGAAGAATCTGCTGAAGAAGTCATTCCTAGTCGTGAAGAACATCATGCTGGTGCACCTGAGGAAAATGATTCTGAAGAAAATGCTGAGCCCCCTCAACATAGTGAACCAGCTCATCCTTGCATTGCTAATGAAGTGCAGACTGAGAGAATCATCAACGACATCAAAGCACCAAGTCCTCTCACACGCTCAAAAGCTTCACATTTGTCTAACTTTTGTGGGCACTTTGCTTTTGTCTCTATCACAGAGCCCACCAAAGTAGATAAGGCATTTCTGGAGCCTGAGTGGATTCAAGCGATGCAAGAGGAATTACATCAATTCGAGATCAACAATGTCTAGGAACTTGTCAAGCGACCAGACCCATGCAAGCAAAATATCATCGACACCAAATGGATCTACCACAATAAGCAAGATGAAAATGGCCTTGTGGTGAGGAATAAGGCACGGCTTGTAGCTCAAGGCTACACACAGGTTGAAGGAATTGATTTCGATGAAACTTTTGCACCTGTTGCTAGACTTGAGGCTATTCGCATATTGCTTGCTTATGCTAACCATCATAATATCATCTTATATCAAATGGATGTGAAAAGTGCATTCCTCAATGGTGAGCTTGAGGAAGAAGTATATGTTGCTCATCCCCCAGGTTTTGAAGATCCAAAGCATCCTGACCAAGTATTCAGACTCAATAAGGCCCTCTATGGCCTCAAGCAGGCCCCTCGGGCGTGGTATGGTACTTTGAAGGAATTCCTCATGAAGAAAGGCTTCAAACCCGGTTCACTTGACCCAACTCTTTTCACCAAAACCTATGATGATGAATTATTCGTGTGCCAAATATATGTTGATGATATTATCTTTGGCTGTACTAACCAACGTTACACTGACGAATTTTCCTACATGATGAGTGAGGAATATCAAATGTCTATGATGGGAGAATTGAAATTCTTCTTAGGTCTTCAAATTCGTCAACAACGCAACGACATCTTCATATCTCAGGAGAAATATTTCAAGGATATGTTGAGGAAATTTGGCATGCAATATTGCAAAGGCGTCAAAATCCCTATGCCCACAAATGGCCATATATGCACTGATGAAAATGGTATATACTTCGATCAAAAGGTATACCACTCCATGATTGGTTCTTTATTGTACCTATGTGCATCTAGGCCAGATATTATGCTTAGAGTTTGCATGTGTGCCCGATTTCAAGCTACACCGAAGGAATCACACCATAAGGCTGTGAAGCATATTCTTCGATATCTAGCTCACACACCAACAATTGGATTATGGTATCCCAAGGGCTCGGCTTTTGATCTCATTGGATATTCTAACTCTGACTATGCTGGTGATCATGTGGACCGCAAGTCAACATCAGGCACATGCCATTTCCTCGGACGATCCTTGGTATGTTGGCCCTCGAAGAAGCAGAACTACGTATCACTCTCTACTGCTGAAGCTGAGTACATTGTTGCTGGTTCGTGCTGTGCTCTATTGCTACGGATGAAGCAAACCCTCAAGGACTACGACATCAATGTGAAGAATGTGCCACTCTACTGTGACAATGAGAGTGCCATCAAGATTGCTCATAACCCAGTTCAGCACTCGAAGACAAAGCACATTCAGATTCGTCATCATTTTCTTCGTGATCATGTGTTGAAGGGCGACATCTCCATCGAGCACGTGAAGACTGAAGAATAGCTAGCCGATATTTTCACAAAGCCCTTGGATGAGAAGAAATTTAGCAAGTTGTGATGTGAGCTAAATATCTTAGAATCTTCGAATGTTATTTGAAAAGGACACACATCCTAACACTTATGCAAATTGATGACTTAGATGTGCAACACACAAAGTAATGTTTTTCTTCAATCAATGAAGACTAACCCTCTAAGTGTGAAGAAATTAACGAAGAATTTGATTCTCAGAGCCCTACGACAATTGTACGCGACGTCTGCAATCATCATTCTTATACGGTGGGTCACGCCACCAACAAAAGTTGAAAATCTTCAATTAGAGTATTTCTTCAGTTCTAAAATTCCTCAGTTGTTCAAATTCTTCAAATTTGCATATTCTTCAGTCTTTCCGTTTGTGTTCTTCATTGGCTATACACACACACACACACACATATATATATTGAGTTTTTAGTCCTCTACAACATTCACTTATTGCTAATTCTTCAAGTTGACTTTTCTGCTAAGTGAATGTGATTGGACCCTTCCCCCTCTATGCTAAACTCAACCCAGTCTGTTCACAAATTCTTCATGTGCGTTCTATTTGAAACCCGTTCAAAATCTTCACTGGGTCCTTGTCAGCTGAAGAATTTGCGACCGAAACCTTAAAATTTTCATATCTCAATTTTCGGATTTTGCCGCTCAAATCGTTCCGCATCCCACGATAAGACTTATCTATTCACCCACGATCTCACATGATTTCCACCGCTCTGTACGTGGGTGACACATGTCGCTAGGATGAGAAGAGTCAGGGGCACGTTTGTCCAATTTCTTCGGCCGAGCGGTTTTTCACTTCAGCTATAAATACCACTCACCCTCCTCAGACTTCATTTACCCCACTCGACCTTACTCCCCTCGCGAGCTTCCAGACCTAGCGTCGTCGCTACTTCCATCATCGCCGGTGAGGAAGAGCTTCACTACCTCGACCTCGTCGCCGTCGTACTCACGTCGGTCACGGAAATCTTCACTCCGCCGTCGCCGTAGCTGTCTTCCTCCACCAAGTTAGGGCATGGAAGATCTGGACTGACGAACTTCCAATCTACAACGCTCAGTTCGTCGGATTCTTCGTCAAGGGTAATTAAAAGTTACTTTTACTACCCTTGTTGATTCTGATGTTTTCCACAAAATCTTCAAAAGGTGTTTATTCTTCACTTCCACACTCATAAACACCTCACATGCATATGTTCTTGATCTATTTCTCTAAGCAACATTTTTCTTCAAGATTCCTCAATTGTGTGGATTTTCCAATCTATACAACTCTGGAACCTAAGTCAAAGAACGCTTAGTGAAATTCCTCAAGACGCCTCTGGTCAAATTCCTCAAACTTGTTCTTTCAAAAACTTCCGAGAACGCATGTGACCTATCCAAATTCTTTGCACCTATACTCTGTTCATAGGTACTCATGTCTGCTGCTGAATCACTAGGTTCTCATCAACTTAACTCATTTCCAGCGTTCCTCGAAGACAGATTGCATACCTCTTCAGAGAACTCAATTGTTCAAATTCCTCATCTGGAGAAAATGGCTGATGGCAAGAAACCTCAGAAGGGAGGAAAAAGATTGGAAGTCAACACAGCGTTTGATATCCCTGATGACATATATGATGAATATTGCATTCCTGATGAGGCCAAACATGGCAAGGAGAATAAAAATCAGCACAAGGTGCGCATTCAGAGGATTGACAGAAGATGGGCACGAGAATGGAGGGAGTATCGATATGTCACTCCAAAGTACATGAAGAAATTCGCTTTACACCCTCCTTGCCCAAGACCTCCACTAGCACCTGGCCAAGAAGCTGACCCCACTAGCCTCAAGCACGGTGAGGATTATCCTGATGAATGGGCCAAACGGCAAGCAAAACTGGCCAAAATGGCTAAGGAAGCAGTGATGAAATTAAACGAAGACTCTGCTGCTGCTGCTGAGGCCTCTGGTAGCGTGCCCAGGAAGTGTATGCAAAAGAAGGCAGCTCGCAAACCATCGAGTACCTCAGCAATGCCCTCACGTTCGAGCTCCTCTGTGCCCTCAAAGCATATTCCTCAAGCATCCCCAGTTCCTCCAACTGCAAAATCTTTAGCTGCTCCTCCAAAGTCCTCAACACCTGTGCACCTCGCATCGTGCCAAAGGACCACCGGCATCTCAATTGCCTTAGGAGCCTCTGCAAGTTCTTCAGCTCCTCTGTAGTCCTCAACAGACCCCACTTTGCTGAAGACTAAGGCCACTGCTGGATGAGGCTCTAGACAAAGTCCTCACAAGAAGCAGGACGCCTTTCATGTGCCATCTAGTGAAGACGAGGCTGATGATGAAGAATTGGAAGAAATCATCAGAGACAGATAGAAAAGGGCCGCTAGAGCCAAAGGCACCAACATGCCTCTTCTACTGGATCCCAAATTGATCCTCGACTTCATTGATCTCTGGCAAAAGGACCCAAACACTCCTATGCCTGATTTCAAACTCACACCTGGCCAGAACCACATGCTCACCGCCTTCATATGTGAAGAAAAATGGAAATTTGAGAAGGCTAGGAAGCTCAAGAAGGCTCAGTACAAGAAAGGGCATTTTTTGAAGAAAAATGTTGTCAAAATGACAACTGATGAACTTGTGACCGTGCAAGCTGAGATCAAGGCACTCAGTGATGAATTTGACGTCTACCGTGCAGATTGGCTGGGAGCCAAGGTTAGATTCGTCAACATGTTGAAGAGATTCACCTCAAATGTTGCAGCCCAAACGCAACATGAATCTCCTCAGGCTGAAGCATCTGCTCAGCCTACTGAAGAACATGCCAGCACCACTGATGAAAATCGGGCTGCTGAAGAAAATGAGAGTACCAGGGCTGATGAAGACATTCCAGCTACTGAGGAAACTGCCAGGGAAAACACTAGTGTTGCGCATGAAGAACCAGCCAGGCCAGCTGAAGCATCTCCTGCTGTGCCTGAAGACACTAACAATGCCAGGGCAACTGCATCAATTGCGCCTGAAGAAAATGAAAAAATTTCCTCTGCTCCACCTGCACCAACTACAAGCATCAACCTTCCTTCTGCATCAGAAGTGAACAAAACCAAGACTGCAGAACGAACTGCTGTGAAGAAAAGGAAAGCATCTGCTTCCTCAGAGTCTTCTGCTCCCAAGAAGGCAAAGATTTTGACAAGCTCATTTGAGAATCCTATCGATGTTGTTCCTCTTTCAAGCATGCCATCAAAGGAGATTGTTCCCTTTGGTGAAGAGTATGATATTCCAAATGCATCTGATGAAGAAGATCCTTCTGCTGCTTCGACGGAGTAGTTGGATGAAGAAATTGAAGTGGATCACATCCCTTCAACTCCACTGGTATCCTCGCCCATGCCTCAGTTCACTTCTGAAGAGGCCGGCGTTGAAGAAATTGATGAAGAAAATGAAGACGTGGACATTGGATGCACCACTCCCATTCTGAATGATGACTACTTGGAAAGTCATCACCCCAGTTCACCATTGTTCACTCCTCTGCAACAAATTCCTCAGTCCCCGGTCCAAACTGAAGAAATTCACACGAGCTCTGAAGAACCTCAAGATTCTCTTCTTACCATCCCCGAAGAAATTTCAGCCACTAGCGCTGATGGAAATGCTACTGAAGAAATGGAGACACAGGCTGCTACCGATGAAATTCCTCTACCTACGGCTCCAGAGACCGTGATTCTAGAGGCTGTGAAGACATTAACTGACACTCCTCAGCCCAAGCCAAAGGATCCCTTCTCCAAGAAATAGAAGTTCAAAGCTGCTGAGTTCTTCAATGAACATATATTCTTCACATAATACAATCCCTATGACTCTGCTCATCTTCGTCGCAAGCGCTTCTGACCGCAAGTCAGATGAACTTGCATTCTTCACTGCTATTTGATAAGGACAAAATCTTTGACCATGAGCATATTCCTCATGTGGATATGGAGTCACTGCCCTGCTTCACCCTAGTTCTCAGTGTTCTTCATGACACTGGGCACACTGGAATGAAGAGCTAATTCTTTAGTTCTATGCTACATTGCACATCACAGGCGACGCTGAAGATGTGAATTCATGGGTGTTGGACTGGATGATTGAAAACACTCACTACAAAGCCCCGACCTCTGAATTGTTTCATGCCATCTCAGTCAGTCGTCCCCTTGAAGGTGCAAGACTCATCTACCATGAACCTGAGCTATCTGATCAATTCATGCAAGTCTTGATGAAGCCTCTGAAGCTTGTCCAAGCCCCAAGAACCAAATTCCTCGTGAAGGAATTGCTCTATGTGCCAATGATAATTTATAGAATTTTGATCAAGACCCTCAATCCTGTCAAGGGCCACCACTCTAATGAAGAAGAGGTCGTTGGCATCATGAAGAATCTACTTTTCAACATCATACATGGTGTGCCTATTAACTACCATGATTTCTTCATGAGGACTTTGGCTAATGTCACTCTCTCACTGTTTGAATTGAAGCCTTATGCTCCGTTGATCATGAGATTCATCAAATCAAGGTCTTCAATCAACTACAAGTCTGATTTGCAGAATCACATCAGCTATTTGCCCCTAATAGAAGTCTTCAAACGACCTATTTCCTCATCTGATGAAAAGGGCAAGGCTGCTATTATTGATGAAGGCATTCGTCCATTGGATGGACAGTTTCGCAAAGCTGCCTCGTATTCCACCAATGATGACTCTGCCATGCATGACTCTGCCGCAAATGCTTCCAAGCAAAATCCTCAAGCCACTACTTCCAGGGTGATGACTGATCGCGAGCTTCTCCTCAGTCTTCATCAGAAGGTTGATCGCAACCACAAGTGGGTCAAACGTTAGTTTGGTGCTATTCTTCAGAACATGACTGTCACTCAAAGTTCTATGAACAAGAATCACTATTATCTGCATGAAGTCTTTGACCGCACCTGGGCCATTACGTCTAACCTCTACAATGCTGAAGATCTCAAGAAGATGGAATTTCAACAGGACTTTGACTAGGCACAGCCACCTTCGAAGAAATTCAAGAAGGTCAAAGTTCCTCAGCCTGTGGCCAGCTCCTATTCTTCATCACATGAGACTGATGAAAATGAAGACTTGAACGACACTGCGGTAGGCCCCACTTCAACAAATGACCCCAACAACACTGGCGCTCCTCCATCGACTTCGTGATGATATTCTTCAGGGGCGTTAGTCCTCACTTTTCGTCCCTTTTGGTCATTCGATGACAAAGGGGGGAAATTTGAGTTAGTCTTCAAGCGGGTCTATCTATATGGGCATTTTTATGCTAAGTTACAACTCTCATTCTTCTGATGATTTGTTGGATCGAGTTGTAAACTCAAGTCTGATGGTGGTCTAATACTTTTGCTATGTTCCTTTGCATGCTATTTCTTCATGTATGTTAATGCACGCATGCTGAATTACATCAGTCACCATATTTCATCATGCATTTCAAATTCTTCATATCATATGTTAAATGCGTGTATGAATTACAAGATATAGTGGGAGATCTCCATGATTCTACTCTTCAATGTGCATTGCTTTTCAAAAGCAAATTCCTCACTTATGCACATCTTCAGGGGGAGTTCTTCCATATCTTGCAATCAAATTCCTCAATATCAACATTTACACTTCATATGTTTATCCCCGCTGAAAACTTAACCTATATTGTCATCAATCACCAAAAACGGGGAGATTGTAAGTGCATCTAGTACCCCTTCGTGATTTTGGTGTATTGAAGACTTATAGGTTAAGGGACTAATGCTTTGTGAGTGTACACAGGTCTATAAGTCTATGAGGAGTTTGATATTTACAGAGAAAGTCGAGCCCTAAAAATGTATGTCTTCAACTGAAGACTTTGACTTTTTGAAGACTTAGAAAGTGAAGAAATTGGTGTGATCTTGAAGACTTGATATTCACGCGAGGAATATGAAGCCTAAAGACTTTGTTTTCATAGTTTCGTTTTTCTCTTTCTTGAGTCATAGGAAACACCGTACTGTTACAGGGGGTCGAGGTAAAACTAAGGAAAAGTTTCCAAGTGATGCTCATCTCAAAATCCTACACCTACCCAATCCTTTCGAGTGAAGCCACTGGAAATCTCATATAGTTCAGTAAATTTCTTCAGTGACAGAGATGAAGATCTTCTGTTCTCTGAGGAATTTGTTCTTACTGAGGAGTTAGGAATTCGCCAGTGCGGATTGCCTACAAGTGAGGAACATGATAGCCCTAAGGAATTTGATAGTCAAATTTCCGATCGTTGTTGTGCTATGCGCCAGCTTTCCCAAAATATATAACCACCTAACAGTCATATCATTAAAGGGAATTTATGTCTTATCATGTCAGGCTGCTCCCTAGGCTATAAATAGCCGCCCCTACAACAACTGGCTGGTTGGCTGCTTCGCGAGAAACTGACACTTGTCATTGAGAGCATCCCATCCTCCTAGGACTTTGAGCGAAAATCATCAAGTGAGGAAAAACCCAAAACCCAAACCAAACACCTACAAACACAAAGTGATTGAGAATCACTAAAGAGATTATTCCTGTGTGGAACCGACGCTTGTTACCTTTGAAGATTGTGCATCTTCCAGACGTTTAGGCGTCATGGTCTAGAGCATCCAAGAGGAAATTGTGGATCGCCAGGTGACCAAGTCTGTGAAGGTTTGGAAGTCACATGAAGACTTACCACGAGTGATTGGGCGAGGTCTCTATGACCTTATCTCGAGGAGAATACGGTGAGGACTGTGTGTCCTCAGGTTTAAATACCTAGCCGCTCCAACCAGACGTACGACTGTCATAGTAGTTGGAACTGTTCTACCAAATCATTGTCTTCACCGAGCTAACTGGTTCTATTTCCTCAACCCTTTCATTTCCTCATTACTATGTTGTTGTACTAGATTGTTACTGTTTGAAGACTTTGACTGAAGACTTTCTCAATTTCCTCAGTTCAATTTCTTCAGTCAGTTTGTCTTCAGCCTGCTTATCCTATGTTTACGCTTCTTTTACTCGGTGCTTGTTTTCATTTCAACATGATGACTGTGCTACTACTCTGTTATGCTTGCATCTGAGTACTTATTCCGCTGCTAAGTAGTTCGTTGCTTAGGAATTTCCTCACCCTGAAATTCCTCAGTGACGATTTTGTAAAAATCGCCTATTCACCCCCTTTGGTCGATACAACGCACTTTCACCCATACCCGATACTCAATTTTCTTTTGATGATGAAGAAGGTGGTGGTGATGAAGCAGAGGCGACCCCGTCCTTCATGATCAAGAGATTTTCCAATCTACGGATGATGCTCCGGAGGAAGATGATGTGCTCTTGATGTAGAATATTTTCACGAGTGAGATATTTATTTTGCACACAAACCGTTTCAATGATTCGAAAGGCTTCAATCTCAGTCGGAGTAAGATGAGCATAGTAAGGTTTAAGGATATCTTCTTCTTCTTCCTCAGTAGGCCAGGCCTGCTCAGCTGCCGATACTTGATCTCCGGTAGCCTGCTTGCTCTTGTCTCCCTTGACAGCTTCTACGAGCTCTTCTCTCTTCAGCTCGATCTTCATCAACCAAGCATCCTCTTCCATGTTGTTGGAGGAGGAAGAAGACATGATGCCTAGCTCAACATATCTGACCGAAAACAAGAAGAAAAGAGAACAGAAGATTTCTCCATGATACGGTGGTCAATAGGTTCGGGGGGTATATAAAGATTTTTTATCTTGGGAAACAAGCAAGTTGTAGAAAAACAGAGTCCAGAAGGTACCCGAGGTGGGCACAACCCACCTGGGAGCGCCTGCTAGGCACGCCCTGGTGTCTTGTGCCCACCAGGGTGCACTTCCTGGTAGTTTCTTATTTTCCTAATTTTTGTTATATTCCAAAACCGACAAAAATATTTTTGGGGATATTTCGGAGTCCGTTTACTTACCGTATCACGTACCTCCTCTTTTAACGATTCTGGAGTGTTCCGGAAGGACTCTTTTATGTGTTCTTTCGTTGTCATGGTTTGGATAATATTACTTTCAACATGTAGACTAAGGCATAGCCTAGTGGTGGGAAGGGGCTGATGCCTTCCCACCCACCCAGGTTCAAGGCATGGTACTTGCAATTTGGATTTGTTGCACCAATTATACTGTAGGGGGTTCCCTCACAGTCTTTCAGTCAAAAAAATATATTACTTTCAACATTAATGGGCGCACATGAGATATAATGTTTTATTCGCTGCCCATTAACAACCTTCGGGTTAGTACCTTCGGCATAATTTATTTTGATAGCTCCGGGCCGATAAACCTCCTCTATAACATAGGGTCCTTCCCATTTGGAGAGGAGTTTTCCTGCAAAGAATCTAAAACAAGAGTTGTACAAAATAACATATTCTCCAACTTTGAACTCACGCTTTTGGATTCTTTTATCATGTCGTCTTTTAACCTTTTCTTTAAATAACTTGGCATTTTCATAAGCTTGGGTTCTCCATTCATCTAAAGAGCTAATATCAAATAACCTCTTTTCACTGACAAGTTTAAAATCATAGTTGAGTTCTTTGATTGCCCACTATGCTTTATGTTCTAACTCAAGAGGCAAATGACAAGCTTTCCCATAAACCATTTTATAAGGAGACATACCCATAGGATTTTGTAAGCTGTTCTATAAGCCCAAAGTGCATAATCTAATTTCTTAGACCAATTCTTCCTGGACCTATTGATAGTATTTGCAAAAACAATCTTATTTCTCTATTGCTAAGTTAAACTTGACCACTAGACTGAGGATGATAAGGTGATGCAATTCTATGGTTAACATCATACTTAGCAAGCATTTTACGGAAAGCACCATGAATAAAGTGTGAACCACCATCGTCATTAAATATTTTGGGACTCCAAACCTTGGGAAAATAACTTCCTTAAGCATTTTAATAGAGGTGTTGTGATCAACACTACTAGTTGGAATAGCTTCTACCCACTTAGTAACATAATCAACAACAACCAAAATATGAGTATACCCATTAGAGGAAGCAAAAGGTCCCATGTAATCAAAATCCCAAACATCAAATGGTTCGACAACAAGTGTATAATTCATAGTCATTTCTTGATGCTTACCGATATTACCTATTCTTTGACATTTATCACAAGACAATATGAACTTACGGGCATCCTTGAAGGGTGAGTAGGCCAATAAAATCTAGACCGCAATACCTTGTTTGTAGTTCTGTCCCCCGCATGATGCCCTCCATAAGGTTCAGAGTGACATTTCCGTAGGATTTGTCCCTGTTCATGCTCAGGTACACAACATCTAATAATACCATCTACTCCTTTATAAAGATGTGGGTCATCCCAAAAGTAGTGCCTTAAATCATTCAAGAATTTTTTCTTTTGTTGGTATGTAAAGCTAGGTGCTAAATATTTAGCAACAATGTAATTAGCATAGTTAGCATACCAAGGAGTGTTACGAGAAACATTTATTGCAGCTAACTGCTCATCAGGAAAACTATCATCAATAGGTAGTGGGTCATCAAGCACATTTTCAAGCCTAGACAAGTTATCAACAACGGGGTTATCTGCTCCTTTCCTATCAGTGATATGCAAATCAAATTCTTGTAGCAAGAGCACCCATCGAATAAGTCTAGGTTTAGCATCTTTATTTTCCATAAGATATTTTATAGGAGCATGATTGGTGTGAACAGTTAATTTTGAATCAACAATGTAAGATCTAAATTTATCACAAGCAAACACCACTGCTAGAAATTCTTTTTCAGTAGTAGCATAATTTCTTTGAGCACCGTCTAGAGTTTTATTATCATAATGAATAACATTTAGTTTCTTATCAACTCTTTGTCCTAGAACAGCACCAACAGCATAATCACTAGCATCACAGATAATTTCAAAAAGGCAAGTTCCAATCAGGTGGTTGAACAATAGGTGCAGAAATTAAGACTTTCTTGAGTGTTTCGAAGGCTTCTAAACAATCATCGTCAAAAACAAAAGGAACATCCTTTTACAAAAGATTTGTAAGAGGCCTAGAAATTTTAGAAAAGTCTTTGATAAATCTCCTATAGAAACCAGCATGACCTAGGAAACTACGAATACCTTTGATATCTTTAGGACATGGAATTTTCTCAATTGCATCAACCTTAGCTTTGTCCACTTCAATACCTCTTTAAGAAATTTTATGACCCAAGACAATACCTTCATTAACCATAAAGTGGCACTTCTCCCAATTCAAGACAAGATTTGTTTGTTCATATCTCTGCAAAACTCGATCAAGATTTCTTAAACAATCATCAAAAGACTTCCCATAAACGGAGAAGTCATCCATGAAAACCTCAACAATCTTTTCACAAAAGTCAGAGAATATAGCAGTCATACATCTTTGAAAGGTAGCAGGTGCATTAGATAAACGAAAAGGCATTCGTCTATAAGCATAAGTTCCAAAGGGACAAGTAAAAGTGGTGTTTTCTTGATCAGGTTGAGAAACAGGTATTTGTGAAAAACTAGAGTATCCATCCAGGAAGCAAAAATGTGTGTGCTTAGATAATATCTCTAGCATTTGATCAATAAAAGGGAGAGGTTAATGATAATTTCTAGTTGCTTTGTTTAATTGTCTAAAATCAATTACCATTCTATAGCCTATAACAATTCTTTGCGAAATAAGTTCATTCTTATCATTAGGAACAGCAGTCATACCTCCTTTCTTAGGGACACAATTGAAAGCACAAGTGCTCCCTGGGTGATTTTGGTAATTAATTTCAACATATCTCTTGTCGGACTAATGTTTCTACCTAGTATGTTTCAGACAAGTTCAACAATGGAGTGGCATGGACTAGAGGATGTGGAACCCCTTCAATATGCTAAGGACAAATAATTGGCTCAAGCTCAAAGCTCAGGACTCTACATTTTCTATTTTAGTGATCCAAGATCACATTGAGTCCATAGGAAAGCCAATACTATTAAGAAGGGATGAGGTGTTGCTTAATGGCTTGCTTGCTCAAAGTGCTTAGTGATATGTTGTAACATCCCAAATTTTCAATCTGGAATGTTATACACTAGATCATCATTGCATATCATATTTTATTGCATTTTGGATGATCCTAGAAAATTCTACGTAACTCAAGGACCCTCGGAGAGAGTTGGGGATTTCGTTATTTTCATATTTGAGTTTTCTCAAATTTTGAAAATAGGATCATTTGATTTTATTTATTTTATCTTCAATTATTTCTAGTACAAAAATATGAGAGAGGGAATAAAATGACTTTCCCAAAATAAAGAAATATTGAGGATTTAATAAAAAATCAAATAAGATTTTATTTTGGTTTTATTTGCTATTTTATTTGAGTTTAGGAAAAATGCGTGTTTTTCAAAATTGCATTTAGGCCCCAAATAAATGTTCATCCTGTGCGGCTTCATTTTAGAAGCCGGGGAAAATTTATTTCGGGATTTTTGGAGTCCGTTTGTATTCCTTTTGTTTTTTTTCTGAGCGTAACTATTTAAAAAAAACGCAACTGACCTAACGGGCCGTGTCCGACCCGGACACTTGGCCCGACCGGCTTTATAAGACGGGGAGGCCCATCCGGACCCCCCCAAACCCTAGCCGCCCTAGCCGACCCGCCGCCGCCGCCTTTGCCGCCGCCGCCACATAGCGCCGCCGCCGCCCGCGCCGCGATGCGCCGCCGCCGCCCCTCGCCGCCGCCCCGCGCCGACCCGCCGGACCGCCGCCCCGCTGCTCGCCGGAGGTAGACCTCGCCGCCGCCGTTTTTTCTCGAAAAACCGATCGGTTTTCCATCGGTTTTGTTCGGTTTTTTAAGTTTCGTTTTTTAATAGATCGGTTTTCTGGTTTATTTATTTAGCGAGCGTTCGCTCAGTCGTTCGTTTTAATGAACGCGTTCATCGTTTAGATCCAGTTAACGAACGTCCGTTCGTTAATCTGTTCGTTGTTTTCTTTTTCTCGGATTAAATCCGCGATTTTTCTGATCGCGATTCCTGATCTGTTTTTCGTTCTAGTATAACTTTTCGCTCGTTTATCAGAATCAGGCGATTCAAGCGCCTGGAGTTTCGTCTCGAAACCCTCTTTCTGTTTAACCAGCTCAAACAAGTTTTTGCCACTATAAAATTTGCCCTAGATCCAGAATAGTAAACGAATCTTGTTTCTTTTGCCGTTTGGCTTTCGTTGCTTCGTTCGATTTGATTCTTTTTGCCAACCGGAGTTCTTAAGTTGAACTTTCCGGTTAGATTTCCTATTTGAGTTTTACTGGTGCATTAGTTGAGTACTTATTGTATGCTTGCTTGTTTGTGATAGAGTACCCGGAGTGCGCCGCTTGCTACTTCGAATCACTAGGTTTCCTGGATCATCAGTAAGGCAAGTAACACTTTGATCATACCTCCTACTACCCAGTTTTATTGCATTAGATCAATCCTCACACATTGCATGATTAGGATCTAATTAAATTGTGGGTTTGGGAAGTAGTTGAGGTAGTACCTATTACCTGTTTATTATCAAACCTTTGGGAGTTACTTCTTCGTTGCTTATTATGCGATGCTATGCTAGTAGACGTGGATTGGGTGAGTGTATCCATGACAGATGTGAGATTGTTACATTAATGGTTTATCTAAGGTGGCAACTTAAATACACATCTGGGTGGATTGAGGCACCTGGGTATTTCAGCGATTGCCTGTTTTCTTTTGGACCGCCACCCAGGCTCAAAGGGATCATGAGATTATTCATGCTAGAAACTTCCGCGTGCAGCCACAAGCTACTATGGGCTCTAGCATAGTTGATTAAGTCGCGCGAACTCTTATAGTGGTAGACTAGCAGATGTAGGGGAAAGTAGGTGTAATGGTCTACCCGATCGTAAGGTGCTAGCGCTTCTGAAAGACTATGTCTCGGTCATCCGTTTCTCAAACACCAAGTAGTGCGAGAAATCAAACGGAGGCGATCGAGTGTTGTGGGGAAAAGTGCGCAAACCTCTGCAGAGTGTATAAACTAATCGTGGTTAGCCGTGTCCCCGGTTATGGACAACTTGAGTATCTAGTACCTGGATTATCATGTGAATCTCATCATGTTACTCAAAAATTAATTTTGTTGGGTTTTGTTTAATGATGATGCTTAAATGGGATTGATAATGCTGTCAACCATTCTCAATGTTTAACAACTACCATGATAGTTAAATAAAATTTATTCCTTTGTAGTAGGGAAAAATTGGCTTTACGCAAAACTGTAACCATAGAGCTTTCCACCAGCCAAATATGCATGTAGTATAGCCTTATCCTTTCATTGCTCTCTATGTGTTACTTTGCCAGCATATTCCATGTGCTGACCCGTTTTGGGCTGCAACGTTCATGTTGCAGACTTTTCAGACGACGATTAAGGTGCTTTTAGGTCGTGGTTCTATACTCAGTGATGCTGTTGGAGTTGATGGACTCACTTATCTTCCAAGCCTTCCGATGTTACCGTTATTAGATGGCCTTAAGCCATATTTATTGTAATAAGTTCTCTTTTGAGACACTCGATGTAATAAGTGTGTGATTGCTACTATGTTATAAATCCTTCAAGTACTGTGTGGTGTCAGCATTACTGATCCAGGGATGACACCTGAGCACAGAGATTGGACCGTTTAAGGTATGGTCGCTACAAGATGGTATCAGAGCACACGCTGACTGTAGGACATGACCACTAAGCTAAAAGACCTAGATCACTACTCACTCTTCTCATTCTGACTCCTCATCTTTTCTACTCTTTTAGGATGGCGGATGCAAGGAACAAGTTCACGCAACCGGATGAAGATACACCCTTTGGACGTCACTTGAAGGAAGTCACTAGATACCTGAACATAGGAGTACCAAGCTTCACCGGAACCTACAATGCCACTTTACCTGAAGAAGAGCGCTGGATGATTCAAGTTCAAGTTCCAGGAAGGACGTTCATGCCAGTCACTGAGCCCATAGAGTTTTATTTTGATGCACCAACTTGGAATCTAGGAAAGAGCATGGCAGCTCACATCGCCATGGGACACATTGGAGAAGTTTACCACAATGATCTCAAGGATACTATCTACCAGATTTGTGGGTGCCGAGGTGAGCAATGGGATATGATCAGCACCAGGAAGGATAGATCAATTGCAGCTTTTATCCAAGAGTTAAACCAACACATTCGACATCAGGAGAACCAGATGTGCGCCGACATGATAGATCTGAAGAAGGTGAGGACAAGAATCAAGGAACTGGAGGAAGAACTCAAGGCTACACATGAAGATTATGAAGAGGAAATCGAAGTATTAGTGGAGAAGAATGACAATCTCATCAAGAAGATTGGAATATTTATGGGAGACCCTACACCAGTAGAAGAAGGCGAAGAACCCAAGATTCGCCCGGAAGACTACATCATCATCGACGACACTGACTCGGATCCAGATGATAGCGATGATGACTATGTTGATGAAGCTGGAGCAGATATCATGGAGTCTGCAACCGAAGAATATTTCTAGTAGACCACCCCAACAGTAGTAGTAGTCCACCATATAAATATAGTAGTCCGAGCACTTTTGCGATAGTTAGATCGATTGTATGCCCTTGTTTGATTGAATGAAGTGAATTGTTTACTTTTGCCTCATGTGCATATGGGTAGTGTTTTGTCTCTAGACCCCTCTCTATTCTTAAATCTCATCCTTTCTAAACCCTCAGATGCCTCCGAGACGTGACCCCGGATTTACCTTTCCACCGGAGCTCACCCAGTTGATCCAGCAGCAAAACACATTGATGCAGTTGCTAGTCCAGAATCAGAATCAGGGGAACAACAACAACAACCCACCACCACCACCACCTGTTGATCACTTAGCCCGTTTTCTTAAGCTGAATCCGCCGGTGTTTTCCAGTTGCACCGAGCTGATAGTAGCAGATGATTGGCTCCACAAGATAGCAAGGGAGTTGACCACGGCAGGATGCATAGATGCGGAAAAGGTGAAGTTTGCCACACATCAGCTTGAAGGACCCGCAGCATCATGGTGGGAGAATTTCACAGCCACTTTCCATGTCGACACAATCACGTGGGACCAGTTTCAGCAGGCTTTCCGTACTGCCCATGTTTCAACAGTAGCTATGGCCATGAAGAAGCGAGAGTTTCGCAACTTGCACCAAGGAGGAAGGACAGTTGGCCAGTATGTGGAGGACTTTAGTAAGTTAGCACGTTATGCCCCAGATGATGTAGCTACAGATGCAGTTAAGTAGGAGAAGTTTCTGGAAGGACTAAATGACGAGTTGAGCATGCAGTTGATGGTAGCAACCTTCAACAACTACCAGGAGTTGGTAGATCGTGCTCTTATGATTGAAGGGAAGCAGCAGCAGATTGAGAATCGTAAGTGGAAGTATGGACAAGGGAAGTACAATTCAGGAGCTCAGCAGAAGCCACATTTTACCCCTAGACCGGGAGGACATTTTCAGCATACCCATGGAGGAAGGTAGCTCGCACAATCACAAGGACACCAAGAATGGTAATGGGAATGGAGGAAGCAACGCAGAACCGCACAAACCCATCAACCCCAGCCAAGAGAGACCTGAGCCAAGTCACTTGTTTCAAGTGCCAGAAGACCAGACATTATGCTAATGAATGTCCTGAATCCCAGAATGGAAATGGCAATGGAAGCTCTGGGAAGAAGCCGAACCCTTTCAACAGGGGACAGGTGAACCACGTTAACGTGGAGGAGGTTGAAGAGCAGCCGGATGCAGTAATCGGTAAGTTTTTGGTTAAGTCATTTACTGCACTCGTTCTTTTCGATACTGGTGCATCGCATTCATACATATCAAGGGGATTTGTGGATAAGTATAACCTGCCCACCAAAGTTCTTAGAACACCTATGTTAGTAAGCTCACCAGGAGTGGAGTATATGGCTAGTCCAGGGATGTTTTCAAGTGCCATTGAGTATAGGTAGGCATGTGTTTCCCTCGGATTTGATCATTTTGGAATCACAAGGATTGGATGTAATTCTGGGTATGGATTGGCTGTCGATGTATGGAGGAAACATCGATTGCGCCAATAAGTCGATTTTTCTTACCACCCCAGAAGGGAGAAGGATCAAGTATGTATCCCGGCATGTGCCGAAGAGGACTCAAGTAAATTGTCTAACAGGAGTTGTGCAGGAGGAAGTACCAGTAGTGAAGGATTTCCCTGATGTATTTCCAGAAGAGTTGCCAGGCATGCCACAGATAGAGATATTGAGTTTTTGATTGAGCTTTTGCCAGGCACAGGACCAATATCTAAAAGACCATATAGGATGCCCGCAAAGGATTTGGTGGAGAGTAAGAAGCAGATTAAGGAGTTACTGGATAAAGGATATATTCGCCCAAGTTCTTCGCCTTGGGGATCGCCAGTACTTCTAGTGGAGAAGAAGGATGGAACGTTAAGGATGCTTGTTGATTATCGAGGATTGAATGAAGTAACCATCAAGAACAAGTACCCACTACTGATGATCAATGATCTGTTTGGTCGATTGCAAGGAGCTAAGGTATTTTCCAAGATCGACCTGCGATCAGGATACCACCAGTTGAAGATTCGAGAACAGGATATACCTAAGACGGCTTTTACCACCAGGTATGGGTTGTACGAGTATACCGTTATGTCATTTGGTCTGACTAACGCACCTGCATATTTTATGAACATGATGAACAAGGTGTTTATGGAGTTTTTGGATAAGTTCGTCGTAGTGTTCATTGATGATATCCTGGTTTACTCGAAGAACGAAGAGGAGCATAAGGAGCATTTGCGTTTGGTACTTGGTAAGCTCAGAGAACATCAGTTATATGCCAAGTTTAGCAAATGTGAGTTTTGGTTGAAGGAAGTTGGATTTCTCGGACATGTTATATCCGGAGAAGGTATAACAGTAGATCCCACTAAAGGTTGACACTGTGACAAATTGGGAAGCCCCAACAACAGTTGGAGAAATCCGGAGTTTTCTTGGACTCGCGGGATACTACCGGAGGTTCATTGAAAATTTATCAAAGATTGCGAAGCCTATGACGGAGCTGTTGAAGAAGGATACCGAGTTCATATGGACTGAGGAATGTGAGGCCATTTTCCAGGAGCTGAAGAAACGTTTGGTTACATCACCTGTGTTGATTTTGCCAGATCAGACCAAGGATTATGAGGTGTATTGTGACGCTTCACGTCGAGGACTTGGAGCAGTGCTTATGCAGGAAGGAAGAGTTGTTTCATATGCCTCACGACAGCTTAAGCCTCATGAGTTGAATTATGCTACGCATGATTTGGAGTTAGCAGCCGTAGTGCATGCATTGAAGACTTGGAGACACTTTCTCATTGGAAATCATTATGAGGTGTACACGGATCACAAGAGTTTGAAGTATATTTTCACGCAGAAGGAGTTGAATCTCAGACAAAGGCGATGGTTGGAGCTCATCAAGGATTATGATATGAGACTGCATTATCATCCCGGAAAGGCTAACATAGTAGCTGACGCGTTGAGTCGTAAGAGCCATGTCAACACACTAATGACGGGAGATTTACCCAGGGAGTTAGCCAAAAAATCTTCATGAGCTATGTTTGGAGATAGTCCCGAGAGGCTATGTAGCAGCATTGGAGATTCAGTCGACCTTGATGGATAAGATCGGAGTAGCTTAAAGGACTGACAAGGAGATTGCTTCTATTAAGGAGAAAGTGAGCCAAGGAAAAGCTAAAGGATTTCGTGAGGATGGGCACGAATTTTTATGGTTTGAAGACCGTGTTTATGTGCCTAATGATTCAGAGATCAGGAAGTTAATTCTGCAGGAGGCCCATGATTCACCATATTCAATTCACCCAGGAAATACCAAGATGCATCTGGATTTGAAGGATACTTTCTGGTGGACCGGAATGAAGAAGGATATTGCGGAGTATGTAGCAGTTTGTGATGTATGTCAGAGAGTAAAGGCAGAACATCAGAAGCCAACAGGATTCTTACAGCCTTTGCCAATACCCGAATGGAAGTGGGATAAGCTAGGCATGGATTTTATTACGGGTTTACCCAGAACTCGTTCAGGCTATGAATCGATTTGGGTTGTAGTCGATCGTTTGACAAAGGTAGCTCATTTCATCCGAGTGAAAACTAACTATACCAGTGCAAAGTTGGCCAAGATATACATGACCAAAATCGTATGTCTGCATGGAGTTCCAAGGAGCATTGTATCAGATAGAGGAACCCAGTTTACCTCAAAGTTCTGGAATCAGTTTCATGAAACTCTGGGTACCAGGCTAGAGTTCAGTACAACTTTCCATCTGCAGACAGATGGACAGACCGAGAGAGTCAATCAGATTTTGGAGGATATGCTGAGAGCTTGTGCGCTAGATTACGGATCTAGTTGGGACGAGAATTTGCCATATGCACAGTTCTCTTATAACAACAGTTATCAATCCAGTTTGAAGATGGCCCCTTTCGAAGCCTTGTACGGAAGGAGGTGCAGGACCCCATTGTCGTGGGATGAAGTTGGAGACCGCCAGTTGTTTGGACCGGATCTGGTTAAGGAGTCTGAACAGAAAGTGAAATTGATTCGCGATAGGCTCAAGGTAGCCCAATCCAGGCAGAAGAGCTATGCGGATTCTAAACGCAAGGAGACAGTTTACGAAGTCGGAGACCGAGTTTATCTTCGAGTATCTCCACTTAGAGGAGTTAAGCATTTTGGAGTTAAGGGAAAGTTAGCACCACGTTTTGTAGGACCATACAAAGTTTTGGAGCGTATGAGAGAAGTAGCCTACAAGTTGGAGTTGCCCGAAGGATTGTCAGGAGTTCACGACGTGTTCCACGTTTCCCAGTTGAAGAAGTGCCACGCAGAGATGGCTGATATACCGCTGAGAGACACAGTGCCGCTGGAAGCGATTCAGTTGGACAGTGATTTAAAAAAATTTATCTTAAGCGGGTTATGTTTGTAACATGCCAAATTTTCAATTTGGAATGTTATACACTAGATCATCATTGCATATCATATTTTATTGCATTTTGGCTGATCCTAGAAAATTCTACGCAACTCAAGGACCCTCGGAGAGAGTTGGGGATTTCGTTATTTTCATATTTGAGTTTTCTCAAATTTTGAAAATAGGATCATTTGATTTTATTTATTTTATCTTCAATTATTTCTATTACAAAAATATGAGAGAGGGAATAAAATGACTTTCCCAAAATAAAGAAATATTGAGGATTTAATAAGAAAATCAAATAAGATTTTTTTTGGTTTTATTTGCTATTTTATTTGAGTTTAGGAAAAATGCGCGTTTTTCAAAATCGCATTTAGGCCCCAAATAAATGTTCATCTTGTGCGGCTTGATTTTAGAAGCCGGGGAAATTTTATTTCGGGATTTTTGGAGTCCGTTTAGTATTCCTTTTGTTTTTTCTGAGCGTAACTATTTAAAAAAAACACAACCGACCTAACGGGCCGTGTCCACCCCGGACATTTGGCCCGGCCGGCTTTATAAGCCGGGGAGGCCCAGCCGGACCCCCCAAACCCTAGCCGCCCTAGCCGACCCACCGCCGCCGCCGCCAGCGCCGCACTGCGCCGCCGCCGCCCCTCGCCGCGCCGCCGCCGCCCCGTGCCGACCCCGCCGGACCGCCGCCCCGCCGCTCGCCGGAGGTAGACCTTGCCGCCGCCAGTTTTTCTTGAAAAACCGATCGGTTTTCCGTCGGTTTTGTTCGTTTTTTTAGTTTCATTTTTTTAATAGATCGGTTTTCCGGTTTATTTATTTAGCGAGCGTTTGCTCGGTCGTTCGTTTTAATGAATGCGTTCATTGTTTAGATCTAGTTAACGAACGTCTGTTTGTTAATCTGTTCATTGTTTTCTTTTTCTCGGATTAAATCTGTGATTTTTCTGATCGCGATTCCTGATCCGTTTTTCGTTCTAGTATAACTTTTCGCTCGTTTATAGGAATCAGGTGATTCAAGCGCCTGGAGGTTCGTCTCGAAACCCTCTTTCCGTTTAACCAACTCAAACAAGTTTTTGCCACTGTAAACTTTGCCCTAGATCCAGAATAGTAAACGAATCTTGTTTCTTTTGCCGTTTGTCTTCCGTTGCTTCTTTCAATTTGATTCTTTTTGCCAACCGGAGTTCTTAAGTTGAACTTTCTAGTTAGATCTCCTATTTGAGTTTTACATGTGCATTAGTTGAGTACTTATTTTATGCTTGCTTGTTTGCGATAGAGTACCCGGAGTGTGCCGCTTGCTACTTCGAATCGCTAGGTTTCCCGGATCATCAGCAAGGCAAGTAACACTTTGATCATGCCTCCTACTACCCAGTTTTATTGCATTAGATCAATCCTCACACATTGCATGATTAGGATCTAATTAAATTGTTGGTTTGGGAAGTAGTTGAGGTAATACCTATTACCTGTTTATTATCAAACCTTTGGGAGTTACTTCTTCGTTGCTTATTATGCTATGCTATGCTAGTAGACATGGATTGGGTGAGTGTATCCATGACAGATGTGAGATTGTTAAATTAATGGTTTATCTAAGGTGGCAACTTAAATACACATCTGGGTGGATTGAGGCACCTGGGTATTCCAGCGATTGCCTGTTTTCTTTTGAACCGCCACCCAGGCTCAAAGGGATCATGAGATTATTCATGCTAGAAACTTTCGTGTGCAGCCACAAGCTACTATGGGCTCTAGCATAGTTGATTAAGTCGTGCGAACTCTTACAGTGGTAGACTAGCAGATGTAGGGGAAAGTAGGTGTAACGGTCTACCCGATCGTAAGGTGCTAGCGCTTCTGAAAGACTATGTCTCGGTCATCCGTTTCTCAAACACCAAGTAGTGCGAGAAATCAAACGGAGGCGATCAAGTCATGTGGGGAAAAGTGCGCAAACCTCTGCAGAGTGTATAAACTAATCATGGTTAGCCGTGTCCCCGGTTATGGACAACTTGAGTATCTAGTACCTGGATTATCATGTGAATCTCATCATGTTACTCAAAAATTAATTTTGTTGGGTTTTGTTTAATGATGATGCTTAAATGGGATTGAGAATGCTGTCAACCATTCTCAATGTTTAACAACTACCATGATAGTTAAATAAAATTTATTCCTTTGCAGTAGGGAAAAATTGGCTTTACGCAAAACTGTAACCATAGAGCTTTCCACTAGCCAAATATGCATGTAGTATAGCCTTATCCTTTCATTGCTCTCTATGTGTTACTTTGCCAGCATATTCCATGTGCTGACCCGTTTCGGGCTGCAACATTCATGTTGCAGACTTTTCAGACGACGATTAAGGTGCTTTTAGGTCGTGGTTCTATACTCAGTGATGCTGTTGGAGTTGATGGACTCACTTATCTTCCAAGCCTTCCGCTGTTATCGTTATTAGATGGCCTTAAGCCATATTTATTGTAATAAGTTCTCTTTTGAGACACTCGATGTAATAAGTGTGTGATTGCTACTCTGTTATAAATCCTTCGAGTATTATGTGGTGTCAGCATTACTGATCCAGGGATGACACCTGAGCACAGAGATTGGACCGTTTGAGGTCTGGTCGCTACATATGCTCCAAAGCCCTCAACCACTTTCTCACTTCCAAATATGTCCCACACCAAATATCAAACTCGGCCCCACCGATTCTTTCTATCCAGCCCCACAGAGTTCAGTTGACATAGCCACTACCAGAAACCCTAATCAGTTCGGTCTCATTGATGGTATCTCGGTCTCACCGAGATGGGCTTGCAAACTCTCTGTTACCTATTGCAATATTTTCGGTCCCACCGAGATATACAATCGGCCCCACCGAGTTTGCTTGGCCAACTCTCTGTTTCGCTTATTACCCAAATCAGTCCCACCGAGTTTGAGTAATCGGTCAAACCGAGTTTTGGATTTACCCTAACCCTAGCACATCGGTCCCACCGAGTTGATCCAGTCGGTCCCATTGAAACACCTAATGGTCACATTATGAACCAAATCGGTCTGACCGAGTTCTCTGGATTGGTCCCACCGAGTTTGGTGATTTGTGTGTAACAGTTAGATTTTGTGTGGAGGCTATAAATACCCATCCACCCACTCGTCATTCATGGAGAGAGCCCTCGGAACATGCCTACACTTCCAATACACATTTTCTGAGAGAGAACCACCTACACTTGTGTTGAGGTCAAGATATTCCATTCCAACCACATAAATCTTGATCTCTGGCCTTCCCCAAGTTGCTTTCCACTCAAATCATATTTCTACCAAATCCAATCCTATGAGAGAGAGCTGAGTGTTGGGGAGACTATCATTTGAAGCACAAGAGCAAGGAGTTCATCATCAACACACCATTTGTTACTTCTTGGAGAGTGGTGTCTCCTAGATTGGCTAGGTGTCACTTGGGAGCCTCCGACAAGATTGTGGAGTTGAACCAAGGAGTTTGTAAGGGCAAGGAGATCGCCTACTTCGTGAAGATATACCCTAGTGAGGCAAGTCCTTCGTGGGCGACGGCCATGGTGGGATAGACAAGGTTGCTTCTTCGTGGACCCTTCGTGGGTGGAGCCCTCCGTGGACTCGCGCAACCATTACCCTTCGTGGGTTGAAGTCTCCATCAATGTGGATGTACGATAGCACCACCTATCGGAACCACAGATAAAAATCATCGTATCTCCAAATTGCATATGCACACTCCAATCCCTTCTCTTTACATTCTTGCAAATTGCATGCTTTACTTTCCGCTGCTCATATACTCTTTGTATGCTTGCATGCTTGCTTGATATGTTTGTGAATGTTTAAACTTGTGCTAATACTCCACATGAACCTAAAGAATTAAAAACTGCAACTTTTCTTGATTAGAGTCTATTCACCCCCCTCTAGACACCTCTTCTCGATCCTTTCAATTGGTATCGGAGCTTTGGTCTCCATTGCGTTGGTTTAAACACCTTTGGAGGAAGATGGATGTGTCTACTTTGGGTAGTCTTAGACCTAGAGTGCCCATTCTTGATGGAGAGTTCTTCTATGAGTGGAAAAATGAAATGCTTGAGAGTTTCAATGAATATCATTTGAACAAGTACATTACTAGCCCTTGTGCACCTCATGTTGATCCTTTGCATCCTACCCTTGATGAGTCTATTGACATGATCCGCAACCTTAGAACTGTTAATCTTATCACTAGAGGCTTGCCTAGAAACTTGATTGGATGTTTGCCTACTCTTGATTGTGCCTACACTATATGGAGATTCCTTGAGGAACGTTTTCCAAACTATTCGTTGAAGAACTTAGATGAGATTCTTCATAAGTCCATTGCCTTGATTAAGATGAATTCCAATGATCCCAAATTTGGTGACTGCTTATTTGAGCTTACAAATCTTATGAGTGCCAAAGGATATGTTGGAATCATTAGCAATATCATTTCCAAAGCTATTAGAATTCATAAAGATAACCATAGAAATGATCATTTATCTAATGAATTACCCTCTCTAGGAGTTGATCAATCACAAGATGATGTTGAACATGGATACTATGATGAGGATGATGATAGTGACTATGATCTTGATGATGCGATGAGACACTTTGGCCTTATGGCAAATCTTCGCGGCTACATGCCCGGAGGAAAGGAATGGGTCCTTGATAGTGGATGTACTGATCATATGACTGGAGATAAAGATATGTTCCGTGAGCTTGCTGAAAACGATGGCCCTCGCAAGTATGTCACCTTTGGTGATAACTCAAAGGGTAAGGTGGTTGGCCTAGGTAAGGTGTCCATCTCACATGATAGCTCCATACAAAATGTCATGCTCGTTGAATCTCTTGGGTACAATTTACTTTCAGTATCTAGACTTGTTGATTTCAGTTTCAATGTCCTGTTTACTGAGGTAGATTGCCAAGTGTTTTGTAGAGACAATTGTAAAATGGTCTTTACTAGTATACGTAGAGGTGATCTTTACATTGTTGATTTCACTAAAAAGGCTCAACCTAGAACTTGCTTAATTGCTAAATCTTCTAAGGGCTGGTTGTGGCATAGAAGACTAGGTCATGTGGGTATGCAAAATCTTAATAAGCTTATTAAAGGTGATCATATCCTTGGAATAACAGATGTCATATTTGACAAGGATAGACTTTGTAGTGCTTGTCACGCAGGAAAACAGGTTGGAGGAAGTCATCGCGCGAAGAACATCATGACCACGAGAAGACCACTCGAGCTACTTCACATGGATCTCTTTGGTCCCAATGCCTACAAGAGTCTCGGTGGTAAATCATTTGGTCTAGTCATAGTTGATGATTTTTCAAGATTTACGTGGGTGTTCTTTCTTGATGACAAATCGCAGGTCCAAAAGATCTTCAAAAACTTCGCCAGGAAGGCCCAAAATCAATTTGACGTGAAAATCAAGAAGATTCGGAGCAACAATGGAATGGAGTTCAAGAACGCAAATGTGGATACCTTTCTTGACGAAGAGGGGATTTCACATGAGTTCTCAGCTACGTACACACCTCAACAAAATGGAGTTGTTGAGAGGAAGAACCGGACTCTTATTGAGATGGCAAGAACGATGCTTGATGAGTACAAGACTCCAAAACACTTTTGGGCAGAAGCGATTCAGACAACTTGTCATGCAACAAATCTCTTGTATCTTCACAAGCTACTCGGCAAGACGGCATACGAGCTCCTCACCGGTAACAAACCCCAAGTTGGATACTTTCGAGTATTCGACTCAAAGTGCTACATTCTTGATAAGCATCGTCGTTCTAAATTTGCTCCTAAATCTCATGAAGGTTTCCTACTTGGTTATGGCTCAAACTCTCACACTTACCGTGTCTACAACAATTTCACCCAAAAGGTTGAAGAGACGGTAGATGTGACGTTTGATGAATCTAACGGCTCACAAGTAGAGCAATTGCCAATTGATGTAGGAGACAAAGACCCTTCAGAAGCAATCCAAGACTTGTCTATTGGCAAGATTCGTCCAACGGAGGTGAAGGAGACTACCTCGTCCATCCAAGTGGAAGCTTCCACCTCATGACAAGGTGAACCAAGAATTGATACGGAAGCATCCACAAGTGGGGCACACCAAGACGAAGAAAATGAGGAAGTACACCGAGATGAACGTCAACAACCTCCTTCTCCACCACGACAAGAAATGACAACGTCAACAATGAAGAAGGCCAAGAAGAAGATCAAGATGAAGAGGATGTTCCACCCCGAGCCAAGACAAAGCTTCCACGAGTTTGAGCAAGAATCGCTAAATATCATCCCGTCGAGAAAATCTACAATGATATCCAAACTGGTAGAGTCACTCGCTCTAAAACTCGTTTGGCTAACTTTTGTGAACATTACTCATTCATCTCTAGCATTGAACCTATGAAGGTTGAAGAAGCATTGGAAGATACGGATTGGATTAACACTATGCATGAAGAGCTACACAACTTTGAGAGGAATCAAGTGTGGACATTGGTCGAGAAGACCGACAACAACCACAACATCATTGGTACCAAATGGGTGTTTCGCAACAAGCAAGATGAAGATGGTTAAGTCGTCTGCAATAAAGCTTGCCTAGTCGCCCAAGGCTACACTCAAGTCGAAGGTATGGACTATGGTGAGACATATGCTCCCGTTGCTAGACTTCAGTCCATTCGCATCTTACTTGCTTATGCTAATCACCATGATATCACCTTGTACCAAATGGACATTAAAAGTGCTTTTCTAAATGGTGAAATTGAGGAGGAAGTTTACGTTAAGCAACCTCCCGGCTTTGTCAATCCTACGAAACCTAATCATGTTTACAAACTTCACAAAGCCCTTTATGGTCTTAAACAAGCCCCTAGAGCGTGGTATAAATGCTTGACCAAGTTCCTTATTGAAAAAGGCTTTGAAATTGGTAAAATTGATTCTACTCTTTTTACTAAAAGGGTTAATGGAGAACTATTTGTGTGCCAAATCTATGTTGATGATATTATATTTGGTTCAACTAACCCTCATTTAGTGAGAAGTTTGGAAAGCTAATGTCGGAGAAGTTTGAGATGTCTATGATGAGTGAACTCAAATTCTTTCTTGGTTTGCAAATCAAGCAAACTAAGGAAGGTACCTTTTTATCTCAAACAAAGTACACCAAGGACTTATTCAAGAAGTTCAATATGCAAGCATGCAAAGGTATGTATACACCCATGCCTACTGGTGGACATCTTGATTTGACCAAAGATGGTGAACCGGTTGATCAAAAAGTTTACCGCTCTATGATTGGTTCATTATTATATCTATGTGCCTCTCATGCTGATATTATGCTAAGTGTGTGCATGTGTGCACGATATCAAGCGGCCCCTAAAGAGTGTCATCTTAAGGCCGTGAAAAGGATAGTGAGATACTTAATACACACGCCAAATTTTGGCATTTGGTATCCTAAGAAGTCTTCTTTCGATCTTGTTGGTTACTAAGAGGTCCACTTCGGGTACTTGCCAATTTCTTGGTAGATCTCTTGTGTCTTGGTCCTCCAAGAAACAAAACTCGGTATCCTTATCCACCACCGAAGCGGAATACATTCCTGCTGGATCATGTTTTGCTCAATTACTTTGGATGACCCAAACTCCTAAAGATTATGGGATATATGTGAAACATGTTCCATTGCTTTGTGACAATGAAAGTTCTATTAAGATTGCTCACAATCCCGTGCAACATTCTCGAACTAAGCATATTGGAGTTCATCATCATTTCATTCGAGATCATGTGGCCAAAGGGGACCTTGATCTTAAGCATGTTCGCACCGATAAGCAATTAGCAGATATATTTACCAAACCGCTTGATGAGAAAGTATTTTGCCGTTTGAGAGGTGAATTGAACATCATTTATGCTTCAAACTTGGAGTAGGAACTCCATTTGAATACATGCAAGGCATGAGCCTTTGACTAATCCTTGATATTTCTTTCATGATGCTATCTATATGTCTTGGATATTTTTGCACCCTTGCATGCTATCTAACCCTTGTAGGTACTTGGATGAATCTAAATCCATGAGATTGCAACTCACTCACATCTTGAGCAATCTCTACATCATCAAGTCTCTACATAATGGTGGTTGAAGACAAGGAAGCACAAAACTCTTCAAACATATCCTTTGACACATTCTACATTAAGATTTATGATTGTCATTTTGGATACACAAGTGCTCTTCCTTGCAAAGCTAACCCATGTAGGAAGATGAACTCAAAATTCCAAGGTGGTGCTCCCAACTCTTGATGAGCTACATCAACCTTGAGAAACCCACATAAGTTCAACTACATGATCAAGATCAACACCACCACCCAAGGTATGTTATTCCATCTTCGAGAAGCTTTACTCCAAGTCATGGGTTAAAGCAACTCAACAAGATGTGAATATATCAAGATGCTTAAACAAAAAAGGTAACCCCATTTTTGAGCTTAAACGATGAGTATGACCAAAGATCAAGTGACCTCACTTGACTCCTAAGTCAATATACTCTAACATAGGTGACTTTGTCACCGCCCAATTCTAGATGAAGTTCTCTTGTGTTTCCTCTTGCATTTGTCTCATGCATATGTGTTTTACCCTTTCAAAAAGAACTTCATCTAGATCCTTTCATTTCTTTTCTTTCTTGACATTCTGCATTTTCTGCATCCAATTCATTGCAAATCTTTCAGCAAATTCCTCGAAAATCCTTGTGAGATCTTAAGTGCCTAGTGAGCTGAGGAAAGAAGTGTTTTCTCTGTGATGGACTCGGTCACACTGGTTTGTTTCCTTCGGCCCAACCGAATTCGCTCGATGCCACCGAAGCAAACAACTCGGTGCTACCGATTTCACTACAGGAAAGACAACTTGCCACTTATTCCTGCATTCATTTTTTCTCCAGCTCCACTCAATGACTCTTGTCCTATACCAGCATCGCATTCGACTTGCCTTGTGACTCAAGGACCAAACCCTTCTGCAATAAAAAAAAATCCAGAAGAGCCCTTCTTGGAAATTGATGTCAAACGGGGAGAGAGAGATCACATCAACGCTCTATGCTTAATCATTTCTATAGGGGGAGAGAACACTCAAGGGGAAGAGAGTAAGAAAACCCCAGATTCTTGGTGTTCATGAGGAGAGAAGTTACATGTCTTTAAGAGGGGAAAGACATGTTCATATTTGATCATATTTGACTGCTTGCATTAGCTCTATTGTCTTTTCTTTTGCTCTGATTTTCTGTTCCCTGTCTTCTCCCAATAACCCATTCAAGATTCAGGGGGAGCAAGACATCTAAGGGGAGGAAATCTCCGATTCTATTGCACATCTTTACCTTTGGGGACATGTCTATATCCAATAGAGTACTCAATACTCACACTCTACATGTCATCCCAGTATTGGTACCTTTGTGGTTCTTTTGTTTGCTCTGGCTAGTAGATGTATCTGTGTTATCTAACCTTGTTTACTCAGGTCCATTCCCTTCTAAGACAACTCAAGACCAAAAGGTACGTATATGCATCACAGTCATGTGCATGAAGATTTCTTGCTGATGTACATATTGTTTGCAAGAAGGACTCATGATCATGAAGGCACATTTCCTATATTTACATCTTTCACTCTGACGCATATAGCCAAGATACATGTAACACATGGCTTACTCTGTCATGCTTATGCATTCACATGCTCCTATGTTTCATATTTATATGATTGCATACATATAGGGGGAGCCTTTGCATGTTACATGTCTTTCCAAAGCTTTACTTGTTGTTCTCTATATCTTTATCTAAAGCTTTGATGTATGTTGTCATCAATTACCAAAAAGGGGGAGATTGAAAGCACAAGTGCTCCCTGGGTGATTTTGGTAATTAATGTCAACATATCTCTTGTTGGACTAATGTTTCTACCTAGTATGTTTCAAACAAGTTCAACAATGGAGTGGCATGGACTAGAGGATGTGGAACCCCTTCAATATGCTAAGGACAAAGAATTGGCTCAAGCTCAAAGCTCGGGACTCTACATTTTCTATTTTAGTGATCCAAGATCACATTGAGTCCATAGGAAAGCCAATACTATTAAGAAGGGATGAGGTGTTGCTTAATGGCTTGCTTGCTCAAAGTGCTTAGTGATATGCTCCAAAGCCCTCAACCACTTTCTCACTTCCAAATATGTACCACACCAAATATCAAACTTGGCCCCACCGATTCTTTCTATCCGGCGCCACCGAGTTCAGCTGACATAGCCACTGCAAGAAACCCTAATCATTTCGGTCTCACCGATGGGATCTCGATCTCACCGAGATGGGCTTGCAAACTCTCTGTTACCTATTGCAATATTTTCGGTCCCACCGAGATATACAATCGGCCCCACCGAGTTTGCTTGGCCAACTCTCTGTTTCGCTTATTACCCAAATCAGTCCCACCGAGTTTGAGTAATCGGTCAAACCGAGTTTCGGATTTACCCTAACCCTAGCATATCGGTCCCGCCGAGTTGATCCAGTCGGTCCCACCGAAACACCTAACGGTCACATTATGAACCAAATCGGTCTGACCGAGTTCTCTGGATCGGTCCCACCGAGTTTGGTGATTTGTGTGTAAAGGTTAGATTTTGTGTGGAGGCTATAAATACCCCTCCACCCACTCTTCATTCGTGGAGAGAGCCCTCAGAACATGCCTACACTTCCAATACACATTTTCTGAGAGAGAACCACCTACACTTGTGTTGAGGTCAAGATATTCCATTCCAACCACATAAATCTTGATCTCTAGCCTTCCCCAAGTTGCTTTCCACTCAAATCTTCTTTCTACCAAATCCAATCCTATGAGAGAGAGTTGAGTGTTGGGGAGACTATCATTTGAATCACAAGAGCAAGGAGTTCATCATCAACACACCATTTGATACTTCTTGGAGAGTGGTGTCTCCTAGATTGGCTAGGTGTCACTTGGGAGCCTCCGACAAGATTGTCGAGTTGAACCAAGGAGTTTGTAAGGGCAAGGAGATCGCCTACTTCATGAAGATCTACCCTAGTGAGGCAATTCCTTCGTGGGCGACAGCCATGGTGGGATAGACAAGGTTGCTTCTTCGTGGACCTTCGTGGGTGGAGCCCTCCGTGGACTCGCGCAACCGTTAGCCTTCATGGGTTGAAGTCTCCATCAACGTGAATGTATGATAGCACCACCTATTGGAACCACAGATAAAAAATCACCGTGTCTCCAAATTGCGTTCGCACACTCCAATCCATTCTCTTTACATTCTTGCAACTTGCATTCTTTACTTTCCGCTGCTCATATACTCTTTGTATGCTTGTATGCTTGCATGCTTGCTTGATATGTTTTGTGAATGTTTAAACTTGTGCTAATACTCCACATGAACCTAAAGAATTAAAAACTGCAACTTTTCTTGATTAGAGTCTATTCCCCCCCCCCCCCTCTAGACACCTCTTCTCGATCCTTTCAACAATGAACATGACTTACCCATCTACTATCAGCTATATGATAGATTATACCTGCTTCCAAAAGTTTTAATATTTCCGTTCTTACCACTTCTTTCATTTTAGGATTTAACCAAGGTTGGTGATCAACAACAGGTTTAGCATTAGGTTCCATATTAATCTTGTGCTGACATAGAGTGGGACTAATGCCCTTTAAATCATCAAGAGTATATCCAATAGCAGCTTGGTGCTTCATCATAACTTCTAATAATCTTTCTTTGTCATAATCAGGCACTTCGCCGTCTGCCATGGCTGACGGCAAAGGCATGCCTGGCAGATGGCAAAGGCATTTGCCGTCAGCCAGCAGATGGCAGCAGGTCCGACTGAATAAGATACGGCAAAGGGCTCGTTGCCGTCTGCTGGCGGACGACAAAGATGAAATGGTCTTTGTAGTCCGCCAGCAGATGGCAAAGGCATTTGCCGTCAGCCAGCAGATGGCAGCAGGTCCGACTGAATAAGATACGGCAAAGGGCTCGTTGTCGTCTGCTGGCGGACGACAAAGATGAAATGGTCTTTGTAGCCCGCCAGCAGATGGCAAAGAGCCTGGACGGCACACGTGGTAGGTTAGGTTCGTTAGGGGGTTAACTGATACATCTCCAACATATCTATTAATTTTGATTGCTCCATGCTATATTATCTTCTATTTTGGACATTATTGGGCTTTATTATTCACTTTTATATCATTTTTGGGACTAACCTATTAATCGGAGGCCCAGCCCAGAATTGCTATTTTTTGCCTATTTCAGAGTTTCACAGAAAAAGAATATCAAACGGAGTCCAAACGAAATGAAACCTTTGGGACGTGATTTTTGGAACGAACATGATCCAGGAGACTTGGACCCTACATCAAGCAACCAACAGTGAAGCCACGAGGTAGGGGGGCGCGCCTACCCCCCAGGCGCGCCCTCCACCCTCGTGGGCCCCCTGTTGCTCCACCGACATACTTCTTCCTCCTATATATACCTACGTACCCCCAAACGATCAAAGACGGATCCAAAACCCTAATTCCACCGTTGTAACTTTCTGTATCCATGAGATCCCATCTTGGGGCCTGTTCCGGAGCTCCGCCGGAGGGGGCATCGATCACGGAGGGCTTCTACATCAACACCATAGCCCTTCCGATGAAGTGTGAGTAGTTTACCTCAGACCTTCGGGTCCATAGTTATTAGCTAGATGGCTTCTTCTCTCTTTTTGGATCTCAATACAATGTTCTCCCCCTCTCTCGTGGAGATCTATTCGATGTAATCTTCTTTTGCGGTGTGTTTGTTGAGACCGATGAATTGTGGGTTTATGATCAACTTTATCTATGAAAAATATTTGAATCTTCTCTGAATTCTTTTATGTATGATTGGTTATCTTTGCAAGTCTCTTCGAATTATCAGTTTGGTTTGGCCTACTAGATTGATCTTTCTTGCAATGGGAGAAGTGCTTAGCTTTGGGTTCACTCTTGCGGTGTCCTTTCCCAGTGACAGTAGGGGCAGCAAGGCACGTATTGTATTGTTGCCATCGAGGATAACAAGATGGGTTTTTTATCATATTGCATGAATTTATCCCTCTACATCATGTCATCTTGATTAAAGCGTTACTCTGTTCTTATGAACTTAATACTCTAGATGCATGCTGGATAACGGTCGATGTGTGGAGTAATAGTAGTAGATGCAGGCAGGAGTCGGTCTACTTGTCTCAGACGTGATGCCTATATACATGATTATACCTAGATATTCTCATAACTATGCTCAATTCTGTCAATTGCTCAACAGTAATTTGTTTACCCGCCGTGAATACTTATGCTCTTGAGAGAAGCCACTAGTGAAACCTATGGCACCCGGGTCTATCTTCCATCATATTAATCTTCCAACACTTAGTTATTTTCATTGCCTTTTATTTTACTTTGCATCTTTATCATAAAAATACCAAAAATATTATCTTATCATATCTATCAGATCTCACTCTCGTAAGTGACCGTGTAGGGATTGACAACCCCTTATCGCGTTGGTTGCGAGGATTTATTTGTTTGTGTAGGTGCGAGGGACCCGCGCGTAGCCTCCTACTGGATTGATACCTTGGTTCTCAAAAACTTAGGGAAATACTTACGCTACTTTGCTGGATCACCCTTTCCTCTTCAAGGGAAAACCAACGCAGTGCTCAAGAGGTAGCAAGAAGGATTTCTGGCGCCGTTGCCGGGAAGGTCTACGCAAAAGTCAACATACCAAGTACCCATCACAAACCCTTATCTCCCGCATTACATTATTTGCCATTTGCCTCTCGTTTTACTCTCCCCCACTTCACCCTTGCCGTTTTATTCGCCCTCTCTCTCTCTCTCTCTCTATCCTCTCTCTCTTTCTCTATGTGCCTCTTTTTGCCTGTTCCTCGTTTGCTTGTGTGTTGGATTGCTTGCTTGTCATGATGGCTCTTCCCCGATTTGGTGACCTTCACCTTAAAAGGTTAGAAGAAATCGAAAGCAACGTTAGGAGTTTTATGGTCTTACAGTTTGAACATAATAATTTCTTTAGAAACGAGCTTAAGGAACAAAAAGGCTTTATGAGTTATATGAATAAAGAGCTCGATGATATGTCTAAAGAATTTGATGGTTTGAGATCCCAAATTGCTTGTCTTGAGAAGTTAATAGCTGAAATTTCGGATAAGCAGGCTACCTTAGTTAATAAGATGGCCGCTAAGCCAGAAAACTATGAAAATAAAGATGAAGATCTAAAAGTTATTTATGTGTCCCCTATTAAATCTTTGTTTTGCAATATGAATCTTGATAATGATGGGACTGAATATGATCCACCTTTATCTAGAAGGCGTTCCAAAAATTCGGAGTTTTTAGATCTTGATGCTAGATTTGATAAAAGTGGGATTGAAGAGATCAAAACTGTAGATGTTAATGAACCTACTATTTTGGATTTCAAGGAATTTAATTATAATAGCTGCTCTTTGATAGATTGTATTTCCTTGTTGCAATCTGTGCTAAATTCTCCCCATGCTTATAGTCAAAATAAAGCTTTTACCAAACATATCATTGATGCTTTGATGCAATCTTATGAAGAAAAACTTGAGTTGGAAGTTTCTATCCCTAGAAAACTTTATGATGAGTGGGAACCAACTATTAAAATTAAAATTAAAGATCATGAATGCTATTCTTTGTGTGACTTGGGTGCTAGTGTTTCCACGATTCCAAAGACTTTGTGTGATTTGTTAGGTTTCCGTGATTTTGATGATTGCTCTTTAAACTTGCACCTTGCGGATTCCACTATTAAGAAATATATGGGAAGAATTAATGATGTTCTTATTGTTGCAAATAGGAACTATGTGCCTGTAGATTTTATTGTTCTTGACATATATTGCAACCCTTCATGTCCTATTATTCTTGGTAGACCTTTCCTTAGAACGATTGGTGCAATTATTGACATGAAGGAAGGAAACATTAGATTCCAATTTCCGTTAAGGAAAGGCACGGAAAACTTTCCTAGAAAGAAAATTAAATTACCTTATGAATCTATTATGAGAGCCACTTATGGATTGCCTACCAAAGATGGCAATACCTAGATCTATCCTTGCCTTTTATGCCTAGCTAGGGGCGTTAAACGATAGCGCTTGTTGGGAGGCAACCCAATTTTATTTTTATTCCTTGCCTTTTGCTCCTGTTTAGTAATAAATAATTTATCTAGCCTCTGTTTTGGTTGTGTCTTTTGTGTTTAATTAGTGTTTGTGCCAAGTAGAACCGTTGGGAAGACTTGGGGAAAGTCTTGTTAATCTTGCTGTAAAAAACAGAGACTTTAGCGCTCACGAGAACTGCTGTAATTTTTATTTGGAAAGTGATATTTAGTTAACTATTTTTGAATATGATTAATAGATAAATTCCTCACGTCCATCAATTTATTTTAAGAATTTTTGCGGTTCCAGATCTTGCGCTAGCTACAGATTACTACGGACTATTCTGTTTTTGACAGATTCTGTTTTTCGTGTGTTGTTTGCTTATTTTGATGGATCTATGGCTAGTAAAATAGTTTATAAACCATAGAGAAGTTGGAATAAAGTAATTTTAACACCAATATAAATAAATAATGATTTCATTACAGTACCTTGAAGTGGTGTTTTGTTTTGTTTCGCTAACGGAGCTCACAAGATTTTCTACTTTAAGTTTTGTGTTGTGAAGTTTTCAAGTTTTGGGTAAGGATTTGATGGATTATGGAACAAGGAGTGGCAAGAGCCTAATCTTGGGGATGCCCATGGAACCCCCAAGATAATCTAAGGACACAAAAAATCCAAAGCTTGGGGATGCCCCGGAAGGCATCCCTCTTTCGTCTACTTCCATCGGTAACTTTACTTGGAGCTATATTTTTATTCACCACATCATATGTGTTTTGCTTGGAGCGTCTTGTATGTTTTGAGTATTTGCTTTTTAGTTTACCACAATCATATTTGCTGTACACACCTTTTGAGAGAGACAGACATGATTTGGAAATTATTAGAATACTCTATGTGCTTCACTTATATCTTTTGAGTTATATAGTTTTGCTCTAGTACTTCACTTATATCTTTTAGAGCACGGTGGTGGATTTGTTTTATAGAAACTATTGATCTCTCATGCTTCACTTATATTATTTTGGAGTCTTAAATAGCATGGTAATTTGCTTAAATAATCCTAATATGCTAGGTATTCAAGATTAGTAAAAACTTTCTTATGAGTGTTTTGAATACTAAGAGAAGTTTGATGCTTGATGATTGTTTTGAGATATGGAGGTAGTGATATTAAAGTTGTGCTAGTTGAGTAGTTGTGAATATGAGAAATACTTGTGTTGAAGTTTGCAAGTCCCGTAGCATGCATGTATGGTAAACGTTATGTAACAAATTTGAAACATGAGGTGTTCTTTGATTGTCGTCCTTATGAGTGGCGGTCGGGGACGAGCGATGGTCTTTTCCTACCAATCTATCCACCTAGGAGCATGCGCGTAGTGCTTGGTTTTTGATGACTTGTAGATTTTTGCAATAAGAATGTGAGTTCTTTATGACTAATGTTGAGTCCATGGATTATACGCACTCTCACCTTTCCATCATTGCTAGCCTCTTCGGTACCGTGCATTGCCCTTTCTCACATTGAGAGTTGGTGCAAACTTCGTCGGCGCATCCAAACCCCGTGATATGATACGCTCTTTCACACATAAACCTCCTTATATCTTCCTCAAAACATCCACCATACCTACCTATTATGGCATTTCCATAGCCATTCCGAGATTTATTGCCATGCAACTTTCCACCATCCCATTTATCATGACACATTCATCATTGTCATATTGTTTAGCATGATCATGTAGTTGACATAGTATTTGTGGCAAAGCCACCGTTCATAATTCTTTCATACATGTCACTCTTGGTTCATTGCATATCCCGGCACACCGCCGGAGGCATTCACATAGAGTCATACCTTGTTCTAGTATCGAGTTGTAATCATTGAGTTGTAAATAAATAGAAGTGTGATGATCATCATTTAATAGAGCATTGTCCCAATAAAAAAAGGCCAAATAAAAAAAGGCCCCCAAAAAAAGAAATGAAAAGGGACAATGCTACTATCTTTTTTTCCACACTTGTGCTTCAAAGTAGCACCATGATCTTCATGATAGAGAGTCTCTTGTTTTGTCACTTTCATATACTAGTGGGAATATTTCATTATAGAACTTGGCTTGTATATTCCAACAATGGGCCTCCTCAAGTTCCCTAGGTCTTCGTGAGCAAGCAAGTGGGATGCACACCCACTAGTTTCTTTTGTTGAGCTTTCATACATTTATAGCTCTAGTGCATCCGTTGCATGGCAATCCCTACTCCTTGCATTAACATCAATCGATGGGCATCTCCATAGCTCATCGATTAGCCTCGTTGATGTGAAACTTTCTCCTTTTTTGTCTTCTCCACATAACCCCCATCATTATAATCTATTCCACCCATAGTGCTATATCCATGGCTCACGCTCATCTATTGCATGAAGGTTTATAAAGTTTGAGATTACTAAAGTATGAAACAATTGCTTGGCTTGTCATCGGGGTTGTGCATGATGAGAGCATTCTTGTGTGACAAAAATGGAGCATGACTAAACTATATGATTTTGTAGGGATGAACTTTCTTTGGCCATGTTATTTTGAGAAGACATAATTGCTTAGTTAGTATGCTTGAAGTATTATTATTTCTATGTCAATATTAGACTTTTATCTTGAATCTTTCATATCTGAATATTCATGCCACAATTAAGAAGAATTACATTGAAATTATGCCTCGTAGCATTCCACATCAAAAATTCTGTTTTTACCATTTACCTACTCGAGGACGAGCAGGAATTAAGCTTGGGGATGCTTGATACGTCTCCAACGTATCTGTAATTTTTGATTGCTCCATGCTATATTATCTTCTGTTTTGGACATTATTGGGCTTTATTATTCACTTTTATATCATTTTTGGGACTAACCTATTAACTGGAGGCCCAGCCCAGAATTGTAGTTTTTTGCCTACTTCAGAGTTTCGCAGAAGAAGAATATCAAACGGAGTCCAAATGGAATGAAACCTTCGGGAACGTGATTTTCAGAACGAACATGATCCAGGAGACTTGGACCCTACGTCAAGCAACCAACAGGGAAGCCACGAGGTAGGGGGGCGCGCCTACCCCCCCAGGCGCGCCCTCCACCCTCGTGGGCCCCCTGTTGCTCCACTGACGTACTCCTTCCTCCTATATATACCTACGTACCCCCAAACAATCAAAGACGGAGCCAAAACCCTAATTTCACCGCTGTAACTTTCTGTATCCACGAGATCCCATCTTGGGGCCTGTTCCGGAGCTCCGCCGGAGGGGGCATTGATCACAGAGGGCTTCTACATCAACACCATAGCCCTTCCGATGAAGTGTGAGTAGTTTACCTCAGACCTTCGGGTCCATAGTTATTAGCTAGATGGCCTTTTCTCTCCTTTTGGATCTCAATACAATGTTCTCCCCCTCTCTCGTGGAGATATATTCAATGTAATCTTCTTTTGCGGTGTGTTTGTTGAGACTGATGAATTGTGGGTTTATGATCAAGTTTATCTATGAACAATATTTGAATCTTCTCTGAATTCTTTTATGTATGATTGGTTATCTTTGCAAGTCTCTTCGAATTATCAGTTTGGTTTGGCCTACTAGATTGATCTTTCTTGCAATGGGAGAAGTGCTTAGCTTTGGGTTCAATCTTGCGGTGTCCTTTCCCAGTGACAGTAGGGGCAGCAAGGCACGTATTGTATTGTTGCCATCGAGGATAACAAGATGGTTTTTTTTATCATATTGCATGAATTTATCCCTCTACATCATGTCATCTTGCTTAAAGCGTTACTCTGTTCTTATGAACTTAATACTCTAGATGCATGCTGGATAGCAGTCGATGTGTGGAGTAATAGTAGTAGATGCAGGCAGGAGTCGGTCTACTTGTCTCGGACGTGATGCCTATATACATCATTATACCTAGATATTCTCATAACTATGCTCAATTCTGTCAATTGCTCAACAGTAATTTGTTTACCCACCGTGAATACTTATGCTCTCGAGAGAAGCCACTAGTGAAACCTATGGCCCCGGGGTCTATCTTCCATCATATTAATCTTCCAACACTTAGTTATTTTCATTGCCTTTTATTTTACTTTGCATCTTAATCATAAAAATACCAAAAATATTATCTTATCTTATCATATCTATCAGATCTCACTCTCGTAATTAACCGTGTAGGGATTGACAACCCCTTCTCGCGTTGGTTGCGAGGATTTATTTGTTTTGTGTAGGTGCGAGGGACTCGCGCGTAGCCTCCTACTGGATTGATACCTTGGTTCTCAAAAACTAAGGGAAATACTTACGCTACTTTGTTGCATCACCCTTTCCTCTTCAAGGGAAAACCAACACAGTGCTCAAGAGGTAGCATTAACGACATGCTTTTCCGTCCGCTGGCTGACGAAAAAGACCTTTGCATCTTTGCCATCAGCCAACGGACGGCAAAGTGCACAAATATGCCAGCCCACCCACCCCCCAAGTAGCTGCCACGTGGCAAGCTATGTCGTCTGCTGGCAGACGGCAAAGATGCCAAGGTCACTACCATTTGCCAGCAGACGGCAAAGTGACCAAATAGGCCAGCCCGGTGCACCCCAGGTTGCACATGTAGCTACCACGTGGCAGCTTTGCCGTCTGCTGGCTGATGGCAAAGCTCTTTGTCGTCTGCTGGTTGATGGCAAAGAGCCTGTACAACCCCTGTTTTCGCTATTTTTTCTTAAATTCATTCAATTTCACAGATATATATATATACACATTTGAGAATACAAGCATAACAACACATATACATACCAAATCATATCCCTGCCATATGGATATGATCATCCAACACATATACATACCAAATCAAAAGTCCATATGCAACATATATAGCTAGCCAACATATCCAACAACAAGCATACAATGGTTTCATCCATACATACATATATATGTAGCAAGTTTCACATTGTTAATCCTACAAAATCAAAACAAAAAGGAAGCACAAGGAGAAGGGTAGACTCCATCAACGCAAGCTTCCTCATCGAAAGCAAATCTACAAATTGGGAAAGAAGAAAGTTAGAAGAAGAAGAACAAGAAGACTAGAAGAAGACTAGCTAGAAGAAGAAGAAGAATTTTTCTTCTCTTTCTTTTTCTCCTCTCCTCTTCTTTATCTTCTTTTTCTAACTAAGGTAGGTAAAATGCCATTTTTAGCTAAGCTAGGTAAAAATGCTAACTATAGGTCATTTTTGAGCTAACCTAGGTAGTTATGCCATTTTTACCTAAGTAAGCTAAGTACAGATCATTATTGATCTATCCTAGGTAGTTATGCCATTTTTTAGCTAACTAAGCATATTAAGTCATTTAGGAGGAAAAAATGCTAAGTATAGGTCATTTTATAGCTATCCTAGGTAAAGTACAGGTCAACTAAGCTTATTATGTCAATTTGAAGAAAAATAAGGTAAGTATAGGTCATTTTTGTGGTAACCTAGGTGATGATGCCATTTTTGAGCCAACTTACATAAGTAAAGCTCATTTTTTATCTAACTTAGGTACTTATTCCATTTAGGAGGAAAATAAGCTAACTATGCATTTGTAAAGAAAAACACTAGAGAAAACTTACCCTCATCAAAACAAATGTGATGAAGATCGCAACTAAGGTAACAATTGATCCAACGGCATAATGATACCAAGCCTCATTATCAATGGCATATTTTCTAATCTTCTTAAGCTTTAGGCGCACTGCATCCATCTTCAAGCGCATTGCATTCATCTTCATCTTGTGATCATCGACGACATCAGCAACATACAACTCCAATGTCATCTTCTCTTCTTCAATTCTTTTAATTTTTCTTTCAAATACTCATTTTATTTTTCAACTAAATTTAAGTTCCCGACCAGAGGGTCGGTTTCAAATTCCGATTCACATACCTCCTAGATTAAAATATCTCTATGTCAACTTGATGGCCATAATTGTCATAAATGCGAAATGAAACAAATAGTTATAAAAGAGAATTTACCACATCCGAAATGACATCAAGACCATGGCACTATGTATAAGAAATAATCATACAAAGTAAGAAAATTATACAAGTAACTATATAAATCATACAATCATACAAGTAACTATATAAATCAAGTACAACATAAAAATTGAATACCTAATAATAATCTGGATCATCGGGTTCAATAAATGCTCCGGATCAATAAATGCATCATCATCATCACTATCATTAATGACGTTCTCATCATCATCATTAATAAATGCATCATCATGTGGAAGACCACCTTTACGTAATCGGTCAAGCATTGATAGGTCATCCGCGGCAGTAACCTCTTCTAGTTCAGGCTCTTCTTGTTTCGGCTTAGGGGTGAAGTCGGGTTCACTGTCGCTGTCTACTTCAATGTTCTGGGGTGAAGTAGAGCGATTCTTGAAACGTTTTTTTTGGAAAGATGTGTTTCTTGGAAGAATTTCCTTCATATGTCTCTGGGTTAATGTGAGGTTCATAATCCTCTTCATTGGGGGGAGGTGGTCTAACACGTGGCGGCACTTCATAAATGACATCCCAACCATTGAGATTTGGATGACTTTGACAGGCCCACGGTAGATAGAAAACTTGGGTTGCCTATTGAGCCATTATATAGACATTGGGAACATCCAAATGGGTGCTTTGTTTGATTTCCACTAGCCCTAAGTGTTCATGAGTCCTTCTAGTCTCCTTCGGCTGGAACAAATAACATTTGAAGACTACGACATTTGGTGGGTTTGAAACATAGAATTAAAGTTCATAAATTTCTTCAACTCTTCCATAATACTTGGTATCTCCTTCGCCGATAGCGGAGACACAACAATTTGTAGACTTTTGGTCAGACATAGATAGCTCTTTGCCATAGGTACGAAAGCGATACCCGTTGATGTTGTATTTGTCAAATGAATGGACCTTAAAGTCAAAACCATTAGCGACTTGTCTCAAATCGGCGTCCATAAACTCTGAATTAGCCTACAAGTTTAATACGAAAGGGATTGTTGCATTAGCCACAAATTAGACAAAGAAATGAAATGGTATAATGGAAATTACCATTTGTTTGAACCAAGAGATGAAACCGGGATAGCCGCCTCCATGCTTTGCCAGAAGCTCATACTCTTCGACGGAATCCTTTTGGATCACTGCTCCATACGAGAATTTGGCGATGTATCGACTGTATCAAATTTATCCGAGAATAAGAGCAGTCCAAAGGAATTAGAAGTTGCGAAACAATGTACAGAGAACTTACTCGGTGTATGGCCGCACTTCTGTTAGGTTGGTGAAGATATACAACGAAATGATCTACCATTCTTCGAAATCCAGGCTAGGGAATTAGAAGCATCGGCTGGTGCGAGATCCCCTTTGAATAGGCTAAGGTTGGATCCACCGTTTTTAGGGTCGTCAACATTGTACCGAGGCTTCGGATTATGCAAATGACGATTTTTGGCTTCGTAGTGTGCTGCACGAAGTTTGTCGCCTCTTTAGTAATGAATGCCTCAGCCATCGATGCTTCAATTCTATGTTTATTTTTACATTTTGCTTCTAGCGTCTTCTGCATCGTCTCAGTTGCGTAGCACCCACGATTTTGCACGACCCCCCCCAATCTTGCCTCGGTTGGGAGATGCAAAATCAAGTGCTGCATTGGATTAAAGAAGCCCGGCGGAAAGATCTTCTCTAACTTGCAGATCAACTCTGGCATCAACTCTACCATTTCTTCTAGCAGGCCAGGCGATAGTTCTTTCGCACAAAGAACACGGAAGAAATAGCTCAGCTCTGCCTATACTAGCCATTCTTCCTCAGGGATGAAGCCACACAACATCACCGGCATTACCCGCTCAATCCATATGTGCCAATCATGACTCTGGAGACTAAATATCTTCAATTTGTCAAGACTCACTCCCCTCTTTAGATTCGCTGCATACACATCGGGGAACATCAACTGCTTTTGCACCCACAAGATAATTTCCCTCATAGTTGGCTTTCCAAGATTGAACCATGCCTTTGGCTTCGTCTAGTTCTGCTTTCCTTTAGGTTCTTTCATGTTTTGTAACGGTGTATCACATAGCGGCTCTAGACCGACTCTAGCCTTAGTATTATCCTTTGACTTCCCCTTGTAGCAACCAGACCTCAAACAGTCTGATCTCTGTGCTCCGGTGTCATCCCTGGATCAGTAATGCTGACACCTCATAGTACTCGGAGGATTTATAACAGAGTAGCAATCACACACTTATTACATCGAGTGTCTCAAAAGAGAACTTATTACAATAAATATGGCTTAAGGCCATCTAATAACGATAACAGCGGAAGGCTTGGAAGATAAGTGAGTCCATCAACTCCAACGGCATCACTGAGTATAGAACCACGACCTAAAAACTCCTTAATCGTCGTCTGAAAAGTTTGCAACATTAACGTTGTAGCCCGAAAACGGGTCAGCACATGGAATATGCTGGCAAGGTAACACATAAAGAGTAATGGAATGAAACAGCTATACTATATGCATATTTGGCTGGTGGAAAGCTCTATGGTTACAATTTTGCGTAAAGCCAATTTTTCCCCACTTCAAAGGAATAAAATTTATTTAACTATCATGGTAGTTGTTAAACATTGAGAAGGGTTGACAGCATTCTCAATCCCAATTAAGTATCATCATTAAAACCCAACAATATTAATTTAGAGTAACATGATGAGATTCACATGATAATCCAAGTACTAGATACTCAAGATGTCCATAACCGGGGACACGGCTAATCATGATTAGTTTGTTACACTCTGCAGAGGTTTGCGCACTTTTCCCCACAAGACTCGATCGCCTTCGTTTGGTTTCTCGCACTACAGGGTGTTTGAGAAGACGGATGATCGAGACATAGTCTTTCAGAAGCGCTAGCACCTTACGATCGGGTAGACCGTACCACCTACATCCCCTACATCTGCTAGTCTACCACTGTAAGAGTTCTCACAACTTAGTCAACTATGCTAGAGCCCATAATAGCTTGTGGCTGCACACGGAAGTTTCTAGTATGAATAGTCTTATGATCCCTTTGAGCCTGGGTGGCGGTCCAAAAGAAAACAGGCAAGTCCTGGAATACCCAGGTGCCTCAATCCACCCAGATGTGTGTTTAAGTTGCCACCTTAGATAAACCATTAATTAACAAACTCACATCTGTCATGGATTTCACTCACCCAATCCACGTCTACTAGCATAGCATGGCATTATAAGCAAACGTAGAAGTAACTCCCAAGGGTTTGGTAATAAACAGGTAATAGGTACTACCTCATCTACTTCCCATCCCAAAATTTAATTAGATCCTAAGCATGCAATGTGTGAGGATTGATCTATTGCAATAAAACTGGGTAGTAGAAAAGGTATGATCAAAGTGTTACTTGCCTTGGTGATGATCCGGGAAACCTAGTGATTCGAAGTAACAAGCGGCGCACTCCGGGTATTCTATCGCAGACAAGCAAACAAGCATACAATAAGTACTCACCTAATGCATAGGTAAAACTCAAATAAGAGATCTAACTAGAAGGTTCAACTTAAGAACTCCGGTTGGCAAAAAGAATCAAATCGAACGAAGCAACGAAAGTCAAACGGCTAAAGAAAACAACTTCGTTCTAGTAATCTGGATCTAGGGCAAATTTTACAGTAGAAAAATCTTGTTTAAGTTGGTTAAACGGATAGAGGGTTTCGAGACGAAACTCTAGGCGCTTGAATCACCTGATTCCGATAAACGAGCGAAAAGTTAAACTAAAACGAAAATCGGATCAGGAATCGCGATTAGATAAATCGCGGGTTTAATCCGAGAAAAATAAAACTGACGAACAGTTAATCGAACGGACGTTCGTTAACAAAAACTAACCGGTGAACACGTTCGCTAAAACAAACGGATCGGTGAACGTTCACTAATTAAATAAATCAGAGAAAAGAAAAAAAAACTGAGGCGGGTTTTTTAAAAAAAAAACGAACGACGAACGGCGGCGGCTATACCTCCGGCGAGGCACTCTGGCGGGTCGGCGGGGTGCGGCGCGGCGACGGGAGGCGGCGGGCGGCGGCGCGCGGCTCGGGCAGCGGCGGCACGGGCGGCGGGTGGCAGGGTGGGGTGAGGTGAGGGCGGCGGAAGGGTCCGATATTTAAGGAGGAGGGGGGTGTGCTGCCTTGGGGAAGGGGCACGGCGGGGCGGCTCCGAGCCGGACTCGGGCGGCGGCGGCGGCTCCAGTCTCCTGGAGGGAGACGGCAGGCGACGGGGTGGGCCGTCGGCTGGGCCTTGGCCCAGTCGGCGCGCGGTGCATTTTTTTTAATTATTCCGCTCGGAAGAAAAATAAAAAGAAATACTAAAAGGACTCTAAAAATTCCGAAATAAATTTTCACGGGCTTCTAAAATGAAGCCTCACAAGGTGAACATTTATTTGGGGCCTAAATGCAATTTTGAAAAACGCACATTTTTTCTAAATTCAAATAAAACACCGAAAAACTCCGGAATAAAATCCTATTTGATTTTATTATTAAATCCTCGATATTTCTTTATTTTGGGAAAGTCATTTTATTCCCTCTCCTCATAGTTTTGTAATAGAAATAATTGATGATAAAATAAATAAAATCAAATGATCCTATTCTCAAAATTTGAGAAAACTCAAATATGAAAATAACGAAATCCCCAACTCTCTCCGTGGGTCATTGAGTTGCGTAGAATTTCTAGGATCAACCAGAATGCAAATGAAATATGATATGCATTGATGATCTAATGTATAACATTCCAAATTGAAAATTTGGGATGTTACAAACCTACCCCCCTTAAGATGAATCTCGCCCTCGAGATTCGGGTTGGCTAGAAAATAGGTGAGGGTGGTCCTTGAACAAATCTTCCTCTCGCTCCCAGGTGGCTTCATCCTCTGAGTGGTGGCTCCACTGAACTTTGCAAAACTTGATAACCTTGCTGCGAGTAACTCGGTTGGCAAACTCGAGAATCTTGACTGGCTTCTCCACGTTGGTCAAATCGTTATCCAATTGAATAGTTTCCAAAGGCACTGTATCTCTCAACGGTATGTCAGCCATCTCCGCATGACACTTCTTCAACTGAGAAACGTGGAATGCATCATGAACTCCTGACAATCCTTCGGGCAATTCCAACTTGTAGGCCACTTCTCCCATACGCTCCAAAACTCGATATGGTTCTACAAATCGTGGCGCTAACTTCCCTTTAACTCCAAAACGCTTTGTTCCTCGAAGTGGAGATACTCGAAGATAAGCTCTATCTCCGACTTTGTAAACTGTCTCCTTGCGTTTAGAATCTGCATAACTTTTCTGTCTGGACTGGGCTACCTTGAGCCTATCGCGAATCAATTTCACCTTCCGTTCAGACTCTTTAATCAAGTCAGGTCCAAACAACTGACGGTCTCCAACTTCGTCCCACGACAACGGTGTCCTGCACCTCCTTCTGTACAAAGCTTCGAAAGGGGCCATCTTTAAACTGGTTTGATAACTATTGTTGTAAGAGAACTCTGCATATGGCAAATTATCGTCCCAACTAGATCCGTAATCTAGCGCACAAGCTCTCAGCATATCCTCCAAAATATGATTGACTCTCTCGGTCTGTCCATCTGTCTGTGGATGAAAAGTTGTACTGAATTCTAGCCTGGTTCCCAAAGTTTCGTGCAACTGCTTCCAGAACTTTGAGGTAAACTGGGTTCCTCTATCTGATACGATACTCCTTGGAACTCCATGCAGACATACGATCCTGGTCATGTATATCTTTGCCAACTTAGCACTGGTGTAAGTGGTCTTTACTGGGATGAAATGAGCTACTTTCGTCAATCGATCAACTACAACCCAAATTGAGTCATAGCCTGAACGAGTCCTGGGCAATCCCGTGATAAAATCCATGAAGGAAATATGCCCTAGAGGCAATAATAAAGTTATTATTTATTTCCTTATATCATGATAAATGTTTATTATTCATGCTAGAATTGTATTAACCAGAAACATAATACATGTGTGAATACATAGACAAACAAAGTGTCACTAGTATGCCTCTACTTGACTAGCTCGTTAATCAAAGATGGTTATGTTTCCTAACCATGAACAATGAGTTGTTATTTGATTAACGGGATCACATCATTAAGTGAATGATCTGATTGACATGACCCATTCCATTAGCTTAGCACCCGATCGTTTAGTATGTTGCTATTGCTTTCTTCATGACTTATACATGTTCCTATAACTATGAGATTATGCAACTCTCGTTTACCGGAGGAACACTTTGGGTGCTACCAAACGTCACAACGTAACTGGGTGATTATAAAGGAGTACTACAGGTGTCTCCAAAGGTACATGTTGGGTTGGCGTATTTCGAGATTAGGTTTTGTCACTTCGATTGTCGGAGAGGTATCTCTGGGCCCTCTTGGTAATGCACATCACTTAAGCCTTGCAAGCATTGCAACTAATGAGTTAGTTGCGGAATGATGTATTACAGAACAAGTAAAGAGACTTGCCAGTAACGAGATTGAACTAGGTGTTTGGAATACCGACGATCGAATCTCGGGCAAGTAACATACCGATGACAAAGGGAACAACGTATGTTGTTATGCGGTCTGACTGATAAAGATCTTCGTAGAATATGTAGGAGCCAATATGGGCATCCAGGTCCCGCTGTTGGTTATTGACCGGAGACATGTCTCGGTCATGTCTACATTGTTCTCGAACCCGTAGGGTCCGCGCGCTTAAGGTTACGATGACAATTATATTATGAGTTTATGCATTTTGATGTACCGAAGGTTGTTCGGAGTCCCGGATGTGATCACGGACATGACAAGGAGTCTCGAAATGGTTGAGACATAAAGATTGATATATTGGAAGCCTATGTTTGGATATCGGAAGTGTTCCGGGTGAAATCGGGATTTTACCGGAGTACCGGGAGGTTACCGGAACCCCCCGGGAGCTATATGGGCCATGATGGGCCTTAGTGGAAAAGAGAAGAGGCAGCCCCTCATGGGCCGCGCGCCCCTCCCCTCCCTTGGTCCGAATAGGACAAGGAGAGGGGGCCGGCCCCTCTCTCTCTTTTCCCCCCTCCGCGAATCCTATTCCAACTAGGATTGGGGGGGGGGAATCCTACTCCCAGAGGGAGTAGGACTCTCCTGGCGCGCCCTCCTTGGCCGGCCAGCCTCCCCCCTTTAGTCCTTTATATACGGAGGTAGGGGCACCCTAGAGACACAACAAGTTGATCCACGTGATCTATTCCTTAGCCGTGTGCGGCGCCCCCAGCCACCATAGTCCTCGATAATATTGTAGCGGTGCTTAGGCGAAGCCCTGCAGCAGTAGTACTTCAAGATCGTCACCACGCCGTCGTGCTGACGGAACTCTTCCCTGACACTTTGCTGGATCGGAGTCCGGGGATCGTCATCGAGCTGAACGTGTGCTAGAACTCGGAGGTGCCGTAGTTTCGGTGCTTCATCGGTCGGATCGTGGAGACGTACGACTACATCAACCAAACGCTTCCGTTGTCGATCTACTAGGTATGTAGATCATACTCCCCCTCTCGTTGCTATGCATCACCATGATCTTGCGTGTGCGTAGGAAATTTTTTGAAATTACTACGAATCCCAACAGTGGCATCCGAGCCTAGGTTTTATATGTTGATGTTATATGCACGAGTAGAACACAAGTGAGTTGTGGGCGATATAAGTCATACTGCTTACCAGCATGTCATACTTTGGTTCGGCGGTATTGTTGGATGAAGCGGCCCAGACCGACATTACGCGTACGCTTACGCGTAACCGGTTCTCCCGACGTGCTTTGCACAGAGGTGGCTTGTGGTTGACAGTTTCTCCAACTTTAGTTGAACCAAGTGTGGCTACGCCCGGTCCTTGCGAAGGTTAAAACAACACCAACTTGAAAAACTATCGTTGTGGTTCTGATGCGTAGGTAAGATTAGTTCTTGCTTAAGCCCATAGCAGCCATGTAAAACTTGCAACAACAAAGTAGAGGACGTCTAACTTGTTTTTGCAGGGCATGTTGTATTGTGATATGGTTAAGACATGATGCTGAATTTTATTGTATGAGATGATCATGTTTTGTAACCGAGTTATCGGCAACTGGCAGGAGGCATATGGTTGTCGCTTTATTGTATGCAATGCAATCGCGATGTAATGCTTTACTTTATCACTAAACGGTAGCGATAGTCATGGAAGCACAAGCTTGGCGAGACGACAACGATGCTATGATGGAGATCAAGGTGTCATGCCGGTGACGATGGTGATCACGACGGTGCTTCGGAGATGAAGATCACAAGCACAAGATGATGATGGCCATATCATATCACTTATATTGATTGCATGTGATGTTTATATTTTATGCATCTTATCTTGCTTTGATTAACGGTAGCATTATAAGATGATCTCTCACTAATTATCAAGAAGTGTTCTCCCTGAGTATGCACCGTTGCGAAAGTTCTTCATGCTGAGACACCACGTGATGATCGGGTGTGATAGGTTCTACGTTCAAATACAACGGGTGCAAAACAGTTGCACACGCGGAATACTCAGGTTATACTTGACGAGCCAAGCATATACAGATATGGCCTCGGAACACGGAGACCGAAAGGTCGAGCGTGAATCATATAGTAGATATGATCAACATAATGATGTTCACCAATGAAACTACTCCATCTCACGTGATGATCGGACATGGTTTAGTTGATTTGGATCACGTAATCACTTAGAGGATTAGAGGGATGTCTATCTAAGTGGGAGTTCTTTAAGTAAATTAACTGAACTTAAATTTATCATGAAACTTAGTACCTGATTAGTATCTTGCTTGTTTATGTTTGATTGTAGATAGATGGCTCGTGCTGTTGTTCCGTTGAATTTTAATGCGTTTCTTGAGAAAGCAAAGTTGAAAGATGATGGTAGCAATTACACGGACTGGGTCCGTAACTTGAGGATTATCCTCATTGCTGCACAGAAGAATTACGTCCTGAAAGCACCGCTGGGTGCCAGGCCTGCTGCAGGAGCAACGCCGGATGTTATGAACGTCTGGCAGAGCAAAGCTGATGACTACTCAATAGTTCAGTGTGCCATGCTTTACGGCTTAGAATCGGGACTTCAACGACGTTTTGAACGTCATGGAGCATATGAGATGTTCCAGGAGTTGAAGTTAATATTTCAAGAAAATGCCCGGATTGAGAGATATGAAGTCTCCAATAAATTCTATAGCTGCAAAATGGAGGAGAACAGTTCTGTTAGTGAGCATATACTCAAAATGTCTGGGTATAATAATCACTTGATTCAATTGGGAGTTAATCTTCCAGATGATTGCGTCATTGACAGAATTCTCCAATCACTTCCACCAAGCTACAAGAGCTTCATGATGAACTATAATATGCAAGGGATGAATAAGACTATTCCCGAGCTCTTCGCAATGCTGAAAGCTGCGGAGGTAGAAATCAAGAAGGAGCATCAAGTGTTGATGGTCAACAAGACCACTAGTTTCAAGAAAAAGGGCAAAGGAAAGAAGAAGGGGAACTTCAAAAAGAACGGCAAGCAAGTTGCTACTCAAGAGAAGAAACCCAAACCTGGACCTAAGCCTGAAACTGAGTGCTTCTATTGCAAGCAGACTGGTCACTGGAAGCGGAACTGCCCCAAGTATTTGGCGGATAAGAAGGATGGCAAGGTGAACAAAGGTATATGTGATATACATGTTATTGATGTGTACCTTACTAATGCTCGCAGTAGCACCTGGGTATTTGATACTGGTTCTATTGCGAATATTTGCAACTCGAAACAGGGACTACGGATCAAGCGAAGATTGGTTAAGGACGAGGTGACGATGCGCGTGGGAAACGGTTCCAAAGTCGATGTGATCGCAGTCAGCACGCTACCTCTACATCTACCTTCGGGATTAATATTAGACCTAAATAATTGTTATTTGGTGCCAGCGTTAAGCATGAACATTATTTCTGGATCTTGTTTGATGCGAGACGGTTATTCATTTAAATCATAGAATAATGGTTGTTCTATTTATATGAGTAATATCTTTTATGGTCATGCACCCTTGAAGAGTGGTCTATTCTTGTTGAATCTCGATAGTAGTAACACACATATTCATAATGTTGAAGCCAAAATATGCAGAGTTAATAATGATAGTGCAACTTATTTGTGGCACTGCCGTTTAGGTCATATCGGTGTAAAGCGCATGAAGAAACTCCATACTGATGGACTTTTGGAACCACTTGATTATGAATCACTTGGTACTTGCGAACCGTGCCTCATGGGCAAGATGACTAAAACGCCGTTCTCCGGTACTATGGAGAGAGCAACAGATTTGTTGGAAATCATACATACAGGTGTATGTGGTCCGATGAATATTGAGGCTCGTGGCGGATATCGTTATTTTCTCACCTTCACAGATGATTTAAGCAGATATGGATATATCTACTTAATGAAACATAAGTCTGAAACGTTTGAAAAGTTCAAGGAATTTCAGAGTGAAGTTGACATCGTAACAAGAAAATAAAGTTTCTACGATCTGATCGTGGAGGAGAATATTTGAGTTACGAGTTTGGTGTACATTTGAAAAATTGTGGAATAGTTTCGCAACTCACGCCACCCGGAACACCACAGCGTAATGGTGTGTCCGAACGTCGTAATCGTACTTTACTAGATATGGTGCGATCTATGATGTCTCTTACTGATTTACCGCTATCGTTTTGGGGGTACGCTCTAGAGACGGCCGCATTCACGTTAAATAGGGCACCATCAAAATCCGTTGAGACGACGCCTTATGAACTGTGGTTTGGCAAGAAACCAAAGTTGTCGTTTCTGAAAGTTTGGGGCTGCGATGCTTATGTGAAAAACCTTCAACCTGATAAGCTCGAACCCAAATCAGAGAAATGTGTCTTCATAGGATATCCAAAGGAGACTATTGGATACACCTTCTATCACAGATCCGAAGGCAAGACTTTTCTTGCTAAATTCGGAAACTTTCTAGAGAAGGAGTTTCTCTCGAAAGAAGTAAGTGGGAGGAAAGTAGAACTTGATGAGGTAACTGTACCTACTCCCTTATTGGAAAGTAGTACATCACAGAAAACTGTTTCTGTGACACCTACACTAGTTAGTGAGGAAGCTAATGATGATGATCATGAAACTTCAGAACAAGATACTACTGAACCTCGTAGATCAACCAGAGTAAGATCCGCACCAGAGTGGTACGGTAATCCCGTTCTGGAAGTCATGCTACTAGATCATGATGAACCTACGAACTATGAAGAAGCGATGGTGAGCCCAGATTCCACAACTTAAAGCCATGAAATCTGAGATGGGATCCATGTATGAGAACAAAGTATGGACTTTGGTTGACTTGCCGGATGATCGGCAAGCAATTGAGAATAAATGGATCTTCAAGAAGAAGACTGACGCTGACGGTAATATTACTGTCTACAAAGCTCGACTTGTCGCAAACGGTTTTCGGCAAGTTCAAGGGATTGACTACGATGAGACCTTCTCACCCGTAGCGATGCTTAAGTCTGTCCGAATCATGTTAGCAATTGCCGCATTTTATGATTATGAAATTTGGCAGATGGATGTCAAAACTGCATTCCTGAATGGATTTCTGGAAGAGGAGTTGTATATGATGCAACCAGGAGGTTTTGTCGATCCAAAGGGAGCTAACAAAGTGTGCAAGCTCCAGCGATCCATTTATGGACTGGTGCAAGCCTCTCGGAGTTGGAATAAACGTTTTGATAGTGTGATCAAAGCATTTGGTTTTATACAGACTTTTGGAGAAGCCTGTATTTACAAGAAAGTGAGTGGGAGCTCTGTAGCATTTCTGATATTATATGTGGATGACATATTACTAATTGGAAATGATGTAGAATTTCTGGATAGCATAAAGGGATACTTGAATAGAAGTTCTTCAATGAAAGACCTCGGTGAAGCTGCTTACATATTAGGCATTAAGATCTATAGAGATAGATCAAGACGCTCAATTGGACTTTCACAAACCACATACCTTGACAAAGTTTTGAATAATTTCAAAATGGATCAAGCAAAGAAAGGGTTCTTGCCTGTGTTACAAGGTGTGAAGTTGAGTAAGACTCAATGCCCGACCACTGCAGAAGATAGAGAGAATATGCAAGATGTTCCCTATGCATCAGCGATAGGATCTATCATGTATGCAATGCTGTGTACCAGACCTGATGTGTGCCTTGCTATAAGTCTAGCAGGGAGGTACCAAAGTAATCCAGGAGTGGATCACTGGACAGCGGTCAAGAACATCCTGAAATACCTGAAAAGGACTAAGGATATGCTTCTCGTATATGGAGGTGACAAAGAGCTCATCGTAAAAGGTTACGTTGATGCAAGCTTTGACACTGATCCGGACGATTCTAAATCGCAAACCGGATACGTGTTTACATTAAACGGTGGGGCTGTAAGTTGGTGCAGTTCTAAACAAAGCGTTGTAGCGGGATCTACATGTGAAGTGCAGTACATGGCTGCTTCGGAAGAAGCAAATGAAGGAGTCTGGATGAAGGAGTTCATATCCGATCTAGGTGTCATACCTAGTGCATCGGGTCCAAAGAAAATCTTTTGTGACAATACTGGTGCAATTGCCTTGGCAAAGGAATCCAGATTTCACAAGAGAACCAAGCACATCAAGAGACGCTTCAATTCCATCCGGGATCTAGTCCAGGTGGGAGACATAGAGATTTGCAAGATACATACGGATCTGAATGTTGCAGACACGTTGACTAAGCCTCTTCCACGAGCAAAACATGATCAGCACCAAGGCTCCATGGGTGTGAGAATCATTACTATGTAATCTAGATTATTGACTCTAGTGCAAGTGGGAGACTGAAGGAAATATGCCCAAGAGGCAATAATAAAGTTATTATTTATTTCCTTATATCATGATAAATGTTTATTATTCATGCTAGAATTGTATTAACCGGAAACATAATGCATGTGTGAATACATAGACAAACAAAGTGTCACTAGTATGCCTCTACTTGACTAGCTCGTTAATCAAACATGGTTATGTTTCCTAACCATGAACAATGAGTTGTTATTTTATTAACGGGATCACATCATTAAGTGAATGATCTGATTGACATGACCCATTCCATTAGCTTAGCACCCGATCGTTTAGTATGTTGATATTGCTTTCTTCATGACTTATACATGTTCCTATAACTATGAGATTATGCAACTCCCGTTTACCAGAGGAACACTTTGGGTGCTACCAAACGTCACAACGTAACTGGGTGATTATAAAGGAGTACTACAGGTGTCTCCAAAGGTACATGTTGGGTTGGCGTATTTCGAGATTAGGTTTTGTCACTCCGATTGTCGGAGAGGTATCTCTGGGCCCTCTCGGTAATGCACATCACTTAAGCCTTGCAAGCATTGCAACTAATGAGTTAGTTGCGGAATGATGTATTACAGAACGAGTAAAGAGACTTGCCAGTAACGAGATTGAACTAGGTGTTTGGAATACCGACGATCGAATCTCGGGCAAGTAACATACCGATGACAAAGGGAACAACGTATGTTGTTATGCGGTCTGACCGATAAAGATCTTCGTAGAATATGTAGGAGCCAATATGGGCATCCAGGTCCCGCTGTTGGTTATTGACCAGAGACATGTCTCGGTCATGTCTACATTGTTCTCGAACCCGTAGGGTCCGCACGCTTAAGGTTACGATGACAGTTATATTATGAGTTTATGCATTTTGATGTACCGAAGGTTGTTCGGAGTCCCGGATGTGATCACAGACATAACGAGGAGTCTCGAAATGGTCGAGACATAAAGATTGATATATTGGAAGCCTATGTTTGGATATCGGAAGTGTTCCGGGTGAAATCGGGATTTTACCGGAGTACCGGGAGGTTACCGGAACCCCCCGGGAGCTATATGGGCCATGATGGGCCTTAGTGGAAAAGAGAAGAGGCAGCCCCTCATGGGCTGCGTGCCCCTCCCCTCCCTTGGTCCGAATAGGACAAGGAGAGGGGGCCGGCCCCTCTCTCTCTTTCCCCCCTCCGCGAATCCTATTCCAACTAGGATTGGGGGGGATCTTACTCCCAGAGGGAGTAGGACTCTCCTGGCGTGCCCTCCTTGGCCGGCAAGCCTCCCCCCTTTAGTCCTTTATATACGGAGGCAGGGGCACCCCAGAGACACAACAAGTTGATCCACGTGATCTATTCCTTAGCCGTGTGCGGCGCCCCCAGCCACCATAGTCCTCGATAATATTGTAGTGGTGCTTAGGCGAAGCCCTGCAGCAGTAGTACTTCAAGATCGTCACCACGCCGTCGTGCTGACGGAACTCTTCCCCGACACTTTGCTGGATCGGAGTCCGGGGATCGTCATCGAGCTGAACGTGTGCTAGAACTCGGAGGTGCCATAGTTTCGGTGCTTGATCGGTCGGATCGTGGAGACGTACGACTACATCAACCAAACGCTTCCGTTGTCGATCTACTAGGTATGTAGATCATACTCCCCCTCTCGTTGCTATGCATCACCATGATCTTGCGTGTGGGTAGGAAAATTTTTGAAATTACTACGAAACCCAACAATCCATGCCTAGCTTATCCCACTTACATTCGGGTATCGGCAATGGTTGTAACAATCCTGCTGGCTTTTGATGCTCTGCCTTTACTCTCTAGCATACATCACAAACTGCTACATACTCCGCTATATCCTTCTTCATTCCGGTCCACCAGAAAATATCCTTCAAATCCAGATACATCTTGGTATTCCCTGGGTGAATCGAATATGGTGAGTCGTGTGCCTCTTGCAAAATCAACTTCCTGATCTCCGGGTCATTGGGCACGTAGACACGGTCTTCAAACCATAAGGTGTCGTGCTCATCCTCACGAAATCCTTTAGCTTTTCCTTTGCTCAGTTTCTCCTTTATAGTGGCAATCTCTTTGTCAGCTTTCTGAGCTTCTCTGATTCTATCCATCAAAGTTGACTGAATCTCCAATGCTGCTACATAACCTCTCGGAACTATTTCCAAACATAGTTCACGAAGATTTTCTGCTAACTCCTTGGGTATTTCTCCCATCATTAGTGTATTGACATGGCTCTTATGGCTTAATGCGTCAGCTACTACATTAGCCTTTCCGGGGTGATAATGCAATTTCATATCATAATCCTTGATAAGCTCCAACCATCTCCTTTGTCTGAGATTTAACTCCTTCTGTGTGAAAATGTACTTCAAACTCTTATGATCCGTGTACACCTCACAATGATTTCCAATGAGGAAATGTCTCCATGTTTTCAATGCATGCACTACGGCTGCTAACTCCATATCATGCGTAGCATAATTCAACTCATGGGGCTTCGGTTGTCTTGAGGCGTATGAAACAACTCTTCCTTCCTGCATAAGCACTGCTCCAAGTCCTCGACGTGAAGCGTCGCAATACACCTCACAATCCTTGGTCTGGTCTGGCAAAATCAACACTGGTGAGGTAACCAAACGTTTCTCCAACTCCTGGAAACTAGCCTCACATTCCTCTGTCCATATGAACTTGGTATCCTTCTTTAATAACTCAGTCATAGGCTTCGCAATCTTTGAGAAATTCTCAATAAATCTCCGGTAGTATCCTGCGAGTCCAAGAAAACTCCGGATCTCTCCAACTGTTGTTGGGGCTTCCCACTTGGTCACGGTTTCAACTTTAGCGGGATCTACTGCTATACCTTCTCCAGATATAACATGTCCGAGGAATCCTACTTCCTTCAACCAAAACTCACATTTGCAGAACTTGGCATATAATTGATGTTCTCTGAGCTTTCCAAGTACCAAACGCAAATGCTCCTTATGCTCCTCTTCATTCTTCGAGTAAACTAGGATATCATCAATGAACACTACGACGAACTTATCCAAAAACTCCATAAACACTTTGTTCATCATGTTCATAAAATAGGCAGGTGCGTTAGTCAGACCAAATGACATAACGGTGTACTCATATAGCCCATATTTGGTAGTAAAAGCTGTCTTCGGAATATCCTGTTCTCGAATCTTCAACTAGTGGTATCCTGATCGCAGATCGATTCTTGGAAAATACCTTAGCTCCTTGCAATCGATCAAACAGATCGTTGATCATTGGTAGTGGGTACTTGTTCTTGATCGTTACTTCATTCAATCCTCGATAATCAACAACCATCCTTAACGATCCATCCTTATTTTCCACTAGAAGTACTGGCGATCCCCAAGGTGAAGAACTTGGGCGAATATATCCTTTATCCAGTAACTCCTTAATCTGCTTCTTAATTTCCACCAAATCCTTTGTTGGCATCCTATATGGTCTCTTTGATATTGGCCCTGTGCCTGGCAATAGCTCAATCAAAAACTCAATATCTCTATCCGGTGGCATGCCTGGCAACTCTTCTGGAAATACATCAGGGAAAACTCTTACCACTGGTACTTCCTCCTGCACAACTCCTGTTAGGCAATTTACGTGAGTCCTCTTTGGCACATGTCGGGATACATACTTGATCCTTCTCCCTTCTGGGGTAGTAAGCAAAATTGACTTACTAGCACACTCAATATTCCCTTCATACTTTGATAACCAATCCATGCCTAATATCACATCCAATCCTTGAGATTCCAATACTATTAGGTCTGAGGGAAAAACATAGTTACCAATCCTTAATGGTAACCGATCACACCATAGACTAGCCACATACTCTGCTCCGGGCGAGGTTACTAACATGGGTGACCTAAGGGCTTGGGTTGGTAGGTTATACTTATCCACAAATCCCCTTGAGATGTATGAATGCGATGCACCAGTATCAAAAAGAACGAGTGCAGTAAATGACTTAACCAAAAACTTACCTATTACTGCATCGGGCTGAGCTTCAACCTCCTCCATGCTAATGTGGTTCACCTGTCCCCTGTTGAAAGGGTTCGGCTTCTTCCCAGAACTTCCATTGCCATTTTGGCCTTCAGGACATTCATTGGCATGATGTCCGGTCTTCGAATACTTAAAACAAGTGACTTGGCTTAGGTCCTTCTTGGCTAGGGTTGAGGGGTTGGGGCGGTTCTGGCCGTTGCTTCCTCCATTGCCATTACTATTCTTGGTGCCATTGTGATTGTGCGAGCTACCTCCTCCATGGGTATGCTGAAAATGTCCTCCTGGTCTAGGGGTAAAACATGGCTTCTGCTGAGCTCCTGAATTGTACTTTCCTTGTCCATATTTCCTCTTGCGATTCTCAATTTGCTGCTGCTTCCCTTCAATCATAAGAGCACGATCTACCAACTCCTGGTAGCTGTTGAAGGTGGCTACCATCAACTGCATGCTCAACTCATCATTCAGTCCTTCCAGAAACTTCTCTTGCTTAACTGCATCCGTAGCGACGTCATCTGGGGCATAACGTGCTAGCTTACTAAATTCCTCCACATACTGGCCAACTGTCCGTCCTCCTTGGCGCAAGTTACGAAACTCACGCTTCTTCATGGCCATAGCTCCTGCTGAAACATGTGCAGTATGAAAGGCCTGCTGAAACTGGTCCCATGTGAAAGTGTCGACTGGGAAAGTGGCTGTGAAATTCTCCCACCATGATGTTGCGGGTCCGTCTAGCTGATGTGCGGCAAACTTCACCTTCTCCGCATCTGTGCATCCTGCTGTGGTCAACTCCCTAGCTATCTTGTGGAGCCAATCATCTGCTACTATCGGCTCGGTGCTACTGGAAAACACCGGCGGATTCAGCCTAAGAAAACGGGCTAAGTGGTCAACAGGTGGTGGTGGTGGTGGTGGGTTGTTGTTGTTGTTCCCCTGATTCTGATTTTGGACTAGCAACTGCATCAACGTGTTCTGCTGCTGGATCAACTGGGTGAGCTTCGGTGGGAAGGCAAATCCGGGGTCACATTTCGGAGGCATCTGAGGGTTTAGAAAAGATGAGATATAAGAATAGAGGGGGTCTAAAGAGAAAAAACTACCCATATGCACATGAGGCAAAAGCAAACAATTCAGTTCAATCAATCAAACAAGGGCATACAATCGATCTATCTATCGCAAAAGTGCTCGGACTACTATATTTACATGGTGGACTACTACTACTAATGAGGTGGTCTACTAGAAATATTCTACGGTCGTTGACTCCATAATATCTGCTCCAGCTTCATCAACATAGTCATCATCGCTACTGTCTGGTTCCGAGTCGGTGTCGTCGATGATGATGTAGTCTTCCGGGCTAATCTCCTTGGGATCTTCGTCTTCCTCTACTGGCGTAGGGCCTCCCATAAATATTCCAATCTTCTTGATCAAGTCGTCATTCTTCTCCACCAATACTTCAATTTCCTCTTCGTAATCTTCACGTGTAGCCTTGAGTTCTTCCTCCAGTTCCTTGATTCTTGTCTTAGCCTTCTTCAGATCTATCATGTCGGCGCACATCTGGTTCTCCTGTCGTCGAATGTGCTGGTTTAACTCCTGGATAAAAGCTGCGATTGATCTATCCTTCCTGGTGCTGATCATCTCCCAGTGTTCATCTCGGCGCCCACAAATCTGGTAGATAGTATCTTTGAGATCCTTGTGGTAGACTTCTCCAATGTGTCCCATGGCGATGTGAGCTGCCATGCTCTTTCCTAGACTCCAAGTTGGTGCATCAAAAGAAAACTCTATGGGCTCAGTGACTGGCATGAATGTCCTTCCTGGAACTTGAACTTGAATCATCCAGTGCTCTTCTTCAGGTAAAGTGGCGTTGTAGGTTCCCATGAAGCTTGGTACTCCTATGTTCAGGTATCTAGTGACTTCCTTCAAGTGTCGTCCAAAGGGTGTATCTTCATCCGGTTGTGTGAACTTGTTCCTTGCATCCGCCATCATAAAGAGTAGAAAAGATGAGGAGTCAGAGAAGAAGAGAGTGAATAGTGATCTAGGTCTTTTAACTTAGTGGTCGTGTCCTACAGTCAGCGTGTGCTCTGATACCATCTCTATAGCGACCAGACCTCAAACAGTATGATCTCTATGCTCCGGTGTCATCCCTGGATGGATCAGTAATGCTGACACCACACAGTACTCGGAGGATTTATAGCAGAGTAGCAATCACACACTTATTACATCGAGTGTCTCAAAAGAGAACTTATTACAATAAATATGGCTTAAGGCCATCTAATAACGATAACAGCGGAAGGCTTGGAAGATAAGTGAGTCCATCAACTCCAACGGCATCACTGAGTATAGAACCACGACCTAAAAACTCCTTAATCGTCGTCTGAAAAGTCTGCAACATTAACGTTGCAGCCCGAAAACGGGTCAGCACATGGAATATGCTGGCAAGGTAACACATAGAGAGTAATGGAATGAAACAGCTATACTATATGCATATTTGGCTGGTGGAAAGCTCTATGGTTACAGTTTTGCGTAAAGCCAATTTTTCCCTACTTCAAAGGAATAAATTTATTTAACTATCATGGTAGTTGTTAAACATTGAGAATGGTTGACAGCATTCTCAATCCCAATTAAGTATCATCATAAAACCACAAAATTAATTTAGAGTAACATGTTGAGATTCACATGATAATCCAAGTACTAGATACTCAAGATGTCCATAACCGGGGACACGGCTAATCATGATTAGTTTGTTACACTCTGCAGAGGTTTGCGCGCGCACTTTTCCCCACAAGACTCGATCGCCTCCGTTTGGTTTCTCGCACTACAGGGTGTTTGAGAAGACGGATGATCGAGACATAGTCTTTCAGAAGCGCTAGCACCTTACGATCGGGTAGACCGTACCACCTACATCCCCTACATCTGCTAGTCTACCACTGTAAAAGTTTGCACAACTTAGTCAACTATGCTAGAGCCCATAATAGCTTGTGGCTGCACACGGAAGTTTCTAGTATGAATAGTCTTATGATCCCTTTGAGCCTGGGTGGCGGTCCAAAAGAAAACAGGCAAGTCCTGGAATACCCAGGTGCCTCAATCCACCCAGATGTGTGTTTAAGTTGCCACCTTAGATAAACCATTAATTAACAAACTCACATCTATCATGGATTTCACTCACCCAATCCACGTCTACTAGCATAGCATGGCATTATAAGCAAACGTAGAAGTAACTCCCAAGGGTTTGGTAATAAACAGGTAATAGGTACTACCTCATCTACTTCCCATCCCACAATTTAATTAGATCCTAATCATGCAATGTGTGAGGATTGATCTATTGTAATAAAACTGGGTAGTAGAAAAGGTATGATCAAAGTGTTACTTGCCTTGCTGATGATCCGGGAAACCTAGTGATTCAAAGTAACAAGCGGCACACTCCGGGTATTCTATCGCAGACAAGCAAACAAGCATACAATAAGTACTCACCTAATGCACAGGTAAAACTCAAATAAGAGATCTAACCAGAAGGTTCAACTTAAGAACTCCGGTTGGCAAAAAGAATCAAATCGAACGAAGCAACGAAAGTCAAACGGCGAAAGAAAACAACTTCATTCTAGTAATCTGGATCTAGGGCAAATTTTATAGTAGAAAAATCTTGTTTAAGTTGGTTAAACGGATAGAGGGTTTCGAGAAAAAACTCTAGGCGCTTGAATCACCTAATTTCGATAAACAAGCGAAAAGTTAAACTAAAACGAAAATCGGATCAGGAATCGCGATCAGATAAATCGCGGGTTTAATCCGAGAAAAAGAAAACTGACGAACAGTTAATCGAACGGACGTTCGTTAACAAAAACTAACCGGTGAACACGTTCGCTAAAACGAACGGATCGGTGAACGTTCACTAATTAAATAAACAAGAGAAAAAGAAAAAAAAAACTGAGGCGGGTTTTTTTAAAAAAAAACGAACGGCGAACGGCGGCGGCTATACCTCCGGCGAGGCACTCTGGCGGGTCGGCGGGGTGCGGCGCGGCGACGGGAGGCGGCGGGCGGCGGCGCGCGGCTCGGGCAGCGGCGGCACGGGCGGCGGGTGGCAGGGTGGGGTGAGGTGAGGGCGGCGGGGGGGGTCCGGTAGTTAAGGAGGAGGGGGTGTGCCGCCTTGGGGAAGGGGCACGGCGGGGCGGCTCCAAGCCGGACTCGGGCGGCGGCGGCGGCTCCAGTCTCCTGGAGGGAGACGACAGGCGGCGGGGTGGGCCGTCGACTGGGCCTTGGCCCAGCCGGCGCGCGGCACGTTTTTTTTAAATTATTCCGCTCGGAAGAAAAATAAAAAGAAATACTAAACGGACTCCAAAAATTCTGAAATAAATTTTCATGGGCTTCTAAAATCAAGCCTCACAAGGTGAACATTTATTTGGGGCCTAAATGCAATTTTGAAAAACACATATTTTTCCTAAATTCAAATGAAACATCGAAAAACTCCGGAATAAAATCCTATTTGATTTTATTATTAAATCCTCAATATTTCTTTATTTTGGGAAAGTCATTTTATTCCCTCTCTCATAGTTTTGTAATAGAAATAATTGATGATAAAATAAATAAAATCAAATGATCCTATTCTCAAAATTTGAGAAAACTCAAATATGAAAATAACGAAATCCCCAACTCTCTCCGTGGGTCATTGAGTTGCGTAGAATTTCTAGGATCAACCAGAATGCAAATGAAATATGATATGCATTGATGATCTAATGTATAACATTCCAAATTGAAAATTTGGGATGTTACACCCCTCTATGTTGAACAATGTACCAAAAAGTGCCTCGGCGATATTATTTTCGGTGTGCATCATGTCGATGTTGTGTGGGAAAAGGAGGTCTTTGAAGTAAGGCAGATCCCACAAGCATGTCTTGTGAGTCCAGGCGTGTTTCGAATTATACCCCTTGAAATACCCTGGACGCTCTGGATCTGGCTCAAGAGCGTTTAACTGATCCAGGTCGCTTGGCCTGTCAACGCAGGTGGTGCAGAGTTTTTGACAACTCTACCTTTGATGAAGTTCTTCTTATCTTTCCTAAACTTATGGCGAGGATCCAGGAACTGTCTATGCATGTCGAAACAAGAAAACTTGCGACCGTCCTAAAGCCAACGAAACTCAAGAGCCCCCTTGCATGTGGGGCACGGGAACCTTCCATGCACACACCAACCAACGAATAGTGCATACGCCGGCAAGTCATGCGTCGAGTACATGTACCAGACACGCATTATGAAGTTCTGTTTGCTAAAGGCATCATATGTCTTGAACCCATTATCCCAGGCTTCTTGCAATTCGTCCTTCAGTGGCTGCATGTACACATTCATATTCTTCCCCGGCTAGTTGGGCCCTGGAATTATCAATGTCAGGAAAATGTTATTTTTTGCATAATCTGTCCGGGGGGAGATTGAGTGGAAAGACAAATACGGGCCAACAACTGTATTGGGCTGCCAACAGACCAAACACACTGAACCCATCCGTGATGATGCCGACTCGAGGATGCCTTGGATCTGCCGCTTTGTCATCATGTAATTCATCGAAGTGTTGGGGAACGCAGTAATTTCAAAAAAATTCATACGCACACGCAAGATCATGGTGATGCATAGCAACGAGAGGGGAGAGCGTTGTCTACGTACCCACGCATACCGACTGCGGAAGCGTTGACACAACGTAGAGGAAGTAGTCGTACGTCTTCACGATCCGACTGATCCAAGCACCGTTACTCCGGCACCTCTGAGTTCTTAGCACACGTACAGCTCGATGACGATCCCCGGGCTCCGATCCAGCAAAGCGTCGGGGAGGAGTTCTGTCAGCACGACGGCGTGGTGACAATCTTGATGTTCTACCGACGCAGGGCTTCGCCTAAGCACTACAACGATATGACCGAGGTGGAATATGGTGGCAGGGGGCACCGCACACGGCTAAGGAACGATCACGTGGATCAACTTGTGTGTCTAGAGGTGCCCCCTGCCTCCGTATATAAAGGAGCCAAGGGGGAGGGGGCCGCCGGCCAGGGGGAGGGCGCAGGAGGAGTCCTACTCCTACCGGGAGTAGGACTCCCCCCCCCCCCAATCCTAGTTGGCCTAGGATTCCCCGAGGCGGAAAGAGAAAGAGGGGGGCCAGCCACCTCTCCTAGTCCTAATAGGACTAGGGGAGGGGGGAGGCGCGCGGCCATCTTGGGCTGCCCCTTTCTCCTTTCCACTAAAGCCCATTAAGGCCCATATGGCTCCCGGGGGGTTTCGGTAACCTCCCGGTACTTCGGTAAAATCCCGATTTCACCCGGAAAACTTCTGATGTCCAAATATAGGCTTCCAATATATCAATCTTTATGTCTCGACCATTTCGAGACTCCTCGTCATGTCCGTGATCACATCTGGGACTCCGAACTAACTTCGGTACATCAAAATGCATAAACTCATAATAACTGTCATCGTAACGTTAAGCGTGCGGACCCTACGGTTCAAGAACAATGCAGACATGACCGAGACACGTCTCTGGTCAATAACCAATAGCGGGACCTGGATGCCCATATTGGCTCCTACATATTCTACGAAGATCTTTATCGGTCAGACCGCATAACAACATACGTTGTTCCCTTTGTCATCGGTATGTTACTTGCCCGAGATTCGATCGTCGGTATCTTAATACCTAGTTCAATCTCGTTACCGGCAAGTCTCTTTACTCGTTACGTAATACATCATCTCACAACTAACTCATTAGTTGCAATGCTTGCAAGGCTTATGTGATGTGCATTACCGAGAGGGCCCAGAGATACCTCTCCGACAATCGAAGTGACAAATCCTAATCTCGAAATACGCCAACCCAACATGTACCTTTGGAGACACCTGTAGAGCTCCTTTATAATCACCCAGTTACGTTGTGACGTTTGGTAGCACACAAAGTGTTCCTCCGGCAAATGGGAGTTGCATAATCTCATAGTCATAGGAACATGTATAAGTCATGAAGAAAGAAATAGCAACATACTAAACGATCGGGTGCTAAGCTAATGGAATGGGTCATGCCAATCACATCATTCTCCTAATGATGTGATCCCGTTAATCAAATAACAACTCTTTTGTTTACGGTTAGGAAACATAACCATCTTTGATTAACGAGCTAGTCAAGTAGAGGCATACTAGTGACACTCTGTTTGTCTATGTATTCACACATGTATTATGTTTCCGGTTAATACAATTCTAGCATGAATAATAAACATTTATCATGAAATAAGGAAATAAATAATAACTTTATTATTGCCTCTAGGGCATATTTCCTTCAGTCTCCCACTTGCACTAGAGTCAATAATCTAGTTCACATCGCCATGTGATTTAACAGCAATAGTTCACATCACCATGTGATTAACACCCATAGTTCACATCTCCATGTGACCAACACCCAAAGGGTTTACTAGAATCAGTAATCTAGTTCACATCGCTATGTGATTAACACCCAAGGAGTACTAAGGTGTGATCATGTTTTGCTTGTGAGAGAATCTTAGTCAACGGGTCTGCCACATTCAGATCCGCATGTAGTTTGCAAATTTCTATGTCAACAATGCTCTGCATGGAGCTACTCTAGTTAATTGCTCCCACTTTCAATATGTATCTAGACCGAGACTTAGAGTCATCTAGATTAGTGTCAAAACTTGCATCGGCGTAACCCTTTACGACGAACCCTTTTTTTCACTTCCATAATCGAGAAACATATCCTTATTCCACTAAGGATAATTTTGACCGCTGTCCAGTGATCTACTCCTAGATCACTATCGTAATCCCTTGCCAAACTCAGTGGTAGGGCATACAATAGATCTGGTATACAGCATGGCATACTTTATAGAACCTATGACTGAGGCATAGGGAATGACTTTCATTCTCTTTCTATCTTCTGCCGTGGTCGGGCTTTGAGTCTTACTCAACTTCACACCTTGTAACACAGGCAAGAAACCTTTTCTTTGACTGTTCCATTTTGAACTACTTCAAAATCTTGTCAAGGTATGTACTCATTGAAAAAACTTATCAAGTGTCTTGATCTATCTCTATAGATCTTGATGCTCAATATGTAAGCAGCTTTACCGAGGTCTTTCTTTGAAAAACTCCTTTCAAATATTCCTTTTTGCTTTCCAGAAAATTATACATTATTTCCGATCAACAATATGTTGTTCACATATACTTATTAGAAATGTTGTAGTGCTCCCACTCACTTTCTTGTAAATGCAGGCTTCACCACAAGTCTGTATAAAACTATATGCTTTGATCAACTTATCAAAGCGTATATTCCAACTCCGAGATTCTTGCACCAGTCCATAGATGGATCGCTGGAGCTTGCATATTTAGTTAACACCTTTAGGATTGACAAAACCTTCTAGTTGCATCGTATACAACTCTTCTTTAGTAAATCCATTAAGGAATGCAATTTTGTTTATCCATTTGCCAGATTTCATAAAATGCGGCAATTGCTAACATGATTCGGACAGACTTAAGCATAGATATGAGTGAGAAAATCTCATCGTAGTCAACACCTTGAACTTGTCAAAAACCTTTTGCGACAATTCTAGCTTTGTAGATAGTAACACTACTATCAGCTTCCGTCTTCCTCTTGAAGATCCATTTATTTTCTATGGCTTGCCGATCATCGGGCAAGTCAACCAAAGTACATACTTTGTTCTCATACATGGATCATATCTCAGATTTCATGGCTTCAAGCCACTTTGCGGAATCTGGGCTTACCATCGCTTCTTCATAGTTCGTAGGTTCATCATGATCTAGTAGCATGACTTCCAGAACAGGATTACCGTACCACTCTGGCGCGGATCTTACTCTGGTTGATCTACGAGGTTCAGTAGTATCTTGTTCTGAAGTTTCATGATCATCATCATTAGCTTCCTCACTAACTGGCGTAGGTGTCACAGAAACAGTTTTCTGTGATGTACTACTTTCCAATAAGGGAGCAGGTACAGTTACCTCGTCAAGTTCTACTTTCCTCCCACTCACTTCTTTCGAGAGAAACTCCTTCTCCAGAAAGTTTCCGAATTTAGCAACAAAAGTCTTGCCTTCGGATCTGTGATAGAAGGTGTATCCAATAGTTTCCTTTGGATATCCTATGAAGACGCACTTCTCCGATTTGAGTTTGAGCTTATCAGGATGAAACTTTTTCATATAAGCATCGCAACCCTAAACTTTAAGAAACGATAGCTTAGGTTTCTTGCCAAACCATAGTTCACACGGTGTCGTCTCAACGGATTTAGATGGTGCCCTATTTAATGTGAATGCAGCTGTCTCTAATGCATAACCCCAAAACGATAGTGGTAGATCGGTAAGAGACATCATAGATTGCACTATATCCAATAAAGTACGGTTATGACGTTCGGACACACCATTATGCTGTGGTGTTCCATGTGGCATGAGTTTGTGAAACTATTCCACATTGTTTTAATTGAAGAACAAACTCGTAACTCAAATATTTGTCTCCGCAATCAGATCGTAGAAACTTTATTTTCTTGTCACGATGATTTTCCACTTCATTCTGAAATTCTTTGAACTTTTCAAATGTTTCAGACTTATGTTTCATCAAGTAGATATACCCATATCTGCTCAAATCATCTGTGAAGTTCAGAAAATAACGATACTTGCCGTGAGCCTTAACACTCATCGGACCGCATACATCAGTATGTATTATTTCCAATAAGTCAGTTGCTCGCTCCGGAGAACGGAGTCTTAGTCATCTTGCCCATGAGGCATGGTTCGCAAGCATCAAGTGATTCATAATCAAGTGATTCCAAAATCCCATCAGCATGGAGTTTCTTCATGCGCTTTACACCAATATGACCTAAACGGCAGTGCTACAAATAAGTTGCACTATCATTATTAACTTCGCATCTTTTGGTTTCAATATTATGAATATGTGTATCACTACGATCGAGATCCAATGAACTTGTTTCATTGGGTGTATGACCATCGAAGGTTTTATTCATGTAAACAGAACAACAATTATTCTCTGACTTTAATGAATAACCGTATTGCAATAAACATGATCAAATCATATTCATGCTCAACGCAAAAACCAAATAACACTTATTTAGGTTCAACACTAATCCCGAAAGTATAGGGGAGTGTGCGATGATGATCATATCAATCTTGGAACCACTTCCAACACACATCGTCACTTCACCCTTAACTAGTCTCTGTTTATTCTGCAACTCCCGTTTCGAGTTACTAATCTTAGCAACTGAACTAGTATCAAATACTGAGGGGTTGCTATAAACACTAGTAAAGTACACATCAATAACATGTATATCAAATATACTTATGTTCACTTTGCCATCCTTCTTATCTGCCAATCACTTGGGGTAGTTCCGCTTCCAGTGACCAGTCCCTTTGCAGCAGAAACACTTAGTCTCAGGCTTAGGACCAGACTTGGGCTTCTTCACTTGAGCAGCAACTTGCTTGCTGTTCTTCTTGAAGTTCCCCTTCTTCCCTCTGCCCTTTTCTTGAAACTAGTGGTCTTGTCTACCATCAACACTTGATGTTTTTCTCGATTTCTACCTTCGTCAATTTCCGCATTACGAAGAGCTTGGGAATCGTTTCCGTTATCCCTTGCATATCATAGTTCATCACGAAGTTCTATTAACTTGGTGATGGTGACTAGAGAATTCTGTCAATCACTATCTTATCTGGAAGATTAACTCCCACTTGATTCAAGCGATTGTAGTACTCAGACAATCTGAGCACATGCTCACTAGTTGAGCGATTCTCCTCCATCTTTTAGCTATAGAACTTGTTGGAGACTTCATATCTCTCAACTTGGGTATTTTGCTTGAAATATTAACTTCAACTCCTGGAACATCTCATATGCTCCATGACGTTCAAAACGTCTTTGAAGTCCCGATTCTAAGCCATTAAGCATGGTGCACTAAACTATGAAGTAGCCATCATATTGAGCTAGCCAAACGTTCATAACGTCTGCATCTGCTCCTGCAATGGGTCCATCACCTAGCGGTGCATCAAGGACATAATTCTTCTGTGCAGCAATGAGGATAAACCTCAGATCACGGATCCAATCCGCATCATTGCTACTAACATCTTTAAACACAATTTTCTCTAGGAACATATCAAAATAAACACAGGGAAGCAACAACGCGAGCTATTGATCTACAACATAATTTGCAAAATACTACCAGGACTAAGTTCATGATAAATTTAAGTTCAATTAATCATATTACTTAAGAACTCCCACTTAGATAGACATCCCTCTAATCCTCTAAGTGATCACGTGATCCAAATCAACTAAACCATGTCCGATCATCACGTGAGATGGAGCAGTTTCATTGGTGAACATCACTATGTTGATCATATCTACTATATGATTCACGCTCGACCTTTCGGTCTCCGTGTTCCGAGGCCATATCTTTATATGCTTGGCTCGTCAAGTATAACCTGAGTATTCCGCGTGTGCAACTGTTTTGCACCCATTGTATTTGAATGTAGAGCCTATCACACCCGATCATCACGTGGTGTCTCAGCACGAAGAACTTTCGCAACGGTGCATACTCAGGGAGAACACTTCTTGATAATTAGTGAGAGATCATCTTAAAATGCTACCGTCGAACTAAGCAAAAATAAGATGTATAAAAGATAAACATCATATGCAATCAAAATATGTGACACGATATGGCCATCATCATCTTGCTTCTTTGATCTCCATCTCCAAAGTACTGTCATGATCTATATCGTCACCGACATGACACCATGATCTCCATCATCTTGATCTATATCAATGTGTCATCACGTGGTCGTCTCGCCAACAATTGCTCTTGCAACTATTGCTATCGCATAGCGATAAAGTAAAGCAATTATTTGGCGCTTGCATCTTATGCAATAAAGAGACAACCATAAGGCTTTTGCTAGTTGCCGATAACTTTAACAAAACATGATCATCTCATACAACAACTTATATCTCATCACGTTTTGACCATATCACATCACAACATGCCCTGCAAAAACAAGTTAGACGTCCTCTACTTTGTTGTTGCAAGTTTTACGTGGCTGCTACGGGCTTAAGCAAGAACCAATCTTACCTACGCATCAAAACCACAACGATAGTTTGTCAAGTTGGTGCTATTTTAACCTTCGCAAGGACCGGGCGTAGCCACACTCAGTTCAACTAAAGTTGGAGAAACTGTCACCCGCTAGCCACCTTTGTGCAAAGCACGTCGGGAGAACCGGTCTCGCGTAAGCGTACGCGTAATGTCGGTCTGGGCCGCTTCATCCAACAATACGGCCGAACCAAAGTATGACATGCTGGTAAGCAGTATGACTTATATCGCCCACAACTCACTTGTGTTCTACTCGTGCATATAACATCAACACATAAAACCTAGGCTCTGATACCACTGTTGGGGAACGCAGTAATTTCAAAAAAATTCCTACGCACACGCAAGATCATGGTGATGCATAGCAACGAGAGGGGAGAGTGTTGTCTACGTACCCACACAGACCGACTGCGGAAGCGTTGACACAACGTAGAGGAAGTAGTCGTACGTCTTCACGATCCGACCGATCCAAGCACCGTTACTCCGGCACCTCCGAGTTCTTAGCACACGTACAGCTCGATGACGATCCCCGGGCTCCGATCCAGCAAAGCGTCGGGGAGGAGTTCTGTCAGCACGACGGCGTGGTGACGATCTTGATGTTCTACCGACGCAGGGCTTCGCCTAAGCACTACAACGATATGACCGAGGTGGAATATGGTGGCAGGGGGCACCGCACACGGCTAAGGAACGATCACGTGGATCAACTTGTGTGTCTAGAGGTGCCCCCTGCCTCCGTATATAAAGGAGCCAAAGGGGGAGGGGGCCGCCGGCCAGGAGGAGGGCGCAGGAGGAGTCCTACTCCTACCGGGAGTAGGACTCCCCCCCCCCATCCTAGTTGGACTAGGATTCCCCGAGGGGGAAAGAGAAAGAGGGGGGCCGGCCACCTCTCCTAGTCCTAATAGGACTAGGGGAGGGGGGAGGCGCGCGGCCATCTTGGGCTGCCCCTTTCTGCTTTCCACTAAAGCCCATTAAGGCCCATATGGCTCCCGGGGGGTTCCGGTAACCTCCCAGTACTCCGGTAAAATCCCGATTTCACCCGGAACACTTCTGATGTCCAAATATAGGCTTCCAATATATGCAATCTTTATGTCTCGACCATTTCGAGACTCCTCGTCATGTCCGTGATCACATCCGGGACTCCAAACTAACTTCGGTACATCAAAATGCATAAACTCATAATAACTGTCATCGTAACGTTAAGCGTGCGGACCCTACGGTTCGAGAACAATGCAGACATGACCGAGACACGTCTCCGGTCAATAACCAATAGCGGGACCTGGATGCCCATATTGGCTCCTACATATTCTACGAAGATCTTTATCGGTCAGACCGCATAACAACATACGTTGTTCCCTTTGTCATCGGTATGTTACTTGCCCGAGATTCGATCGTCGGTATCTTAATACCTAGTTCAATCTCGTTACCGGCAAGTCTCTTTACTCGTTACGTAATACATCATCTCATAACTAACTCATTAGTTGCAATGCTTGCAAGGCTTATGTGATGTGCATTACCGAGAGGGCCCAGAGACACCTCTCCGACAATCGGAGTGACAAATCCTAATCTCGAAATACGCCAACCCAACATGTACCTTTGGAGACACCTGTAGAGCTCCTTTATAATCACCCAGTTACGTTGTGACGTTTGGTAGCACACAAAGTGTTCCTCCGGCAAATGGGAGTTGCATAATCTCATAGTCATAGGAACATGTATAAGTCATGAAGAAAGAAATAGCAACATACTAAACGATCGGGTGCTAAGCTAATGGAATGGGTCATGCCAATCACATCATTCTCCTAATGATGTGATCCCGTTAATCAAATAACAACTCTTTTGTTTATGGTTAGGAAACATAACCATCTTTGATTAACGAGCTAGTCAAGTAGAGGCATACTAGTGACACTCTGTTTGTCTATGTATTCACACATGTATTATGTTTCCAGTTAATACAATTCTAGCATGAATAATAAACATTTATCATGAAATAAGGAAATAAATAATAACTTTATTATTGCCTCTAGGGCATATTTCCTTCACGAAGCGCTTCCATGCTTCACCGTCCGATGTGTGCACCATCATCAGCTTCCCATCTGCATCTAGTTGGGTTCTTTTGCCCGTTTTGTACCATGTCATCTGTCTGGCCGTCTCTTTGACCATGAAAAGACGTTGAAGTCTTGGTACGATTGGCATATACCAAAGAACATTAACGGGGATTTTGGTCTGCGTCTTCTCACCCATACCGTTGTCTACCACAACATACCTGGATGACTTGCAAATGGGACAATAGTTCAAGTCCACATACTGAAGCCTAAATAAGGCACATCCTTTCTCACATGCATGTATATTCTCATAGGGCATCTTAAGAGCATGGAGGACTTTGTCTGACTGGTACAGGTTTGCAGGTAGTACATGGACTTTGGGTAGAAAACATCCAAATACTGTCATCATTGCATCGTAGCATTCTCTGCCCAAGTTGAATTGAGCCTTCAGAGCCATTATTTGTGAGATGGCATCCAGCTGAAAAAGCTCAGTGTGCTCGTGGAGAGGACATTTTGAAGACTCCAACATTTCATTGAAGGCCTTTGCAGATTCCTCCATATCATCGTCCGAGTCCCGAGCATCATCAAAGTCTAGCACCATGTCTTGCATCTCGGTACCATGCTCGTTGGTGCGACGACAAAGTACCTCAGCTTTGGCACGTTGGGCATACTTGCCATGAAATGTCAACATAGTATAATCTGGCATAAAACCCCTCTTCTGCAGGTGTTTGCCCATTCCATCCTCTATCCTCTTGTGCCAATTGTTGGACTCGGCACAGGGGCACCATATTATCCTCTGGCCATTTGCAAATGCGGCTCTCAAAAACCCCTTGGTTTTTGTTAACCATTCAATGGTCGTGTCTTTCTGACTAGTGTGACCAGTGTACATCCACGCACGATCACTCATCTTGCCTAGCTACTGGGCATATAAGAAATATATATATATATATATATATATCAACATGTATATATTCATCAGTTAATGGAGTTTGTCACTTTTATTACGTCCATGCAACCTAGATGCTAATAGGTAAAGATAGGTCCTAATCCCACCCGAGTATGTGTACATTGGGTTCATTTTCCCATGCTCTGCTCCGGATCCGATGCAAAATTTTGGCAGCACCTCCCCATTGTTCTCCTGATACACGTCTCGGCAATAAGCAGCGAGGATGTGTACCCGGAGAACAACAGGGAGGCACTGACAAAATTCTCCATCGGATCCGGAGCAGAGCGTAGGGGAAAACGAACCCAATCTACACATACTCGGGCTGTCCATGGATAACGTTGGACAATTCAAAAGAATCATGGTTATAAATATGCAAATGCATGCATATTTATAGATGTAACCCTTTTGAACGGGAGACACATAGTGGTCATGCATACTGATGATTGAAAACACCTATACCTAGCAACTTCCATCGGCACGAAGATCAGAACAAAGCAAATGAAGGGGGGAGGATATGTCATTTGTGCTCACCCATGAACGCGGGGGCGGAGCTCGTCGAACACTAGACCCTCGCAGTGACGAAAAAACTGCACATTTAAATCGAAAGATGAGTAACATAGCAACCTAACTAAATATTTACAACAGGACGAGCGGGTCAGGGGGTTCCTCGGTGTTGATGGAACCCTAAATAGCAAGTATCATCGGTGTGAGATACATGTGGCTCTCGGCGTTGAACACTAGATCCACATCCCACAAGTGACGCCGGCGCCCGGTGTCCCGCACGCGGCAATAGTTCTGGGGGCCGATGACGGTCGAACACCTTGGCGAATTTGTTTGGCAACCTCTGCGATGAGGATTAAAGCCAAGTTTTGAAAATTCAAACAACCAAACCGACCTGAGTCAGTTTGGGTGTTTCAAGTTTCAACACTTGGCTTTTAATCATCATTGCAGAGGCTGCAAGACAAATTCGCAAAGGTGTTCGACCGCCACCGACCCCGACAACTGTTGCTGTGGGACGCCGGACGCTGGCATCACTTCTGGGACGTGGATGTAGTGTTCGACACCGACGACCACATGTATCTCGCACACACGATACTTGCTATTTAGGGTTCCACTGACGTCGAGGAACCCCCTAATCCGCTTGGCGATCGGCGATCCACGACCCTATTCCTTTTTTCCTTTTTCCCCTTCTTCTACTTATGCTTCTTTTTTTAATTTTTTTCTTCTAATTATCTAAACCTAAACCTAGCACTAACCTAATCCTACCCCCCGATCGGTCCGGAGGCGGGCGTGGCGCGGCGGCGGTCCGGTATGGAGGCGGGCGTGGCGCGGCTAAGCGGTGAGCGCAGACGCCAGGCGAAGCGCGAGGGAGTGGAGCGAGGGTGGACAAGGCCTCACTGGGGCCCTGATGTTGAGCAAAAGCGGGCTCGGGGAGGGGCCGGAGCTCAGCGCAGTGGTGGTCGATGACAGGATGGCGACAACGCGATGAGGTGGCCGTGTTCGACGATGGCGTCAACGAGGCAGAGGCCTCGGGCGGCGACGCGCGGGGGTGAAGGAGGGGCGGGGAGGCGACGAGCGAGGCGAGGAGGAGGCGGTGACGAGGCGGGGCGGCACCGGACGGCAGATGGCGGCGGGGCGCGTCAGGGCACATCCTAATCCAGAATTAGATCGGGGGGGTGGGGCAGCAGGGCAGTGCGGCGGGGGCGGGGGGTCTGCAGTGGGGGCGGTGGCGCGGGTGAGGTGAGGGCCGGGAGAGAGAGAGGGGGAGGGAGAGAGGGGTGGGGCGCGAACACCGGCCTATTTCACCTAGGTCACAGCTCTTTGCCGTCTGCTAGCAGACGACAAAGAGCCTACCTAGTGGGGTGGGGCCGAGAGGAAACGGCTGTTAAAGCGGCCACTTTCTTTGCCTTCTGCTGGCTGATGGCAAAGAAGCTTTGTCGTCCGCTAGCAGACAACAAGTAAAGTGGCCGTTAGGTCATTCTCATTAGTCCGCCACCCACCCTCTTTGTCTTTTGCTAGCAGACGACAAAGCTTCTATGCTGTCAGCTAGCAGACGACAAAGAGCAGGCTGATGACAAATACCTTCTTTGTCGTCCGCTCTTTCTTTGTCGCCAGCTTTATTTAAGCTGATGGCAAAGAACTTCTTTGCCGTCAGCTAGCAGACGACAAAGAGCTTGCTGACGGCAAAGATCCTGATTCCAGTAGTGTATCTTATGTTCATCAAGATAAGCATATTTCAAATTATCCAGCAATTGTTTTAATTCAAACACAGGATCACCTTTAGGTGGAGGACCTCCTAGAGTTTCAATAGGCAAATTGTGTTTAAGCAAAGGATGTTGTTCAAACAAAATCCTATCTATTTCATTTCTTTCATGAATATGTAAATCATTTTCATGGTCTAGCACATATTGTTCTAGAGGATCAGTAGGAGGTACAGCAATAGAAGAAAGACCAATTATTTCATCCTTAGTAGGCAATTCCTTTTCATGAAGCTTTCTACTAAGGGCCTGTTCGGGAGCCCTCCAACTCCTGGCTCCTTCAGCTCCACGTCTGGAGTTGGGTCGAACGCTAGAACTCCAGGAGTTCATCGAGAGAAGCTGGAGTGGAGCACAGTGCAATTCTGCGGAGCTGTGTTTCCCGAGCTCCTGTTTCACAGAGAATCTAGAGTTTGATGGTAATTACAGACTTCTGCACCACCAAGTGAGATAAGCACGTACCGGTTCGAGCGAGTGCGTCCCCTCATTGACTCGAGCCTCCGTCGTTGCTCATTTCCCTGCAGGCTCGTGACCAGCCCTAGCCGCATGGGCTAAAAAATGTCCAAAAACAACCTACCCGACGAGACCTGGCCCAAATACATGGCTTCCATCCTGGATGAGCGCTCGGGAATCAGAAGCTACCGTACCGAACGAATCAATTGCTCCGTGGTTTCAGGTGAGAAGCTGGAGGCTGGCATGCGGAGGAGGAGTTGTGGAGCTTGTGGCCATGGAGGACTCCCGAACACGCCCTAAACTTGGAAAAATTAAACTCATGAGACTCATCACCAAAGCTAACACTGACAGTTTGTTTCTCACAGTCAATTTTAGCATTAACGGTGTTCAAGAAAAGTCTACCAAACATAATGGGACAAAATTCATCTTGTGGGGAACCAAGAACAAGAAAATCAGTAGGGTACTTTTATTTTCCCACACAAGACTTCAACATCTCTAACAATCCCAATTGGTGATATAGTATCTCTATTAGCAAGTTTAAAAGTAACATGAATGTCTTCTATCTCTGCGGGTGCTATGTCATTCATAATTTCTTGATATAAGGTATAGGGAATAGCACTCACGCTAGCACCTATGTCACATAAGCCATGATAACATTGATATCCTATTTTAACTGAGACAACGGGCATGCCGACAACGGGTCTATGGTTATCCGTTCTATCGGGTTTCACAATTCTAGTAGCTTCATTACAGAAGTAAATAACATGCCCATCTACATTTTCTTCCAAGAGATCCTTAACCATGGCAACACTAGGTTCTACTTTGATATGTTCATCAGGTTTGGGTGTTCTAATATAACTTTTGTTAACCACAATTGAAACTTTAGCATGTTCCTTTATCCTAACAGGGAAAGGTGGTTTCTCAATATAAGCAGTAGGAACAACTGGATCAACATTATAAAGTATAGTTTCTTCTTTAGCTAGTTCCGGTTCTTTAATTTCCTATTTAATAGGTGGGTGATATTTAAACCACTTCTCTTTAGGGGGATCAACATGAGTAGAAAATGATTCACAAAAAGAAGCTACTATGTCAGATTCAAGTCCATATTTAATGCTAACTTTTGAACAACATCGGTATTCATAAAAGATTTAAAACAATCATACTTAAGCTTAATACCTGACTCTTTACCTTCGTCGAGTTCCCAATCTTCAGATTTGCATTTAATTCTTTCCAAAAGATCCCATCGGAATTCAATAGTATTCTTCATAAAAGAACCAGTACAAGAAGTATCGAGCATGGATTGATCATTACGAGAAAGCCGAGCATAAAAATTCTGAATAATAATTTCTCTTGAGAGCTAATGATTGGGGCATGAATATAGCATTGACCTAAGCCTACCAGAACCTAGAGCGATACTTTCTCCTTCACGGGGCCAAAAATTATATATGTAATTCCGATCACGATGAACTAGATGCATAGGATAAATTTTTTGGTGAAATTCCAATTTCAATCGATTCCAATTCCAACATCCAATATCATCGCATAGCCTATACCATACCAATGCTTTGCCATTCAAAGATAAAGGGAAAACCTTATTTTTAACGTCATCTCCGGGTAAACCTGCAAGCTTACAAATCCACAAATTTGTTCCACATATATCAAGTGCATATCAGGATGTTTGGTTCCATCTCCTGCATAAGGATTGGCTAGCTGTTGTACTATCATACCCGAAGGAATTTAATATTCAATATTTTCAATAGGTGCAGTAGGTTGAGGGGTAGCTAATTGTGGTTCCGATCAAGGTGAAGATACCCCGAACAAACTCCTCAAAGGATTGTTTTCCATAGTAACAAGTGAAAGTAAATTTCAGCACATTATATAAATGTTTCCTTACCAATTTCCACTTACCAAAGGCGCTTCACTCCCCGGCAGTGACGCTAGAAAATAGCCTTGATGACCCACAAGTACAGGGGATCAATTCTATCTCTTTTCGGTAAGTAAGAGTGTCAAACCCAACGAGGAGCAGAAGGAAATGACAAGTGGTTTTCAGTAAGGTAATATCTGCAGGTGCTGAAATTGTAAGTAACAAAGCAGTTTGATAGCAAGGTATTTTGTAACGAGCAAGTAATGATAATAGTAACAAAAGTGCAGCAAGGTAGCCCAATCCTTTTGAGGCAAAGGACAGGCCAAAACGGTCTTTTATAGTAAGCAAAGCTTTCTTGAGGGTACACGGGAATTTCATCTAGTCACTTTCATCATGTTGACTCGATTCGTGTTCGCTACTTTGATAATTTGATATGTGGGTGGACCGGTGCTTAGGTGTTGTTCTTACTTGAACAAACCTCCTACTTATGATTAACCCCCTCGCAAGCATCCACAACGATGAGAAAAGTATTAAGGATAAATCCTAACCATAGCATTAAACTTTTGGATCCAATCGGTCCCTTACGGATTAGCGCAGAAACTAGGGTTTAAGCTTCTATCACTCTCGCAACCCATCATCTAATAACTACTTCACAATGCATTCCCTTAGGCCCAAATATGGTGAAGTGTCATGTAGTCGACATTCACATGACACCACTAAGGGAATCACAACATACATACTATCAAAATATCGAACACATATCAAGTTTACATGATTACTTACAACATGATTTCTCCTGTGACCTTAAGAACAAAATTAACTACTTGATGACCCACAGGTATAGGGGATCAATTGTAGCTCTTTTTGATAAGTAAGAGTGTCGAACCCAATGAGGAGCAGAAGGAAATGACAATTGGTTTTCAGCAAGGTAATGTCTGCAAGTGCTGAAATTGTAAGTAACAGAGTAGTTTGATAGCAAGATATTTTGTAACGAGCAAGTGATGATAATAGTAACAAAAGTGCAAAAAGGTAGCCCAATCCTTTTGAGGCAAAGGACAGGCCAAAACGGTCTCTTATAATAAGCAAAGCGTTCTTGACGGTACACGGGAACTTCATCTAGTCAATTTCATCATGTTGGTTCGATTCATGTCCACTACTTTGATAAATTGATATGTGGGTCGACTGGTGCTTTGGTGCTGTTATTACTTGAACAAACCTCCTACGTATGATTAACCCCCTCACAAGCATCCGCAACTACAAGAAAAGTATTAAGGATAAATCCTAACCATAGGATTAAACTTTTGGATCCAATCGGTCCCTTACGGAATAGCGCATAAACTAGGGTGAAGTGTCATGTAGTTGACGTTCAAATATGGTGAAGTGTCATGTAGTTGACGTTCACATGACACCACTAAGGGAATCACAACATACATACTATCAAAATATCGAACACATATCAAGGTCACATGATTACTTGCAACATGATTTCTCCCATGACCTCAATAACAAAAGTGACTAATCACAAATAATAAACCTGCTCAAGATCATAGGGGCATTAAATAGCATATTGGATCTTAACATATAATCTTCTTCCAAATAAACCATATAGTAATCAACTACAATATGTAATCAACACTACTAGACACCCACAAGCACCAATCTATAGTTTCGGTACAAAGATTGAACACAAGAGATGAACTAGGGTTTGAGATGAGATGGTGCTATTGAAGATGTTGATGGAGATTGCCCTCCCCAAGATGGGGGAGTTCTTGGTGATGATGATGACATTGATTTCCCCCTCGGGGAGGGAAGTTCCCACGACGGAATCGCTCCGCCGGAGGGCAAAAGTGCTCCTGCCCAAGTTCCGCCTCGAGACCACCGTGCTCTGTCCCGAAAGTCCTTCCCTTATTTTTTTTCTAGGTCAAAATGACTCATATACCAGAAGATGGGCACCAGAGGTGGGACTGGGTGAGCACAACCTACCAGGGCGCGCTTGGGCTCCCTAGCGCGCCCAGGTGGGTTGTGCCCACCTGGTGGGCCCCCTCTGGTACTTATTGGCTCCAATATTCCTCATATATTTCATAAAAAATCTTCATAAAGTTTCAGCTCATTTGGAGATGTGCAGAATAGGTAGCCTAACGTAGCTTTTCCAGGTATAGATATCTAGCTGCCGGAATTCTCCCTCTTTGTGTGTACCTTTCATATTATGAGAGAAGATGCATTAGAATTACTCCAAAAAGCATTATTATTCATAAAAACATCATAAATAATAGTGGGAAAACATGATGCGAAATGGACGTATCAACTCCCCCAAGCTTAGACCTCACTTGTCCTCAAGTGAAAACCGAAATCGAAAAACATGTCCACATGCTTAGAGAGAGAGGTGTCAATAAAAACAAAATACAGACATAGAAGCATCATTTGAATTATTACAACAGCAACAAACTTTAACATAAAACTTTTTATCATAGAACTTTTATCATAGACTTCTCATAAATTAGTAGCAATTCATCACACTATCGAAGTATAAAGCATAAACTCTATTAGAAACCAAAAAACTATGTTCTCAGTCAACTTTGCAACTACAATTCATCATCTTTTCAGGAAGGGTCACATAACGGAGCCTTTAGGCAAGTCCACATGCTCAACCATCATGTAGTCTTCTATGATTGCTAACACTCACCGCATGACATGAGCAAAACATTTCAACCGGACACATAGAAAGATAGGGGCTTATAGTTTCGCCTCCCAACGTATTCACCTCAAGAGTGATGTCAACAATAATAACTCATGCTACCCATATTCAACTAGACATATGTGCCTAGATCTTTCCTCACCACATGATGCTTGCCAAAGGAGAAAAATAAAAAGGAATAGAGAGAAAAACTTTGTCTCTTGCATAAAAGTAAAGACATAAAAGTAAAAGATAGGCCCTTTGTAGAGGGAAGCAGAGGTTGCCATGCGCTTATTTGTTTGTATGCTCAACCCCTTAGTGCAAAAGAACGTCGCGTTGTATTACCCCTTGTAATGGCAACCTTTATTATGCAGCCTGTCACTTTTATTCTTCACCATCACAAGGTCGTACAATGCTCAATATTCTCTTACACTAAATGATCTCACACTTTTAGAAGCAATTTGTATTGCCTTATTGCACCGATGACAACTTACTTGAAGGATCTGACTCAATCCTTAGGTTTGGGTTTAAGGGTTTTTGGATGCACAAGTAGTATCTCTACTTAGTGCAGAATTTTTGGCTAGCAAAGATGGGAGGAAAACACCACATGTTGAAGGATCTATGACAATATAGCTTCTATGTGAATATGAACAAACATAAATCATTAAGTTGTCTTGTCCAACGTCAACAATTTTGGCATATAATATTTTGATGGGGGCTCACAATCACAAAAGATTTCCAGGATAGTGTATTTATATGCGAATCTCTACTTAGCAAAGATGGGAGGCAAACACCACATGTTGAAAGATCTATGACAATATAACTTCTATGTGAATATGAACAAACATAAATCATTAAGTTGTCTTCCTTGTCCAACGTCAACAATTTTGGCATATAATATTTTGATGGGGGCTCACAATCACAAAAGATTTCCAGGATAGTGTATTTATATGTGAATCTTCTCCTCTCTTATTAATTCTTTCATGAGTTGCATCATTGACCAATGCTATGTTTGTCAATCTCAAATAAAATTGTCTACTTATACTTTTTTCTTATGTGGTGTCATTACTTACCATAAGATTAGCATATGATCTTTTTCATTTATTTTCTCTGTTTTTATCGAAACATGAAAGTAAAGAAAGCAAAACTCAAACTAAACTTTATTATATATCTCGCACACGATTACAAAGATATATCACTAAGCAAACTCTAGAAGAGAAAGGGTCAAACTAAAATTTTATTCACCTAAAGCAAAATATAACTATGGATCGAACTAAGATAAGTAAAGGCAAAAGATAGTGGGAGTGATACGATATCGGGGCACCTCCCCCAATCTTGGCGGAAGCCAAGGGGAGTGCCCATACCCGATACTCAATTATCTTTTGGTGATGAAGAAGGTGGTGGTGATGAAGTAGAGAGTTTGTCCTTCTTCCTCGGCTTATGCTTGAGATTGGAATTTTCCTCTTTCAGTTCACCGATCTCCTGCTCAAGCTCCAGTACCTTTTTGCATAAATCTTGCTTATTTTCCTGCAAAAGGCAGAAGGGTATACACTAAACCTTAGGCCTCTTTGCTTTGTTTGGGAGGCTTGAATTCTTGAATTCCACATGCATGTCCCCAGGTTGAGGCAACGGGATTTCATCCTCATCTGAGCTTGTCTCCTCCTTCTCCCTAGGATAATAGTCTTCTTCTTCCTCTGGGGTCCAGCCATAATTCTCCACATCCCCATATGACTTGGGGTTTGCGAAGAGATCAGCAACATAGCTCTCACCCTCAGAGTCTTGGGATGACATACTTTCAGATCTATCAGGAAAACAGCAAGAGAAGAAAACAGAAGATCTCCCCGTGATATGGTGATCGATAGGTTCGGGGGGGGGGGGGTTATAAAGATTTTTTATCTTGGGAAACAAGCAAGTTGTAGAAAAACGGAGTCCGGAAGGTATCCGAGGTGGGCACAACCCACCTGGGTGCGCCTGGCTGGTGTCTTGTGCCCACCAGGGTGCACTTCCCGGTAGTTTCTTATTTTCCTAAATTTCTGTTATATTCCCAAACGGACGAAAAGTATTTTTTTCCAGATTTTTCGGAGTTCGTTTACTTACCGTATCACGTACCTCCTCTTTTTAACGTTTCTGGAGTGTTCCGAAAGGACTCTTTTATGTGTTCTTCCGGTGTCATAGTTTGGATAATATTACTTTCAACATTAATGGGTGTACCTGAGATATAATGTTTTATTCGTTGCCCATTAACAACCTTCGGGTTAGTACCTTCGGTATTATTTATTCTGATAGCTCTAGACCGATAAACCTCCTCAATAGCATAGGGTCCTTCCCATTTGGAGAGGAGTTTTCCTGCAAAGAATCTGAAATGAGAGTTGTACAATAGAACATATTCTCCAACTTTAAACTCATGCTTCTGGATTCTTTCATCATGCCATCTTTTAACTTTTTCTTTAAACAACTTGGCATTTTCATAAGCTTGGGTTCTCCATTCGTCTAAAGAGCTAATGTCAAACAACCTCTTTTCACCGGCAAGTTTGAAATCATAGTTGAGTTCCTTAATTGCCCAATATGCTTTATGTTCTAACTCAAGAGGCAAATGACAAGCTTTTCCATAAACCATTTTATAAGGAGACATACCCATAGGATTTTTATATGATGTTTTATAAGCCCAAAGTGCATCATCTAGTTTCTTAGACCAATTCTTCCTGGACCTATTGACAGTCTTCTGCAAAATTAATTTTATTTCTCTATTGCTAAGTTCAACTTGACCACTAGACTGGGGATGATAAGGTGATGCAATTCTATGGTCAACGTCATACTTGACAAGAATTTTATGGAAAGCACCATGAATAAAGTGTGAACCACCATCAGTCATTAAATATCTAGGGACTCCAAACCTTGCGAAAATAACTTCCTTAAGCATTTTAATAGAGGTATTATGATCAGCACTACTAGTTGGAATAGCTTGTACCCACTTAGTAACATAATCAACAACAACTAGAATATGTGTATACCCATTAGAGGAAGGAAAAGGTTCCATGTAATCAAATCCCCAAACATTAAATGGTTCAACAGCAAGTGAATAATTCATAGGGATTTCTTGACGCTTACCAGTATTACCTATTCTTTGACATTCATCACAAGATAACATGAACTTACGAGCATCCTTGAAAAGAGTAGGCGAATAAAATCCAGACTGCAATACCTTATGAGTAGTTTTGTCTCCCGCATGATTCCCTCCATAAGCTTCAGAGAGACATTTCCGTAGAATTTGTCCCTGTTCATGCTTAGGTACACAACGTCTAATAATACCATCTACTCCTTCTTTATAAATATGTGAGTCATCCCAAAAGTAATGTGTTAAATCATAGAAGAATTTTTTATTTTGTTGGTATGTAAAGCTAGGTGGTAAATATTTAGCAACAATGTAATTAGCATAGTCAACATACCAAGGAGTGTTATGAGAAACATTTATTGAAGCTAACTGCTCATCAAGAAAACTATCATCAATAGGTAGTGGGTCATGATACCTCTTGAGCACTGCGTTGGATTTCCTTGAAGAGGAAAGGATGATGCAGCAAAGTAGCGTAAGTATTTCCCTCAGTTTTTGAGAACCAAGGTATCAATCCAGTAGGAGGCTACGCGCGAGTCCGTCGTACCTGCACAAAACAAATAACTCCTCGCAACCAACGCGATAAGGGGTTGTCAATCCCTTCACGGTCACTTACGAGAGTGAGATGTGATAGATATGATAGAATAATATTTTTGGTATTTTTGTGATAAAGATGCAAACTAAAATGAAAGCAAATGAAATAACTAAGTATTGGAAGATTAATATGATGAAGATAGACCCGGGGGCCATAGGTTTCACTAGTGGCTTCTCTCAAGAGCATAAGTATTTTACGGTGGGTGAACGAATTACTGTTGAGCAATTGACAGAATTGAGCATAGTTATGAGAATATCTAGGTATGATCATGTATATAGGCATCATGTCTGAGACAAGTAGACCGACTCCTGCCTGCATCTACTACTATTACTCCACTCATCGACCGCTATCCAGCATGCATCTAGAGTATTAAGTTCATGAAAACAGAGTAACGCCTTAAGCAAGATGACATGATGTAGAGGGATAAATTCATGCAATATGATAAAAACCCCATCTTGTTATCCTTGATGGCAACAATACAATACGTGCCTTGATGCCCCTACTATCACTGGGAAAGTACATCACAAGATTGAACCCAAAGCTAAGCACTTCTCCCATTGCAAGAAAGATCAATCTAGTAGGCCAAACCAAACTGGTAATTCGAAGAGACTTGCCGAGATAACCAATCATACATAAAATAATTCAGAGAAGATTCAAATATTGTTCATAGATAATCTTGATCATAAACCCACAATTGATCGGTCTCAACAAACACACCGCAAAAAGAAGATTACATTGAATAGATCTCCACAAGAGAGGGGGGGAACATTGTATTGAGATCCAAAAAGAGAGAAGAAGCCATCTAGCTAATAAATATGGACCCGAAGGTCTGAGGTAAACTACTCACACTTCATCGGAGAGGCTATGGTGTTGATGTAGAAGACCTCCATGATGGATGCCCCCTCCGGCGGAGCTCCGGAACAGGCCCCAAGATGGGATCTCGTGGATACAGAAAGTTACAGCGGTGGAATTAGAGTTTTGGCTCCATTTCTGATCGTTTGGAGTACGTAGGAATATATAGGAGGAAGGAGTACGTCGGTGGAGCAACAGGGGGACCACGAGGGTGGAGGGCGCGCCTGGGGGGGTAGGCGCGCCCCCTACCTCGTGGCTTCCTCCTTTATTTCTTGACGTAGGGTCCAAGTCTCCTGGATCATGTTCGTTCCGAAAATCACGTTCCCGAAGGTTTCATTCCGTTTGGACTCCATTTGATATTCCTTTTCTTCGAAACCCTAAAATAGGCAAAAATAGCAATTCTGGGCTGGGCCTCTGGTTAATAGGTTAGTCCCAAAAATAATATAAAAGTGGATAATAAATCCCAATAATGTCCAAAACAGTAGATAATATAGCATGGAGCAATCAAAAATTATAGATACGTTGGAGACGTATCAGTCATCAAGCACATTTTCAAGCCTAGACAAATTATCAGCTATGGGGTTCTCTGCTCATTTCCTATCAGTGATATGCAAATCAAATTCTTGTAGCAAGAGCACCCATCGAATAAGTCTAGGTTTAGCATCTTTCTTTTCCATAAGATATTTTATAGGAGCATGATCGGCGTGAACAATTAATTTTGAATCAACAATGTAAGATCTAAATTTATCACAAGCAAACACCACTGCTAGAAATTCTTTTTCAGTAGTAGCATAATTTCTTTGAGCACCGTCTAGAGTTTTACTATCATAATGAATAACATTTAGTTTCTTATCAACTCTTTGTCCTAGAACAACACCAATAGCATAATCACTAGCATCACACATAATTTCAAAAGGCAAGTTCCGGTTAGGTGGTTGAACAATAGGTGCAGAAATTAAGGCTTTCTTGAGTGTTTCAAAGGATTCTAAACAATCATCATCAAAAACAAAAGGAACATCATTTTGCAAAAGATTTGTAAGAGGCCTAGAAATTTTAGAAAAGTCTGTGATATATCTCCTATAGAAACCAGCATGACCTTAGAAACTATGAATACCTTTGATATCTTTAGGACATGGCATTTTCTCATTTGCATCAACCTTAGCTTTGTTCACTTCAATACCTCTTTCAGAAATTTTATGACCCAGGACAATACCTTCATTAACCATAAAGTGGCACTTCTCCCAATTCAAGACAAGATTTATTTGTTCACATCTCTGCAAAACTCGATCAAGATTGCTTAAACAATCATCAAAAGAATTCCCATAAACAGAGAAGTCATCCATGAAAACCTCAAAAATCTTTTCACGAAAGTCAGAGAATATAGCAGTCATACATCTTTAGGAGAATATGCCTCTACTTGACTAGCTCGTTGATCAAAGATGGTTGAGTTTCCTAGCCATAGACATGAGTTTTAATTTGATTAATGGGATCACATCATTAGGAGAATGATGTGACTGACTTGACCCATTTCGTTAGCTTAGCACTTGATCGTTTAGTTTACTGCTATTGCTTTCTCCAGGACTTATACATGTTCCTATGACTATGAGATTATGCAACTCCTGAATACCGGAAGAACACTTTGTGTGCTACCAAATGTCACAACGTAACTGGGTGATTATAAAGGTGCTCTACAGGTGTCTCCGATGGTGTTTGTTGAGTTGGCATAGATCAAGAATATGATTTGTCAATCCGATTGTCAGAGTCGTATCTCTGGGCCCTCTCGGTAATGCACATCACTATAAGCCTTGCAAGCAATGTGACTAATGAGTTAGTTACAGGGTGATGCACTATGGAATGAGTAAAGAGACTTGCCGGTAACGAGATTGAGCTAGGTACTAAGATACCAACGATCGAATCTCAGGCAAGTAACTTACCGATGACAAAGGGAACAAAGTATATTGTTATGCGGTTTGACCGATAAAGATCTTCATAGAATATGTAGGAACCAATATGAGCATCTAGGTTCCGCTATTGGTTATTGACCGAAGACGTGTCTCGGTCATGTCTACATAGTTCTCGAACCCTTAGGGTCCGCATGCTTAAAGTTCTGTGACGATCGGTATTATGAGTTTTTGTGTTTTGATGTACCAAAGGTAGTTCGGAGTCTCGGATATGATCACGGACATGACGAGGAGTCTCGAAATGGTCGAGACGTAGAGATCAATATATTGGACAACTATGTTCGGACACCGGAAGTGTTTCGGGAGGTTTCGGGCATATACCGGAGTACCGGGGGGTTACCGGAACCCCCGGGGAGTATATTGGGCCTAATGGGCCCTAGTGGGAGAAGAGGAGGGGCAGCCAGGGTAGCCGAGCACCCCCTCCCCCTCTGGTCCGAATTGGACAAGGAGGGGGTGGCGCCCCCCTTTTTCCTTCACTTCCTCTCTCCCTTCGTTCCCTTCTCCTACTCCTACTAGGAAAGGAGGAGTCCTACTCCCAGTGGGAGTAGGACTCCCCCCTTGGCGCGCCCTCCTCCTTGGCCGGCCGCCTCCCCCTAGCTCCTTTATATACGGGGGCAGGGGCACCCCAGAGACACAACAATTGATCATTGATCTCTTAGTCGTGTGCGGTGCCCCCCTACACCATAATCCACCTCGGACATATCGTAGCGGTGCTTAGGCGAAGCCCTGCGTCGGTAGCATCATCATCACCGTCACCACGCCATCGTGCTGATGAAGCTCTTCTCGGAAGCTCTACTGGATCGTGAGTTCGCGGGACGTCACCGAGCTGAACGTGTGCTGAACGCGGAGGTGTCGTACGTTCGGTGCTGAGGACCGGTCGATCGTGAAGACGTACGACTACATCAACCACATTGTTATAACGCTTCCACTTACGGTCTACGAGGGTACGTAGACGACACTCTCCCCTCTCGTTGCTATGCATCACCATGATCTTGCGTGTGCGTAGGAATTTTTTTGAAATTACTACGTTCCCTAACAGAAACCATCACCGGTGGCCATCTTCATCATCCCGGTACTATCCATGACGAGGAGGGAGTAGTTCACCCTCGAGGCTGAGGGTATGTACCAGTAGCTATGTGTTTGATCTCTCTCTCTCTCTCATGTTCTTGATATGGCACGATCTTGATGTACCGCGAGCTTTCCTATTATAGTTGGATCTTATGATGCTTCTCCCCCTCTACCTTCTTGTAATGGATTGAGTTTTCCCTTTGAAGTTATCTTATCGGATTGAGTTTTTAAGGATTTGAGAACACTTGATATATGTCTTGCATGTGCTTATCTGTGGTGACAATGGGATATTCACGTGATCTACTTGATGTATGTTTTGGTGATCAACTTGCGGGTTCTGTGACCTTGTGAACTTATGCATAGGAGTTGGCAGATGTTTTCGTCTTGACTCTCCGGTAGAAAATTTGGGGCACTCTTTGAAGTTCTTTGTGTTGGTTTGAATAGATGAATCTAAGATTGTGTGATGCATATCATATAATCAAACCCGCAGATACTTGTGGTGACATTGGAGTATTTAGGTGACATTAGGGTTTTGGTTGATGTGTGTCTTAAGGTCTTATTTTAGTACGAACTCTAGGGTTGTTTGTGACACTTATAGGAATAGCCCAATAGATCAATCGGAAAGAATAACTTTGAGGTGGTTTCGTACCCTACAATAATCTCTTCATTTGTTCTCCACTATTAGTGACTTTGGAGTGACTCTTTGTTGCATGTTCAGGGATTGTTATATGATCTATTTATGTTATCACTGTTGAGATAACTTGCACTAGTGAAAGTATGAACCCTAGGCCTTGTTTCTAAGCATTACAATACCGTTTTCGCTCACTTTTGTTACTTGCTACCTTGTTGTTTTTGTATTTTCAGATTACAAAAACCTATATCTGCCATCCATATTGCACCTCTATCACCATCTCTTCGCCGAACTGGTGCACCTATACAATTTACCATTGTATTGGGTGTGTTGGGGACACAAGAAACTCTTTGTTATTTGGTTCCAAGGTTGTTTGAGAGAGACCATCTTCCTCCTACGCCTCCCACGGATTGATAAACCTTAGGTCATCCACTTGAGGGAAATTTGCTACTGTCCTACAAAACTCTGCACTTGGAGGCCCAACAATGTCTACAAGGATAAAGTTGCGTGGTAGACATCAATAACTGAAAGTAATCAGGGATCTGGAAAGAAATCATTGCGTGATCCTAGAGTTAGAGTTAGTAAAAGTTTAACCCGAAGATAAGAGTGATCAGAATCCCAGAGTAAAGGAGCGGAATAAAAGATCCTAATCCCACCCATAGGTGATGTGGGCCTGTAGGCTACACAACACTGTTAGCAAAATAGTTATTCTTTCAAGTCTAGACTCAACATCGACCAAGGAGTGTGGAAGGGGTTCCTAGAGGCAGTCGTCTCTGATACCAACTTGTGACACCCCCGATTCGATCATGCACTAATCATTCACGGAAACATGCACGATCAAGATCAAAGACTCACGGGAAGATATCACAACACAACTCTACGACACAAAGTATAAACTTCAACATTTATATTACAAGCCAGGGGCCATGAGGACCTGAATACATAAGTCATCAAGCAGATCTTATCTGAGTACAGACATAGTTAGACAAGTTTGCCTTCAGAAGGCTGAGCAAAACAATGCCACTAGATCGAAAGGCGAGGCCTCCTGCCTAGGACCTCCGGACTACTCCTGGTTGCCAGTCTCCATGTAGTACGCTCCATTGGGGTAACCTCCATCTGTGGCGCCATCATCTGTTACGAACATCTGGGTCAAAATAAAATAGGCACCAAAGCAACCGTGAGTACTCATCTAAAGTACTCGCAAGACTTACATCAGATCTACACCACATATGCATCGATATCAAATGAAGGGGGTAGTATCTATGGACTAAACTGCAGAATGCCAAAATAAAAGGGGGTGAAGCTAATCCTATCGAAGACTATGTCTTTTGGCAGACACCATCTTGAAGCAATAGAAGATAGTAGCTGGAATGGTAACAAGTATCATCGTATAGCAATAATCCTGCCTGGAGATCCTCTCCTCGTCTCCATGTGAGAGAGCAATCACCGGGTTGTATTTGTCATTTATCTGGGTGTATTTTAACAAGTATCCGGTTTTAGTTGTATGAGGTTGGAATACAACTCCAACTCGTTCTGTTACCACGGACATGGCTATTTGAATAGATTACTTCCCTGCTGGGGTGCAGCACATTAACCAATACGCTCAATCACCTCTGGCCGAACACACTTTCCTGGGTAACGCCCGACCTTGGAAGATCAACACATCCTAATCCTACCTAGGCTCTCCAAAGAGGTCAGCACGCCGGTCTACATCCTAAGTGCTCAGGGGTCTAGGGCCCATCGTCCATTGCACTCATGCACGTTGCATGACTGGCCGGGGACCAGACCTGGCTACCTCTTTATACAGAGCAGGTGCTTACGCGGTCCACCCCAACACTCAGCCCGCATCTCTGAACTATGACATCTGAAAAGCTTTCGGTAGAAATCATATGACGTCGAGTGCCCATAACTCATCCCGCGTGGCGGTTAGTGTGAAAAGGCTAGCGGCCAGCTCAGATCAAATATCCAATCTCATTAAGCATGCTATTTGAAGTAACGGCGGACACTGGCCAGGGACCAGGCTGATACATCTCCAACGTATCTACTTTTCCAAACACTTTTGCCCTTGTTTTGGACTCTAACTTGCATGATTTGAATGGAACTAACCCGGACTGACGCTGTTTTCAGCAGAATTGCCATGGTGTTATTTTTGTGCAGAAATAAAAGTTCTCGGAATGACATGAAAATCCACGGAGACACGTTTTGGAATTAATAAAAAAATACTGGTGAAAGAATCAGCATCAGAGGGCCCACACCCTGTCCACAAGGGTACAAGGCGCCCCCCTGGGTCGCGCCCCTGCCTCGTGGGCCCCCTGAGACTCCGCCGACCTCAACTCCAACTCCATATATTCACGTCCGGGGAGAAAAAATCAGAGAGAAGGATTCATTGCGTTTTACGATACGGAGCCGCCGCCAAGCCATAATCTCTCTCGAGAGGGCTGATCTGGAGTCCGTTCAGGGCTCCAGAGAGGGGAATCTGTCGCCATCGTCATCATCAACCTTCCTCCATCACCAATTTCATGATGCTCACGGCCATGCGTGAGTAATCCCATCATAGGCTTGCTGGACGGTGATGGGTGATACGTCTCCGTCGTATCTACAATTTTTTATTGTTCCATGTCAATATTATTGAACTTTCATATACTTTTGGCAACTTTTTATACTATTTTTGGGACTAACATATTGATCCAATGCCCAGTGCCAGTTCCTATTTGTTGCATGTTTTTTGTTTTGCAGAATATCCATATCAAACGGAGTCCAAACGGGATAAAAACTGACGGAGATTTTTTTGGAATATATATGATTTTTGGGAAGAAAAATCCACGCGAGATGGTGCACGAGGTGGCCACGAGGCAGGGGGCGCGCCTGCCCCCCTGGGCGCGCCTGAGGGAGTCCTGGATTAGGGGGTGTTCGGGTAGACGGACTATACCTTCAGCCGGACTCCTGGACTATGAAGATACAAGATTGAAGACTTCGTCCCGTGTCCGGATGGGACTTTCCTTGGCGTGGAAGGCAAGCTTGGCGATGCGGATATTCAAGATTTCCTACCATTGTAACCGAATCTGTGTAACCCTAACCCTATCCGGTGTCTATATAAACCGGAGGGTTGTAGTCCGTAGGCGATCAACTCCATATACAACAATCATACCGTAGGCTAGCTTCTAGGGTTTAGCCTCCTTGATCTCGTGGTAGATCTACTCTTGTACTACCCATATCATCAATATTAATCAAGCAGGACGTAGGGTTTTATCTCCATCAAGAGGGCCCGAACCTGGGTAAAACATCGTGTTCCCTGCCTCCTGTTACCATCCGGCCTAGACGCACAGTTCGGGACCCCCTACCCGAGATCCGCCGGTTTTGACACCGACATTGGTGCTTTCATTGAGAGTTCCTCTGTGTCGTCGCAATCAGGAAGGATGCCTCCTCCCGTCTTTAAAGACGGCACCGTTGCTAAGGGAGCCTTGGTTGTCGGCCAAACTCTCCGGCTAGGTGGTTTCCTCATGACCGCCTGTTCGGCTGTTGCACCGACGGTGACCTCTCGGGTCATCAAAAGCAACCTACACGTTGGCTCGGAGCTCGTCGAGCAGCTAGATCCAATGGAGCTCTCTTCCATAAACGAGCTCTTGGATCGCATCGCCGCCCTGGGGGTCGCTACGGATTACGACCAGGTTGGGCTTAAACCCGATCTAAGAGAAATTAACTCTCCCCAAGTCACCCACCACATTGCCATGGTAGAGGCGCAGTGCGGCGACCCTTCATCTATTTTAAGGACTAGCTACGTCCGAATTCCCGACTCCTCCAAGCCGGATACCCGCGGACAAGAGGATGTAACTCAAGACCTGAGCTTAGGATCAGGAAACGGGCTAGATTCGTTAGACAACATCCAAGAATTCGAACTTCAGAGTTCGGAAACTCTTCAGCCTCCGAATCTTGGATTGGGTGAGGTTTCAGATTCAACGACACCCGCCCACCCGAACATAAGAGATCTCTCCCAAATCAGGCAGAGGCCCGAGGAAACAGTACATCATTACTGGGCCAGATTCCTCCTGGTTATGAACAGGATAAAGGATTGCCGCGAGGGAGATGCAATCTCAATTTTCTGCAGTAATTGCACGGACGAGGGAATCCTTAACGCCGTAAGTCGTCGTGATATTACACGCTTCGCTGACTTGGCGTCCATAGTACAAAAATACTTTGCGATGGAAAGCGCCTGGAAAACCGAAATAAAATTTTGGGATAATCCGGCCTTGAATAGTAATCTCGTCCGAACTAAGAGGGTGCATCATCATAGGACACCTGGGATAAATACCAAAAAGCCAAAACCCTCTACAGGGCATGGAACCGTACTGGAAAGGTGGCTTGATGGACCCTGTAGAATCCACAGTACAGAGGATGCCACACCAACTCACAGCCTTAGAGCATGTTGGATACTCCGGCAGGTGGCCAAAATTGGCGAGGACCTCTTAATTCTGGAGGCCGCAGAAAGCCAGCCCGAGGACACCAGTACCCAAAAAGCCAAAACCCTCTACAGGGCATGGAACCGTACTGGAAAGGTGGCTTGATGGACCCTGTAGAATTCACAGTACAGAGGACGCCACACCAACTCACAGCCTTAGAGCATGTTGGATACTCCGGCAGGTGGCCAAAATTGGCGAGGACCTCTTAGTTCTGGAGGCCGTAGAAAGCTAGCCAGAGGACACCAATACCATTCTCACAGTCTTCGAGACTTTCGCATCAAACAATATGCGAAAAAGAACACTCCGCAGCCTCGCCGAAGTCTATCAAGTTGCAACAATAAATCCAGGGAGCGACACTGCTATTACCTCAACGCAAGTGATGAACCTAGATTCCGAACAGCCCGAGCACCAGCCGCATTGGTCCTCAGTCCCATAGTGGACGGCTTTCGCCTCACCAAGGTGCTCATGGATGGAGGCAGCGGACTGAACCTCATTTATGAGGAAACCCTTCAAAAAATGGAAATAGACTGGAACCGCATCGAGCGAAGCAGCACAACCTTTAGAGGAATAATCCCCAGTCGGAAGCGCGCTGCATAGGAAAAATCACACTAGATGTGGTGTTCGGCACGTCGGATAATTACAGGTCCGAAGAAGTCACGTTTCAGGTGGCCCCATTCAAAAGTGGATATCACGCTTTACTGGGACGGGAAGCATTCTCAATCTTCCAAGCAATACCCCATTACGGGTACATGAAGCTTAAGATGCCCGGGCCGATATGGCAACAAACCCAATCCTGGCCGCGCCGAACACCGGCGAACCAATGTTATTGTACATTGCAGCAACACATCAAGTTGTCAGCGCAGTGCTCGTTGTCGAGCGGGAAACGGATGGACACAAATTCCCCCTTCAAAGGCCGGTCTGCTACGTATCCACTATCCTCACTCCATGCAAATCACGGTACCCGCATTATCAAAAGATTGCATACGCGGTATTCATGGCATCCCGGAAGCTACGACACCACTTTCAAGAGTGTTCCATAATAGTAGCCACGGAAGTACCACTCAACGATATTATCAACAACCACGACGCAATGGGCCAGATTGCAAAATGGGCCATCGAGCTTCTCCCGTTCGATATAACCTATAAGCCACGACGAGCTATTAAATCGCAAGTTTTGGCCGACTTCGTCGCAGAATGGACGGAGGCCGAGCTCCCTAAAGAGTACGGCACATATTCAAACTAGATTATGCATTTTCGACGGCTCCAAAATGTTGGCCGGACTAGGGGCTGGCATCGTCCTGACGTCCCCCACAGGAGACACAGTCCAATATGTGCTCCAAATCATGTACCTGGATTCCAACAATGCAGCCGAATATGAGGCCCTCCTACATGGTCTCCGGATAGCAGTATCCATGGGTATCCAGCGCCTAGAGGTACGCGGGGATTCAAACCTCGCGATATCCCAAATAAATGGAGACTTCGACGCCAAGGACCCAAAAATGGCAGCTTACCGCAACGCCGTCCTAAAAGTGTCAGCTTGGTTCGAAGGACTGGAGTTTCACCATATAGCCCGAGAAAACAATCAAGCAGCGGACGTCCTGGCACGCATCGGAGCAAAAAAGCGATGCAGTCCCCCCCAACATCTTTTTGGAAAGATTGTTCAAGCCATCCGTAGCATGGGAGGGGGAACCCGAAAATAACAGCCCGGACCCAGCCGCACCACTCGACGCCGAACAATCTGACACAATTGGAGGCTCTGCCAATGAAATTACACCTTCAGCCCATGTAATAATGGCGGTCATCGCCCCGTGGACAGAACCATTCCTAGCCTACCTTACTAGGCAGGAACTCCCGGAGGACCAAAACGAGGCCCGCTGCATAGTGCGGCGATCTAAAGCCTATAGAGTCCATGAGGGAGAGCTTTATAAGAAAAGCACTACCGGAGTCCTTCAAAGGTGCATCTCCGAAGAGGAAGGGCAGAACCTTCTGGCTGAAATTCATGCCGGACTTGGTGGTCACCACGCTGCTGCTCGGTCCCTTGTTAGCAAGGCTTTCCGTACAGGCTTTTATTGGCCGACGACCCGGGCAGACGCTCAGGACCTAGTCCAACGATGCGCTGGTTGCCAACTTTTTGCCAACCAAAGCCATATGCCACCCACCGCACTCCAAACTATACCCATCACCTGGCCTTTTGCAGTCTGGGGGCTTGACATGGTCGAACCCCTTAAAGGTGGGACCGATAGGAAAAAATACTTACTGGTCATGGTGGATAAATTCACCAAATGGATAGAAGCCAAGCCTGTTAAAACGGCCGAATCCAGACCTGTGATAGACTTCATATCCGGGGTTGTACACCGTTATGGCGTCCCCCACAGCATCATAACCGATAACGGTACAAACTTTACCGCCGACGAGGTAAAACTCTGGTGCAAAAACATGGGCATCAAGCTTGATTATGCTTCCGTCTATCACCCACAAACCAACGGCCAGGTCGAACGTGCAAATGGTCTTATCATGAGCGGCATTAAACCCAGACTGGTGCAGCCCCTCAAGGAATCTAACACGCACTGGGTAGAGGAGCTCGACTCCGTGCTATGGGGGCTGCGGACCACACCAAATCGTACCACTGGATACACACCATTTTTTATGGTGTACGGCGCAGAGGCAGTTCTGCCCTGCGACATAATTCATGACTCACCTAGAGTGCGCATGTACGAAGAAAGAGAAGCCGAGCTCGATCGGCAGGACAACTTGGACACCCTGGAGGAGGAGCGTGACGTGGCAAAAGCCCGTTCCGCATTTTATCAACAGCAGGCCCGAAGATATCAAAGCAGAGAAGTACGGGCCAAAAATTACAATGTTGGTGAACTAGTTCTACGCCTGCCGGATAGGAAAAAGGACAAACTCAAGCCCAAGTGGGAAGGTCCATTCATAATCGACCAAGTCCTGACTGGCGGGGCGTACCGCCTGCGAGATGCGTCAGATAACCGACTTGAGCCGAACCCGTGGAACGCCACCCGTCTCCGAAGATTCTATGCCTAGCGCCGGACTCTGTGTTCGTCTCCTTCCTCTGTCCTTTTTTTTGCATTTTTCTGTCTTACATTTCTCTCCTTCCCCTCTTTTCTTTTATAGCCCTTAAAGGCTCATCTAGTGACGCGCCACTCGCGCTCATTAAACCTGGGGGCTTCTTTAACAGAAGCTTATTTATACGGGCTTCACGCCCAACACATGCGTCAAACTTCCGCATGTACCTTTTTCTTCACCATTATATGCATCGATATGACTTAAGTTTTGGCCAAGATGGGTTGCCTGGCTCCTGTGCTTACCCCTACGTTCCCGATTGTTCGGCTAGGCGGTAAAGGGAGCACCTCTGCGATTGTTACTGCCGGGTCAGCCGGATGTGTACCTCAGACTGGGTGAAGCCGAAAGCTAGCGTTCTTAAGGGAATATTCAGTCGGTGAGATAAAAGATGATCTTTTTACTCATTTTATGCGCCCCCAGATGCTTTTTTCTGCGTCTTTGTACGCAGTCCGGACATGCACTTTAGGGCATGCCTCCCAGCAAAAGGAACCCTTAACGGAACTATTCTCTCTGGAAGATGTTTCTTACTAATCATGTAATATAACATAACTAGTTGGGCACTTGTCTGATAAAGCACTGATGACCCCTACGCCTGGTCTCCACGCATACCCCGGTTCTTATATAACCGCTATGGTATTCGGACACACTCCGGACCGTCAGGTCCCAAGGTTGAAGCGAAAAGGTCGGCAACGACAAACGATCTACAATCCGGCTAGAAGGCATTACACATGTCAATTCAAAATTACATAGTCATTCTGACTGATTGTATTCCTCTTCTATACCATCTAACAGGCTGTCTAATTTACAGTCCTGCTGGGAATACTTCGCGGCCAACTCTACTTGGCCGTATACTAAGCTCACAGGGATCTCCTTCCCGTCAGGCCCCACTGGTCCGACCTCGGCCATGTGGTTCGGGTCAGACTTCATAAAACGGGTCTTCACCATGGCCCAGGCTTCCCTAGCGCCTTGTCGGCAGGCCGATATCTCCCACAACCGGAAGCGCCGCCGAGCTCCCTTCAGCTTCTCCGCAAGCTCTCCAAGGCCCTCGGGCATGGAGTGGGCAGGCCATAAGGCTTGGGCAACACCTCGCATCGCCTGCCGAATTCGCTCATGCAGTTGCATGAGTTTGGGAAGAAGGTCACCCGTAGAACCGGGCATCTCCTCTGCAGGACGACCTGTGAGCATACCTACAGACATTACTCTGTTAGTCGACTTCCTCGCCGAACTCTTTTTTTTCAAAGTTCGTTCAAGCACTTACTGAATATGCCGCGTCGAAGCCGCTGATTCTTCCTCGTGGAGTCCGACAGCTGGCCACGAACATCTTTAAGTTCGACGTCCAGCCTGGTGTTGGCATCCTGAAGATCATTCTTCTCTCGCCTCACCTTTGTCAACGTACTCTCACCGGCCTTTAGCCGGCGTAAGAGTTGTTGCTTTTCCGGATCGAGTCCGGCGCCATCTACAACATGATTTGTCAAATTTGCACCCACACCACACAATACTAATCTTTCAAAGCGTATCTTACCTGAGGGGGTCTCTTTGGGCTCCCCTGCTGCGGCTAGTGCGACCTCTAGTTGGGCCTTGCACTTTTCCAGCTCCTGGGACAGTACGGTATTCTTCTCTGTAAGAACCTGCTTATTAAATGATCCTTAAATCAGTTGCTCTAACTGTTTCAAGTCTCGGGGGCTACTGGTATATCTATATTTGACCAAAATTTTCTTACCCGTATGTCTTTTACATACTGCTCCGTGGCTCTGGCTAAACCATTTTGAGTGGCACGGAGGTACGCATCTCCCGAATTAAAGGCATCTAAAGCCTCTTGGGAGAAACAAGCATCGCATAGAACTGTCCGGCGACGCCTGTGGTTCATGGCACTCTCCACTTTAGAATTTGTGGCAGACAGCCTATCTGCATCCTTTGTCGGAGGAGCGTCCGGTGCGCGCCTTGTGCTCACCTCCGCTTCCTGGCCAGATGTTGGAGCCTGGCTGGTGGGGGCGCGATTGGCAACCTCTCTGAATGTAGTCCAGCGAGGTCTCTTCATTCTGAAGATAGCACGAACGTTAATATGCCCTGAAAGAATAACACCAGGGAAACAGAGGGTGCGCTATACCTTTGCGCCGGCATCTTAGTCCGGACTGCATTCCTTTTTGCCCCACGGGGTCCTGCGGCCCCTCGTTGGCTAGCCGCCGCAGGTTCGGCCTCCTGCCTCGGAAATCTCCCCTACAAAACACGGTTGTCGTCAGAAACACCGGAATACGTGAGAGTGGAATCTCTCTCAAGGGAATGAGACTCTGGTTTCTGTCACCTGGGAGGCCGGGATTAACCCTGGGTAATCAGCCGTGATGGCTACCAAGGTATTGTCCTTGCTTAGCTGATGGAACACCCCGTCGATAAGCTCCACCGATATGTCCGGGTCCTCTTCGGAGTCCGGATCGAGGGATCGTTCTAGGTCCTCGGGCTGTGGAGGGCGGCTGTTTATATCCTTTACCTCCTGTCGCAGTTCCTACACTGAAGTCGTTAGACTACATATCTAACCGTGGGAGTATAAAACATACGGGCAAGCGCAATTATTCACTTACCCAACTTGGAGGATCATACATAGTAAATCCGGCCTGCGGATTGACGCGGAAGAATTCCTCCTTTTCTCCCTTGTACAAAGAGGATAAGATCCTTACTAGGGCGGCAGCTGAGGCCGGCCCCTTACGACCGTAACGGGTGGCGTCATCCTCCCCGTTGAAATCCCACATGGGGTGGGCTCTATATTGAAGCGGCTGCACCCCTCGCAAAATGCATGCGGCCATGACTCCAATCATGGTTAGTCCGGAATGAGCCAACAGTCTTATTCGGCCCATCAGGTAAAGGACGTCTCTGTCGCTTTCTTTCTAAGAGCTCCGCGGACGCCAGCTCAAGCGTTTCTTCAATGGGGCACTGTTGAACTCAGGGAGACCGGCCTGGATAGGGTCCGGTAGCGGGACGTCATCTATGTAAAACCATTCCGAAGGCCAGTCCTCGGACGCCTTCTTTGGGGTTCCAGATAGGTATCCGGTCCCAGCGATGCGCCATACTTCGGCTCCGCCCACTTGGTATATAGACCCCTCTCGAGAACGGGGCACCAGGAAGAATAACCTCTTCCACAGCGCGAAATGAGCCTCAACGCCTAAAAATAGCTCGCAAAGGGCGACGAAACCCGCAATATGTAATACGGAGGTGGGCGTGAGATTGTGCAGCTGGAGGCCGTAGAACTCCAGAAGCCCGCGGAGAAATGGATGAATTGGAAACCCCAGTCCCCTTATTAGATAGGGGACGAGGCACACCCGCTCTCCTTTAGAAGGATTGGGGGTGCTCTCCGCTTGTTTTCCGCCATTATAGGTGGCGAGACCGTCTCGGACCGGGACCATGTATGCCTGAGGGAGAAATCTCTTGGCCTGAAGCGACACTAACTCACTATGCGGGATGGTGCAACTCTCCCAGTCCCCAGGTTTGGGACCGGAGGGGCGAGGGGAGGAGCTGCGACGGCTGGTCATGTTGGAATGGACCTTTGCTGGAAGCGCTCTGATGATAACTCGCGGAGAGGAGAAGATGTGGTTTGGACCTAAATCCCCATCCCGTTAAATAGGCGGCTCGTTTATACGGCTAGGGGCGTGGATGTAAAAACGCCCTGGCTTTTCGCATTCGTTTGACACGTGGAAGGCGGCCATTATTGGGTGTGGGAGTCGAGGAGCGCTACATTACAAAAATTGGACATTATTCCTACAGGTACACATGATTTGGAGAAGAACCCGCCTTGCAATGCTGAACAATCTGCACGCCGGACTCATCGTCATTGAAGCCTGGTTCGGGGGCTACTGAGGGAGTCCTGGATTAGGGGGTGTTTGGGTAGCCGGACTATACCTTCAGCCGGACTCCTGGACTATGAAGATACAAGATTGAAGACTTTGTCCCGTGTCCGTATGGGACTTTCCTTGGCGTGGAAGGCAAGCTTGGCGATGCGGATATTCAAGATCTCCTACCATTGTAACCGACTCTGTGTAACCCTAACCCTATCCGGTGTCTATATAAACCGGAGGGTTGTAGTCCGTAGGCGATCAACTCCATATACAACAATCATACCGTAGGCTAGCTTCTAGGGTTTAGCCTCCTTGATCTCGTGGTAGATCTACTCTTGTACTACCCATATCATCAATATTAATCAAGCAGGACGTAGGGTTTTACCTCCATCAAGAGGGCCCGAACCTGGGTAAAACATCGTGTTCCCTACCTCCTGTTACCATCCGGCCTAGACGCACAGTTCGGGACCCCCTACCCGAGATCCGCCGGTTTTGACACCGATAGCGCCCCTGACCCTTGTGGGCCACCCGTAAGGCGGTTGATTCCCTTCATTCGCCGCAAGAAGCTAATATCCGGATAGAGATCGTGTTCAAATTTTATCCCAATCGGAGTTACGGATCTCCGGGAATATAAGAAACGGTGAAAGGAAGAATTTGAGAACGCATGAACAGAGAGAGACAGAGAGATAGATCCAAGAGGTGCTCCCGCCCCTCCCACGCCATGGAGACCATGGACCAGAGGGGAAACCCTTCTCCCATCTAGGGAGAAGATCAAGGAGGAAGAAGAAGGAGGGGGGCTCTCTCCCCCTCGCTTCCGGTGGCACCGGAGTGCCACCGGGGGCCATCATCATCACCGCGATCTACACCAACACCTCCGTCATCTTCACCAACATCTCCATCAACTTCCCCCCTCTATCTACAGCGGTCCACTCTCCCGCAACCCGCTGTACCCTCTACTTGAACATGGTGCTTTATGCTTCATATTATTATCCAATGATGTGTTGCCATCCTATGATGTCTGAGTAGACTTTTGTTGTCCTATCGGTGGTTGATGAATTGCTATGATTGATTTAATTTGCTTGTGGTTATGTTGCTGTCCTTTGGTGCCCATCATATGATTGCGCGCGTGGATCACACCCTAGGGTTAGTTGTATGTTGATAGGACTATGTATTGGAGGGCAAGAGTGACAGAAGTTTCAACCTAGCATAGAAATTGATGCATACGGGATTGAAGGGGGACCAATATATCTTAATGCTATGGTTCTGTTTTACCTTAATGAACGTTAGTAGTTCTGGATGCTTGCTAATAGTTCCAATCATAAGTGCATAGAATTCCAAGCTAGGGATGACATGCTAGCAGTGGCCTCTCCCACATAATACTTGCTATCGGTCTAGTAAAGAAGTCAATTGCTTAGGGGCAATTTCGCAACTCCTACCACCACTTTTCCACACTCGCTATATTTACTTTATTGTTTCTTTATCTAAACAGCCCCTACTTTTTATTTGGTACTCTTTATTATCTTGCAAACCTATCCAACAACACCTACAAAGTACTTCTAGTTTCATACTTGTTCTAGGTAAAGTGAACGTCAAGCGTGCGTAGAGTTGTATCGGTGGTCGATAGAACTTGAGGGAATATTTGTTCTACCTTTAGCTCCTCATTGGGTTCGACACTCTTACTTATCGAAAACTGTTGCGATCCCCTATACTTGTGGGTTATCAAGACCTTTTTCTGGCGCCGTTGCCGGGGAGCAATAGCGTGGGGTGAATATTCTCGTGTGTGCTTGTTTGCTTTATCACTAAGTAATTTTTATTTGCTGTTCTTAGTTATTCTTTATCTTTAGTTATGGATATGGAACACGAAATACCAAAAAAATTAGGTGTACTTGCTACTCATGGAGATGGGGAACCTCCTAAAGCCCTCGATGTTGGTTATGTGAAAAATATTATGTACTACTTTAATAATCCTGAGAAAACCCCATTCAATTATGTAATGGGAGTAATGTTGGATCAACGTGAATACTTTAAGGATTACCGCTTGACACAAAAAGGGAAACTATTATGGGATCAAATTCATATATTGAATTGGTATGCTAGGCAACTATGCTTGAGATATGATTATACTTGTTGCTCTAAGGTGAAGGCTCCACACCTTCCCTTTTCATGTGAATTTAATGATAATGAAACCTTAGCTTCGTATGCTAATGGTATATATGATTACTATGATGTGGAACAAATAGAAGAATTTGTTGCTTTTAAGGGTGCTTATGAAATTGAATCATTGTTTTAAAAGCATGAAGCTTATGATGATGATGTTTATAGGCCTGAAAATTTAGCTATCTTAAAATATTGCTATGATAATTATGAATATAATTCCTATATTAATGCGCTTATTGAGAAAGTCTCTGCTATCCAAGAAGAGACTAATATTTTGCAGGAGTCTATGGAAGAAGAAATTGATGAAAATGTGAGCTCATTGGATGAAAAAGATGAGGAGGAGAGCGAAGAACAAAAGGAGGAAGAGCGGATTAGCTACCCGTGCCCACCTTGCAATTATTATGATAGAGGAACTATATCTCCACCTCTCTATGTTTCCAATATGATAAAATTGCAAGAAACTGTTTATACTATGCATTGGCCTTTACTTTGTGTGCATGAATTGTTCTTTTATGACATGCCGATGCATAGGAAGAGAGTTAGACTTCGTCATTACATGATATATGTTACCTTGTGCTCACCACTAAATTACAAATCATTGTTAATTAAAATTGGCTTTGATATACCTTGGGATCCGGGTGTATCCATTACTTGAGCACTATATGCCTAGCTTAATGGCTTTAAAGAAAGCGCTGCCAGGGAGACAACCCGGAAGTTTCATATAGTCATTTATTTCTGTTGAGTTCTTTTATATAGTTTAAAAACAACAAAAATAAAGAGGGGAACCCAAAACTTTTTCAAAAAGGAAAGCAAAAGTGAGAAAGACAAGCATTGTTGAAGTGGGAGCTAGCCTTGAACTTTGTTCATGCTCACGGAAACTTTGTGAATCTTGATTACAGAAAATTTTCAATAAAAATAATTATCCCCTTGTACAATTCCATTGTATTATAAAAATAATGTGCCAAGGTTTGCCTTTAGGATGTTTACATTTGCTTGATGGTTTGTACGGTGCAGGACAGAAACTTTGGCTGTAGTGCGCAATTTTAAATTTTTAGCTGGAAAGTCAAATGGTTCTGATTCTTTTTGAACTGTCTTCCTATACAAATTTTTTATTTTTCCTAATTTTTGTAGAATTTTTTAAGTATCATAAGTATGGTGAATGTTCAGATTATTACAGACTGTTCTGTTTTAGACAGATTCTGTTTTTGATGCATAGTTTGCTTATTTTGATGAAACTATCAATTTATATTAGTGGATTAAGCCATGAAAAAGTTATACTACAGTAGACACAATGCAAAAAAAAAATATGAATTGGTTTTTAATAGTACTTAGAGTAGTGATTTGCTTTATTATACTAACGTATCTTACCGAGTTTTCTGTTGAAGTTTTGTGTGGATGAAGTGTTCGATGATCGAGAAGGTCTCGATGTGAGAAGAAGGAAGAGAGGCAAGAGCTCAAGCTTGGGGATGCCCGAGGCACCTCAAGTAAATATTCAAGGAGACTCAAGCGTCTAAGCTTGGGGATGCCCCGGAAGGCATCCCCTCTTTCTTCGACAAGTATCGGTATGTTTTCGGATTCGTTTCATTCATGTGATATGTGCAATCTTGGAGCGTCTTTTGCATTTAGTTTTCATTTTTATTTTATGCACCATGCTGGTATGAGATAGTCCTTGGTTGATTTATAGAATGCTCTTTGCACTTCACTTATATCTTTTGAGTATGGCTTTATAGAATGCTTCATGTGCTTCACTTATATCATTTGAAGTTTGGATTGCCTGTTTCTCTTTACATAGACAACCGCCATTTGTAGAATGCTCTTTTGCTTCACTTATATTTGTTAGAGCGTGGGCATATCTTTTGTACAAATAATTAAAATCTCTTACTTCACTTATATCTATTTAGAGAGATGACAGGAATTGGTCATTCACATGGTTAGTCATAAAATCCTACATAAAACTTGTAGATCACTGAATATGATATGTTTGATTCCTTGCAATAGTTTTGCGATATAAAGATGGTGATATTATAGTCATGCTAGTGGGTAGTTGTGGATTGTAGAAATACTTTTGTTGAGGTTTGTGATTCCCGTAGCATGCACGTATGGTGAACCGTTATGTAACGAAGTCGGAGCATGATTTATTTATTGATTGTCTTCCTTATGAGTGGCGGTCGGGGACGAGCGATGGTATTTTCCTACCAATCTATCCCCCTAGGAGCATGCGCGTAGTACTGTTTTTCGATGACTAATCGATTTTTGCAATAAGTATGTGAGTTCTTTATGACTAATGTTGAGTCCATGGATTATATGCACTCTCACCCTTCCACCATTGCTAGCCTCTCTAGTATCGCGCAACTTTCGCCGGTACCTTAAACCCACCATATATCTTCCTCAAAACAGCCACCATACCTACCTATGATGGCATTTCCATAGCCATTCTGAGATATATTGCCATGCAACTTCCATCATCATCATATACATGACTTGAGCATTCATTGTCATATTACTTTGCATGATCGTAAGATAGCTAGCATGACGTTTTCATGGCTTGTCCGTTTTTTGATGTCATTGCTACGCTAGATCATTGCACATCCCGGTACACCGCCGGAGGCATTCATATAGAGTCATATCTTTGTTTTAGATATCAACTTGTAAGTAAATAAAAGTGTGATGATCATCATTATTAGAGCATTGCCCCAGTGAGGAAAGGATGATGGAGACTATGATTCCCCCACAAGTCAGGATGAGACTCCGAACTTTAAAAATAAATGAAAGAGGCCAAAGAAGCCCAAATAAAAAAAGAGGCCAAAGAAGCCAAAACAAAAAAACAAAAAAATGAGAGAAAAAGAGAGAAGGGGCAATGTTACTATCCTTTTACCACACTTGTGCTTCAAAGTAGCACCATGTTCTTCATATAGAGAGTCTCTTGAGTTATCACTTTCATATACTAGTGGGAATTTTCATTATATAACTTTGCTTGTATATTCCGATGATGGGCTTCCTCAAATGCCCGAGGTCTTCATGAGCAAGCAAGTTGGATGCACACCCACTTAGTTTTTAGTCCGAGCTGTCATACACTTATAGCTCTTAGTGCATCCGTTGCATGGCAATCCCTACTCACTCACATTGATATCTATTGATAGGCATCTCCATAGCCCATTGATACGCCTAGTTGATGTGAGACTATCTTCTCCTTTTTGTCTTCTCCACCATCATATTCTATTCCACCTATAGTGTTATGTCCATGGCTCACGCTCATGTATTGCGTGAAAGTTGAAAAGGTTTGAGAATGTCAAAAGTATGAAACAATTGCTTGGCTTGTCATCGGGGTTGTGCATGATGTGAATATTTTGTGTGGTGAAGATGGAGCATAGCCAGACTATATGATTTTGTAGGGATAACTTTCTTTGGCCATGTTATTTTGAAAAGACATGATTGCTTTATTAGTAGGCTTGAAGTATTATTGTTTTTATGTCAAATGATAGACTATTGCTTTGGATCACTCGTATCTTAATATTCATGCCATAATTAGATTACATGATCAAGATTATGCTAGGTAGCATTCCACATCAAAAATTATCTTTTTTATCATTTACCTACTCGAGGACGAGCAGGAATTAAGCTTGGGGATGCTGATATGTCTCCGTCGTATCTATAATTTTTGATTGTTCCATGCCAATATTATTGAACTTTCATATACTTTTGGCAACTTTTTATACTATTTTTGGGACTAACATATTGATCCAGTGCCCAGTGCCAGTTCCTATTTGTTGCATGTTTTTTGTTTCGTAGAATATCCATATCAAACGGAGTCCAAACGGGATAAAAACTGACGGAGATTTTTTTGGAATATATATGATTTTTGGGAAGAAAAATCCACGCGAGACGGTGCCCGAGGTGGCCACGAGGCAGGGGGTGCGCCTGCCCCCCTAGGCGCGCCCCTGACCCTCGTGAGCCACCCATAAGGCGGTTGATGCCCTTATTTCGCCGCAAGAAAGCTAATATCCGGATAGAGATCGTGTTCAAATTTCAGCCCAATCGGAGTTACGGATCTCCGGGAATATAAGAAACAGTGAAAGGGAAGAATTTGAGAACGCAGAAACAGAAAGAGACAGAGTGACAGATCCAATCTTGGAGGGGCTCTCGCCCCTCCCATGCCATGGAGACCATGGACCAGAGGTGAAAGCCTTCTCCCATCTAGGGAGAAGGTCAAGGAAGAAGAAGAAGAAGGAGGGGGTCTCTCTCCCCCTCGCTTCCGGTGGCACCGGAGTGCCACCGGGGGCCATCATCATCACCGCGATCTACACCAACACCTCCCCCATCTTCACCAACATCTCCATCACCTTCCCCCCTCTATCTACAGCGGTCCACTCTCCCGCAACCCGCTGTACCCTCTACTTGAACATGGTGCTTTATGCTTCATATTATTATCCAATGATGTGTTGCCATCCTATGATGTCTGAGTAGACTTTCGTTGTCCTATCGGTGGTTGATGAATTGCTACGATTGATTTAATTTGCTTGTGGTTATGTTGTTGTCCTTTGGTGCCCATCATATGATTGCGCGCATGGATCACACCCTAGGATTAGTTGTATGTTGATAGGACTATGTATTGGAGGGCAAGAGTGACAGAAGCTTCAACCTAGCATAGAAATTGATGCATGCGGGATTGAAGGGGGACCAATATATCTTAATGCTATGGTTGGGTTTTACCTTAATGAACGTTAGTAGTTGCGGATGCTTGCTAATAGCTCCAATCATAAGTGCATAGAATTCCAAGTCAGGGATGACATGCTAGCAGTGGCCTCTCCCACATAATACTTGCTATCGGTCTAGTAAAGAAGTCAATTTCTTAGAGGCAATTTTGCAACTCCTACCACCACTTTTCCACACTCGCTATATTTACTTTATTGTTTATTTATCTAAACAGCCCCTACTTTTTATTTACATACTCTTTATTATCTTGCAAACCTATCCAACAACACCTACAAAGTACTTCTAGTTTCATACTTGTTCTAGGTAAAGCGAACGTCAAGCGTGCGTAGAGTTGTATCGGTGGTCGATAGAACTTGAGGGAATATTTGTTCTACCTTTAGCTCCTCGTTGGGTTCGACACTCTTACTTATCGTAAATTGTTGCGATCCCCTATACTTTTGGGTTATCAATGGGTTGGATGAGATTTACCATGTAATCGAGATAGTTTTGTTAGGGTTTGATCCCTAGTGTCCATTATGTTCTAAGATTGATATTGCTATGACTTTGCTATGCTTAATGCTTGTCACTAGGGCCTGAGTGCCATGATTTCAGATCTGAACCTATTATGTTTTCATGAATATATGTGAGTTCTTGATCCTATCTTGCAAGTCAATAGTCACCTAGTATGTGTTATGATCTGGCAACCCCGAAGTGACAATAATCGGGACCACTCCCGGTGATGACCGTAGTTTGAGGAGTTCGTGTATTCACTAAGTGTTAATGCTTTGGTCTGGTACTCTATTAAAAGGAGGCCTTAATATCCCTTAGTTTCCAATAGGACCTCGCTGCCACGGGAGGGTAGGACAAAAGATGTCATGCACGTTCTTTTCCATAAGCACGTATGACTATATTCGGAATACATGCTTACATTACATTGATGAACTGGATCTAGTTCTGTGTCACCATATGTTATAACTGTTACACGACGAATCGCACCTGACATAATTATCCATCATTGATCCATTGCCTACAAGCTTTTCACATATTGATCTTTGCTTAGTTACTTTTCCGTTGCCACTGTTATGATTACTACAAAAACTACTACTGTTACTTTTGCCACCGCTACCGTTACTTCCATATTACTTTCCTACTAAATACTTTGCTACAGATATTAAGTCTTTCAGGTGTGGTTGAATTGACAACTCAACTATTAATACTTGAGAATATTCTTTGGCTCCCCTTGTGTCGAATCAATAAATTTGGGTTGAATACTCTACCCTCGAAAACGGTTGCGATCCCCTATACTTGTGGGTTATCAAGACTATTTTCTGGCGCCGTTGCCGGGGAGCATATCTCTATTCTTTGAGTCACTTGGGATTTATATCTGTTGATCACTATGAGGAACTTGAAAGATGAAAGAACCAAGATTTTTCCCTCAACTATGAGGGTGGTAAGGAACTGCCATCTAGCTCAGCACTTGATTCACCTTCTGTTTTGAGTAAACTTGTGACACCTACACCTGCTATTGATTCCGATATGTCGCATGTTATCGATGATGCCACTTCTACTATGCATGATGCTTATGATGAAACTACTTCTATGTTTGATAATACTATGCCATTAGGTGAATTTCTTGATGAACAACTTGTTAGGGTTAGAGGGAATGAAATTATTGAAACAGATAATATTGATGAAAGTGATAATGAAGATTCTCCCCCTAGATATGAATTGCCTGATGTGCCTGAAGGTTATGTTATGGATGAGGAAACTGCTAGAGACCTTCTTGCTTGCAAAGATAGATATGATCTTAAGAAATTGTTAGCTAAGCTGAAAGAAAAGTCTTTGAATGCTAGAATGAAATATGACCCTGCTTTTGCTACTTCACCTATCTGTATTTCTGATAAGGATTATGATTTCTCTGTCGATCCTAAGTTAATTACTTTGGTTGATCTGATCCTTTTTATGGCTATGAATATGAAACTATTGTGGCACATCTTACTAAATTGAATGATATAGCCACCTTATTCACTAATGAGGAAAAATTCCGTTACTACCGTATCCTTAAGTTATTTCCGTTCTCATTAAAGGGTGATGCTAAAACATGGTTTAATTCTCTTGCTCCTGGTTGTGTGCATACTCCCCAGGATTTGATTTATTACTTCTCTGCTAAATATTTCCCCGCTCATAAGAAACAAGCTGCCTTAAGGGAAATATATAATTATGTGCAAATTGAAGAAGAGAGCCTCCCAGCAGAGCTCGTCTTCAGGGGATCTTCTTCCAGAGATGATGGAGAGCGAAACGCCTCCCCCTGCCATACCGCCTCATGAGGCGGGCGACCCCGAGGTGTCATCACGGAGGGTTTCTCTTGATCCGGCAAGGCCAGAAGGTAATCCTATGGCCACCCGAAGTCCTCAGTATCCGGCTCTTGAAGAGAGCAATCAAAAGAGTCCGACACCGTCTGGTGTGCGGTCGGACGTACTGAGGGATCTGCTAGAGCAAGCGGCTATCTCAGAAGAGCACCACACATTGATGGGTACGGTGATTGAAAGGATTTCGTCCGCCGAAAGCGGGTTGCATGAAGCCTTTATGAGTCTACTGACGGGTTTTGAGGTACACGAAATGATGTACATTTTTGACAGTACCGCACATTTTTAGATGTGCCCTGTGTAGATAGTAGCCCCTGAGACTTACGTTGTCGTTGAAAACGGCGGCAAACAGAGGATCATAGTCCTAGGTAATAACCAGACCGCCGTTATGTGCGGGTGGTTGAAGCTCCGGTGGCTAGCTGGACTGATGGGTTTGCCGAACTAAGGAGGCAACTGGATGCGGCAGATGCCGACATCGTGCTTGTTAACAAGCGGCTTGACAAGGCACAGGGTAGGTGATTTTTTTGGTGATTGTCACATAGTAAGAGCAGCATGATTCCAGTGTCTTTAATATGTTGTGACTGCAGATGGAGCTGCCACCATGGAGACCCTTCGGGCAGAGCTTGCCCAAGCCAAGGAGCAAGCAAGGAGTAGTAATGCGGCCGCTTTAAAGGTGGCCGAAGAGTTAAGGGCCGAACAGGCCGCGCATTGCGAGAGCAAAGAAAAAATAGCCAAGATGGTTGTAGAGTTAAAAGATGCTGCTGACCGTTACCGGCTTCTTGAAGAAGAAAACCGGGTGAAGGCGACGGACCTGGAGAAGGCCCGGGTGGCTGCCAAGGAAGCCCGCTCCAAAATTAGAGCGACGAAGGAGGAGCTGAATCAAGCTACGGATATCGCTTCTGGGAAGCCCTTCTTGTTGCGGACTAAGTTCGGAGATCCGAAATATGCTCCTCTGGACCGGTTATGGAGTTGTGCGGACGAGTACATGGATTTGGCTGCAAGTGCTGCTGATGCGGCCAAGTACTTCAAGGATTAGGAAGGTCCTGAAGTGGAGAAGCTGTTCTGGTCACAGTTTCACGTTCCAGTCCGTCCGATGTTGCTGAATGAGCGATTGACCGGTTGGGCCGAGCTTCATAGATTATCCGGACTTGCCATGAGGTCCATTGTGGATCATCTGTGGCCAGGAGGGCCAAGGCCGAATAGCTACTTTAGCTTAGTGCAACAATTCCTTGGTGCTGTGCCACGCATCGATGTTGTAAAGAGGTCGGCATACATAGAAGGCTCGTGGATGGCCCTTGCCCGTGTCAAAACATACTGGGCGGAGATGGATGCCACCACTGTTGCGGCACAGGGTTCGGCCATAGGCCGAGTGGCTGCCGAGCACTACTTTGAAGAAGTTCTTGAAGGCGCTCGTTTGATAGAGGCTCAGTGCTCAGAGAATATTATGTTTAAGTGACATGTATTCCCATTGTAAAAACAATGTTTTATTGAGTTTATCAAGGCTGTATTTATACTTTTTCCCAAAAGTACTATGATGCCTCCTATGCGGCCGTTTATGTATATATGTATATAACCTGAAAGATGGCAGTCGTCGGCTTCAGCCCCCACGCATATAATGCAGGGGTGTTCGCAGAAGACACATGTTCACACTTGATCCAACATCTTGGTCCATTAAGGAGGTGATAGCGCAGCGAACTAGGCAATCGGACTATAATGCTTTAACACTTTCACTTAGCCAGAGGAGTTTGACAGTGGGGATACTATATAGCCCCTGGTGGCTCCGCGCTCATCCGAATTCGGGGTGCGTACATGCCTGGCCGGGAAACAGCCCTTCGTTAAGGCGGAGGAATCCCGAAGATTCCGCTAGGTCATCGAGTGGTTGACCAGTCTCATGCTATATCATGACAGTCAGTTTTCGGCTTTCTCTACTGAGGTGCTCGTCCGGATGAACCAGGGCACAATCGCAGTAGTTCTCCTAGTGCCGCCTTAGCCGATAGAGCGGAACGTAAGGCAGCAAAACACAGGAGCCGGGCAAACCCAACATTTGACCAAAGACATGATTCGGAGTTGATGCATATAAGGCCAAACTCACGACGCCAAACACTCCCTAAGGTATTTGGTCTTTATGATGTAAACCGGGCTAAAGGTGCCCTTTGTAATAAGCCCCTGGTGTCCAGGTACGTGCAATATTCTGACGTGGCCACATGCCAATACGTCAGCATCCTTCTCAATTGTACTAAGAATCCGGGGGATGTGTATCAACAAGAGAAAGTAAAAAGGTTTACGCAGGGTCTTAATCTAAAAAGAATCCTTGGAACGGGTCCCTGCTGCACGTCTACGCATGTGTCTCCATTGTGCCGTATCCTGGACGGGTGTAGCACGATGGTCATCTGTAAAAGAGAGGAACTTAGCTGAAAAGTTAGCGTGCAAAAGGTAGGTTATACTAAATAAACCATGTACAGTTTAAGATGAGTAAAGTTGAGCCTAATTGTCACTTGTTTACATGCGTTGAGCCCCTTGTACTGTTATAGGGGTATAGCCATCAAGCCTGTATCAATTATATATAGCTGCACCAGACTCGTCTAACCGCGTCCATGGTCTTAATGACCTGTCAGATGCTCTAGTTGGTGAGGCCGTTTAGTGTGCGGCTGCTAAGGCAGCCGCACGGTCTTCCGCAAGCAAGGAGCGCTCAATATTTCCATTTACTGTAATGATGCCACGTGGACCGGGCATCTTAAGCATGAGGGAAGCATAAAGCAGTATTGCGTTAAAGCGAGCGAAAGCTTCGCATCCGAGTAGTGCTTGATAGCCACTTTGGAACGGAGCAATGTGGAAGGTTAACTTTTTGCTGCGGAAGTTATCGGGAAAGCCGAATATAATCTCTAGTAGCAGGGAGCCCATGCAATGGGCTTCTGGGCCTGGCGTTACTCCTTTAAAGGTAGTATTGCTATGGCTAATTTTTGTTGGGTCTATCCCCATTTTGCGTACTGTGTCCTGATATATCAGGTTTAAACTACTGTCCTCGTCCATCAGGACTCGTGTGAAGTGGTATCCGTCAATTATCGGGTCTAACACCAAGGCAGCCCATCCAGCATGCTGGATACTTGCCGAGCAATCCCGATGGTCAAAGGTGATCGGTTGGGACGACCAGTGGCAGAACTCCACGGTGATAGGCCCTGGGGCATGTGTCTCTAGGAGTGCCGCTTTGTTTCTCCCCTTCATCACGTGTAATACGTTTACTGTTTTGATTTTTGGTGGGAATTTCTTCTGTTCCCCAGTGCTTTGCTTGCGAGGCTTGTCCTCGTCTTCGCTTGGTGTATCATGCCCCTTGTGTTCGGCGTTGAGCTTGCCGAACTGCTTGAAGACCCAACATTCTTTATGGGTATGATTTGCAGGTTTATCGGGGGTGCTGTGGATCTGGCATATTTTGTCCAGAATCTTGTTTAGGCTGGACAGTTCGTCTCTGTTGCCTTTAGAGGGCAGCTCTTGCTGACCTGGCCGAGAGCTTCTGAATCCGGCGTTTACCGCCGTGCTCTTCGGGCTGTCTTCTTTATTCCGGCGCTTGTTTTTGCTGCGTCGTGGTTTCCCGTTTCCGTCCCTGACTTCGGATGTACTTGGGTCGCTGGTGCTGCATCGGGCTAACCAGCTGTCCTCGCCCGCGCAAAAGCGGGTCATGAGGCTTGTTAATGCTGCCATTGTTCTCGGCTTTTCTTGGCCGAGGTGTCTGGCAAGCCATTCGTCTCGAATGGTGTGCTTGAAAGATGCTAAGGCTTCGGCGTCCGGACAGTCGACTATTTGGATCTTTTTAGTGAGAAAACTGTTCCAAAGCTTTCGGGTGGACTCTCCGGGCTGTTGAGTTATATGACTTAAATCGTCTGCATCCGGTGGTCAGACATAGGTCCCTTGAAAATTTGCCCGAAAAGCGTCTTCGAGCTCTTCCCAGCTTCCAATGGAGTTTTCAGGGAGGCTTTTAAGCCAGTGCTGAGCTGGCCCTTTGAGCTTGAGGGGTAAGTACTTGATGGCGTGGAGATCGTCTCCTCGAGCCATGTGGATATGGAGGATGTAGTCCTCAATCCAGACCCCAGGGTCTGTTGTTCCGTCGTATGCCTCTATGTTTACGTGTTTGAATCCCTCTGGAAATTCATGGTCCAGCACCTCATCGGTGAAACATAGGGGGTGTGCGGCACCCCTGTATTTGGGTGTACCGTGGTGTTCGGATGTTTGTTGTGTTGCATTGCGTGCTGGAGCACGCTTGCTTGGCCCGTAGATGGATCTGGTTGCGTCGTCCTATTGATGCGAGCCCTCACGTGGATCGCATACTGGCTTGTGTGCGGCGTTGTTTGCCGCTCTATGTTGGCCACGAGGTCGTCTATCCGACCGAATGGCTGTTTTTTTTTATTGAGGGGGATCTAAGGCCTCCTCATTGAATTCAGGTAGCAGCTTTCGCTTCGGGTAGCTCTTTGTGTGGCGACTACTGCCGTACTTTGCTGCAGTGTTGAGTACTTCACTCCATCTAATTCTGAGTGTGTCTTGTGCAGCCCTGAGCCTTTGCTTCTGCTTTTTCAGACTCTTTGCAGTGGCAACAAGCCTTTGGTGTTTATTCTGTTGCTCCGGGTGCCTGTCCGGTGTGATGTCGTCCGGACTGTTATCTTCGACGGAGTCGGGTTGTTCGGTTTGATTCTCCGCGTTGCCGTGGTCGGACGATGGTTCAATGCCGTGTTTGTCGTCCGCTGGCTCACCCTGCTCTATCGCTGGGTCTATATGATCTCTGTTTCTACCGAGGCGGGATTTGGAGTGGCGCTTACACCGCCGCTTTGACTGCTTCTCGAGGGAACAACCCTTCACTGCGTCCTTCCGTTCCTCGTCGTCGTTTTCTTTGGGTGTGTCCACCATGTATACATCATATGATGAAGTGGGCGTCCAGTGCCTTGTGGGCAGTGGTTCCTGTTCGTCTCCTGCATTATCGTCCATACCGTTGATGTCTTCGGAGTCGAAGTCGAGCATGTCGGTCAAATCGTCAACAGTGGCTACTAAGTGGGTGGTGGGTGGGCGGCGAATTTCTTCGTCATCTGCATCCCAATCCTGCCGGACATAGTTCGGCCAGGACTCTCTTGACAAGGAGAGAGACCTTAATGAGTTCAGTATGTCGCTGAAGGGCGAGTGCTGAAAGATATCCGCGGAGGTGAACTCCCTGATTGGCGCCCAGTCGGATTCGATAGGCACGGGCGCAGGCGGTTTAGAGTCCGTGGCCGGGGAAGAGTCCGGTAGTTCGGCGTCACGGCTCCCGTGAAGGGTAAGGTCGATACTCGGCTCGATCGCCGCTGAGAATACGGCCTCCGTGGCGGGGTCTATCCACCCGTCCATGGATGGCGCAATTGGCTCCGAATTGAGGGTCAGAGCGGTTGCCGGTGCGGTCTCCTGAACACTGTCCGATGGTAGAGCTAAATCATGCTCATCGTGACCGTGTGATGCACTCAGCAGGGACCCGAATCCATCGAAGATCAAGTCTCCGCGGATGTTGGCCGTGTAGCTTAAGCTTCCAAACCTAACCTGGTGGCCAGGGGCGTAACTCTCGATCTGCTCTAGATGGCCAAGCAAGTTGGCCCGCAGTGCGAAGCCGCCGAATACAAAGATCTGTCCGGGGAGAAAAGTCTCACCGTGGACTGCATCGCTATTGATGATTGAAGGAGCCATCAAGCCTAATGATGATGACACAGAGGAACTCTCAATGAAAGCACCAATGTCGGTGTCAAAACCGGTGGATCTCGGGTAGGGGGTCCCGAACTGTGCGTCTAGGCGGATGGTAATAGGAGGCAGGGGACACGATGTTTACCCAGGTTCGGGCCCTCTTGATGGAGGTAATACCCTACGTCCTGCTTGATTGTTCTTGATAATATGAGTAGTACAAGAGTTGATCTACCATGAGATCTAAGAGGCTAAACCCTAGAAGCTAGCCTATGGTATGATTGTTGTCGTTGGTCCTACAGACTAAACCCTCTGGTTTATATAGACACCGGAGGGGGCTAGGGTTACACAGAGTCGGTTACAAGGAAGGAGATTTACATATCCGTATTGCCAAGCTTACCTTCCACGCCAAGGAGAGTCCCATCTGGACACGGGACGAAGTCTTCAATCTTGTATCTTCATAGTCCAACAGTCCGGCCAAAGGATATAATCCGGCTGTCCAGATACCCCCTAATCCAGGACTCCCTCAGCCCTGGTATACTCCTCAGAACGGAGGGGTTGTTCCTTTTTTCCAGTGATCATTATCACGCCGCGTGGACCGGGCATCTTAAGCTTTAGATAGGCGTAGTGTGGGACCACATTGAAATGAGTGAACGCAGTCCGCCCCAGTAGTGCATGGTATCCACTGCAGAATGGAACAATATTGAAGATCAAGGCTTCGCTTCGGAAGTTGTCCGGCGAACCGAAGAAGACTTCCAGTGTGATTGAGCCCATACAGTGAGCTTCTTCACCAGGTATTACACCTTTGAAGGCGGTTGTGGTGGGCTTGATCCTTTGGGATCAATGCCCATTTTGCGAATAGTGTCTTGATAGAGAAAATTAAGTCTACTGCCGCCATCTAGAAGGACTTGTGTGAGATGGAATCCATCGATGATTGGGTCGAGGACCAAAGCTGCCGAACCTTTATGACGGATATCTGTTGGGTGGTCATTGCGATCAAAAGTGATCGGACAGGCTGCCCATGGGTTAAATTTTTGTATGACCGGCTTTATGGCATAGTCGTCTCGTGGTACGCGTTTGCGCTCCCTCATAGGGATATGCGTCACAGATATCATGTTTACTGTTTTTACTTCGGGGGGAAATTGCTTTTGTCCCCCGGTGTTTAGCTGGCGAGTCTCCTCGTCTTCGCTGTCACTAGGCGGCCCCTTCCCTTTGTGTTCGGCGTTGAGCTTGCCTGCTTGTTTGAAAACCCAACAATTTCTGTTGGTATGGTTGGCGGGTTTGTCAGGGCTGCCATGAATTTGACAGGGCCGATCCAGTATCCTGTCTAAATGGGATGGGCCATCTTTGTTTTCCTTGAATGGCTTCTTCCGTTGACCGGATTTGGAACCACTGAATCCGGCATTGACCGCCTTGTCTTGGGTTCCTACATTATTGTTTCGATGCTTGTTTTTATTGCATCGATGCTTGCCATTGTTGTCCCTGACCTCAGAGGTGCTAGGATCGCTGGTGCTATTTTTTCGGTGAGCCAGCCAGCTGTCTTCTCCCACACAAAAGCGGGTCATCAGTGCGGTAAGATCTGCCATAGACTTTGGTTTTTCTTGGCTGAGGTGACGGGCCAGCCATTCGTCTCGGACGCTATGTTTAAAAGCCGCTAGGGCTTCGGCGTTCGGACAGTTGACGATTTGGTTCTTTTTAATTAAGGACCTAGTCCAGAGCTTCGTGCCAGACTCTCCGGGCTGCTGGATGATGTGACTGAGGTCATCGGCATCCGGAGGCCGGACATATGTACCTTGGAAGTTGCCGCGAAAGGCGTCTTCTAGGTCTTCCCAGATGCCAATAGAGTTTTCTGGGAGGCTGTTTATCCAGTGTCGGGCTGGTCCCTTTAATTTTAGTGGGAGGTATTTGATGGCATGAAGATCATCACCGCGGGCCATATGAATATGGAGAAGAAAATCCTCAATCCATACTGCGGGGTCTGTTGTTCCATCATACGATTCGATATTCATAGATTTGAACCCTTCTGGGAATTCATGCTCCATTACTTCATCAGTGAAGCAGAGGGGGTGTGCGGCGCCTCTATATCGGGCCAAGTCGCAACACAGCTCGGATGGAGTCCGTCTGCGGTTTTCAGCCTGGGCATGATTATGCTTGTCACGTCCGGCTATCTACCGTCGTCGCGTGTCGGTGCACGGCCCCGTGATCCGTAGATCGATCTGGTCTGGCCTGCTCTATTGTCCAGGTCTTGCCGCAGGCCATATGTATATCCCCGAGTTGTTATGTCTCTATTTTTACGGTGAGGTAGTATGTGCTGGTGTTCGGGTTTAGTTGTTGTTTTGTCCCGGCCACGAGGTGGTCGATCAGCCGCATTACGCGCTGATGGCGCGGGCTCGAGGGCCTCGCCGTCAAATTGGGGTAGCAGTTTATGCTTCGGGTAACTTTTGATTGGGCACTCGAGGCCGTATTCCTCGGCTACCAGGACATTAGTCCACCTATCATTGAGCAGATCTTAATCAGCTTGAAGCTGTTGCTGCTACTTTTTCAGGCTCCTTGCAGTGGCAATTAGCCAGCGCTTAAAGCGCTCCTGCTCGCGAGGTTCCTCAGGCATGATAAAATCCTCATTGCCGAGGCTCACCTCATCCTCGGAGAGAGGAAGATAATAGATGTCCTCCGAGTCTTTGTTTTCAGCCCGTTCATCAGGGCTAACTTGCCCATCTTCCCGGTTGTCCTGTTCGGAGGTCGGCTTGATGGGTTCTTCTTTATCTTCGGTATCATCCGGAGTGTTGTTGCCTCCTGTACCGGTATTGCTGTCTTTTCCACGGCGTGATTTAGAGCGGCGCCGTCGGTGTTTTGGTTGTATCTCGGGAGGTTTATCCTCTACTGGAATTTTATCATTATTGCCGTCACTCTCCTTGGGTGTATCCACCATGTACACGTCATACGAAGAGGTGGCCGTCCAGCATCCGGTAAACGGCGGGTTTTGGGCCTGCTCTTCTCCGACATCGTTGTCCATACCGTCGATGTCTTCGGAGCCGTAATCGAGCATGTCAGTTAAGTCCTCGACAGTGGCAATGAAGTGGGTGGTGGGTGGGACGTAAAATTCCCCGTTCTCAGCCCCTAGTCCGGGCTGGGCGTAGTTCGGACGTTGCTCCTTCGTAATGACGAGGGATCACATCAAGTCCAGAGCCTCGCTTAAAGGCGAGGTTTGGCCAGTGAGAAGAGACTTCATGGAGTACGGTGGTAAGGGGATTCCTCGGCCAAGCTCACATGATGCTGACTCTGAGAGTTCGGTGCCAGTGTCTGGGGAAGAGTCCGGCTTTGTGATGGTTGCCAGCGACACTGCTTCCTCTGGCTCTCTCGTATTGGGCTTAGTGACTACAGATAGTCCGGCGGGTTTAGAAATCCCGTCTTCGGACCTAGTGACGCGCTCCGGCTCTAAGGCCAGAGAGGAGGTTGGGGTCCTTGGAATATCAAGTCTCCTCGGATGTCAACGACATAATCCAAGTTTCCAAAACTAATCTGGTGACCTGGGGCGTAGCTGTCGATCTGCTCTAGATGGCCAAGCGAGTTGGCCCGCAGCGCGAAGCCGCCGAACACAAAGATCTGACCGGGGAGGAAAACCTCCCCCAGGGAAGCGTTGTTGTAGATGATCAATGGAGCCATCGAAACTTCTGGTGACGATGCAGCGGAACTCTCAATGAAAACACCAATGTCGGTGTCAAAACCGGCGGATCGCGGGTAGGGGGTCCCGAACTATGCGTCTAAGGTCGATGGTAACAGGAGGCAGGGGACACGATGTTTTACCTAGGTTCGGGCCCTCTTGATGGAGGTAATACCCTACGTCCTGCTTGATTAGTATTGATGAGTATGAGGATTACAAGAGTTGATCTACCACAAGATCGTTGTGGCTAAACCCTAGAAGTCTAGCCTGTATGATTGTGATTGCTCTCTACGGACTAAAGTCTCCGGTTTATATTGACACCGGAGCGGCCTAGGGTTATACAAAGTCAGTTACAGAGAAAGGAAATAATACATCCAGATGCCTAGCTTGCCTCCCACGCAAAGGAGAGTCCCATCTGGACACGGGAGGAAGTCTTCTATCTTGTATCTTCATGGTCCAATAGTCCGGCCCATGTTACATAGTCTGGACGCCCGTGGACCCCTTAATCTAGGATTCCCTCATGTGTCAAAACCGGCGGATCTCAGGTAGGGGGTCCTGGACTGTGCGTCTAAGGTCGATGGTAACAGGAGACAGGGGACACGATGTTTTACCCAGGTTCGGGCCCTCTTGATGGAGGTAATACCCTACGTCCTTCTTGATTGATCTTGATGAGTATAAGGATTACAAGAGTTGATCTACCACGGGATCGTAATGGCTAAACCCTAGATGTCTACCTTTTATGATTTTGATTGCCTCTATGGACTAAACCCTCCGGTTTATATAGACACCGGAGGGGCCTAGGGTTGTACAGAGTCGGTTTACAAAGGAAGGAATCTACATATCCGAACGCCAAGCTTGCCATCCACGCAAAGGAGAGTCCCATCCGGACATGGGAGGAGGTCTTCTGTCTTGTATCTTCATAGCCCATTAGTCCGGCCCATGTTACATAGTCCGGATGCTAGAGGACCCCTTAATCCAGGACTCCCTCAGTAGCCCCTGAACCAGGCTTCAATGACGATGTGTCTGGCGCGCAGATTGTCTTCGGCATTGCAAGGCGGGTTCCTCCTCCAAATACTCCAAAACAGCCTTCGAACATAGAAAATGTGTCTGGCTCTACAAAACGAATACCACACACACCCGTAGAGAGTATAATATTTTACGAGTCCAATCCACTGACAACTTTTGTAGCGTGACATCACGTCACTGCCCGGTCATTATTTTGAACCGTTTTAGCCCCCCGCTCCATGTTTCAAGATGCGGTTTTATTGGCACGTCTTGTCGAAGCAGAGATCGTGTCCCCTTATTGTGGGATTCTCATCAATACGGGTGTGGGTAATCCAACCGCGCCGTCTGCATGACCCTTGGGGAATAGGCAAGTGGGGAGGCGCTTGATATTCGCAGCCTTTATAAAGGGATAAGGATTTCACCTTTTCACCCATGCCCTCTTCCTCTCTGCCCATCCATTCTCGAGCTCTAGTGCCCAAGCTTCCATCCTTTCCACCTCAAAAAAGCACTCCGGCCATGTCCGGATCTGGAGCGCAGGGCAAGTGGATGGTTTCCTCCGTCAAGGAGAAGGACATCACCAAGCTCCAGAAGGTCGTGTACTTAGCCCAGGAAATTTCCCACCGGCTTCCAGCAACAGGGCAGATCATCCCCACCCCAGAGCCCCATGAGAGGGTGGTATTCATCCCCCACTTCATCCACGGATTGGGATTCCCTCTCCACCCATTCGTCCGCGGACTCATGTTCTACTACGGGCTGGATTTCCACATCTGGCCCCAACTCCTTCCTCAACATCTCGACATTTATTATCATGTGTGAGGCCTTCCTCTGCATCCCACCCCACTTCGGATTGTGGTCAAAGATCTTCAATGTGAAGCTGAAGGTGGTGGGCGGTCAACACGCAGAGTGCGGAGGCGCCATGGTGAGCAAGATGCCCAACGTCTCATGGCCCAAAGGTACGTTCGTGGAGACCGTCAAAGGGTGGCAACAGCAGTGGTTCTACGTCACAGAGCCTCGTGACGCCACCTAGGCCGCGGCTCCCGAATTCCAGTCCGGAGCCCCGATGCGGCTCACCTTCTGGCTAGAGAAGGGTCTGGACTGGTCTTCATCGGACGAGCTGACAACGCTTCAGACGCGCATCAGGAGCATGGTAGATGATAACCCACAAGTATAGGGGATCGCAACAGTTTTCGATGGTAGAGTATTCAACCCAAATTTATTGATTCAACGCAAGGGGAGCCAAAGAATATTCTCAAGTATTAGCAGCTGAGTTGTCAATTCAACCACACCTGGAAACTTAATATCTGCAGCAAAGTATTTAGTAGCAAAGTAATATGATAGTAGCGGTAATGGTAGCAATAGTAATAGTTTTGGTTTTATAGTGATTGTAACAGTAGCAACGGAAAAGTAAATAAGCGAAGAACAATGTGTGAAAAGCTTGTAGGCAACAGATCAGTGATGGATAATTATGTCGGATGTGATTCCTCATGCAATAGTTATAACATAGGGTGACATAGAACTAGCTCCAGTTCATCAATGTAATGTAGGCATGTATTCTGGATATAGTCATACATGCTTATGGAAAAGAACTTGCATGACATCTTTTGTCCTACCCTCCCGTGGCAGCGGGGTCCTATTGGAAACTAAGGGATATTAAGGCCTCCTTTTACTAGAGTACCGGACCAAAGCATTAACACATAGTGAATACATGAACTCCTCAAACTACGGTCATCATCGGTAAGTATCCCGATTATTGTCACTTCGGGGTTAACGGATTATAACACATAATAGGTGACTATATACTTGCAAGATAGGATCAAGAACTCACATATATTCATGAAAACATGATAGGTTCAGATCTGAAATCATGGCACTCGGGCCCTAGTGACACGCATTAAGCATAGCAAAGTCATGGCAACATCAATCTCAGAACATAATGGATACTAGGGATCAAACCCTAACAAAACTAACTCAATTACATGATAAATCTCATCCAACCCATCACCGTCCAGCAAGCCTACAATGGAATTACTCACGCACGGCGGTGAGCATCATGAAATTGGTGATGGAGGAAGGTTGATGATGATGATGGCGACGGATTCCCCTCTCCGGAGCCCCGAACGGACTACAGATCAGCCCTCCCGAGAGAGATTAGGGCTTGGCGGCGGCTCCGTATCTGAAACGCGATGAATCCTTCTCTCTTATTTTTTTCTCCCCGAACGTGAATATATGGAGTTGGAGTTGAGGTCAGTGGAGCACCAGGGGGCCCACGAGGTAGGGGGCGTGCCCTCCACCCTCGTGGACAGGGTGTGGGCCCCTGGCCTTGATTCTTTCGCCAGTATTTTTTATATATTCCAAAAATATTCTCTGTTGATTTTCAGGTCATTCCAAGAACTTTTATTTCTGTACAAAAATAACACCATCGCAATTCTGCTGAAAACAGCGTCAGTCCGGGTTAGTTCCGTTCAAATCATGCAAGTTAGAGTCCAAAACAAGGGTAAAAGTGTTTGGAAAAGTAGATACGTTGGAGACATATCAGTAGAGAAGAACATCAAGCTTGTCAATGTGATCCGGATGATGCTTGTTCGCCGGATCCTTCCGTGCCAATGCCGGGCTTGCCATTTGTGGGAGTTCGATCCGGCCGAGCACCAGACCTTGCAACAGTTCTTCGGCACTACGCACAAAGACATCTGGAAGGTGCTCTTTAAGGCCAACAAGACATGGCCGGTGAAGACCGAGGACCGCAGGCACAATCTGGCCCATCCAGCCAGTCCGATAAGTTTTTCGTATTTCAAGGTGTATCCTTTACTTGGATACTTAAGGAAGACGCCTAAGCTTCCCTATTTGTTTTTTCAGGGCTGGACAAAGAAGGTGGAGCGGATCCAATGTCCTGCTCCGCTGCCCGAAAACCCAGCAATCCCTCTTCTGACGAAGATGCTAGTTTCGGCGCCCTACCAAGCGCCGGAGAAGAAGGCCAATGAGACCAGGAGTGGCCTCCGCCGTAAGGGCACTTCGGACGTGACGTACGAAGATGCCGAGACCCACTCCTCCCACACCGAGGAGGAGGAGGAGGAGGAGGAAAGCAACTCTCCCCTGGAGGGGGGGAGAAAAGGGCGGCCTCCACGCATTTGGAGGCAGAGGCGTCCAAGAAGGGGAAGGTCTCCCCCGCGGACAACTCTGTGTGGGACATCGATAGCAGCTCCGAGTGGTACCCCAAGGATAAGCCCCTGGCTGAATCGTAAGTACTCAAAGACGCACACATATATCCAGCTCCTTTACTTCATGGTTTTAACATGTTGAATTATGCGCTACAGTCCGGCTTGTTCCGACTTCCGGCGATCCTCATCTTTGGGGAATTCGCTGGATCCCAAGGTGATGGACAGCGGGTCCCTTCCGGCGGCCTCTTCTCCCAAGGCCATGGATGTCACCGAGGTGCTGTCCCGAAGGACCTCCCCAGGCCAGGGAGAGACGCAGGAGGCCATCAGGGTGGCGCCAGAGGGTGAACCCTCGGCCACCAGACACATGGGGGAGCAAATCCCCATGGAGACTGGCGATGGGGGCCATATCCAATCCAGCCCCGGCTGAATACAATTCCGAAGACCTATACGGCTCCAGAATCCGGCAAGCAGCCTCCTTAGAAAGATGGAGGTGCACTGATTCCACCGTGACCTCTGTCCATCCAAAGGCACTAGATACTGTAATGGAAGCGCTGCGAAGTGCTTCCACTATTGAGGAACACCGTACCCAGAGGGTACGGTGGTTGAGAGGATTCAGTCCACAAAGAGCAGACTGGCCGAAGCCTGCACAAGCCTTCTAATAGGCTTTGAGGTATGAAAACGCAATTTATGCAAAAGGAATGTCATAGTATAGACAGTAGCCCCTGAGACACTCTCCAGTGTTCGAAAAGAAAAGCCAGACAGAGGATCAACTAATTTTCGCAGGAGACTAACCATACATGTCTATGTGAATAAGCAAGCATCTTTGCTGGCTGCGACCTCTCATGCTGTTGAGGTCTCCGGACCGAAGCAGAGTCTGGAGCGGACCAAGGAAGAGCTCGGCCGCGTGAAAAAAACAGCTGGAGGACCATCAAGGTATGCAATGACCTTGTGTAGATTCAGAAAGGATGAATGATTTGTGTTGACCATAGTGCCATGATATTTTGTAGGAGCGGCGACCGAGGTGGAGACCCTCAAGAAGGCGCTGGCCGAAGCCCAGGAGAGAGCGGCAAAGGAACAAGCCGCTCGCGAAAAACACGAGGCCAGGTTTGGTGAGATCTAGCAGGAGCTCCAAGACGCCGTGAGGAAGTGTGAGTCCTTGGAGCGCAATATTGTGGATCAAGAGTCCGAACTTGCCAAGACCCACCAAAGCGCACACGATGCCCAGGTTGAAGCCCAGGGCGCCCTCCAGGAAATCCAGGAGGCCAGAAAAATCGCGGCAGGTAAGGCCTTTATTATGCAGAGCAAGTATGTGAAGAAAAGGTTCCTCTTACTGACCCGGATTTGGAGTTCTTCAGGGGCGTTTGCGGATCTGCTGCGCAGTGTTGCCGATGCTAAGGAATTCTTCCGAGCCGAAGAGGGAGCTCAACGGAGAAGTTGTTCTGGTCACAATACCTTACGCCAGAGCATCCGGTGCCCTTTAGCGATCAGCTGAAACAGCTGACCGAACTGCATAGGGTGGCCGAACTGGCCATGAAGGATTTGATAATCCGTCTATGGCCTACCGAAGCCATACCTAGCAGCTACTTCGGGCTCGTGAAGCGGCTGGTCAATGCCTGCCCTCGGCTTGATGCCATCAAGCGGTCGGTCTGCATTGAAGGTGCGCGGATGGCCTTCGCCCGTGTCAAGGTGGAGTGGGTGAAGAATGGATGCCGTCAAGCTCGCGACCGAGGGACCGCCCGGGGGCAAGGAGCACCGCACGCCCGAGCGATATTTTGATGATGTCCTGAAGGGATCCCGCGTTGTAGAGGGCCAGTGTTCAAAAGACATTATCTTTGAGTGAAGACATTCATGTTATCCCTTCCTATATTATGAAACAGAGCCGTTATGTAATATAATGTTTGTTGTTTGAAAATTTTACCTCCTGTGCGGCCGTTTTGTTAAATCTGAGAGTTGTCCAGTCATTGGCTTCAGCCCCCACGTAGGTAGTACGGGGGTGTTCGAGATGGAATCTAAACACCCTTGATCCAAGAGTTTGGTCCTTGAAGGAGGTGTTTAGCACAACGAACCAAGCAATCGGACTATGTGTCTTTATCACCCTCACTTAGCCATAGGAGTTTGACAATAGAAAAGTAGGCGCAGCCCCTAGTGAGTATATAATCCGGACTAGGGTGTTGTAGACACATGATCGGGTAGAGGCCGATTCATCGCGATTTTTAACCTCCGAATAGCTGACCAGCTCTCGCCGTATCATGACAGTCAATTTTCGGCTTTCTCTACTGAGGTGTTTGCTCGGATAAACCAGAAACACAATCGCAGTAGTTCTCCCTTTACTACCCTAGTCGATAGCATGGAACGTAAGGTAGCAAGCACAGGAGCCGGGCAACCCAATTATTAACCAAAGACATGATTCGGAGCCGATGCATATAATGCTAAAATTCAGGGTGCCAAACTGTACTGTAAAAAGTGTTTGGACTTTGTTGCCATAGTATGGAGCACAATGAAGCACCTGGCGAATTAAAGCGTACCAAAGTGTACGGGTGCAATCGATAAGAATAGCGAAATAAAATGAAGTAGTAAGCTAGTACCACGTAAGTTGGGTTGCAAACTGTTTCCATTGTAGTTTGATTAATACATCAAAGCGTATTTGTACAAATAGTGCGATAAGCAACAGGGCTATTTAACATGCCAAGACCAAGGGGGAGCTGCGTGCGGGTCCTGAAAACAGGTAGAATGATCGTCAAGAAGAACATCTAGAGATTCCCACACATGTCTGTGTTGCTTGCCGCCTTGGTATATCCGTCCTTCGAAAGGACCGATGATCAGGCCGTCGAGAGGTGCCTGTAGAGAAGAGACCAAAAAATGGTAAAAAGGAAAAGGAAGGGTATGTGTGGGAGCCGTATGATGGACCACAATCAAGTTACGCCTCCATCTATGCCCATGGTATTTTGAGTGCATAGTTATGTACACGCAGTACGTACGCTGCCATTTGGTCAGGACTGAGACGGAGGTCGAATTGCTAGTTGAGCTCCTAATGAGCTAGAATGTCCTGCTGCAGAATAGTCCGGACTCATTTGATAGTGCCCGGGAGCTTGGCCGCCGAATTAAGGTTCTGCTTGGTAAGGCCGCTCTATACTTCTGATGCCAGGGCCGCGGTGTGCTCCTCAGTACGGAGGGAGCGCTCCGTTTTCCATTGACTGTTATGACACCGCGTGGTCCGGGCATCTTAAGTTTGAGATAAGCATAGTGTGGCACCGCATTGAATCGAGCAAATGCAGTTCGTCCAAGCAGTGCGTGATAGCCAATGCGGAAGGGGACGATGTCGAAGATCAATTCTTCGCTTCGAAAGTTGTCCGGGGATCCGAAGACAACTTCCAATGTGATTGAACCCGTGCAGCGGGCCTCTACACCTGGTATTACTCCTTTAAAGGTAGTTTTTGTGGGCTTGATCCTTGATGGATCGATGCCCATTTTGCAGACTGTATCCCGATAGAGCAGGTTGAGGCTGCTGCCACTGTCCATGAGGACTCGCGTGAGGTGGAATCCATCAATGATTGGGTTGAGGACCAGTTCGGCTGAACCGCCATGACGGATGCTGGTCAGATGATCCCTGCGATCGAAGGTGATCGGACAGGACAACCATGGATTGAATTTTGGGGCGACTGGCTCTATCGCGTAGACGTCACTGAGCGCTCGTTTGCGCTCCCTTTTGGGTATATGGGTAGCGTATATCATGCTCACCATTTTAACCTAGGGGGAAGTTCTTTTGTCCCCCTATGTTCGGCGGACGGGGCTCCTTGTCGTCATTCTCGCTTTGCGACCCCTTCTCCTTGTCTTCGGCATTTAACTTGCCGGCCTGTTTAAAGACCCAACAACTTCGGTAGGTATGATTGGATAGTTTATCAGGGGTGTCGTGGATCTGACATGGACGATCGAGTATGTGGTCCAAGCTGGAAGAGCCCGGATTGTTCCTTTTATATGACTTCTTCCGCTGACCGGACTTGGAGCCATTGAATCCGACATTGACCGCCGTGTCATCAGTATTGTCACCATTGTTTTGACGCTTATTCCTGTTGCGTCGAGGCTTGCCGTTGCTATTCTTGGCTTCGGAGGTGCCAGGTTCGCTTGCATTATGATTGCTATGGGCTAGCCAACTATCTTCGCCCACACAAAAGCGGGTCATAAGTGCCGTGAGGGCCGCCATGGACTTCAACTTTTCTTGACTGAGGTGTCGGGCGAGCCATTCGTCGCGAATGTTGTGCTTAAAGGCCGCTAGGGCTTCGGCATCCGGGCAGTCGACGATCTGGTTCTTTTTAGTTAAGAACCTTGTCCAAAATTTCCTGGCTGACTCTCCGGGCTGCTGGACTATGTGAGTTAAGTCGTCGGCATCCGGGGTTCGGACGTATGTGCCTTGGAAGTTGTCACGGAAGGCGTCTTCCAAGTCCTCCCAGCTGCCAATGGAGTTTTCGGGCAGGCTGTTCAACCAGTGTCGAGCTGGTCCCTTGAGTTTTGGCGGGAGGTATTTGATGGCATGAAGATCATCACCGCGGGCCATATGAATATGGAGAAGAAAGTCCTCAATCCATACTGCAGGATCTGTTGTTCCATCATATGATTCGATATTTACGGGCTTAAACCCTTCTGGGAATTCATGCTCCATTACTTCATCAGTGAAGCAGAGGGGGTGTGCGGCACCTCTATATCGGGCCAGGTCGCGACGTAGTTCGGATGGAGTCCGTCTGCGGCTTTCGGCCCGGGCGTGATTATGCCTGTCATGTTTGTCTTGATAGCCATCATGGCGTGTCGGGGCACGCCCCTGTGATCCGTAGATCGACCTGGATGGACCTGCTCTATTCTTCAGGTCCTGCCACAGGTCATATGTGTATCCCCGAGTCGTTGTGTCTCTACCTTTACGGTGAGATAGTATGGGCCGGTGATCAGCTTGAATTGTCGTTTTCTCACGGCCACGTGGTGGTCAGTCAGCCGCATTACGTGTTGCTGGTACGGGCTCAAGTGCCTCGTCATCGAATTGAGGTAGCAGTTTACGCTTCGGGTAACTTTTGGTTGGGCGCACGAGGCTGTATTCCTCGGCTGCCAAGGCATTAGTCCATCTGTCGTTGAGTAGATCTTGATCAGCTTGAAGTTGTTGTTGTTTCTTTTTCAGACTCCTTGGAGTGGCTATTAGTCGTTGCTTAAAGCGCTCTTGCTCGAGAGGTTCCTCAGGCACGATAAAGTTTTCGTCGTCGAGGCTCACCTCATCCTTGGAGAGTGGAAGGTAATTACCGTCCTCCGAGTCTTCGTTTGCGGCTTGTTCATCAGGGCTAACTTTCCCATCCTCCCGATCATCTTGTTCAGAGTTTTGCTCGACGGGGTTTTCTTGGTCTTCGGCATCGTCCAGAGTATTGTTGTCTCCCGTGCCGGTATTGTTGTCTTTGTTGCGGCATGATTTAGGGCGGCGTCGTCGGCGTTTTGGTATTATCTCGGGAGGTTTATCCTCTACTGGATTTTTCTCATTATCACCGACACCCTCCTTGGGTGTATCCACCATGTACACGTCATACGAAGAGGTGGCCATCCAGCGTCAGGTAAACGGCGGGTTTTGGGCCTGCTCCTCTCCGGCATCGTCATCCATACCGTTGATGTCTTCGGAGCCGTAATCGAGCATGTCAGTTAAGTCCTCGACGGTGCCGATGAAGTGGGTGGTGGGTGGGGCGTAAAATTCCCCGTTCTCAGCCCCTAGTCCGGACTGGGTGTAGTTTGGACGTTGCTCCTTCGTAATGACGAGGGATCACATCAAGTCCAGAGCCTCGCTTAAAGGCGAGGTTTGGCCAGGGAGAAGAGAATCCGTGGAGTACAGCGGGAAGGGGATTCCTCGGCCTAGCTCACACGATGCTGACTCCGAGAGTTCGGAGCCAGTGTCCGGGGAAGAGTCCGGCTTCGTGATGGTTGCCAGCAACACTGCTTCCTCCGGCTCTCCCGTACTGGGCTTAGTGTCCACAGATAGTATGCGGGTTTAGAAATCCCGTCTTCGGACCTGGCGACGCGCTCCGGCTCTAAGGCCAGAGCAGAGGTTGGGGTCGTGAATCCCTGGAATATCAAGTCTCCTCGGATGTCAGCTACATAATCCAAGTTTCCAAAACTAATCTGGTGACCTGGGGCATAGCTGTCGATCTGCTCTAGATGGCCAAGCGAGTTGGCCCGCGGTGCGAAGCCGCTGAACACAAAGATCTGATCGGGGAGGAAAACCTCCCCTAGGGCAGCATTGTTGTAGATGATTTATGGAGCCATCGAACCTTCTGGTGACGACGCAGTGGAACTCTAAATGAAAGCACCAACGTCGGTGTCAAAACCGGCGGATCTCGGGTAGGGGGTCCCAGACTGTACATCTACGGTCGATGGTAACAGGAGACAGGGGACACGATGTTTTACCAGGTTTGGGCCCTCTTGATGGAGGCAATACCCTACGTCTTACTTGATTGATCTTGATGAGTATAAGGATTATGAGAGTTGATCTACCATGAGATCATAATGGTTAAACCCTAGATGTCTAGCTTGTATGATTGTGATTGCCTCTACCGACTAAACCCTCCGGTTTATATAGACACAGGAGGGGCCTAGGGTTGTACAAAGTCGGTTTACAAAGGAAGGAATCTACATATCCAAACGCCAAGCTTGCCATCCACGCAAAGGAGAGTCCCATCCGGACACTGGAGGAAGTCTTCTGTCTTGTATCTTCATAGCCCATTAGTCTGGCCCATGTTACATAGTCCGGACGCCCGAGGACCCCTTAATCCAGGACTCCCTCAGCTGGAGAAGGCTTCATTCAGTCCGCTCTTGGCGGACTGAATCTTCTCAGACACTGCACCCATCAGGATGCGGTGCTTGATACGTCTCCAACGTATCTACTTTTCCAAACACTTTTACCCTTGTTTTGGACTCTAACTTGCATGATTTGAATGGAACTAACCCAGACTGATGCCGTTTTCAGCAGAATTGCCATGGTGTTATTTTTGTGCAGAAATAAAAGTTCTTGGAATGACCTAAAAATCAACGGAGATTATTTTTGGAATATATAAAAATACTAGCGAAAGAATCAAGGCCAGGGGGCACATCCTGTCCACGAGGGTGGGGGCGCGCCTACCCCCCTGGTCGCGCCCCCTGCCTCGTGGGAACCCTAGTGCTCCTCCGGCCTCAACTCCAACTCTATATATTCGTGTTCGGAGAGAAAAAAACAGAGATAAGGATTCATCGTGTTTTACGACACGGAGCCACCGCCAAGCCCTAATCTCTCTCCGGAGGGCTAATTTGGAGTCCGTTTGGGGCTGCGGAGAGGGGAATCTGTCGCCATCGTCATCATCAACCTTCCTCCATCACCAATTTCATGATGCTCACCGCCGTGCATGAGTAATTCCATCATAGGCTTGCTGGACGGTGATGGGTTGGATGAGATTTATCATGTAATCGAGTTAGTTTTGTTAGGGTTTGATCCCTAGTATCCACTATGTTCTGAGATTGATGTTGCTATGACTTTGCTATGCTTAATGCTTGTCACTAGGGCCCGAGTGCCATGATTTCAGATCTGAACCTATTATGTTTTCATGAATATATGTGAGTTCTTGATCCTGCAAGTCTATAGTCACCTATTATGTGTTATGATCCGTTAAACCTGAAGTGACAATAATCGGGATACTTACCGGTGATGACCGTAGTTTGAGGAGTTCATGTATTCACTATGTTTTAATGCTTTGGTCAGGTACTCTATTAAGAGGAGGCCTTAATATCCCTTAGTTTCCAATAGGACCCTGCTGCCACGGGAGGGTAGGACAAAAGATGTCATGCAAGTTCTTTTCCATAAGCACGTATGACTATATTCGGAATACACGCCTACATTACATTGATGAACTGGAGGTAGTTCCGTGTCACCCTAGGTTATAACTATTGCATGAGGAATCGCAACCGACATAATTATCCATCAATGATCCATTGCCTACGAGCTTTTCATATATTGTTCTTCGCTCATTTACTTTTCCGTTGCTACTGTTACAATTACTATAAAACCAAAAATATTACTTTTGCTACCGTTACCACTACTATCATATTACTTTGCTACTAAATACTTTGCTGCAGATATTAAGTTTCCAGGTGTTGTTGAATTGACAACTCAACTGCTAATACATGAGAATATTCTTTGTCTCCCCTTGTGTCGAATCAATAAATTTGGGTTGAATACTCTACCTTCGAAAACTGTTGCGATCCCCTATACTTGTGGGTTATCAAGACTATTTTCTGGCGTCGTTGCCGAGGATCATAGCTCTATTCTTTGAGTCACTTGGGATTTATATCTGTTGATCACTTGAAGAACTTGAAAGATCAAAGAACCAAGATTTTTCCCTCAACTACGAGGGGAGGTAAGGAACTGCCATCTAGCTCTACACTTGATTCACCTTCTGTTTTGAGTAAACTTGCGACACCTACTCCTGCTATTCATTCTGATATGTCGCATGTTATTGATGATGCCACTTCTGCTTAGCATGATACTTATGATGAAACTACTTCTATGCTTGATAATACTATGCCATTAGGCAAATTTATTGATGAACAACTGGGGGTTAGAGAGAATGAAATTATTGAAACTGAAAATATTGATGAAAGTGATCATGAAGATTCTCCCCCTAGATATGAATTGCCTATTGTGCCTGAGGGTTATGTTATGGATGAAGAAACTGCTAGAGACTTCCTTGCTTGCAATGATAGATCTGATCTTAAGAAATTATTAGCTAAGCTTTAACAAAAGTCTTTGAATGCTAGAATGAAATATGACCCTGCTTTTGCTACTTCACTTATCTTTATTACTGATAAGGATTATGATTTCTCTGTCGATCCTGAGTAAATTACTTTGGTTGAATCTGATCCTTTTTATGGCTATGAATCTCAAAGTGTTGTGGCACGTCTTACTAAATTAAATGATATAGCCACCCTGTTTACTCATAATGAGAAAACTCGCTATTACTCTATCCTTAAGTTGTTTCCATTCTCATTAAAGGGTGATGCTAAAACATGGTTTAATCCTCTTGATCCTGGTTGTGTGCGTAGTCCCCAGGATATGATTTATTACTTCTCTGCTAAATATTTCCCTGCTCGTAAGAAACAAGCTGCCTTAAGGAAAATATATAATTTTATGCAAATTGAAGAAGAGAGTCTCCCACAAGCTTGGGGGAGGCTTCTCCAATTACTTAATGCTTTGCCTGATCATCCTCTCAAGAAAAATGAAATACTTGATATCTTTTATAATGGACTAACCGATGCTTCTACAGATTACCTGGACAGTCGTGTTGGTTGTGTTTTCAGGGAAAGAACTGTTGATCAAGCTGAATTGCTATTGAATAATATGTTGAGTAATGAAAATAATTGGACACTTCTTGAACCAACTCCTAAGCCAACTCCGAATAAAAGGGTATTCTATTTCTCAGTCTTGAAGATATGCAAGAGGCAAAGAAATCTATGAAAGAAAAATGTATTAAAGCTGGAGATGTTAAGAATTTACCACCTATTGAAGAAATACATGGTCTTGATAACTCGACACAGGTGGTAAAGGTAAATTCTCTCTATAGATTTGATAAATGTGAAAGCCCATCTACTAAGTTTGCTAGCCAATGCTTGGATGAGTTTGATGACTTTATGGTTAGGCAAGAAGACTCCAATGCTTATGTTGGTAGACAATTGAAACATAATGCTTATATGATTGAACACTTGAGTGATTATATGTCTAGAGTTAAAGGTGAACTTAAAATTATTAGTAAACATGCTTCTATGGTTACCACTCAAGTAGAACAAGTACTTAAAGCTCAGAATGATTTGCTCAATGAATTAAATAATAAGAAAAATGATAATGATGTTAGAGTTATGACTAGAGGGGGTAAAATGACTCAGGAACCTTTGTATCCTGAGGGCCACCCTAAGAGAATTGAGCAAGATTCTCAGAGAACTACTGTTGATGCACCCAGCTCTTCTAAGAAGAAGAAGAAGAAGAAGAAAAATGATAGTACTTTGCATGCTTCTAGCGAACCTGTTGTTGACACACCTGAGAATCCCAATGATATTTCTATTTCTGATGCTGAAACACAATCTGGTAATGAACATGAAAGTAGTGATAATGTTAATGATGATGTTCATGATGATGCTCAACCTAGCAATGACAATGATGTAGAGATTGAACCTGATGTTGATCTTGATAACCCACAATCAAAGAATCAACGTTATGATAAGAGAGACTTTGTTGCTAGGAAGCACGGTAAAGAAAGAGAACCATGGGTTCAGAAACCCATGCCTTTTCCTCCTAAACCTTCCAAGAAAAAGGATGATGAGGATTTTGAGCACTTTGCTGAAATGATTAGACCTATCTTTTTGCGTATGTGTTTGACTGATATGCTTAAAATGAACCCTTATGCTAAATACATGAAGGATATTGTTACTAATAAAAGAAAGATACCAGAAGCTGAAATTTGGAGATCCAGGAGTACCAACTATACCATGCTCCATTAAAAGAAACTATGTTAAAACTGCTTTATGTGATCTTGGAGCCGGTGTTAGTGTTATGCCTCTCTCTTTATATCGTAGACTTGATTTGAATAAGTTGACACCTACTGGAATATCTTTGCAAATGGCTGATAAATCAACTGCTATACCTGTCGGTATTTGTGAGGATGTGCCGGTTGTGGTTGCAAACGTTACTATTTTAACGGACTTTGTTATTCTTGATATTCCCGAGGACGATAGTATGTCGATTATCCTTGGTAGACCCTTTTTGAATATTGTAGGGGCTGTTATTGATTGCAACAAAGGCAATGTCACTTTTCATGTTAATGGTAATGAGCATACGGTACATTTTTCGAGGAAACAACCTCAACTCCACAGTATCAATTCTATTAGAAAAAAATTCAACAATCACTATTGGAGGTTTTGAATTTCCTCTTCCTACTGTCAAGAAGAAATATGATATTCGTATTGTTGGGGATGTGCATATCCCCGTTGAGGTAACCTAGCGTTATTTGAAAGGTTTCATGTTATTCGAAATGAGTTTGTTAACAAGACCTGATCAACCTTGTTAGTGGATTCCTTTTGATGAGCATGAGATGGATGAAGTTAGAAAGCACAACCTTTTGTACCCTCCTTTTACTTTCTGTTATTTATATTAAATAAAGCAAAAATAGTATTTTCTGTCTGTTTTTTGAATTATCCTTGCAATAAAAAATACCCCGAAAATAAAAGTTCTCGAAATGCCCTGAAAATGAAATATGATTTTTTCAAGAATATTTAAGAATTATTGGCACCGAGAACACACCAGGGGGACCCACCATGTGCCCACGAGGGTGGAGGGCGCGCCCACCCCCCTGGGCGCGCCCCCTGCCTCGTGGACCCCACATGGGTCCCCTCCACTTATCCTTGCACCCACACAGTTCGTCTTGCTCTAGAAAAATTCACCCACCAGCTCAAACCCGAGTTCTTGCTCATCTTGCTGCCATTTTCGATCTCCTTGCTCAAAGCTCCATTCATAACACTCCTTTGGGGGATTGTTCTTCGGTATGTGACTCCTCCAATGGTCCAATTGTTTTTGTTCTAGTGCTTTATTTATTGAAAAAAAATCTTCTTAGGTGACCCTCTTCTTGAGCTTGCATGACAAATTTATGTGGTCAAAAGTAGTTTTAATGCATGATATAGCCTCTAGACACTTGTAGGAGTAGTTGCTATCAATTTTGTTGAGTTTGGTTCACTTTTATTTTGAGTCACTAAAAATTTCAGAAAATTTCAGAAAAAGATGAATAGATTTTTGAGAGGCTCATCGAGCCGAAGCCCGAAGGATAAGCAAAGTGAAGAGAATAAGAAGCCCAAGTATAATCTCCCTCGTGCTGCGGAGGTTCGGCCGTGTGAATGGCCTTGTGATGAGTTCTTGAGAGAAGCCGGGATTTATGAAGTTTATTATTATTTGGCTGAGAATGCAGGCCTCGCCGACTTCCTCCACGGCCAGCGTGAACAGTAATCTCTTACTCACCAATATTTTTGTGCAAAATTTTCATTTCCATGCTAGGAGATCGCCACCTTCGGTGGAGTTTTATTTATATGATGAGCATAAGGAGATGTCAATTTATGATTTTTGCCAGGTTTGTAGGATACCCTTTGAGGGCAGCATAGAGGAACCACATCGTAATGATGTGGAGGGATTTATTGATATAATTGTTGTAGGGGAAACGAGGAAAGATTCTGATGCAAGAATCACTAGCATACATTTTCCTATTCTACGTTACTTTGCAATATTTGCTAGTAGATGCTTAATTGGTCGCGGGAACTGTGGAAATCTTAGCGCCCCTGATATTGTTATTTTGCACCATGCTTTGTTTCGTGATACCACTTTCAGTTTAGGCGCTATTGTTGCTAAACGGTTAATCTGAACCGTACAAAGGGTCCCGTCCTAGGAGGCATCTTCGCCTCGCGCCTTGCTGCACACTTTAACATACCCATTAGGCACTATGAGAAAGAGGAAAATTTGCTACCTCATATTTTTCTAGATTATAAGAGCATGGTAGCACATGATTTTATTGTTAAGAATAAGAAGAAGATGCTTAACTATAGAGTGATGTTTGATAAGAAGCACGTTGAGACTATTACCTTGCATGCTCCCTCTTTGTTTGACATATTTTCAGGCACGTACCTTATTTTGCCGGAGGCCGTTCAGGCATACTAGAGCCTGACATCAGCTCCAGAGCCGGAGCCACTATCTGATCCTCACTGTCAGTCTGTTTATCAGTGGGATCCAGAGGAGATCGCCAACCAGTGGCACCCCGAAGACCCTCCTCAGTACACCGGAGAGGGCAGTTTTGATCCATGGGCATAGACCAACTTAGGCCAAAAGCCTAAGCTTGGGGGAGTACGTATTTCTCACCGACATTACATTCATGTTCACACACTCATGCCAGTTGTCGGTGCTCATACTTTTTCATTGTATCATCCATGCTAGTTTATTTTCTTTTTAAGCTTTCTTCTTGTGTGTTTGAAAAACCTTAATAAATAACCAAAAAAATAGTTGTAGCTTTTATCTAGTTTACTTTCCATGCTTGTAGTAGTAGTAATTAAAAAGAAAAGCCAAAAAGATCTCTCATTCTTCTTTTGCTTGTTGGGAGCTTTCCCGTGTAAATAGTTTAGTTTATTTTCTTTTTCTTTGGGGGTCGAGAGGAGAAGACCATGATGAAAATGTTGAGTGGCTCTCATATGCGTTATTGTTAATCTAACAAAGAGGCCATATTACCTTGTCTTCTCTCTTGAGTTGAATGCTTGCAGATTCCAGCTTAGTCCAATGCACGTGCACTATTGTTATTATCCACACTATTCGGTTGTGCAAGTGAAAGGCAATAATGACGATATATGATGAACTGGTTGAGATGAGAAAAGCTGGTATGAACTCGACCTCTCTTGTTTTTTTAAATATGATTAGTTCATCGTTCCTGATTCAGCCTATTATGAATGAAACATGTTTGCAATGACAATTAGAGATTATAGTTGATCATGCCATGCTTAAGTAGCTAGGAGTTTATAATGGTTTACCTTGTGTGCCAACATGCTATTAAAATGGTTGTGATGTGGTATGATAGGGTGGTATCCTCCTTTGAACGATTCCAGTGGCTTGACTTGGCACATGTTCACACATGTAGTTGAAACAAAATCAACACAAACTCCGCGATATTTATGTTCATGGTGAATTATATCCTACTCATGCTTGTATTCAGTGTTAATTAATTTTAATGCATGTTCATGACTGTTGTCGCTCTCTAGCTGGTCGCTTCCCAGTCTCTTTCTAGCCTTCACTTGTACTAAGCGGGAATACTGCTTGTGCATCCAACTCCATAAACCCCAAAAGTTATTCCATATGAGTCCACCATACCTTCCTATATGCGGTATCTACCTGCCATTCCAAGTAAATTTGTATGTGCCAAACTCTAAACCTTCAAATAAAAATTCTGTTTTGTATGCTCGAATAGCTCATGTATCAACTAGGGTTGTCTGTATCTTCCATGCTAGACGGGTTATTCTCAAGATGAGTGGACTCCGCTCCTCACTCACGAGAAAATGGCTGGTCACCGGGATGCCCAGTCCCATGCTCAAACCAAATCAAAATAATTGCAAACAAAACTCCCCCAAGATTGTTGTTAGTTGGAGGCACCCGTTGTTTCGGGCAAGCCATGGATTGATGCTTGTTGGTGGTGGGGGAGTATAAACTTTACCATTCTGCTTGGGAACTGCCTATAATGTGTGTAGCATGGAAGATATCAAGATATCTCGGTTGTTATGTTGACAATGAAAGTATACCGCTCAAAATATTATTCACCTCTATTTCAAAATCGAGCGCTGGCACCTCTACAAATCCCTGCTTCCCTCTATGAAGGGCCTATCTATTTACTTTTATGTTGAGTCATCATCCTCTTATTAAAAAGCATCAGTTGGAGAGCACTGCTGTCATTTGCATGTATTATTGTTAGTTTACATTGAGTAGGACTGTGACTGGATCTGTTTTACCATGAATTACAATTTCCAATCAGCCCTTGATCTTCAGGGGTGCTCTGCATTTATGTTTTGTGGTCTCAAAAAGGGCCAGCGAGATACCATCTTGTTATATCATATTATGATTGTTTTGAGAAAGTGTTGTCATCCGAGATTTATTATTATTGCTCGCTAGTTGATTATGCATTGATATGAGTAAACATGAGACCTAAATGTTATTGCGAATATGGTTAGTTCATAATCTTTGCTGAAAACTTGAATGTTGGCTTTACATGCTTACAACAATAAGAGCAAATAGAGTTTGTAAAAGATTTTCTTTATCACTTTCAGTTTGTCAACTAAATTGCTTGAGGACAAGCAAAGGTTTAAGCTTGGGGGAGTTGATACGTCTCCAATGTATATACTTTTCCAAACACTTTTGCCCTTGTTTTGGACTCTAACTTGCATGATTTGAACGGAACTAACCCAGACTGACGTTGTTTTCAACAGAATTGCCATGGTGTTATTTTTGTGCAGAAATAAAAGTTCTTGGAATGACCTGAAAATCAACGGAGATTATTTTTGGAATACATAAAAAATACAGGCGAAAGAATCAAGGCCAGGGGGGCCACACCCTGTCCACGAGTGTGGGGGTGCGCCTACCCCCCTGGGCGTGCCCCCTACCTCGTGGGCCCCCTAGTGCTCCTCCAACCTCAACTCCAACTCTATATATTCATGTTCGGGGAGAAAAAACCAAAGAGAAGGATTCATCGCGTTTTACGATACGGAGGTTGCCAGAGGGAGAATCCGAGCCCCAGCCGCGCGAGGGTGAGTGCGTCCTCCTCACCACCCACGTCGACCGAGGTTTCTCCCTGCCCCTGCATCCATTCTTTCGGGGTTCTTTGAACTTCTTCGGTGCTCAGATCCACCACTTTCCTCCCAACACAATCTCGTACCTTACCGCTTTCGTCTCAATGTGCGAGAACTTCCTTTGGTGCCAGCCGCACTGGGGTCTGTTCAAACACATTTTCACCTACCGATCTCAGTCGGTGAAGAAAGCCAATCCAGATGACGAAAAGATGCACGTGATCCAAATGTGCGGGTGTTGACACCTGATTTTGGCACAATGCAGAATGCAATGGAGATGGCCTCAAATGACAAAATATTCTAAATGAGAAATTTCACATTGCCGAGTGGAACAACTTTGATGTTTGGACCATAATCATTCGGCATCATATCAAAGACCAAAACTACACTCAGATTGTCATGTTTAGGTGTTCTGAGTGCTTTTTGGTCAAGTACGCCTCCAGGACAATCTCGGATGAAGGAATTCTCTACATGAATTGTCTTCGTCTTGTCGAATCGGTCGATTTTGATATAACAATCATCTCAATCCGAGTTCGTATGCAAAAGTTAGAGCTATCTGGATGCAGCCCTGTCAAGAGGCGAGATATGACGCGGAAGACCAGACATGTCTTGGCAAGTGTCTGATGTAATGCGTGAGTGTTTTGGCCCAGAAGATGGCCTCGAATCGGAAAACGTTCAACACGAAAGTTTTTCGTCTCGTCAAAACGGTCAACTTTGCTTTTGGACACATTTTCATCCGAGGTCGTTTACTGCCTCAAAAACCTTGCCGGGGAAAGCTTGCCGCCGTGAACAGTAACCTTGCCGGGGGAGAGCTTGCCGCCGTGAACAGTAAACTTGCCGGGGAGTGCTTGCCGCCGTGAACAGTACCCTGCCGGGGAAAGCTTGCCGCTGTGAACAGTAACCTTGCCGGAAAAGCTTGCTGCTGTGAACAGTAGAAACTGTCGAGGCCAATCCGACCAGATGCTGAAGATGGGCTCAAATACTTATCTAGATGGCTTCGGATGAAGAAGTGTTCAACATAGGAGTTGTTCGTAACGTCGAAACAGTCAACTTTGCTTTTGGGGTCATCATCATCCGACGTGGTATACGACCTGCAGAGACGCTGCAAGAGTCGGACGGTACAGTCAGCTACATGAACGAGTCCGACTCGAAATTAGAGATGACCCCGTGGAGTATTCAAGATGGCCTTATTGGGAAAAGTGATCATCATACGGATTGTTGGCCTCGTCGAAGCACACATAATTGATATTTGAACCGTCTCCATCGGAAGTCATATGCAGATTCCACAGCCCACGCAAGGAGCAAGACAGAAGATTGGACCAGATTCGGGCTGAATCCGAGGTGGGACCAGAACTAGGATTCTAGGACGTGAATTGATGTAATTTTTTTGTAAGGAAAGCCTAGATAAATCCTTTGCTTGTACGGGAAGTCCAGCTGCCTCTTTTATATGTTGGGGGTGACGGCCGATTGAACAACACACAATCGAACAAATCAATATACTACTTTTTGATCTACGTTTTATCTCTCCACCGTTTTTCTCTCTCGTTCTTCGTTGTTCTTCGTTTGAGAGCTGCGAATCTCGAGGCTCTAGGGGCGAGCGAATCGACCTAGGGCAGCCCATAGCCACCGCAATCCCTGACGGGGTCCCTCCCGTGCGCGGGGTTTCGGGTCTGCAAAAGCGCCCGCCGACTGTCTTGCGTATCGCGCTGTCGGTCGGGCCTCCTTCGACGTGAGCTGCGGTGCATCACCCCCGGCGTCGAGGGTACACGTGACGTGTTCGTGTGTCAACACACTTTTTGGCGACTCTGCTGGGGACGAAGATCAATCATCATCATCCACCATGTCCGATCTTCCCAAGCCATCTGAGGTAGACACCGATAACATCATTAAGCCCAGTCTTGATGAGATATCGGCCGATCATCGCCAAGTCTATGAGGAGTACAAGAAGGCGCGCGAGGAGAAGGACCTGCAGGAGTTCCTTGCAAAATTCAAGAAAGATCGCCAAGGCAACGTCACTCCGATTGAAGAAATCAAGTTCCCTCCTCTTCAAACTGAACAGGTTAAACCCTCTGTAAGTACTGCCTTTTCTCCTGAGCAGTGGGCTGAGATTGAAAGTCGTATTGCTGATGGTAACAATCTAGTCTATCAAACTTTCATAGAAAATACTAATGCTCAGAAGAATACATCTCAATCATCTAGTGGTAATGATGGTGTAGCTGCTAGTGTGCAAAACCCTAATCTGGCTTTACCTATTGCATCGGCGCCTCCTGTGCCGATGGCTTATTATCCTACCCATACAAATCAGATTGTGACTGCACCCATCAACCCTATTATGAGCATGCCAGGTTCGGTGGCAACGCCGAACCAAACCCTACCTACAGCTACAACCACTCGGCCACTACCAAATTTTGGGTCGACATACATGCCACAATTCTTACCTACAGCTAGTAACCCTACTCCTCCTACGCCACTGCCACAAGCGTCATCGTCCACTATGGATGATGGTCTAGCTAATCTTAGAGAGGAGATGGCTAAGATGCTTCGAGAGAATTTTGGAGTTGAGTTACCTTGGAATCGGATTTACCAAAAGCCGTACCCCGAGTACTTTGATGCCATCCAGTGCCCTCCAGGATATAAAATTCCAGATTTTGTTAAATTTAATGGAGAAGGCACAAAAACCACATGGGAGCATGTTAGTCAATATTTAACACAATTGGGTGAGGCAGGCTCATTGAATGAATTGAAAGTGCATTTATTTCCTTTATCATTAACTGGTACCGCATTTTCATGGTTTTCTTCTTTACCCCATGGTTCCATTCGGGTTTGGTCGCAGCTAGAGCAGAAGTTTCATGATCACTTTTATAGCGGCGACAATGAACTCAAGTTGACACATCTAACATCGGTTAAGCAGAAGCATGATGAATCGGTCTCCGATTACGTCAAGAGATTTAGAGAAACAAAAAACCGGTGTTTTAGTTTGGTGATAACTGAGAGAGACTTGGCAGACCTAGTGCTGAGTGGTTTGAGAACTCCCATCAGGGAAAAGCTAGAAGGCTATGAGTTCTTAAATATCAACCAAGTCTTACAAAGGGCTTTGGCTCAGGAAAGCCGAAGCAAAGACCTCAAAGAAGTGCATAGATACAAAGCCGATCGTCCAAAGATGAATATGATCGAATATGATAGTGATCACTCGGACGATGAGGGTGATGTTTTTTCTACTGAATTTGTTTGGCCATCTAAGGCCAAACCGTTTACTTGCAATGATCTAAAACCGATTCATAAAAATCATGATGAAGAGATGAAGTTTACTTTTAACGTTGCCAAGTGTGATAAAATATTTGATGCTTTGCTGCAAGCTAAAATTATTAGAATAACTCATACTTTGCCGTCGTTTGAAGAGCTGAAACGGCGCGCTTATTGCAAGTATCATAATTCTTTTTCTCATGCTACTAACGATTGCAATGTTTTTCGACGACAGATACAATCGGCCATTAATGACGGACGATTGAACTTTTCTGAAATGCAAGTTGATAAACAGCCTTTTCCAATGAATACCATGGATTTGGAGGGGAAGAAGCTACTCATTCGGCCGGAGGTAGCCGAATCTGCTAATAAAGCTAATGTCATTGTCGGTGAGCCCAGGAAAGACAAGGAGGACAACAAGGTCTTGGGGAGACAGGTTGTGCTTGATAAGCAACCCGATGGCAAGGAAGTGATCAAAATCACCATCAAGAATCCTACACTCGGGGGGCAACCGCAAGTGCAAGAAAATACTCGTGTTAAATTTGTCAAGCCCAAGAGTCCAGAAGTTGGCAAGTGAAACAAGAATGAAGCTAAAGTGCAGTGCAAGCGGATCAAGCCAACTTTTGATATGTTGCTGTCCAAGTATGCTAACCAGTCGGCCGGTTCTAGTTTCAATCGACCGACTCATCTGAAACGACCAAGGTCACCATCAGCTGATATGTTCAGTCGGTATACAAAACCGAGTGGACCAAGGGCGCAGTTTTCAGAAGAGCAGAGGCAATCTGTGTGGGATCGACTTGATTACTCATATAATGGCCAACTCAACATCGGTGACTATCAGTCGGCTGGTCAAAATATGCGACCGAGTGGAAATTATCCGAGTGTAAGGATGCACCCAGGTGGAAGCTATCCGAGTGAAAAAATGTGGCCAAGTAGATTCCATCCGACTGGATTCCATCCGAGTGAATTCCATCCGAGTGACATCCATCCGAGCGGATTCCATCAGAGTAAAAAGCTGCGCCCGAGTGGAAATTTCATGCATCTGGAAAGTCGAAAAGAATGGCGTGTTAAGTCGCCAAGTGTTGCAGCAGTTGAGTCGGGAAAAAGCAAGGAGAAAACGGATGCCGACTCACTTATCTTGGGCACCAAAACATTTGCCATACAGCAGCCAATTGTGCATAGCAAACCGACTGAGCCGATACTTTCTATCGCGCCAAAGCACTCGGCTAATGACCATGAAGCAAGCACCAGCCGAGTAAAAACGAGAGATCCTAAATACACTCAGCCAAAGTGGTGTCCTTCAGGCCTAACGAAGACACAGAAGAGGAAATTACAGAGGTTAAGGAGCCAAGAGATGGCAAAACAAGAGGCTGAGAAGCAAAGGGATAAGTTGTTCAATGACACTCGGCCTATGGTACCTACAAAACAAGTGTGGAGGCCCAAACAAATACGAGATACAGTGGCCTCTACGCCTATCACAGCAGCACCTACACTACCAAAAAAGGACGACGCAATCATCGCATCGTCTACGTTACCTATTGCTTCTTCTTCACTCGGACAAATTTCTGAATCGGTGGATGCACTTGAGGAGGAGGCTGATATGTTGGACTATGAGTCTACACCGGTTCATGAAGGTATGGATATCAATATGGTGTATTACTTGCCTGCTGAGTTTCGTGCTATAGATGAGGAAGGGGAGATGACTCAGCTGGATTTTGGCCCTAAAATGCGATATTCGAGAAGCCAAAAGAACCAGTAACGCATCTGAAACCATTATATCTCAGAGGTCATATCAATGGGTCGCCGCTCACTCGGATGCTTGTTGATGGTGGTGCTGTGGTAAATCTTATGCCCTATTCGGTCTTCAAGAAATTAGGCTTGCCTGATGAAGAATTGATCAAGACCAATATGGTGCTCAACGGGTTTGAAGGCAAAGAGAAAACTGAAGCCAAAGGTGTGATGTATGTGGAGCTTACAGTCGGAAGCAAAACTTTGGCTACTGCATTCTTTGTCGCTGAGGTGCAAGGTAACTACAACGTCATACTAGGCCGTGATTGGGTTCATGCAAACCAGTGCGTGCCATCCACTATGCACCAGTTTTTGATTCAGTGGGTTGATGATGAAGTGGAAGTTATTCATGCGGATAACTCGGCCTGTGTTGCTTTGGCCGATGCATCGGTGGATTGGCAACATCCCAATGCTACTTGCTTGACGGGACGTGACTTATCAGAATTTGATTTTCTCAGCGCAACCAAGAATGGTTTTGTGCCCGTCTCTTTAAAGACTGAATGCAATCGGCTCCAAGGTATGATATGTTTAAATGGATTCTAGCTCTGAGTGGTTACAAAAACGTCTTGTGAAATATCGGTCCAGCGAGAACGATATGTATGAGTCTATAGAGGAGTTGGATGACATGGATAAACTTGGACAAGGTTTTAACGTCGGCGATCCATTAGAAGAGGTAGATATTGGAGATGGTTCAGTCACTCGACCGACATTTATAAACAAAAATTTGAAAGCCGATTGTAAAGCTAAGTTAATCGAGCTATTGAAAGAATATGTTTGTTGCTTTGCATGGGAATATCATGAGATGCCAGGGTTAAGCCGAGAGCTAGTGGAGCATCGGTTGCCTATAAAGGCCGGTTTTAGACCTTATAAACAGTCGGCCAGAAAATTTAATCCGAAAACATATGACCGGATCAAGGAAGAGATCGGTCGACTGCTTGAAGCTAATTTCATTCGACCTTGCAGGTATGCCGAGTGGATTTCTAACATTGTCCCAGTGGAGAAGAAAGGATCCGGCAAGTTGAGGGTGTGCATTGATTTCAGAGATTTGAATAGGGCTACACCCAAAGATGAGTATCCTATGCCAATAGCCGATATGCTTATTAATGATGCTTCTGGGACATAAGGTTATTAGCTTTCTAGATGGTAATGCCGGATACAATCAAATTTTTATGGCCGAAGAGGACATGTACAAGACTGCTTTTCGATGCCCTGGTTTCCGTTGGTTTATTCGAGTGGACAGTGATGACATTCGGATTAAAAAATGCTGGAGCCATATCAAAGGGCTATGAATTTGATTTTCATGATTTACTCGGTGTCATACTTGAAGTTTATATTGATGATATTGTTGTCAAATCGGATGCTTTTGAATCTCACTTGGCCGATTTGCGTTTAGCTTTTGAAAGAATGAAAAAGTATGGACTGAAAATGAATCCTTTGAAGTGTGCTTTTGGCGTGTCAGCTGGCAAGTTTTTGGGTTTCATTATTCATGAAGATGGCATAGAGATTGATCCCAAAAAGATAGAGGCTATACAGAAAGTGGAGGCTCCAACATGCAAGAGAGATATGCAAAAGTTCCTTGGCAAGGTCAACTATTTGAGAAGGTTCATAGCTAATCTATCAGGGAAAGTTGATGCATTTACTCCTATCCTTCGGTTAAAGAATGATGCTGATTTCACTTGGGGGGCAAAACAGCAAGAAGCATTTGATATGATCAAGAATTATTTGTGCACTCCTCCGGTGATGAAAGCACCCAAGCATAGGGAACCCTTCAGACTTTACATTGCAGCAGAGGAAGGAGTTATTGGTGCTTGTTCTAACTCAAGAGACCGAAGGAAAAGAGCATGCATACTTATTTGAGCCGCTTATTGGACGCAGAGACAAGGTATACATTTATTGAGAAATTATGTCTATGCTTATATTATGCTTGCACAAAATTGAGACATTATTTAGTGCCGAGTGTGTAGTAGCTTGTCAAACCGATGTCATTAAATACATGTTGCATAGGCCAATTCTTAGTGGTAGAATTGGCAAGTGGGCTTATGCTTTGATTGAATATGATTTGGCTTATGAATCTCTAAAGTTCGTTAATGAAAGCATGGTTGATAACTTTTCATTGGTTACCATGGTATTATACTTTGATGGGTCAGTTTGTAGCAATGGCCAAGGTGTTGGTATGTTTATATATCTCCTCATGGTGCTGTTTTTGAAGCCTCATGCCGCTTAGAATATTTCTGCACAAACAATCAAGCCGAATATGAAGCATTGTTATTCGGCCTAGAGATGTTACTTGCTATAGGTGTTACACATATTGAGGCTTATGGTGATTCGTTACTAGTGGTACAGCAAATATCCAAAGTCTTTCAGTGTTTGGAACGAATCACTTAATGTTTATCTTGATAAATGTCTAGATATAATCTCTACTTTGGATTGTTTTAGCATTGCACATATATCTAGACATGACAACTGGAAAGCAAATGAGTTGGCACAACAAGCATCTGGATACCATGTTGATCATGGCATGTTTCATATTTCTCAAAATCCGATGTTTGTCTTACCAGTATAGAAGAGGCCGAACCAGAACCCACTGATTCGGTCATTAACAAAAAATCTAGTGCAGGTGACAATTCCGACTGGAGGAAGCCCATTGTTGCTTACTTGCGTAATCCGAGTGAAAGGGTGGACAGGGCTGTTCGGCGTATGGCTTTTAAATATACTATGAGGGATGATGATCTTTATCGCCGAACAGTTTGATGATGTTCTTTTAAAGTGCTTGGATGAGGACCAAGCAAGAGTTGCTATGGGAGAGGTACATGAAGGCATTTGTGGTACTCACCAGTCGGCTCCCAAGATGAAATGGTTATTACGACGTGCTGGGTTTTATTGGCCGACCATGATTAATGATTGCTTCAGATATTATAAAGGGTGCGAAGCCTTGTCAAAAATTTGGTGATATTCCAATTGGTCCCGCTGCTAGTTTGCATCCTATTATCAAGCCGTGGCTTTTTCAGAGGATGGGGTTTAGACTTATTGGGCAAATCCATCCGTCTTCTTCAAAGGGGCATCGGTTCGTATTGGTGGCAACTGATTATTTCACTAAGTGGTCTGAAGCAGTACCTCTCAAGAACATGACGCATACGGAGGTAATTAAATTCATAACCGAGCACATTATTCATAGATTCGGTATTCCTCAAACGTTAACTACAGATCAAGGTTCATCTTTTATTTCACATGAAGTCAGAGAGTTTGCCGAATCTTATAACATAAAGTTGCTCAATTCCTCCCCATATTATGCCCAAGCTAATGGACAAGCTGAGTCTAGCAATAAAATTTTAATCAAGCTCATCAAGAAGAAGATTGAGGATAATCCAAGGAGATGGCATGACTTGTTGTCTGAGGCATTATGGGCACATAGAATCTCAAGGCATGGTGCTACGAAAGTGACTCCATATGAGCTAGTATATGGTCAGGAGGCTGTTTTACCAGTGGAAGTAAATTTGAATGCTTTGAGAATAGCCAAACAAAATGATTTATCGGCAATAGACTTCTATAACTTGATGATGGACAACATTGATGAGGTTGCTGATAAACATTTGGCTGCTTAGAATGCCATAGAGAGAGATAAGTTGAGGGTGTCAAGGGCTTACAATAAGAAAGTCAAGTTGAAGAATTTTCAAATTGGTGATCTCGTCTGGAAAGTGATTCTACCGATTGGTTCAAGAGATAGAAAATTCGGGAAATGGTCTCCAAGTTGGGAAGGTCCTTTTAGGATTACAAGAGTTGTTCCCGGAAATTCATATTTGGTGGAATCAATACAGGGGGCATTTTTACCTCGAGCTCTCAATGGCAAATATTTGAAGAAGTACCACCCGAGTGTGTGGCAGGAAGCCTAAGTAGGCAACGGCTGATATACGATTATGCCCTTAGCACAAACATGGCCGATAAATAATTATCGCCCTGAGAAAAATAAATGGCCGATGGAGTGTTTGGCATCGTCCTTAGAACGAACACCATGCATATTATTTTTCGGCATGCAAGCTTTGCCGAAAAACAGGGGGCTGTGTTGACACCTGATTTTGGCACAATGCAGAATGCAATGGAGATGGCCTCAAATGACAAAATATTCTAAATGAGAAATTTCACATTGCCGAGTGGAACAACTTTGATGTTTGGACCATAATCATTCGGCATCATATCAAAGACCAAAACTACACTCAGATTGTCATGTTTAGGTGTTCTGAGTGCTTTTTGGTCAAGTACGCCTCCAGGACAATCTCGGATGAAGGAATGCTCTACATGAATTGTCTTCGTCTCGTCGAATCGGTCGATTTTGATATAAAAATCATCTCAATCCGAGTTCGTATGCAAAAGTTAGAGCTATCTGGATGCAGTCCTGTCAAGAGGCGAGATATGACGCGGAAGACCAGACATGTCTTGGCAAGTGTCTGATGTAATGCGTGAGTGTTTTGGCCCAGAAGATGGCCTCGAATCGGAAAACGTTCAACACGAAAGTTTTTCGTCTCGTCAAAACGGTCAACTTTGCTTTTGGACACATTTTCATCCGAGGTCGTTTACTGCCTCAAAAACCTTGCCGGGGAAAGCTTGCCGCCGTGAACAGTAACCTTGCCGGGGGAGAGCTTGCCGCCGTGAACAGTAACCTTGCCGGGGAGAGCTTGCCGCCGTGAACAGTAACCTGCCGGGGAAAGCTTGCCGCTGTGAACAGTAACCTTGCCGGGAAAGCTTGCTGCTGTGAACAGTAGAAACTGTCGAGGCCAATCCGACCAGATGCTGAAGATGGGCTCAAATACTTATCTAGATGGCTTCGGATGAAGAAGTGTTCAACATAGGAGTTGTTCGTAACGTCGAAACGGTCAACTTTGCTTTTGGAGTCATCATCATCCGACGTAGTATACGACCTGCAGAGACGCTGCAAGAGTCGGACGGTACAGTCAGCTACATGAACGAGTCCGACTCGAAATTAGAGATGACCCCGTGGAGTATTCAAGATGGCCTTATTTGGAAAAGTGATCAACATACGGATTGTTGGCCTCGTCGAAGCACACATAATTGATATTTGAACCGTCTCCATCGGAAGTCATATGCAGATTCCACAGCCCACGCAAGGAGCAAGACAGAAGATTGGACCAGATTCGGGCTGAATCCGAGTGGGACCAGAACTAGGATTCTAGGACGTGAATTGATGTAATTTTTTTGTAAGGAAAGCCTAGATAAATCCTTTGCTTGTACGGGAAGTCCAGCCGCCTCTTTTATATGTTGGGGGTGACGGCCGATTGAACAACACACAATCGAACAAATCAATATACTACTTTTTGATCTACGTTTTATCTCTCCACCGTTTTTCTCTCTCGTTCTTCGCTGTTCTTCGTTTGAGAGCTGCGAATCTCGAGGCTCTAGGGGCGAGCGAATCGACCTAGGGCAGCCCATAGCCGCCGCAATCCCTGGCGGGGTCCCTCTCGGGTGCGCGGGGTTTCGGGTCTGCAAAAGCGCCCGTCGACTGTCTTGCGTATCGCGCTGTCGGTCGGGCCTCCTTCGACGTGAGCTGCGGTGCATCACCCCCGGCGTCGAGGGTACACGTGACGTGTTCGTGTGTCAATAGCGGGGGGTTAGGGATCCAAATGATAGGTAGGAGTACTCCCCCCATGACCTTTCCCGAGTCAGTCAGAGGGTGGCAATTGACTTGGTTTTATTGCAAAGACATCCCGACCCCTGGTCAGTCGACCGGCCTCCCACCTTTCACTCTGGATAGACTCCGTCAACCTTCTTTGAAAGTAACTGTGGAGGAGAAGGGTGAGGTGACCTTATTAGTCGACGCGGTCGTTGCATTAGTTCAGGGGGGTGACTGGCATGGATCCTAGAGGTGTTCCTCAGTTGATGTATCCAACATCTCCAAGCTTGTGACCACCCAATGTGGATGTACTCGGGCACCGAAGACACCGCTCGGGTCCACCCGGAGGAGGTCGCCGAGGAGATGGTGGCTCGATGGCTGCGAAGCATCACTGGTAACAAGGATAACCCTCGTGGAGCCAGGAGGATCTTGTCATTCGACGCCAACAACACTCCAAATGAGGTTAGGCTCGATTTACCGAGTGTTTTTCTAATACGCAATTATTCTTGAATCCGACTGATATTTGTAACTTGTGTCTTGTAGGTTTTCACCAAGATGTACTCAATGCCGAACGGGGAGCCGCACCAGGAAGGAGTAGAGAGTGATGGTGAAAGCGCTGATTGGCAATATGCAGATGACAGCAAGGACTCTGGCAGCAGCGAGGAAGTCGACTCACTGCCCCGCTCTGAACGACATTCCAAACAGTCCCAGGACCCTGTGGGAGGACGTGGCAAAGCAGCTTTGTCGAGTGCGAGGATTCCAGACGGCACTCAAACTTCAACTCCGGACCTAACAGAGAAGGCCGCGAAGCAAGCCAAAGTTGTTCCACCCAAGCCTCGGAAGGCCCTGCCCAGGATCAAGGTGGCCATGCCCGTTGCTTCGACGTAAGTGCTTCCTTTCCTTGTCTTTCGTTGCCACTGTGGACTTCTTTACTTGCTTAACTGAGTGAAATTTTGAACTTTCAGTGCTTCTACTTCTGCAACTTCTATGGACATCGACGAGGAGTGGGATTATGCAGAGACCGCAGACGTGGCCACCTCTCGGGCAAGTATGATTCCACCATCATGCTATCACTCTGTCGACTGTTTTAACGGATGGTTGAAATCCAACTGTCGAGTGTTTTGCAGTGCCGACAAATGTTATCCAGCTTCTAGATGATGATGATGAAGATGTACCTCAACGGAGCATTGGGAGAAGAGGTAGAGCTTTGAGCAAGAGGGCACCCGCCAGCAGAGCGTCCCGCGCGGCATCTGAGCCTGTAGTTCACAACTTGACGATCCAGTACGGGCGACTATCTCTTTTGTTGAACCTCTGTCGAATGACCAGCCCTCGGCGTCTACTGTTCAGACTTCTGGTCCGACTACAGAACCTCAAGCTCCAACCCCATCGGCCACGTCATTGGCTCCCTCATCCACTCTGTTTGCTCTGCATCACACTCCGGAGGACCAAGTGGGAGTTGCCAAGGAAGCCATGATCCAGGTGGGTCTGATGATGGACCGACTGAAGGTGGTGTATGACACCAGCAAGGCCGCCTACGATGTCAGCTCTGCACTCCAAGCTAATGTCCGAGTAAGTGGGATTGTAAGTTGATTTTCGATTGGCTTTCCAGCTCAATTCTTGCTCTATTAGGATATGCTATCTGAAAACTACTGCTTTATTATTTGTAAGATGTAGGTCTGTACTTTGCATCTGTACACCCACTGGGTGTTTTTTGTAGCTGTGTAGCTCTTTCACTTGTAGTTGTGTAGCTCTTTCACTCGAGTTTAGATAGGTTGTGTCGAGTGAGTTCTTGGTCCAGTGGGGGCACGCCGAGTGCACCCACTGGGTGTAGCCCGAGACCGCTGTTGATTGCGCGCAGTCAATGGTGGTCTAAGAACAAATTATTTTTCTTCTCTCTTTTTTTACTCCTTCCACTCGGACTGGGCAGACCATGTCAAGTGGGAAATCGAACCAGTGGGGGCGCGCTAAGTGCACCCACTGGGTGTAGTCCCCGAGACTGCTGTCGAATGTTTGATTCGGTGGCAGTCTTATAACTCTTTTAGCTATAGCAATCTGAACTTGCCCTTTCCACTCAGAAGTAACTGGTCTTTGTTTCCGTCGACTGATTTATCTTTGTGTTGATTGCAGAAATCTTGTGAACTGGGAACCCAGTATGCTGCCTTGGAGCAGGAGAAAATCCAACTCAAGCTTGACCTGGATCTCACCAAGGAAAAACTGAAGAAGGCCCGGGATGAAGTGGCAATCATGGGAGGTAACAACTTGTTGACTACATGCCTTATCATTTTTCCTTTCCCGTCCTTTGAATCGAGTGACTCCACTCGAACAGATGTGCGTAGTGAAAATCGTCGACTCCAAGCTCGTTTGAGGAATGATATTTCTTTAGACAAAATGAAGCAGGCTTTGGAGCAGAAGGATACTGATTTTGCAGGGGCGCAGAAATTGGCACGTGAGAAGACTGAACTGCCTGATAGGAAGCTAGCTTCAGTCGGCAAATTGGAGGAGGAGAATGCCAAACTGAAGATGGCTGTCGACGAGAAGAAGAAAGAAGCTGCACAGCTGAAGGAGGAGAAGGTGACATTGGCTGACAAAGTGGATGTTCTCACCCAGAAGAGGGACGAACTGGAAGCTTATCTGGGAGGTCTTTCCAAGAAGATGTTCCTCATGCTCCAAGGTATTTTGCCTCATCCGACTGAATCAAAAACTTCTTCACAATGTTGCCGCCAACTCACTATTTTTTCTCTCTGTGCAGAGTTCTGTCAGAGTTTCGAGGAGGAACCGGGAAGACCGAGATAGGACTAGACCTCATTAACTCTCCTGGCAAGGATGAAACTGCCATGAATGTGCTGCGATTGGAATTTTGCCTCACCAGCGTCTTGGGCTATGTCGCCTGACTGAAAATTGCACTGTCGTGGATAGACAAGGAGCTATTGCCAGAAGATGTGTTGCAGAATGACCTCGAGTCACTGATGACTCGACTCAACGACATCCCTGACCGAGTGCAGGCATGGAAGAAGTCAGTTGCTCGCTGCAGTGCTGATGTGGCTCTATCACTCGTCTGTGTTCATTGTAAGGACACAAAGGAAGAGAAGATGAAAGCTCTTCAGGTGGAAAACACCAAGAAGCTTCAGTTTCAATCTTTCATGGAGACCTTCATCGATGCAGCCACTCGCATCACAGATGGCATCGACTTGGGTACTTTCGCCGAGCCAGCTAGTCCTCCTCCTGTCGAGTGAAAAACTTGATGACTCGACTTTATTTACCTCGGAATGCTGAGTGATTTTGTAATCGTTAAACTCTTTCGGGCATGACGCCCGAGTACTTTTGCTTGTGGTTCTGAACCTCGCTGGATCTATCCGAACTTGGTTGTTTTTCTGAATGTAGTTTCCTCGTCTCCAATGTGCTTAGATTTTTTAACTTAGGCGGAGCTGGTTCGCGGCTAAGCCCCCGAGTAGGAGGATTGCTCACCAAAGGGATATGACAAATTGCAGTTTCCTCAATATGTCATCAGATATGACATATTCCTCACCAAAGGGAACAATCTCCTTTGAGGGCACGATTGATATACGAACACCATCAATTGGGTTCGCGAATGAGATCGTCAAAGTCTTCGCTTTCTTAGGAGCAGAAGACTCTTAAGTTGTAGATGCTTTCATTTTCTTCATTGTTGCCTTTTCCGTAGCTTTGGTCTTCTTCGCTTCTGATGCAGAAGGAAGGTTGATACTTGTCATCTGTGATGACTTTGCAGGAGGAGCAGATGAGATAGGTTCAATTTCTTTAGGCGCAACTGATGCAGTTGCCTTGGCATGTTCAGTTTCCTCAGGCGCAGTAGCAGATGCTTCGACTGGCCTGGTTTGTTCTTCAGGCGCAACATTAGAGGTTGCCCTGGCAATTTCTTCAAAAACTGGAATTTCTTCAGCAGCCCTGGTACTTCATTTTCATCAAAAGTCTGATTTCATCAGACACCATATTTCATCATGCATTTCAAATTCTTCATATCATATATTAAATGCGTGTATGAATTACAAGATATAGGGAGAGATCCCCATGATTCTACTCAACAATGTGCATTTGCTATTCAAGGCAAATTCCTCAAATATGCACATCTTCAAGGGGAGTTCTTCTACATCTTGCAATCAAATTCCTCAATATCAGCATTTAAACTTCATATGTTTATCCTCATTGAAAACTTAACCTATATTGTCATCAATCACCAAAAAGGGGGAGATTGTTAGTGCATCTAGTGCCCCTTACTGATTTTGGTGTATTGAAGACTTATAGGTTAAGGGAGTAATATGTTTGTGAGTGTACACATGTATATAAGTCTATGAGGAGTTTGATATTTACGATGAAAGTCGACCCCTAAAAATGAATGTCTTCAGCTGAAGACTTTGGTTTTCTTGAAGACTTTGAAAGTGAGGAAATTGGTGTGACCTTGAAGACTTGATATCCATGCGAGGATTATGAAGCATGAAGACTTTTGTTTTCGTAGTTTCTTTCTCTATTTCTTGAGTCATAGGAAACACCGTACAGTTAAAGAGGGTCGAGGTAAAACTAAGGAAAAGTTTCCAAGTGATGCTCATCTCAAAGTCCTACACCTTCTCGATCCTTTCGAGTGAAGCCATTGGAAATCTCATACGGTTCAGTTAATTTCTTCAGTGACAAAGACAAAGATCTTCTGGTCTTTGAGGAATTTGTTCTAACTGAGGAGTTAGGAATTCGCCAGCGCGGATTGCCTACAAGTGAGGAACATGATCGCCCTGAGAAATATGATACTCAAATATCCGACCATTGTTGTGCTACGCACCAGCTATCTCAAAATATCTACCCACCTAACGGTCATATCATTGAAGGGCATTTATGTCTTATCATGTCGGGATGCTCCCTAGGCTATAAATAGCTGCCCCCTACAACCACTAGTTGGTTGGCTGCTCTGAGAGAAACTGACACTTATCATTGAGAGCATGCCATCCTCTGAGGACTTTGAGCGAAAATCATAAGTGAGGAAAAACCCAAACCCAAACACCTACAAACCCAAAGTGATTGAGCATCACTGAAGAGATTGTTCCTGTGTGGAACCGATGCTTGTTACCTTTGAGGATTGTGCATCCTCCAGACGGTTAGGCGTCATGGTTTAGAGCATTCAAGAGGAATTGTGGATCGCCGAGTGACCGAGTCTGTGAAGGTTTGGAAGTCACCTGAAGACTTACCACGAGTGATTGGGCGAGGTCTGTGTGATCTTAGCTCAAGGAGAATACGGTGAGGACTGTGTGTCCGGGACTGTGTGTCCTTAGGTTTAAATACCTAGCCGCTCCAACCAGACGTACGACTGTACAACAGTTGGAACTGGTCTACCAAATCATCATCTTCACCAAGCTACCGGTTCTATTTCCTCAACCCTTTCATTTCCTCATTCGTGTGTTGATGGTCTTGTTTGTTACTCTTTGAAGACTTTGACTGAAGACTTTCTCAATTTCCTCAATCCTAATTCTGCAGTCACTTTGTCTTCAGCCTGCTTATCCTGTTTACATGCTACTTGTACTCTGTGTATGTTTCATTTCATCATGATGACTATGCTATTGTTATGTTATGCATGCATCTGAGTACCTATTCCACTGCTAAGTAGTTCGTTCTCTGGAATTTCCTCACTTAGAAATTCCTCGGTGACAAATTTGTTAAAATCGCCTATTCACCCCCCCCCCCTCTAGTCAATATAACGCACTTTCGGAATCACTCGATTCAAAGGATGGGAAAAGAAAAATAACAGGGCATATGGTCAACAAGTTGATACCTCCCATGATTGCCACTTCATCTTGGGCCTTCTTCAAGTTTTCCTTGGCAAGATCCAGATCAAGCTTGAGTTGGATTTTCTCCTACTCCAAGGCAGCATACTGGGTCCCAAGTTCACAAGATTTCTACAATCAACACAAAGATAGATCGGTCAACAGAAACGAAGACCAGTTACTTCTGAGTAAAAAAAGAGCAAGTTCAGATTGCTATGGCAAAAAGAGTTCTAAGACTGCCGCTGAATCAAACATTTGACAGCAATCTCGGGGACTACACCCAGTGGGTGCACTTAGCGTGCCCCCACTGGTTTGATTTCCTGCTTAGCATGGTCTACCCATCCCGAGTGGAAGGAGTAAAAAAATATTACTATTCTCAAACCACCGTCGACTGCCCGCAGTCAACGGCGATCTCGGGGACTACACCCAGTGGGTGCACTCAGCGTGCCCCCATTGGACCAAGAACTCACTCAACACGACCTGTCTAATTGAAGTATAGCTGGCCAAACGGGCCGGGCCGGCACGGCACAGCCCATCTTAATCGTGCCTGGCACGGCCTGGCCCATCGAGGCACGATTATTATACGGGTCGTGCTGTGCCGGCCCGCGTGCTGCCGCCTGCAGCCCAGGCACGACCCATATGCTAATCAGGTCGGCCCACCAGCACGCTAGGCCCGCTAATCTGCCTCCTATTTTGTGCACTGGGAGTTTTTTAGCATATTTTTACCTATTGGGCCACATTAGGATACATAAAAAATAAAAGATAATCGGGTCATGCTGTGCCGACCCGCGTGCTCGGCCTTCAGGCCTAGGCACGGCCCCTGGCGTGCCGCGTGCCAGGCCTGGCCCATTTAGCACATGTCGTGCTGTGTCGGCCGTGCTACCGCGTCGGCCCAGCTATCCCGGCCCATTTGGCCACCTATAAATTCGAGCGAAAGAGCTTCACAGCTATAAAAAGCACCCAGTGGGTGTACAGATGCAAGGCACAGACTGGCATCTTACTAATAATAAAGCTGCGGTTTTCAGGTAGCATATCCTAACAAAGTAAGGATCAAGCTGGAAAATCCAATCGAAAATCAACTTACAATCCCACTTACTCGGACATTGGCTTGGAGGGCAGAGCTGGCATCGTAGGTGTGGCACCCCGGCTCAGAGCAACCGGTTACCATGCATTGCCAGCCCAGAGACCATGTCTTTTGGCAACACACATCATCTTGGTACAGAAAACAACCGCTTTATTGATGCTAGCGGATCAAAGTTTACATTACAATAGGTAGCGAGGCCAAGCGGCACACACGGTGCGTCTGAACAATATGTACATTATTTAGTGAACATAAAGGCCTCGATCATAACAACTACGCGGCATCGGAACAACATCGTAGCGGAAATCCATAGCACAGGGACACTGATGTGGACACAATCGGATAGCTCCATTCCAACAAGGCTTTCCTGAAATCTGGCATAACACGCCAGGTCAGTACATGGAATGTACTTGCAAGCTCACAATGGACATAAACATAATGACAAACAATATCATGATAATTAACCAATTATTAACAATGCAACAATATAACCAACATGCTGTGATCATACTCTTGTGAGAAAAATCCCTCTTACCAACGGTGATCACTTCTTGGATCACCACCGTGCCAACCTCAAAAGCTTAACTATGAACATCTCGTGATCTTTCCGGCGATCACAACCACGACCCATACTTGGTCTAAAACAATGATCCTTCCGGCGATCACAACCATGACCAACATTTGGTCTTATCCAACTCGATGGCTTTCTCGCCATCATCAACAGTGCAGAGTTCATAACTTAGTGTGCAAGTTTTATTAAATATTGACCCATGGTGTGACCTACTTTCGAGCATGTCCGTAACCGTGGACTCGGCTATCGATAGATTAATACACTCTGCAAAGGTAGCGCACTGTACCCACACCGCGGAACCCATTGCCTCGTACTCCCATTCGGGTGGACCAACGACATTCTGATGAAACCCCTCCATTGCATGACACTCTCTCGGCCACTCCGACCCACTCCCAACTGGGCTAGTCCTGGGTGGCCCCGTGTCTACCAAAGACACAACAACCACCATCGTGGCCAAAACATAAACGTCCCTTACGGGGACCGGTACCAAAATCTCAACAACGGGTACACAAGGTTATGTCTGCTTACCGGGCCAGGGTACCGCACGCCTATAAGCTTCCCTAGTTGGAGGCATCGACCAAAGGCATGACAACAGACCGGATAAAGGCCTTCCCATACATGCAAATGTGGTTGCACTGGGAAAAACTCGATTCAGTGGCACCATGACCCGGTCAACGATATATTCAAGTTGTATTATTATCAGGTTCAACTTTAAATTGAAAATAACCGGTGTCATAGTATGCCATGAAGTGCAACAATAACATATGCATCACATATTAACGAAAAAGACCGAGTCAACTATATCCTCACTAAGCATAACCATCAACAACTCTTGACACTTCTCTGGTCAAGATTAAACCTCATATTAAGCAGAATCTTTTCTAACAAATTTAATCAATTTTCTTATGCAAGAAAAATAACTCCAATTAATTACTTACATCCATAACCATATCATTTCTTTCATAGCAAATATTAATTCTAGTCTCTTTACCAACTTAGTTAGTTTAAAACTTTCTGTAACACAAGCATATTAACTTGGACAAGCATTTAACAGAATATAAACAACACAATAGTGACCTATATGCATGGATTAAATCATTCATTCAAGTAGGAAAATCACAAATATTGCAATGGCACCATGAAAATGTTGCTGTGGATTGCCTTAGTGCAGATGAGGTTCACAAGCCTCCTGGTGATCCTCAAGACAAGCTTCACTTCTCTGAAAACATTTATAAACACAAAAAGAAAACATCAAGAACCCTTCTGAAAATCACCAGAAAATCTAGACAGCAGGGAAAATCCTATCTTTGGTGAGCTACTAGATTTCTTTACAAAGAACACAATGCAAAAAGAATCAATTCATTTTGACTTATGGTTGAAAAGTTATAGTTGTTTGAAGCTCTCTGTATATAAATGAAATTTGAATTTAAATAAAGACAGACTGGGGGTGATGTCAAAGGCGTAAAGCCTCGGGGCGCCACCACTCGTACCGCTTCGCGCGCGTACTGAGTGGCTGACTAGCGGGCCCCGCTAGTTAGGTGAGGGGGAGAGGGGAAACGAGACAGGGGCGGCACGGCTTCGCCGAAGCAAACGCAACGACGATAGCTCCTTGGCCAAAACGAGAGGGAGGGATCAAGAGAGGAGACGGAGGCGCACCTGCCTGTACCCGTAGAGTAGCTAGGGGTGATCGGACGGTGTCGGAATCGTCCTCTCTAGCGGAGACAGGGAGCAAAGCTCGCCGGAGACGAAGACGACGGCGAGCAGAGGCGACTCTAGGGGCTCCAACTGGGCGGAACGGCACCACTGCAGAGTGGCGGAGGCCCTAGAAGGGTTGCCCGGGCCTGGGAGGGGACGGAGCTACGGAGACGACCTGAGAGAATCGCCGGCGAACTCGAGCTCGGGGACGGCGGCCTGCGGCCTGCCCGGCCGGGCTACGGTTCTCTACTAGGTTGTGGAGTGTGTGGGAGTGGTGGATGATGCTCGAGGAGGCTGGGGGAGGGCTCTATTAATAGCCGAGCGTCGAGGGGGGTTCGGGCTCCGCCGGTGGACACCTGGGCACGGCGCCCGGCGACGAGCAGCGTTAGTGAGAGAGGGAGAAGGAGACGGAGCTCACGTGAGGACTGTGGGCGAACGGGGACGAGCACAAGGGCACTGGGGTGACGACGAGCATAGTGCGCACCGCACTGTTTCGTTGGCCGGACCGTGCCTGTGCTCGCTGCGGCGAGCTCCAGCGTCGGCGAGTGCCAGGGGAGAGTTAAGGGGGCTAGGACGAAGATGGTGGCGAGGTTTGGCACGCTTAGGCAGGTGGGGAAGCGAGCACGCGATCAACAGAGGCTCGGACGCGTCATAGAGCGCGTCGGCCATATGCCAGCACGCCTGGACGAACGCGGTCACCGCGTGAACTCTGACCTCAGGCCGACCTAAGCCCAAACTTCATGTCTGGCATGTTGTTCGTGGTAGTTTTGAAGGTTACCACACTTTGGTTTGGATCCAGACGCGGTAGAAAAGATTTCACAAACCTAGTAAGTTTCTGATCAGTAACTTTGAGAGGTTACTGAGGTCAAACAGCTGGGAGTTGGGAGCTGAGCTTTGGAGGGTAGAAATCATCTACTAAGGTGATGATGCACAAGAAAAATCAGCCACATTGGACCAAGTAAAATGGTAGTTGCTGTAGAAACCACCATTTCTGTCCACAACAGAAAATATTTTCTGTAGAAAAAATATTCCAAAAAGTTATGCAATATTTTTGCTTAGGAGGGTGCCCTAGGGTTCCAAGAATATTTATGAATTTTCTCAGATTTTTGTGGGCAAGAAAAATTGGGGTTGCTTTGGAGCACATTGATCTAGCTAGGGTTTAAGAGAGGGAAATTAATATTTTTCATTTAAGAAAATATTCCAGTAATTATTTTGATATGAACCAGAGCATGAATGATGGTTAGAGAGGGAAATGGGACACTTGGGTGAAAGCCAAGGGGTACCCAAGTGTTCAAGTCCATATGAAAAGATTCAAAAACTCCAAATTTCAAAATCAATCCAACTGAAAATCAGGCAAATAAAGAGGGCAAAAACCAGGCTGTCACAAACCTCCCCCACTTAGAATGAATCTCGTCCTCGAGATTCGGTTGCTTGGGAAAACCATTCAGGATAATGTGTCCTTAGAAATTCTTCCCGTTCCCACGTGGATTCTGACTCTGTGTGATGCTCCCACTGAACCTTGTAGAACTTTCTTACTTTACTACGAGTGACCCTTTCCATCTGATCCAAAATTTTAACCGGCCTCTCTTCATATGTTAAGTCCTTTGCCAACTCTATCTCAGTCATAGCAGTCTTTTTCTCAGGCGGCGATATGCATCGCCTCAACTGTGAAACGTGAAACACGCTGTGCACATCCGACAATTCGGGGGTAGTTCCAACTGATATGCAACAGTACCCACTCGTGACATAACTGGAAATGGACCAATAAATCTGGGTGCCAACTTTCCACGAGTCTAAAATCGCTTGACTCCTTTCATAGGAGTGACTCGGAGGTATACCTGTTCTCTGGGTTCAAAACTGATCTGTCGGTGCTTTGCATCATAGTAACTCTTCTGTCGAGATTTAGCCAATTGCAATCTGTCTCTGATTTCCCTAACTTGTTTCTCAGCTTCCATCATGATATCCGTCCCGAAAATGCAGCTAGCTCCAGTTTGAGACCAATTTAAAGGAGTGCGGCACTTGCGGCCATACAAAGCCTCATATGGTGACATTTTTAGACTGGTCTAGAAGCTGTTGTTATAAGAGAACTCGGCATACGGCAGACAGTCTTCCCATTTAGATCCTTGGGCCAAAGCACAGGCTCGCAGCATATCTTCGAGTATTTGGTTTACCCGCTCTGTTTGTCCATCGGTCTGAGGATGATAAGCGGTACTATACAGTGTTGTCCCCAAGGCTTGATGGAGATGTGACCAAAAAGCGGAGGTAAAAAGTGAACCTCGGTCAGAACGGATGACCGAGACACAGTCTTTCAGAAGCATTAACCCCTTACTCTGGGCAGACCATATGTAGCGACCCGACCTCAAACGGTCAAGTCTCTGTGGTTCAGTGTCATCCCTGGATCGGTAATGCTGACACACACAGTACTCGAGGATTTATAACAGAGTAGCAATCACACACTTATTACATCGAATGTCTCAAAAGAGAGCTTATTACAATAAACATGGCTTAAGGCCATCTAATACGATAACAGCGGAAGGCTTGGAAGATAAAGTGAGTCCATCAACTCCAAAGGCATAGCTGGGCTGCACGGCAACGAACTAACGAACCTTACTCCTCGTCTGAAAAGTCTGCAACATAATACGTTGCAGCCCAAAACGGTTCAGCACATTGAATATGCTGGCAAAGTAACACAATAGAGCAAGAACAGAATAATGCTATCACTACATGCATATTGGGCTGGTGGAAAGCTCTATGGTTATAGTTTTTGCGAAAAGCCAATTTTTTCTTACAATAAAGGAATAGATTTTATTTAACTATCATGGTAGTTGAAACATCATTGATAAGGTTCCTCCAACTCAATCCCAATTAAAGTAATTAGCAACCCAACAATATTATTTAATAGTGATGAGATACTTATGATACTCCAAGTACTAGATACTCAAGATCTCCATAACCGGGGACACAACTATCCATGATTAGTTTCTACACTCTACAGAGGTTTGCGCACTTTTCCCCACAAGACCCGATCTCCTCCGTTGGATTTCTCGCACTACATGGTGTTTGAGAAACGAATGGCCGAGACACAGTCTTTCAGAAGCATTAACCCCTTACTCCGGGCAGACCATACCAACCTACATCCCTCTACCTGCTGATCCACATCTTCGGGAGCTTCACACAACTTACTCAACTATGCTAGAGCCCATAATAGCTTGTGGCTGCACACGGAAGTTTCTAGCATGAAAATATCTCAGTTCCCTTTGAGCCTGGGTGGCGGACCATAGGATTATCACACGGGTACTCCGAGATATCCTAGGACAACACTAGATTCTCCAGGTGCCCAATAAACAATCCACACATATGTGTATTCAAGTTGCCACCTTAAGTTGAACCATTAATTAACAATCTCACATCTGTCATGGATTTCACTCACCCAAACCACGTCTACGAGCATAGCATAGCAATATAAGCAATTCGTAGAAGTAACTCCCAAGGGTTTGATAATAACAGGGCAATAGGTACTACCTAATCAACTACTTCCCAACCCACATGTTAATCACATCCTAACCATGCAATGTTTGAGGATTGGAACTAATGCATAAAAACTGGGTGATAAAGGGGTATGATCAAAGTGTTACTTGTCTTGCTGATGATCCGTAAAACCTAGGGACTCGTAGTAGCACGCTTTGCACTTTGGGTGTTCTATCGCAAACAAACAATAGCATACATAAGCAATCAAGCAAAGAAACATGGGTAAATCTCAAATAAGAAGATCTAACCAGAAAGTTCAACTTAAGAACTCCGGTTTGCGAAAAGAATCAAATCAAACGGAGCAATGAAACTCAAACGGCGAAAGAAACAAGATCCATTTACTAATCTGGACTAAGGTCAAATTTTATAGTACCAAAATCCTGTTCAAGTTGGTTACACAAAAAGAGGGTTTCGAGACGAAGATCTAGGCGCTTGAATCGCCTGATTCCGATAAACGAGAGAAAAGATAAACTGAAACGAAAATCAGACCAGAAATTGTGACCAGAAATAATCACGGAAAAAATGGAAAAAGGAAAACTGACGAACAGGCTAACGAACGAGCGTTCGTTGTCTGTGGCAGCAAAGTAACTAAACCGGAAAAAAATCGGTGAACCGATCTATCCAAAAAAACTAGGGTTTTCTAACAAAAACCGAGCGGCGCTTATACCTCCGACGAGGTCCGTCGCGGTGGGGCGGCTCCGGTGAGTGGGGCGGGGCGGCGCGGGGCAAGCAGCGGCGGCGGTGGCGGTGGCGCGGCAGCAAGGCGGCGGGGCAGGCGGCTTGCGGCGGCGGCGTGGGGCGGCTCGGGGCTCCACGGGGGTGCGGCGGCTTATAAGAGGAGGGGGTGCGGTGGCTTGGGGAAGGGGCGAGGCGCGGCGTGTCCGGGACGGACACGGCGGCGGTGTAGCTCGGGAGTCCTCTCCCGAGCCGGTGCGGGGAGGCGCACGGCTGGGCCGGCTGGGAGTTTTTTTTAATAATTTCGCCGGAACTAAATAAATCCTAGAAAATAAAATAAAAATCTAAAAATGCCAAAACAAATTTTCATCGTCTAAATAAAATATTTAGAACAAGATGGACATTTTCTTGGCCCTAAAATGCAACTTTGAAAAACGTGCAATTTTTCTAATTCAAATAAAATAGCAATAAACTCCGGATAAAATCAAATTTTTGATTTTAATATTTTTCCTCCAATATTTCATTTATTTTGGGGAAGTCATATTATCTCCTCTCATATATTTTAATATGAAATATTTTCGGAGAGGAAAATAATTAAAACCAAAAATCCACGTTTCAATATTTGATAAAAGTCAAATATGAAAACAGGGAAATCCCCAACTCTCTCCGAGGGTCCTTGAGTTGCTTAGGATTTCGAGGATCACGAAACGAAATGCAATAAAATATGATATGCATGAATGATCTATGTATAACATTCCAAATTGAAAATTTGGGATGTTACAAACCTACCCCCCTTAAGATGAATCTCGCCCTCGAGATTCAGGTTGGCTAGAGAATAGGTGTGGGTGGTCTTTGCGAAGATCATCCTCTCGTTCCCAGGTTGCTTCATCCTCGGTATGGTAACTCCACTGAACTTTGCAAAACTTGATGACCTTGCTGCGGTTGACTTGGCTGGCAAATTCAAGAATCCTGATTGGCTTCTCCTCATAGGTCAAATCACTGTCCAGCTGAATCGCCTCCAAGGGTATTGTATCTCTTAACGATATATCGGCCATCTCAGCATGACACTTCTTCAGCTGTGAAACATGGAATACATCATGAACTCCTGACAGTCCTTCAGGTAACTCCAACTTGTAGTCAACTTGTCCCATACGTTCCAAAATTCGATACGGTCCTACAAATCTCGGGTCTAACTTTCCCTTAACTCCAAAACGTTTCACTCCTCGCAGGGGTGACACTCGCAGATATGCTCTGCCTCCAATTTCATAGGTTATTTCCTTGCGTTTCAAATCTGCATAACTCTTCTGCCTGGACTGAGCTATCTTCAGTCTATCTCGGATCAGCTTAACTTTCTCTTCAGACTCTTTGATCAAATCTGGTCCAAACAACTGTCGGCCTCCGACTTCATCCCACATCAACGGTGTTCTGCACCTTCGTCCATACAGGGCTTCGAACGGTGCCATCTTCAAACTGGCTTGGTAGCTATTGTTGTATGAGAACTCCACGTAGGGCAAATTGTCATCCCAACTAGATCCATAATCTAGCGCATAGGCTCTCAACATATCCTCCAGAATCTGGTTGACTCTCTCGGTCTATCCATCGGTCTGCAGGTGAAATGCTATACTGAACTCCAACCTTGTCCCCAAAGTTTGGTGCAGCTGATGCCAAAACTTTGAAGTAAACTATGTTCCTCTATCTGATAAGATTGTCCTCGGAACTCCATGCAGACATACGATCCTGGTCATATATATCTTGGCCAACTTTGCACTTGTATAGGTGGTTTTCACTGGGATAAAGTGAGCTACTTTGGTCAAGCGATCAACTACTACCCATATAGAATCATATCCTAATTTGGTCCTGGGCAATCTGGTGATAAAATCCATGCCAAGTTTATCTTCCATTCGGGTATCGGCATAGGCTGTAACAATCCTGCTGGCTTTTGATGCTCAGCATTCACCCTCTGACATACATCACATACGGCTACATACTCGGCAATATCCTTCTTCATACCAGTCCACGAGAAGCGTTCCTTCAAATCCAAATACATTTTGGTGTTTTGGGGTGTATCGCGTATGGTGAGTCATGAGCCTCCTGAAGTATTAACTTCTTGATCTCTGTGTTATTGGGCACATAAACACGGTCCTCAAACCATAAGGTGTCGTGCTCATCCTCATGAAAACCTTTGGCCTTTCCTTCACTCATTCTCTCTTTCATCTCGGCAATCTCTTTGTCATCCTTCTGAGCTTCTCGAATCTTTCCTAATAATGTAGACCGCACTTCCATTGTTGCCACAAAACCTCTAGGAACAATCTCCAATCGAAGTTCCCTGAGATCCTCTGCTAACTCCTTTGGCAATCCCGTTCTCACTAGGGTATTTGCATAACTCTTCCAGCTCAAAGCGTCGGCTACGACATTGGCCTTGTCTGGATGATAGTGAAGCTTCATGTCATAATCCTTTATAACCTCCAACCATCTTCTTTGCCTAAGGTTCAGCTCCTTCTGTGTGAAAATGTACTTCAAACTCTTATGATCTGTGTACACATCACAACGATTTCCAATAAGGTAATGTCTCCAGGTCTTCAACGCATGCACTACGGCAGCCAACTCCAAATCATGCGTGGCATAATTCAATTCGTGTGGTTTTAGTTGTCGTGAGGCATACGAAACAACTCTTCTGTCCTGCATAAGCACACTTCCAAGTCCCAGGCGAGAGGCATCGCAATACACTTGAAACTCCTTACGTATATCCGGTAGAATCAGCACTGGGGCTGTATTCAAATGTTTCTTTAACTCCTGAAAACTCGCCTCACATTCTTTTGTCGATTTAAATTTGGTATCCTTCTTCAATAACTCCGTCATTGGCTTCGCAATTTTGGAAAAAATTCTCAATGAATCTCCGATAGTATCATGCGAGTCCAAGAAAACTGCGGATCTCGCTAACTGAAGTGGGTGCCAACCATTCAGTGACTGACTGAACCTTGGTCGGATCTACTACTACACCTTCTCCTGATATAACATGTCCAAGGAATCCGACTTCCTTCAGCCAAAACTCGCATTTGCTGAACTTGGCATACAACTGATGTTCCCTGAGTTTCTCGAGAACTAAGCGCAAATGCTCTTCGTGCTCCTCCTCGTTCTTCGAGTATACCATTATATCATCAATGAACACCACAACAAACTTATCCAAATATTCCATGAATACCTTGTTCATCATGCTCATGAAGTAGGCAGGGGCGTTAGTCGGTCCAAACGACATGACCGTATATTCATACAACCCGTACCGTGTGGTGAATGTTGTCTTTGGTATGTCCTTCTCTCGTATCTTCAGCTGGTGATATCCAGATCGCAGATCGATCTTTGAAAACACCTTAGCTCCTTGCAGCTGGTCAAACAAATCATTGATCATCGGCAGTGGGTATTTGTTCTTGATCGTCACCTCATTTAACGCACGATAATCAACAACCATCCTTAGAGACGTATCCTTCTTCTCAACTAAAAGCAATGGGGCTCCCCATGGTGAGGAACTCCGTCAAATGTAAACTTTATCCAATAACTCCTTGATCTGTTTCTTAATCTTCTCTAGATCATTTGCGGGCATCTGGTATGGTCTCTTCGATATAGGCCTGGTGCCTGGCAATAGCTCTATCAAAAACTCGATGTCTCGATCCGGTGGCATGCCTGGTAACTCCTCCGGAAAAACATCCGGGTAATCCTTGACTACACGCACTTCCTCCTGAACAACTCCCGTGAGGGTATTCACTTGGCTACTTCTTGGCGCATGCCTAGATACATACTTGATCCTTTTTCCCTCCGGGGTGGTGAGACAAATTGACTTACTAGCACAGTCAATGCTTCCTCCATACTTTGACATATAATCCATGCCTAATATCACATCCAGTCCTTGTGACTCCAAGATTATTAGGTCGAACGGAAAAACATGGCTACCAATGGTTAAGGGTATCTGGTCGCACCATCGACTAGCCATATACTCTGCTCCAGGTGAACTCACTAACAGAGGGGTCCTAAGGGTTTGGGTTGGTAGTTTAAACATATCCACGAACTCCCTTGATATGTATGAATGCGATGCACCAGTATCGAAAAGAACAAGGGCGGTAAAAGACTTAACCAAAAACTTGCCAATAACCGCGTCTGGCTGCTCTTCAACCTCCTCCACGTTGACGTGGTTCACTTGTCCTTTGTTGAATGGATTGGGCTTCTTTCTAGCGCTCCCATTACCGTTTCCATTCTTCGCTTCAGGGCACTCCGTGGCATAGTGTCCAGTCTTCCCGCACTTGAAACAAGTAACATGGCTTAGGTCACTCTTGGCGAGTGTGGCTGGATTGGAACGGTTCTGATTGTTGCTTGCTCCATTCCCATTCCCATTCCTTGGGCCATTATGATTATGGTTACTTCCTCCATTATGGGTGTGGCCTCCATGGTTATGAACAAGTCCTCCCGAGTTTGGGGTTAGGCGAGGCTTCTACTGAGCTCCTGAATTATACCTTCCTTGTCCATACTTCCTCTTACAGCTCTCAATTTGTTGCTGCTTCCCTTCAATCATAAGAGCCTTATCTACCAACTCCTGGTAGTTGTTGAATGTTGCCACCATCAACTGCATGCTCATCTCATCATTCAGCCCTTCCATAAACTTCTCCTGCTTTGCGGCATCTGTGGCCACATCGTCAGGGGCGTAGCGAGATAACTTGCTAAACTCATCCGCGTACTGAGCCACACTGCGGTTCCCCAGGCGTAAGTTGTGAAACTCACGCTTCTTCATACTCATAGCTCCAGTTGAGACATGGGCTGTACGGAAAGCTTGCTGAAACTGATCCCATGTAACAGTGGCTATAGGGTAGGTGACAGTGTAATTCTCCCACCATGAGGCCGCTGGTCCATCCAACTGATGTGCGACAAAACGCACCTTCTCAGCATCTGTACATCCTGCAGTGGTTAACTCCCTTCCAATCATGCGGAGTCAATCATCTGCCACTATCGCATCGGTGCTACTGGAAAACACCGGCGGCTGCAACCTCAGAAAGCGGGCTAAGTTATCAACTGGTGGTGGTGGCGGTGGATTATTGTTGTTGTTGTTGTTGCCTTGGTTCTGAACTAACAACTGCATCAGGGTATTCTGCTGCTGGATCAACTGAGTGAGCTCCGGTGGGAAAGTAAATCCGGGGTCACGTCTCGGAGGCATCTGATGGGTTTAGAGGGGAGAGATTAGAATAGAATGAGGTCTAATGAGAAAACACTACCCATATGCACATGAGACAAACACAATCATTTCACTCAATCAATCAAGCAAGGGCATACGATCGATCCAACTATCATTACAAAAGTGCTCGGACTATACTATATACATGGTGGAATACTACTACTGATGTGGTGGTCTACTAAAAATATTCCTCGGCTGAAGACTCCATGATGTCTGCTATCGTCGGGGTCCGAGTCAGTGTCGTCTATGATAATGTAGTCCTCCGAACAAATCTCCTTGGGTTCTTTGTCCTCTCCTCCTGGGTCGGGGTCTCCCAGGAATACTCCTAGCTTCCTTTCCAGATCATCATTCTTCTCCACTAGTACGATGATTTCCTCCTCATAATCTTCACGAGTAGCCTTAAGTTCTTCTTCCAGTTCCGTGATCCTTGTCATCGCCTTCTTCAGGTCTATCATTCCTGCGCACATCTGGTTCTCCTGGCGACGAATGTGTTGGTTTAACTCCTGGATGAAAGCTGCAATTGATCTATCCTTCCTGGTGCTGATCATCTCCCATTGCTCATCTCGGCGCCCACAAATATGATAGATAGTATCCTTAAGCTCCTTATGATAAACTTCTCCAATGCGTCCCATGGTGATGTGAGCTGCCATACTCTTTCCTAGACTCCAGGTTGGTGCATCAAAGGAAAACTCGATGGGCTTAGTGACTGGCGTGAATGTCCTTCACGGAACTTGAACTTGAATCATCCATCGCTCCTCTTCTGGTAATGTGGCGTTGTAAGTCCCGGTGAAGCTTGGTATTCCAATGTTCAGGTACCTAGTGACTTCCTTCAAGTGTCGTCCAAAAGGTGCTTCTTCATCCGGTTGTGCAAACTTGTTCCTTGCATCTGCCATCCTAAAGAGTAGAAAATGGAGAGGAGTCAGAAATGAGAAGAGAGAATAGTGATCTGGGGTTTTAGCTTAGTGGTCGTGTCCTACACTCAGCGTGTGCTCTGATACCATCTTGTAGCGACCCGACCTCAAACGGTCAAGTCTCTGTGCTTCAGTGTCATCCCTGGATCGGTAATGCTGACACAAACAGTACTCGAGGATTTATAACAAAGTAGCAATCACACACTTATTACATCGAATGTCTCAAAAGAGAGCTTATTACAATAAATATGGCTTAAGGCCATCTAATACGATAACAGCGGAAGGCTTGGAAGATAAAGTGAGTCCATCAACTCCAACGGCATAGCTGAGCTGCATGGCAACGACCTAACGAACCTTACTCCTTGTCTAAAAAGTCTGCAACATAATACGTTGCAGTCTGAAACGGGTCAGCACATGGAATATGCTGGCAAAGTAACACAGTAGAGCAAGAATAGAATAATGCTATCACTACATGCATATTTGGCTGGTGGAAAGCTCTATGGTTATAGTTTTTGCGAAAAGCCAATTTTTCCCTACAACAAAGGAATAGATTTTATTTAACTATCATGGTAGTTGAAACATCATTGAGAAGGTTACTCCAACTCAATCCCAATTAAAGTAATTAGCAACCCAACAATATTATTTAATAGTGATGAGATACTTATGATACTCCAAGTACTAGATACTCAAGATGTCCATAACCGGGGACACGGCTAACCATGATTAGTTTATACACTCTGCAGAGGTTTGCACACTTTTCCCCACAAGACCCGATCTCCTCCGTTGGATTTCTCGCACTACATGGTGTTTGAGAAACGGATGATCGAGACACAGTCTTTCAGAAGCATTAACCCCTTACTCTGGGCAGACCATATGTAGCGACCCGACCTCAAACGGTTAAGTCTCTGTGCTTCCATGTCATCCCTGGATCGGTAATGCTGACACACAGTACTCGAAGGATTTATAACAGAGTAGCAATCACACACTTATTACATCGAATGTCTCAAAAGAGAACTTACTACAATAAGTATGGCTTAAGGCCATCTAATACAATAACAGCGGAAGGCTTGGAAGATAAAGTGAGTCCATCAACTCCAACGTCATAGCTGAGCTGCATGGCAACGACCTAACGAACTTTACTCCTTGTTTGAAAAGTCTGCAACATAATACTTTGCAGCCTGAAAACGGGTCAGCACATGGAATATGCTGGCAAAGTAACACAGTAGAGCAAGAACAGAATAATGCTATCACTACATGCATATTTGGCTGGTGGGAAGCTCTATGATTATAGTTTTTGCGAAAAGCCAATTTTTTCCTACAACAAAGGAATAAGTTTTATTTTAACTATCATGGTAGTTGAAACATCATTGAGAAGGTTCCTCCAACTCAATCCCAATTAAAGTAATTAACAACCCAACAGTATTAATTAAGAGTGATGAGATACTTAAGATACTCCAAGTACTAGATACTCAAGATTGTCCATAACCGGGAACACAGCTAACAATGATTAGTTTGTACACTCTGCAGAGGTTTGCACACTTTTCCCCACAAGACTCGATCGCCTCCGTTGGATTTCTCGCACTACATGGTGTTTGAGAAACGGATGACCGAGACACAGTCTTTCAGAAACATTAACTCTCTACTCCGGGTAGACCATAACAAACCTACAAACCCACTACCTGCTGATCTACCTCTTCAAGAGCTTCACGTAACTTACTCAACTATGCTAGAGCCCATAATAACTTGTAGCTGCACACGGAAGTTCCTAGCAGGAATCATCTTAGTTCCCTTTGAGCCTGGGTGGCGGTCCATAGGAAAATCACACGGAACCCCGGGATTTCCAAAAATACAGGCAACACTGGGTACTCCAGGTGCCTCAATCCACCCAGATGTAAATTCAAGTTGCCACCTTAAGTTGAACCATTAATTAACAATCTCACATCTGTCATGGATTTCACTCACCCAAACCACGTCTACGAGCATAGCATAGCAATATAAGAAACGCGTAGAAGTAACTTCCAAGGGTTTGAATATAACAGGGCAATAGGTTCTACCTCAACAACTACTTCCCAACCCACATGTTAATGACATCCTAATCATGCAATGTTTGAGGATTTGAAACTAATGCATAAAAATTGGGTATGGAAAGAGTATGATCAATGTGTTACTTGCCTTGCTGACGATCCGCGAAACCTAGAGACTCCAAATAACACGCTTCGCACTCCGGGAATTCTATCACAAGCAAACAATAGCATAAATAAGCAATCAAGCTAAGATGCATGGGCAAAACTCAAATAAGAGAGATTGACCAGAAAGTTCAACTTAAGAACTCCGGTTTGCAAAAAGAATCAAACCAAATGGAGCAACAAAACTCAAACGGCGAAAGAAACAAGATCCGTTTACTAATCTGATTTAAGGTCAAATTTTACAGTAGCAAAAACTGGTTCAAGTTGGTTAAGCGGAAAGAGGGTCTCGAGACGAAGATCTAGGCACTTAAATCGCCTGATTCCGACTAACGATCGAAAAGATAAACAGAAACGAAAATCGGATCAGAAATCGCGATCGAGAATAATCGCGGAAAATCCGATAAAAAGAAAAGTGAAAAACAGACTAACGAACGAGCGTTCGTTATCTGTAACTAACGAGCGAAAACCGTTCGTTAAAACGAACGTATGGACGAACGTCCGCTAAATAGAGAAACCGGGAAAAACCGGCGAACCAATCTAAAAAAAGTACTAGGTTTTCAAAAAAACCGAATCGGTTTCTAAAAAAACTGGTGGCGGCGGATTGGCGTGGTACCTCCGGCGAGGCGGGGCTTGGGCGGCGGGGCAGCGGCTTGCAGGCGGCGAGGCGCGGCTGCAGCGGCAGCGGCGAGGCGCGGGCGGTGGGAGGCGGCGGCGCGGCTCGGGGCGGGGCTCGGCGGCGGTGGTGGTTGTGGTGGTGGCGGGGGTCCGGGGGGAGTATATAAAGGGGGTGGCACGGCTTGGAGGAGGGGCCAAGGCGGCGGCAAGGAGGAGTCCTGGCCGGACTCCTCGTCCGAGGCGGCGCCGGCTCGGTCTCCGGGTGGGAGACGGCGCGCGCGGGGAGTGGGCCGGCATGGCTGGGTTTCGGCCCAGTCGGCTGGAAGTTTTTTTTAAATAATAATTCCGCCGAATAGAAAATAAATCCTAGAAAATAAAATAAAAAATCTAAAAATGCCAAAACAAATTTTCACCGTCTAAATAAAATATTTAGAACAAGATGAACATTTTCTTGGCCCTAAAATGAAATTTTGAAAACGTGCAATTTTTCTAATGCAAATAAAATTCGAATAAAATCAAATAAATGATTTTAATATTTTTCCTCCAATATTTCAATAATTTTGGAGAAGTCATATTATCTCCTCTCATATATTTTATCATGAAATATTTTTCGAAGAGAAAATAATCAAAATAAAAGATCCTCGTTTCATTATGTGATAAAAATCAAATATGAAAACCAGGAAATCCCTAACTCTCTCCGAGGGTCCTTGAGTTGCTTAGGATTTCGAGGATTGCTGAACAGAAATGCAATAAAATATGATATGCATGAATGATCTATGTATAACATTCCAAATTGAAAATTTGGGATGTTACAAACCTACCCCCCTTAAGATGAATCTTGCCCTCGAGATTTAGGTTGGCTAGAAAATAGGTGTGGGTGGTCTTTGCGTAGATCATCCTCTCGTTCCCAGGTGGCTTCATCCTCGGTATGGTGACTCCACTAAACTTTGCAAAACTTGATAACCTTGTTGCGGGTGACTCGGCTGACAAACTCAAGAATCTTAACTGGTTTTTCCTCATAAGTCAAATCACTGTCCAACTGAATCGCCTCCAAGGGTACTGTATCTCTGAACGGTATTTCGGCCATCTCAGCATGACACTTCTTGAACTGACAAACGTGAAACACATCATGAACTCCTGACAGTCCTTCAGGTAACTCCAAGTTGTAGGCAACTTCACCCATCCGTTCCAAAACACGATACGGTCCTACAAATCTCGGGGCTAACTTTCCCTTAACTCCAAATCGTTTCACTCCTCGCAAGGGTGACACTCGCAGATATGCTCTGCCTCCAATTTCATAGGTTACCTCCTTGCGTTTTGAGTCTGCATAACTCTTCTGCCTGGACTGAGAAATCTTCAGTCTATCACGAATCAGCTTAACTTTCTCTTCATACTCTTTGATCAAGTCCGGTCCAAACAACTGTCGGTCTCCTACTTCATCCCACATCAACGGCGTTCGGCACCTTCGTCCATACAGGGCTTCGAACAGTTCCATCTTCAAACTGGCTTGGTAGCTATTGTTGTATGAGAACTCTGTGTAAGGCAAATTGTCATCCCAACTAGATCCATAATCTAGCGCACAGGCTGTCAACATATCTTCCAAAATCTGGTTGACTCTCTCGGTCTATCCATCCGTCTGCGGGTGAAATGATGTACTGAACTCCAATCTCGTACCCAAAGTCTGGTGTAACTGATGCCAAAACTTTAAGGTAAACTGTGTTCCTCTATCTGATACGATGGTCCTCGGAACTCCATGCAGACATATGATCCTGGACATATATATCTTGGCCAACTTCGCACTTGTATAAGTGGTTTTCACTAGGATAAAGTGAGCCACTTTGGTCAAGCGATCAACTACTACCCATATGGAATCATATCCTGATTTGGTCCTGGGCAATCCGGTGATAAAGTCCATGCCAAGTTTATCCCACTTCCATTCGGGTATCGGCATAGGCTGTAACAATCCTACTGGCTTTTGATGCTCTGCCTTCACTCTCTGGCATATATCACATACAGCTACATACTCGGCAATATCCTTCTTCATCCCTGTCCACCAGAAATGTTCCTTCAAATCCAAATACATCTTGGTGTTTCCGGGGTGTATCGAGTATGGTGAGTCATGAGCCTCCTGAAGTATTAACTTCCTGATCTCTGGGTCATTGGGCACGTATATTCGGTCCTCAAACCATAAGGTATCGTGCTCATCCTCACAAAAACCTTTGGCCTTTCCTTTGCTCATCTTCTCCTTTATCTCGGCAATCTCTTTGTCATCCTTCTGAGCTTCCCGAATCTTACACAACAGCGTCGACTGAACTTCCATTGTTGCAACAAAACCTCTAGGAACAATCTCTAATCGAAGTTCCATGATATCCTCTTCTAACTCCTTCGGCAGTCCCGTACTCTCTAGGATATTAGCATAACTCTTTCGGCTCAAGGCGTCTGCTATGACATTGGCCTTTCCTGGATGATAGTGCAGCTTCATGTCGCAATCTTTTATAAGCTCCAACCATCTCCTCTGCCTAAGGTTCAGCTCCTTCTGTGTGAAGATGTACTTCAAACTCTTATGATCCGTGTACACATCACAACGGTTTCCAATAAGGTAATGTCTCCAAGTCTTCAATGCATGCACTACTGTTGCTAGCTCCAAATCATGAGTGGCATAGTTCAACTCGTGAGGTTTTAGTTGTCGTGAGGCATACGAAACAACTCTTCCGTCCTGCATAAGCACACTTCCAAGTCCTAAGGGAGAGGCGTTGCAATACACTTGGAAATCCTTATGTATATCTGGCAGTGTCAGCACTGGGGTTGTAGTCAAACGTTTCTTCAGCTCCTGGAAACTCGCCTCGCAATCTTCCGTCCATTTCAACTTAGTATCCTTCTTCAATAACTCCGTCATTGGTTTCGCGATCTTGAAAAAATTCTCAATGAATCTCCGATAGTATCCTGCGAGTCCAAGAAAACTACGAATCTCGCTAACTGAAGTGGGTGCCAACCATTCAGTGACTGGCTGAACCTTGCTGGGGTCTACTGCTATACCTTCTCCTGATATAACATGTCCAAGGAATCCGACTTCCTTCAACCAAAACTCGCATTTGCTGAACTTGGCATACAACTGGTGTTCCGAGAGTTACTCGAGAACTAATCGCAAATGCTCCTTGTGCTCCTCTTCATTCTTCGAGTATACCATAATATCATCAATAAACACCATAACAAACTTGTCCAAATATTCCATGAATACCTTGTTCATCATGCTCATGAAATAGGCAGGGGCATTAGTCAGTCCAAACAACATGACCGTATACTCATATAATCCGTAACGCGTGGTGAATGTTGTCTTTGGTATATCTTTCTCTCGAATCTTCTGAAGGAAATATGCCCTAGAGGCAATAATAATGTTATTATTTTATTTCCTTATATCATGATAAATGTTTATTATTCATGCTAGAATTGTATTATCCGGAAACATAATACTTGTGTGAATACATAGACAAACTAAACGTCACTAGTATGCCTCTACTTGACTAGCTCATTAATCAAAGATGGTTATATTTCCTAACCATAGACATGTGTTGTCATTTGATTAATGGGATCACATTATTAGGAGAATGATGTGATTGACATGACCCATTCCATTAGCTTAGCACCCGATCGTTTAGTATGTTGCTATTGCTTTCTTCATGACTTATACATGTTCCTATGACTATGAGATTATGCAACTCCCGTTTGCCGTAGGAACACTTTGTGTGCTACCAAACGTCACAACAACTGGGTGATTATAAAGGAGCTCTACAGGTATCTCCAAAGGTACATGTTGGGTTGGCGTATTTCGAGATTAGGATTTGTCACTCCGATTGTCGGAGAGGTATCTCTGGGCCCTCTCGGTAATGCACATCACATAAGCCTTGCAAGCATTGCAACTAATGAGTTAGTTGCGAGATGATGTATTACGGAACGAGTAAAGAGACTTGTCGGTAACGAGATTGAACTAGGTATTGAGATACCGACGATCGAATCTCGGGCAAGTAACATACCGATGACAAAGGGAACAACGTATGTTGTTATGCGGTCTGACCGGTAAAGATCTTCGTAGAATATGTGGGACCCAATATGAGCATCCAGGTTCCGCTATTGGTTATTTACCGGAGACGTGTCTCGGTCATGTCTACATTATTCTCGAACCCGTAGGGTCCGCACGCTTAAGGTTTCGATGACAGTTTCATTATGAGTTTATATGTTTTGATGTACCGAAGGAGTTTGGAGTCCCGGATGAGATCGGGGACATGACGAGGAGTCTCGAAATGGTCGAGACATAAAGATTGATATATTGGACGACTATATTCGGACACCGGAAGTGTTCCGGGGAAGTTTCGGATAAAACCGGAGTACCCGGGGGTTACCGGAACCCCCCAGGGGGTTAATGGGCCTCATGGGCCCAAAGTGGAGAAGAGGAGGGGCAGCCAGGGCAGGCCGCGCGCCCCCTCTCCCCCTAGTCCGAATTGGACAAGGAGGGAGGGGCGGCGCCCCCCCCTTTCCTTCCTCTCCTCTCTCCCTTCCTTCCCCCTCTCCTACTTGGACAAGGAAAAGGAGGGAGTCCTACTCCCGGTAGGAGTAGGACTCCTCCCTGGCGCGCCTCATCATGGTCGGCCGCCCCTCCCCCTTGCCCCTTTATATACGGGGGCAGGGGGCACCTCTAGACAGAACAATTGATCCGTGAGATCTCTTAGCCGTGTGCGGTGCCCCCCTCCACCATAATCCTCGATATTATTTTAGCGGTGCTTAGGCGAAGCCCTGCGACGGTAGAACATCAAGATCGTCACCACACCGTCGTGCTGATGGAACTCTTCCCCGACACTTTGCTGGATCGGAGTCCGGGGATCGTCATCGAGCTGAATGTGTGCTAAAACTCAGAGGTGCCGTAGTTTCGGTGCTTGATCGGTCGGGCCGTGAAGACGTACGACTACATCAACCGCGTTGTTATAACGCTTCCACTTTCGGTCTACGAGGGTACGTGGACAACACTCTCCCCTCTCGTTGCTATGCATCACCATGATCTTGCGTGTGCGTAGGAATTTTTTTGAAATTACTACATTCCCCAACAGTGCCATCCGAGCCTAGGTTTTATGTGTTGATGTTATATGCACAAGTAGAACACAAGTGAGTTGTGGGCGATATAAGTCATACTGCTTACCAGCATGTCATACTTTGGTTCGGCGGTATTGTTGGATGAAGCGGCCCGGACCGACATTACGCGTACGCTTACGCGAGACTGGTTCTACCGACGTGCTTTGCACACAGGTGGCTGGCGGGTGTCAGTTTCTCCAACTTTAGTTGAACCGAGTATGGCTACGCCCGGTCCTTGCGAAGGTTAAAACAGCACCAACTTGACAAACTATCGTTGTGGTTTTGATGCATAGGTAAGATTAGTTCTTGCTTAAGCCCGTAGCAGCCACGTAAAACTTGCAACAAACAAAGTAGAGGACGTCTAACTTGTTTTTGCAGGGCATGTTGTGATGTGATATGGTCAAGACTTGATGCTAAATTTTATTGTATGAGATGATCATGTTTTGTAACCGAGTTATCGGCAACTGGCAGGAGCCATATGGTTGTCGCTTTATTGTATGCAATGCAACTGCGCTGTAATGCTTTACTTTATCACTAAGCGGTAGCGATAGTCGTGGAAGCATAAGATTGGAGAGACGACAACGATGCTATGATGGAGATCAAGGTGTCGCACCGGTGAAGATGGTGATCATGACGGTACTTCGGAGATGGAGATCACAAGTACAAGATGATGATGGCCATATCATATCACTTATATTGATTGCATGTGATGTTTATCTTTTATGCATCTTATCTTGCTTTGATTGACGGTAGCATTATAAGATGATCTCTCACTAAATTTCAAGATAAAAGTGTTCTCCCTGAGTATGCACCGTTGCCAAAGTTCGTCGTGCCCAGACACCACGTGATGATCGGGTGTGATAAGCTCTACGTCCATCTACAACGGGTGCAAGCCAGTTTTTGCACACGCAGAATACTCAGGTTAAACTTGACGAGCCTAGCATATGCAGATATGGCCTCGGAACACTGAGACCGAAAGGTCGAGCGTGAATCATGCAGTAGATATGATCAACATAGCAATGTTCACCATTGAAAACTACTCCATTTCATGTGATGATCGGCTATGGTTTAGTTGATTTGGATCACGTAATCACTTAGAAGATTAGAGGGATGTCTTTCTAAGTGGGAGTTCTTAAGTAATATGATTAATTGAACTTAAATTTATCATGAACTTAGTACCTGATAGTATCTTGCTTGTTTATGTTTGATTGTAGATAGATGGCCCGTGTTGTTGTTCCGTTGAATTTTAATGCGTTCCTTGAGAAAGCAAAGTTGAAAGATGATGGTAGCAATTACACGGACTGGTTCCGTAACTTGAGGATTATCCTCATTGCTGCACAGAAGAATTATGTCCTGGAAGCACCGCTGGGTGCCAGGCCTACTGCTGGAGCAACACCAGATGTTATGAACGTCTGGCAGAGCAAAGCTGATGACTACTCGATAGTTCAGTGTGTCATGCTTTACGGCTTAGAATCGGGACTTCAACGACGTTTTGAACGTCATGGAGCATATGAGATGTTCCAGGAGTTGAAGTTAATATTTCAAGCAAATGCCCGAATTGAGAGATATGAAGTCTCCAATAAGTCCTATAGCTGCAAGATGGAGGAGAACAGTTCTGTCAGTGAGCATATACTCAAAATGTCTGGGTATAATAATCACTTGATTCAATTGGGAGTAAATCTTCCAGATGATTGCGTCATTGACAGAATTCTCCAATCACTACCACCTAGCTACAAGAGCTTCGTGATGAACTATAATATGCAAGGGATGAATAAAACTATTCCCGAGCTCTTCGCAATGCTAAAAGCTGTGGAGGTAGAAATCAAGAAGGAGCATCAAGTGTTGATGGTTAACAAGACCACTGGTTTCAAGAAAAAGGGCAAAGGGAAGAAGAAGGGGAACTTCAAGAAGAACAGCAAGCAAGTTGCTGCTCAAGAGAAGAAACCAAAATCTGGACCTAAGCCTGAAACTGAGTGCTTCTACTGCAAGCAGACTGGTCACTAGAAGCGGAACTGCCCGAAGTATTTGGCGGATAAGAAGGATGGCAAGGTGAACAAAGGTATATGTGATATACATGTTATTGATGTGTACCTTACTAGAGCTCGCAGTAGCACCTGGGTATTTGATACTGGTTCTGTTGCTAATATTTGCAACTCGAAACAGGGACTACGGATTAAGCGAGCACTGGCGAAGGACGAGGTGACGATGCGCGTGGGAAATGGTTCCAAAGTCGATGTGATCGCAGTCGGCACGCTACCTCTACATCTACCATCGGGATTAGTATTAGACCTAAATAATTATTATTTGGTGCCAGCGTTGAGCATGAACATTATATCTGGATCTTGTTTAATGCGAGACGGTTATTCATTTAAATCAGAGAATAATGGTTGTTCTATTTATATGAGTAATATCTTTTATGGTCATGCACCCTTGAAGAATGGTCTATTTTTGATGAATCTCGATAGTAATGATACACATATTCATAATGTTGAAACCAAAAGATGTAGAGTTGATAATGATAGTGCAACTTAATTGTGGCACTGCCGTTTAGGTCATATCGGTATAAAACGCATGAAGAAACTCCATACTGATGGACTTTTGGAATCACTTGATTATGAATCACTTGGTACTTGCGAACCGTGCCTCATGGGCAAGATGACTAAAACATCGTTCTCCGGTACTATGGAGAGAGCAACAGATTTGTTGGAAATCATACATACAGATGTGTATGGTCCAATGAATGTTGAAGCTCATGGCGGATATCGTTATTTTCTCACCTTCACAGATGATTTAAGCAGATATGGGTATATCTACTTAATGAAACATAAGTCTGAAACATTTGAAAAGTTCAAAGAATTTCAGAGTGAAGTTGAAAATCATCGTAACAAGAAAATAAAGTTTCTACGATCTGATCGTGGAGGAGAATATTTGAGTTACGAGTTTGGTCTACATTTGAAACAATGCGGAATAGTTTCGCAACTCACGCCACCCGGAACACCACAGCGTAATGATGTGTCCGAACGTCGTAATCGTACTTTACTTGATATGGTGCGATCTATGATATCTCTTACAGATATACCGCTATCGTTTTGGGGTTATGCTTTAGAGACGGCCGCATTCACGTTAAATAGGGCATCATCAAAATCCGTTGAGACGACGCCTTATGAACTGTGGTTTGGCAAGAAACCAAAGTTGTCGTTTCTAAAAGTTTGGGGCTGCGATGCTTATGTGAAAAAACTTCAACCTGATAAGCTCGAACCCAAATCGGAGAAATGTGTCTTCATAGGATACCCAAAGGAGACTGTTGGGTACACCTTCTATCACAGATCCGAAGGCAAGACATTTGTCGCTAAGAATGGATCCTTTCTAGAGAAGGAGTTTCTCTCGAAAGAAGTGAGTGGGAGGAAAGTAGAACTTGATGAGGTAACTGTACCTGCTCCCTTATTGGAAAGTAGTACATCACAGAAAACGGTTTCTGTAACACCTACACCAATTAGTGAGGAAGCTAATGATAATGATCATGAAACTTTAGAACAAGTTACTACCGAACCTCGTAGATCAACCAGAGTAAGATCCGCACCAGAGTGGTACGGTAATCCTGTTCTGGAAGTCATGCTACTAGATCATGATGAACCTACGAACTATGAAGAAGCGATGGTGAGCCCAGATTCCGCAAAATGGCTTGAAGCCATGAAATCTGAGATGGGATCCATGTATGAGAACAAAGTATGGACTTTGGTTGACTTGCCCAATGATCGGCAAGCAATTGAGAACAAATGGATCTTCAAGAAGAAGACTGACGCTGATGGTAATATTACTGTCTACAAAGCTCGACTTGTCGCAAAAGGTTTTCGACAAGTTCAAGGAATTGACTACGATGAGACCTTCTCACCCGTAGCGATGCTTAAGTCTGTCCGAATCATGTTAGCAATTGCCGCATTTTATGATTATGAAATTTGGCAGATGGATGTCAAAACTGCATTCCTAAATGGATTTCTAGAAGAAGAGTTGTATATGATGCAGCCGAAAGGTTTTGTCGATCCAAAGGGAGCTAACAAAGTGTGCAAGCTCCAGCGATCCATTTATGGACTGGTGCAAGCCTCCCGGAGTTGGAATAAATGCTTTGATAGTGTGATCAAAGCATTTGGTTTTATACAGACTTTTGGAGAAGCCTGTATTTACAAGAAAGTGAGTGGGAGCTCTGTAGCATTTCTGATATTATATGTAGATGACATATTACTAATCGGAAATGATATAGAATTTCTGGATAGCATAAAGGGATACTTGAATAAGAGTTTTTCAATGAAAGACCTCGGTGAAGCTGCTTACATATTGGGCATTAAGATCTATCGAGATAGATCAAGACGCTTAATTGGACTTTCACAAAGCACATACCTTGACAAAGTTTTGAAGAAGTTCATAATGGATCAAGCAAAGAAAGGATTCTTGCCTGTGTTACAAGGTGTGAAATTGAGTAAGACTCAATGCCCGACCAATGCAGAAGATAGAGAGAAAATGAAAGATGTTCCCTATGCTTCAGCCATAGGCTCTATCATGTATGCAATGTTGTGTACCAGACCTGATGTGTGTCTTGCTATAAGTCTAGCAGGGAGGTACCAAAGTAATCCAGGAGTGGATCACTGGACAGCGGTCAAGAACATCCTGAAATACCTGAAAAGGACTAAGGATATGTTTCTCGTATATGGAGGTGACAAAGAGCTCATTGTAAATGGTTATGTTGATGCAAGCTTTGACACTGATCCGGACGATTCTAAATCGCAAACTGGATACGTGTTTACATTAAACGGTGGAGCTGTCAGTTGGTGCAGTTCTAAACAAAGCGTTGTGGCGGGATCTACATGTGAAGCGGAGTACATAGCTGCTTCGGAAGCAGCAAACGAAGGAGTCTGGATGAAGCAGTTCATATCCGATCTAGGTGTCATACCTAGTGCATCGGGTCCAATGAAAATCTTTTGTGACAATACTGGTGCAATTGCCTTGGCAAAGGAATCCAGATTTCACAAGAGAACCAAGCACATCAAGAGACGCTTCAATTCCATCCGGGATCTAGTCCAGATGGGAGACATAGAGATTTGCAAGATACATACGGATCTGAATGTTGCAGACCCATTGACTAAGCCTCTTCCACGAGCAAAACATGATCAGCACCAAAGCTCCATGGGTGTTAGAATCATTACTGTGTAATCTAGATTATTGACTCTAGTGCAAGTGGGAGACTGAAGGAAATATGCCCTAGAGGCAATAATAATGTTATTATTTTATTTCCTTATATCATGATAAATGTTTATTATTCATGCTAGAATTGTATTATCCGGAAACATAATACTTGTGTGAATACATAGACAAACTAAATGTCACTAGTATGCCTCTACTTGACTAGCTCATTAATCAAAGATGGTTATGTTTCCTAACCATAGACATGTGTTGTCATTTGATTAACGGGATCACATCATTAGGAGAATGATGTGATTGACATGACCCATTCCATTAGCTTAGCACCCGATCGTTTAGTATGTTGCTATTGCTTCTTCATGACTTATACATGTTCCTATGACTATGAGATTATGCAACTCCCGTTTGCCGGAGGAACACTTTGTGTGCTACCAAACGTCACAACGTAACTGGGTGATTATAAAGGAGCTCTACAGGTGTCTCCAAAGGTACATGTTGGGTTGGCGTATTTCGAGATTAGGATTTGTCACTCCGATTGTCGGAGAGGTATCTCTGGGCCCTCTCGGTAATGCACATCACATAAGCCTTGCAAGCATTGCAACTAATGAGTTAGTTGCGAGATGATGTATTACGGAACGAGTAAAGAGACTTGCCGGTAACGAGATTGAACTAGGTATTGAGATACCGACGATCGAATCTCGGGCAAGTAACATACCGATGACAAAGGGAACAACGTATGTTGTTATGCGGTCTGACCGATAAAGATCTTCGTAGAATATGTGGGAGCCAATATGAGCATCCAGGTTCCGCTATTGGTTATTGACCGGAGACGTGTCTCGGTCATGTCTACATTATTCTCGAACCCGTAGGGTCCGCACGCTTAAGGTTTCGATGACAGTTTCATTATGAGTTTATATGTTTTAATGTACCGAAGGAGTTCGGAGTCCCGGATGAGACCGGGGACATGACGAGGAGTCTCGAAATGGTCGAGACATAAAGATTGATATATTGGACGACTATATTCGGACACCGGAAGTGTTCCGGGGAAGTTTCGGATAAAACCGGAGTACCGGGGGGTTACCGGAACCCCCGGGGGGTTAATGGGCCTCATGGGCCCAAAGTGGAGAAGAGGAGGGGCAGCCAGGGCAGGCCGCGCGCCCCCTCTCCCCCTAGTCCGAATTGTACAAGGAGGGAGGGGCGGCGCCCCCCCTTTCCTTCCTCTCCTCTCTCCCTTCCTTCCCCCTCTCCTACTTGGACAAGGAAAAGGAGGGAGTCCTACTCCCGGTAGGAGTAGGACTCCTCCCTGGCGCGCCTCATCATGGCCGGCCGCCCCTCCCCCTTGCTCCTTTATATACGGGGGCAGGGGGGCACCTCTAGACAGAACAATTGATCCGTGAGATCTCTTAGCCGTGTGCGGTGCCCCCCTCCACCATAATCCTCGATATTATTGTAGCGGTGCTTAGGCGAAGCCCTGCGACGGTAGAACATCAAGATCGTCACCACGCCGTCATGCTGACGGAACTCTTCCCCGACACTTTGCTGGATCAGAGTCCGGGGATCGTCATCGAGTTGAACGTGTGCTAAAACTCGGAGGTGCCGTAGTTTCGGTGCTTGATCGGTCGGGCCGTGAAGACGTGCGACTACATCAACCGCGTTGTTATAATGCTTCCACTTTCGGTCTACGAGGGTACATGGACAACACTCTCCCCTCTCGTTGCTATGCATCACCATGATCTTGCATGTGCGTAGGATTTTTTTTGAAATTACTACGTTCCCCAACATTCAACTGATGGTATCCCGATCGCAAATCGATCTTCAAAAACACCTTAGCTCCTTGCAGCTGATCAAATAGATCATTGATCATCCGCAGTGGGTACTTGTTCTTAATCGTCACTTCATTCAAGGCCCGATAATCAACAACCATTCTTAGGGATTTATCCTTCTTCTCAACCAAAAGCACTGGGGCTCCCCAAGGTGATGAACTCCTTCGAATGTAACCTTTCTCCAATACCTCCTTGATCTGTTTCTTAATCTCCTCCAGATCATTTGTGGGTATCCGATAGGGTCTCTTGGATATTGGCCCGGTACCTGGCAGTAGCTCTATCAAAAACTCGATGTCTCGATCCGGTGGCATGCCTGGTAACTCCTCTGGAAAAACATCCGGGTAATCCTTCACTACAGGCACTTCCTCCTCAACAACTCCTGTGAGGGTATTCACTTGGATCCTCCTAGGCACATGCCTAGAGACATACTTAGGGTATTCACTTGGGTCCTCCTAGGCACATGCCTAGAGACATACTTAATCCTTTTTCCCTCCGGGGTGGTGAGATAAATCGACTTACTAGCACAGTCAATACTTCCTCCATACTTTGACATCCAGCCCATACCTAATATCACATCCAATCCTTGTGACTCCAAGATAATTAGGTCGGACGGAAAAACATGGCTACCATTGGTTAAGGGTATCTGGTCGCACCATCGACTAGCCATATATTCTGCTACGGGTGAACTCACTAAGAGAGGGGTCCTAAGGGTTTGGGTTGGTAGTCTAAACTTTTCCACAAATCCCATTGATATGTATGAATGCGATGCACCAGTATCAAAAAGAACAAGAGCGGTAAATGACTTAACCAAAAACTTACCTATAACTGCGTCCGGCTGCTCTTCAACCTCCTCCATGTTAATGTGGTTTACTTGTCCTTTGTTGAATGGATTGGGCTTCTTCCCAGCGCTCCCATTTCCGTTTCCATTCTTTCCTTCAGGGCACTCCGTGGCATAGTGTCCAGTCTTCCCGCACTTAAAGCAAGTAACGTGACTTAGGTCTCTTTTGGCGGGTGTGGTCGGGTTGGGGCGGTTCTGATTGCTGCTTGCTCCATTCCCATTCCCATTTTTAGAACCATTGTGGTTATGCGATCCTCCTCCAGTGTGGTTATGACCTCCATGGTTATGAACAAGTCCTCCCGAGTTCGGGGTTAGACGACGCTTCTGCTGAGCTCCTGAGTTATACCTCCCTTGTCCATACTTCCTCTTACGGCTCTCAATCTGCTGTTGCTTCCCTTCAATCATAAGAGCCTTATCTACCAACTCCTGGTAGTTGGTGAATGTTGCCACCATCAACTGCATACTCATCTCATCATTCAGCCCTTCCATAAACTTCTCCTGCTTCGCGGCATCTGTGGCCACGTCATCAGGGGCATAGCGAGATAATTTGCTAAACTCATCCACGTACTGAGCCACAATATGGTTCCCCTGGCGTAAGTTGAGAAACTCACGTTTCTTCATATTCATGGATCCAGTTGAGACATGGGTTGTACGGAAGGCTTGCTGAAATTGGTCCCATGTCACCGTTGGTATGGGGTAGGTGACAATGTAATTCTCCCACCATGAAGCTGCTGGTCCATCCAGCTGATGTGCGGCAAAACGCACGTTCTCAGCATCAGTGCATCCTGCAGTGGTTAACTCCCTTCCAATCCTACGGAGCCAATCATCTGCTACTATAGGCTCGGTGCTACTGGAAAACACCGGCGGTTGCAACCTCAGAAAACGGGCTAAGTTGTCAACGGGTGGTGGTGGTGGTGGTGGATTGTTGTTGTTGTTGTTGTTGCCTTGGTTCTGAACTAACAACTGCATTAGGGTATTCTGCTGCTGGATAAACTGAGTGAGCTCGGGTGGGAATGCAAATCCGGGGTCACGTCTCGGAGGCATCTGATGGGTTTTAGAGGGGAGAGATTAGAATAGAATGAGGTCTAATGAGAAAGCACTACCCATATGCACATGAGACAAACACAAACATTTCACTCAATCAATCAAGCAAGACATACAATCGATCTAACTATCGCAAAAGTGCTCGGACTACTCTATTTACATGGGGGAATACTACTACTGATGTGGTGGTCTACTAAAAATATTTCCCGGTTGCAGACTCCATGATATCTACTCCAGCTTCGTCTTCAAAGTCATCATCGCTCAGGTCAGAGTCGGTGTCGTCGATGATGATGTAGTCTTCCAGGCGAATCTCCTTGGGTTCTTCGTCTTCTTCTATTGGTGTGGGGTCTCCCATAAATATTCCGATCTTCTTAATCAGGTCGTCATTCTTCTCCAGTAGTGTCTGTCGGATTTCGGGTTCCGGCAGACCCTTGAGGTTCGAACACTGGGGTGCGCGCGGAGATTTCGCCTCCTACCTACCTGCACCCCTCCGCCACGCTAGGATCAAAGCTATGAAAAGAACAACACAAGGGGCACAGGGTTTATACTGGTTCGGGCCACCGTTGTGGTGTAATACCCTACTCCAGTGTGTGGTGTGTGGATTGCCTCTTGGGCTGATGATGATGAACAATACAAGGGAGGACAGCCTCGCGAGGGTCTGTTCTTGGCTGGGGCGATGAACTGCTGGGAGGAGTTTAGCCACCTTTCTCTCTCTCCCTCTTTCCAACTGGTCGACCCCTTGCCATGTGGGTGTCTGGTTCTATTTATAGAGGCCCTGGTCCTCTTCCCAAATATTGAGCGGGAAGGGAGCCAACAATGGCGGGCTAATTTGAAAGGGGACAGCAAGTATCAACTATCCTGACAAAAGTAGTCTTCGCCTGCGCAAAGCTCTGGTGATGACGCCGTCTTGGGCTCCACGGTGACCTCCGTCTCGTAGTCCTCCTGGTCTTGGTCTCGTTGCACCGAAATGGCAACCTTTGCCTAACGCCTCGGTACTCCGCGGTTGCGCTTGCCCCCTTTGCACCAAAGAGGAAAGGAGGACGCTGCGCGGGCTGGCACCCGCCTGGCGCCCTGAGTCGTCATGGCTTGCGTCACGGGCACCTCGCGAGGTACCCCGCCTTGACCTCTCCGCCTCCTCGTGAGCCATCCTGACGAGGCCGTGCCTGAAGAAGCTCCGTGTCGTCCGTCCCGCGAGGCTTGGCCCCTCGCGAGGGTCTTGAGTTTGTGTTGGTGAAGATGGGCCGTGCTGGGCCCCCCCGCTTTGAGCCACGCCGCAGGCCGCAGGCAGGCAAGTCTGGGGACCCCCGTTCCCAGAATGCCGACAGTAGCCCCCGGGCCCAAGGCGTGCCCGGACTTGGCCGGGCAGGGAGGCGGAAGGGCAAGAGCGAAGCGCCGCGGGCCCTAACAGCCTGCGGCCTTGGGCTCCGCGTGGCGGTTGATTGGACGTGGGCGCCTTAGCAGCCGCGCGAGTTGATAAGGGAGTGGCGTCCGCCTAGGCCCTTCTTCTTGCTTCCCCCGGTTGCTGTTCAGATCCCCTTTCCTGCGCTTCTCCTTCCTTCCTCTGAAATATCCAAATCTGCTCTGACCATGCGACCCAGGAAGCCATGGCGCCTCGCCAGCCCCCGGCCGCTGCTTGCTACTCGTCTGCCCTGGACCCGCCGAACGTGTCGGAGGCGGGCCTTGCCCGGTTGCGCCGGATAGCGACGGCGCGAGGCATTGACGGGGCGAAGGTGTTCAAGTCCGGCTCCGCCACCCCTAAGGGTCAGAGGAGCACCTTCTATCCACTCTTCGTAAGTGCCATTGTTGCTGGCCTGGTGCCTCCCTTCTCCGAGTTCTTCTTCTCTGTCCTCCGCGATTACAAGCTGCAGGCTCTGCATCTCCATCCCAACTCCGTCCTTCTCCTCGCGATCTTTGCTTATTATTGCGAGGCCCACGTTGGGGTGCAGCCCTCAGTGGCCTTGCTGCGCCACTACTTCTCCCTCCGGACCTCTCACGATCCTGCTTCCGCGTGCGCGAGCTTCGTCGCGTACGGTGGCGCCATTGCCATCTCGAACTCTAGGAAGAGGATTGAGGGCTTCAGGAGCAAGTGGGTCTTGGTGGACGCTGAGCGCATCCATCCTCGGCTGATCTTGCCCACCGAGCAGCCCACGAGCTCCAGCAACTGGGGTCGAGTGGAGCTCACGGATCCCCGCGCGAAGATGGTGTTGGAGAAGATGGACGCGGATCTGAGGCCGGCCGACATGGCGGCGGCAAAGCTGACCGGCGCGTCATTGCTGAGGGAGTTCCTGGAGCACCAGCTGGCTCCGCTTCGGCAGTACTCGCTTCCAATGTGGAGGCCCCGTCCGAGCCCCGCGGCCTGGGCCGATGGAGACTTGGCTGCGGTTCTCCAATCTCTGGTCGGGGGCAATGTGGCGAGGTTGGAGGGCGCTCCTACGCCCTTGTTCCTCCACGACGACTGGGAGCGGGTAGTGAAGTCCATGCCCGTCTTCAACGGGGAAGGGCCCGTGCCCCTGGAGGCTCCCGAGGGACCGGTGGACGTGCCCTCCGGCGACTCCAGCGAAGAGGAAGAAGGAGGGGAGCGCGGAAAAGGGCCTGACTCCGAGGCGACTGATGGAGAGTCGAGGGCTCCCCTCCCCCGGCGCAGGTCCCGCGTTCTCCGCCTCTCTCCGAACGATGACGACGAGGATGACGACGAAGACGACGACGAGCAGGACGGCGGGAGCTCGCCCCCGATCCCGAAGAAGGACAGGACCGGGCTGATCTCCCGCGGGTCTCCCCCGGCCCCGGGGCGAACCGCGGACGCACCTTCCGCCTCCAAGCTTCCCGAGGTTGACCCTTCCAGCCGGCTTTTAGGCTTCAAATTTGGCCGGAGGCCACTTGAGCTCACTGGCGATGACCCGTAAGCATTCGATTCTTGTCTTTATCTCTTGCTCTCCTTCTGAGGCTTGACGTCCGCATCTTTGGATAGGTTGGCGCCCGCAGCAAAGAAGTCAAAGGGGGCTCCTGAGGTTTCGTTCGTGACAGCGCCCCTGAAGGAAGGTGACCACGACGCACAAGCTTCTCCCGCCCGGTCATCCTCGCGGGGCCTGACTGAGCCGGCTGGGGCGAGCTCAGCCCCCACGGCCCGAGTGGCTCCCGAGGTGCTCCCGCCTGCCGCCGCTGCTACAGCTATTGGGGCACGGCAGACTCCGCCTCAGGATGCTGCGGCCGTGCTGCCGCCTTCTCCTCCTACTCCACCGGCTGCTATCTCCCCAACTTCTTCCGCCGTTCTGGACCGCGCTGTTGCTGAGCTGGACCGGCTGCGGCAGGATCTTCTCGGCGCCGACCCTCGCCTGGTGGCCGGGCGCTTGGAGCTGGTTTCTGGATGGGTTCGCTTCGACGCTTCGATTCGGGCGGCGCTGGTCCAGGCCTCGACGGCATGCGATGAGGAGAAGCAGGCCGTCCTTGAGGCGAAGGCTGCTCGCGATGCAGCCCTGGGAGAGGTGGTCGACGTCCGTGGTCACTGCAAGGTGCTGGAGGACGAGCTGCAGGGCCTGTGGGATCAGCTCGCGAAAGAGGTTCGCCTTCGCCAAGAGCAGGAAGAAGGCGTGAAGGCTTGTGAGGCGGCCGCCGAGGGCCAAGAGGCCAAGCTCAAGAAACACCGCGACCGCCTAGGCGCGCTGGAGCAGGAATTGGGGGCGAGGAAGGCCGAGCTAGACGGCAAGGCCCTGGTCCTCGCCGAAGACCGCGCGGCCTTCACGGAGCTGGAGGCGAAGGCTCGCTCCTCGCTGAGGACGCTTTATGACAGTGGCCTGGAGAGCCCGCTGGCCGGCGCCAAGGACGGCCCCGCCAAGCTGCTTCCCTTCTTGGTCCATGCTCTTGAAGATTTCGCCCTTGGCCTCGGCCCCACGGCCGAGGCCGAGGCACGTGTTCTGTCTTCTGCAGCACTGACGTGGGTTCTCACCCACATCCATCTTCGCGATCCCGAGTTCGACCTTGACAGCCTGCTGGAGCCCGTGAGCGGCAAGCATGCGGCGGCTGCTGCCGAGGCCGTGAAGGGTCGCGCAGAGGCTCTGCTGGGGAAGTTCCGGGCCTTCAGCACCAAGCCGGTGCAAGGCGCTGTCGACCCCGCTGCTCCATGAGGCGAACCCACGCCGCGCTGCTCCCCCGCCGCCAAGTGACTCCATCGTGGCTCCTGTCCTGCTTTTGATTCCTGCACATGTATCATGCCTCGGGGAGGTGTTTAAACTTGCGCCTGATATTGGAATAACAGTGTGGACTATAATATTTGCTTTCGAATTCCTTTGAAACTTGTGCTTTTCCTTCCTACTTGCTTACGTTCTACGCCGGCAGAGCCCGGCCCCGCGCGTACCTCACCCAGCAATAGCCCCGACCGGAAACCAGGACGGGACTAAGGAGTGAGGGGCTACGTGACAAGTTAGGCTCCTGAGTCGCGATGCTCAGGAGTCCCCCTTGGCGCACGAACAGCAAGTAGGGAGGTGTGATGTGGGTGGATCCATCGTTCTACGTCTGCAGATCCCGGCCATGCGCGTACCTCACCCAGCAATAGCCCCGACCGGAAACCAGGACAGGACCAAAGGAGTGAGGGGGCTACGTGACCAGTTAGGCTCCTGAGTCGTGATGCTCAGGAGTCCCCCTTGACGCTCAAACGGCCTTCATACCTTGGCTCCGCTCGGGGAGAGGCGCGCGATGAACCAGGCCCGTGGGGACCTGGCTGGGCGGCGTGCATCTGGGTGTGGCCCTGGCGCAGCCCCCGTGCCCAGCCCTCTCGCGCAGCACTCCCGAGGGGAGGCGTTGCGATGAGGCTAGACACTGAGCACTGGGCTCCCTAAGGTTGATGCGGCCCGGAGGCCACCCTCAGTTGTTTATCACCAGCGCGGAGCATAGCGCTTCCGTATGAGTACGGGCATAGCCGCTCCTCGGCAGTGTCGTCAGCCAGCACGGAGTATGGTGCTTCCACTGGTGCGTGGGAGGGGGACCCCTCCGGGAGGAGCCCCCGGGGCGTGTATAGCCCCGCCCTGACTCGTGGCTGGCACGGTAGGGCCTGGCGAGGTGTATCTGGGCACCCGTGAGCCAGCGCGGGACTCACGGGGCCCTACCTCTAGGCGGGTTGCACCTGGCACTGGGCCTTATCTTGTGTTGTGTCCCTGCAAGTTCTGTTAGATGCCTGCACTCTACGTCCTCGGGTCCCGGCCCTCAAGTTGGTCTCAGCCGTCGCTCGTATGCCAGGTCGCGATGCCGTGGTCAAGGCCAGAGGGTGAGGGCTGGAGAGCCAGTAAGAGCCCTGAGTCGCGATGCTCAGGTACCCCCCCTTTAACGTGCAAGTGGTCAACATGGAGAAGAGGAGGCGCCGTGGACTGGCATCCAATAATCAAGCATGGTAGTTCTAACGCATAATCGGAAATGAACGCAAATGGGGTACATGCCGCTGAGCCTGGCCCGAGCGGCTTGGGGATCATGCAGCCTGAGGGGCGCCCCCAACAAGGTAAGCTAACGACGCGAAATAAAAGGGATACACGCCGCAGGGACGGACCCACGCGGCCTGGGAATAATGCAGCCCTGGGGGCGCTCCCAGCCGGAAGTGAAACTTGAAAGATGTCACCTGATGACGCTGAAGACGAAGGGGTGTTGGTGTAGCCGGCTCAGTGGGCTGCGGGAGCCGATCCTCATGAGCCCCCAGGCCCAGGGGACTCGGGAGGCTCCGGAGGCGCTGGCGGTTCCTCGCGGGCCATCTTCATCTCCGCCAGGGCTGCGGAGCACCTGGCCTCTTGCGCCCCCGTGATGCCCCTCATGAGGCGCTGGTACGTGTCAGCCGCGCTCGACAAGCCGTAAGGCATGCGAACGTAGTTGTGGGGTGGACCTCCGCAGCGCCCCACTCGCGAGGGCCAGAGGCGCTCCAGGGAGGCGACTTGGTTGAGCCCTAGTACGTCGACGCAGACGCGCAACCCGCCATCCTCGCCTAGATGGGGAGCCACTGCTGGTAGGCGGCGGGCGCCTCTCATGACTCTGGACTCCTGTAGCTCCTGAATGGCCTTGCTGACGAACTCCTGTGGGTCTGGATCTCCTTGCCTTGCTCCTTCTTGAGGGAAACGTGCTCCGAAACATGCCTCCATGTGGTGCCCCAGCGCCTCCCTCGTGACCCTTGCTAGGTCGGTGGCCCTCCAGGGGAGGGCCCCCGAGCCCTGCCTGAGGAGGGCGCCGGGCGCGCTTTCCTATGCGATGGAAGGAGGTTCCCCCTGGTCAGGCATGGGCCCAGAGGGGCCTACCTCCTGAGGGGCCAGGCCGGACGATGTCTTCTTCTTCTTGGGGGCGGCCTCGGGAAGCCTCCTGCTTCCGTGATCTGGGTCCTCCCGTGATGCGGCCTGAAAGGCTCGCTCCAGGGAACACACTGCGTCCTTCTCTTCACAGGGCACCGTGATGACTCCGCCGCTTCCTGGCATCTTGAGGACGTTGTAGCCGTGGTGAGTCACGGCCATGAACTTGGCCAGCGCCGGGTACCCGAGGATGGCGTTGTACGGCAGGCGGATGTGAGCGACGTCGAAGTCGATGAGCTCGGTGCGGTAGTTGTCGCGTGCCTTGAAGGTGACGGGGAGGCGGACCTGCCCGATCGGGACCGTGGAGCCGTCGGTGATACCGGAGAAGGGCTTGGTTGGCTGAAGCTGGCTGTAGGGCACTTGGAGGTTGTTGAACGTCTCTACGGACAGGATGTTGAGCCCTGCCCCGCCATCGATGAGGGTCTTGGTGACCACCACGTTGCTGATGATTGGGGAACAAAGCATCGGGAGGACTCCGGCTGTAGCCGCACACTTGAGTTGATCTGCTGAGCTAAAGGTGATGGCACACGCCGACCACCTGAGAGGGCGCGTGGCTTCGAGCCTGGGGAGGGCTGCGTTCACTTCGCGGGCGAACTGCTTGAAGATGCGCTGAGAGGCTGGGGCGTGAGCTCTGCCCAGGATGTAGGCGATCGCGCGCGGCTCCTGGAAGCCCCCAGCCTCCTCGTCCTGGTGGCGGTCCTCGTTTCTCCTTGGCTGCGGCGGCAGCGGTGGGAGGCCTGCGTTGCCTTGCGGGTGATCCTCGTGAGGCTGATCCCTCCAGCCTCCCTCACGAGGTGGGTCTTGCCAGCGATCCTCATGAGGTTGGTCGCGCCACCCCTGGCGCGGACCACGGTCTTCCCAGCGCCCTGCGTTCCTTCCTCCTCCTCGGCCGTATCCCCGGCCACCACGGTCAGGGCGACGGCCGATCCTTCCTTCACGCACGGCTCGGAGTTCTTGGCATTCGCTGGTGTTGTGGGTGTGGAGGTCGTGGTACACGCAGTACCGGCTGCCCTTGGGAGGTTCGGGCTGATCTCTGCCCCGCTTGGTGTCTGGTTCTGCCGCGAGCACGGCAGCCCCCTTGCACTTCACTTCCTTGGCCTTGAGCTTCTTCTCTTTTGGGTCTGCGGCAGGCAGCTCAAGGAGGGAGAGACGCCCTTGCTCAGCCCTGGCGCACTTGTTCACCAAGTTGAACAGCTCCAAAGAAGTGCACAGGTCTTCGTGCATCGCCAGCTCCTCCTTCATCTTGACGTCGCGCACGCCGTCGGAGAAGGCTGAGATGATGGCCTCTTCAGTCACCTTGGGAATCTTGAGGCGTGCGTTGTTGAAGCGCTGGATGTACTTCTGCAGGGTCTCCCCGGGTTGTTGCTTGATGCGGCGCATGTCGCTCACGGCGGGTGGCCGGTCGCGAGTACCTTGGAAGTTGGCGATGAAGCGGGTGCGCATCTCTTCCCAGGAGGAGATTGTGCCTGGAGCCAGGTTCAGGAGCCAGGTGCGGGCCCCGTCCTTGAGCGCCATGGGAAACCAGTTCGCCATGACCTTCTCGTCTCCGTTGGCAGCTTCGATGCCCAGCTCGTAGAGCTGGAGGAACTCCGCAGGGTCGGCCGTGCCGTCGTAGCGAGGAGGCAGGTCCGGCTTGAACTTGCCTGGCCACGTGACGTTGCGCAGCTCGGTGGTGTAGGCGCGGGAGCCTGCTATGGCCATGGGAGGCCTTGGGTGGTGGAGAGCCTGGTCCTGCATGTCCCCACGCGCCGGAGCAGGAGGATGGTCGCGACGTGCTAGAGCAGGGAGTGCCCGGGCAGCTTCTGGCGGGCGAGGAACTTCTTGGCAGCTCTGCTCTTGCCGCGCTGGCACCTGACGGAGCGGGTTCCGCCCAGGGGCCACGCGTCTTGGAGCCATGGCGTCTTCTTGAGGAGGAGGCGACCGAGGCGCCGCCGGAGCCTCGTCGCCCGCGCGGGGCGGGGTGCGGTGCAGCGGAGCGGACGGCGCGGAGGAGCCCCCTGCGGCACGGACGAGTTCTGCGACGCGGTCGAGCCATTCTTCGTAGACATCGTCGGAGGGACGGTAGCGCAGGAGCTCATTTGCCGCGATGAGTGCAGCCCGAGCCTCCATGGGCGCGCGAAGCGCGCGGGACGAAGATCCAGCCGGGGCGAGTGAGGGAGTTGCGGTGCGGCCGTCTTGGCGCACGGATGGATGCTGAGACGATGCTTGCTGCTCGTCCCCCGCCGGGCCGGTGGCGGCGTTGACGGCAGGTGACAGGGAACGGCGAGGACGCCCGCTGACAGGGGCTTTCTGGGCGACGCGGGAAGCGAGGGCGGCCCGACGCTCCGCGCGGGCCCGACGTGCGTCAGACATGAGCGTGATGGTCGGAGGAGAGCGGAGCGGTGGAAGACGAATTCCGGCGCACCCCTACCTGGCGCGCCAAATGTCGGATTTCGGGTTCTGGCAGACCCTTGAGGTTCGAACACTGGGGTGCGCGTGGAGATTTCGCCTCCTACCTACCTGCACCCCTCCGCCACGCTAGGATCAAAGCTATGAAAAGAACAACACAAGGGGCACAGGGTTTATACTGGTTCGGGCCACCGTTGTGGTGTAATACCCTACTCCAGTGTGTGGTGTGTGGATTGCCTCTTGGGCTGATGATGATGAACAATACAAGGGAGGACAGCCTCGCGAGGGTCTGTTCTTGGCTGGGGCGATGAACTGCTGGGAGGAGTTCAGCGACCTTTCTCTCTCTCTCCCTCTTTCCAACTGGTCGACCCCTTGCCATGTGGGTGTCTGGTTCTATTTATAGAGGCCCTGGTCCTCTTCCCAAATATTGAGCGGGAAGGGAACCAACAATGGCGGGCTAATTTGAAAGGGGACGGCAAGTATCAACTATCCTGACAAAAGTAGTCTTCGCCTGCGCAAAGCTCTGGTGATGACGCCGTCTTGGGCTCCACGGTGACCTCCGTCTCGTAGTCCTCCTGGTCTTGGTCTCATTGCACCGAAATGGCAACCTTTGCCTGACGCCTCGGTACTCCGCGGCTGCGCTTGCCCCCTTTGCACCAAAGAGGAAAGGAGGACGCTGCGCGGGCTGGCACCCGCCTGGCGCCCTGAGTCGTCATGGCTTGCGTCACGTGCACCTCGCGAGGTACCCCGCCTTGACCTCTCCGCCTCCTCGTGAGCCAGCCTGACGAGGCTGTGCCTGAGGAATCTCCGTGTCGTCCGCCCCGCGAGGCTTGGCCCCTCGCGAGGGTCTTGAGTTTGTGTTGGTGAAGATGGGCCGTGCTGGGCCCCCCCTTTGAGCCACGCCGCAGGCAGGCAAGTCTGGGGACCCCCGTTCCCAGAACGCCGACAGTGTCGCAATTTCCTCCTCATATCCATCGCGTGTAGACTTAAGTTCTTCTTCCATCTCAATGATCCTTGTTTTGCCTTCTTCAAATCTATCATGTCCGCGCACATCTGATTCTCCTGGCGTCAAATGTGTTGGTTTAGTTCCTGGATGAAAGCTGCAATTGATCTATCCTTCCTGGTGCTGATCATCTCCCATTGCTCGTCTCGGCGCCCACAGATCTGGTAGATAGTGTCTTTTAGCTCCTTTTGATAAACTTCTCCAATGCGTCCCATGGTGATGTGAGCTGCCATACTCTTTCCTAGACTCCAGGTTGGTGCATCGAAGGAAAACTCTATGGGTTTAGTGACTGGCGTGAAGGTCCTTCCTGGAACTTGAACTTGAATCATCCATCGCTCCTCTTCTGGTAAAGTGGCGTTGTAGGTCCCAGTGAAGCTTGGTATTCCGGGACCTACAAGCCAATTTTTGGCTGGTGGAGAGCTCTATGGTTATAGTTTTTGCGAAAAGCCAATTTTTCCCTATAACAAAGGAATAAGTTTTATTTTAACTATCATGGTAGTTGAAACATCATTGAGAAGGTTCCTCCAACTCAATCTCAATTAAAGTAATTAACAACCCAACAGTATTAATTAAGAGTGATGAAATACTTAAGATACTCCAAGTACTAGATACTCAAGATTGTCCATAACCGGGGACACGACTAACCATGATTAGTTTGTACACTCTGCAGAGGTTTGCGCACTTTTCCCCACAAGACTCGATCGCCTCCGTTGGATTTCTCGCACTACATGGTGTTTGAGAAACGGATGACCGAGACACAGTCTTTCAGAAACATTAACTCTCTACTCCGGGTAGACCATACCAAACCTACAAACCCACTACCTGCTGATCTACCTCTTCAAGAGCTTCACGTAACTTACTCAACTATGCTAGAGCCCATAATAGCTTGTGGCTACACACGGATGTTTCTAGCATGAATCATCTTAGTTCCCTTTGAGCCTGGGTGGCGGTCCATAGGAAAATCACACGGTACCCCGGGATTTCCAAAAATACAGGTAACACTGGGTACTCCAGGTGCCTCAATCCACCCAGATGTAAATTCAAGTTGCCACCTTAAGTTGAACCATTAATTAACAATCTCACATCTGTCATGGATTTCACTCACCCAAACCACGTCTACGAGCATAGCATAGCAATATAAGCAATGCGTAGAAGTAACTCCCAAGGGTTTGAATATAATAGGGCAATAGGTTCTACCTCAACAACTACTTCCCAACCCAGATGTTAATGACATCCTAATCATGCAATGTTTGAGGATTGAAACTAATGCATAAAAACTGGGTATGGAAAGAGTATGATCAATGTGTTACTTGCCTTGCTGACGATCCGCGAAACCTAGAGACTCCAAATAACACGCTTCGCACTCCGGGAATTCTATCACAAGCAAACAATAGCATAAATAAGCAATCAAGCTAAGATGCATGGGCAAAACTCAAATAAGAGAGATTGACCAGAAAGTTCAACTTAAGAACTCCGGTTTGCAAAAAGAATCAAACCAAACGGAGCAACAAAACTCAAACGGCGAAAGAAACAAGATCCGTTTACTAATCTGATTTAAGGTCAAATTTTACAGTAGCAAAAACTGGTTCAAGTTGGTTAAGCGGAAAGAGGGTCTCGAGACGAAGATCTAGGCACTTAAATCGCCTGATTCCGACTAACGATCGAAAAGATAAACAGAAACGAAAATCGGATCAGAAATCGCGATCAAGAATAATCGCGGAAAATCCGATAAAAGGAAAACTGAAAAACAGACTAACGAACGAGCGTTCGTTATCTGTAACTAACGAGCGAAAACCGTTCGTTAAAACGAACGTATGGACTATCGTCCGCTAAATAGAGAAACCGGGAAAAACCGGCGAACCAATCTAAAAAAAGTACTAGGGTTTTCAAAAAAACCGAATCGGTTTCTAAAAAAACGATGGCGGCGGATCGGCGCGGTACCTCTGGCGAGGCGGGGCTTGGGCGGCGGCCTGCAGGCGGTGAGGCGACGGCGGCGCGGCGAAGCGGCGGCGAGGCGCGGCTGCAGCGGCTGCGGCGAGGCGCGGGCGGCGGGAGGCGGCGGCGCGGCTCGGGGCGGGGCTCGGCGGCGGTGGTGGTTGTGGTGGTGGCGGGGGTCCGGGGGGAGTATATAAAGGGGGACGGCGTGGCTTGGAGGAGGGGCCAAGGCGGCGGTGAGGAGGAGTCCCGGCCGGACTCCTCGTCCGAGGCGGCGGCGGCTCGGTCTCCGGGTGGGAGACGACGCGCGCGAGGAGTGGGCCGGCGGGGGGGGGGTCCGGGGGGAGTATAAAAAAGGGGGGCGGCGTGGCTTGGAGGAGGGGCCAAGGCGGCGGCGAGGAGGATTCCTGGCCGGACTCCTCGTCCGAGGCGGCGGCGGCTCGGTCTCCGGGTGGGAGACGTCTCGCGCGGGGAGTGGGCCGGCCCGGCTGGGTTTCGGCCCAGTCGGCTGGAAGTTTTTTTTAAATAATAATTCCGCCGAACAGAAAATAAATCCTAGAAAATAAAATAAAAAAATCTAAAAATGCCAAAACAAATTTTCACCGTCTAAATAAAGTATTTAGAACAAGATGAACATCTTCTTGGCCCTAAAATGAAATTTTGAAATGTGCAATTTTTCTAGTGCAAATAAAATCCGAATAAAATCAAATAAAATCAAATAAATGATTTTAATATTTTTCCTCCAATATTTCAATTATTTTGGAGAAGTCATATTATCTCCTCTCATATATTTTATCATGAAATATTTTTCGGAGAGAAAATAATCAAAATCAAAAATCCTCGTTTCATTATTTGATAAAAAACAAATATGAAAACCGGGAAATCCCCAACTCTCTCCGAGGGTCCTTGAGTTGCTTAGGATTTCAAGGATTGCGGAACAGAAATGCAATAAAATATGATATGCATGAATGATCTATGTATAACATTCCAAATTGAAAATTTGGGATGTTACACCATACCAACCTACATCCCTCCACCTGTTGATCCACCTCTTCGGGAGCTTCACGCAACTTACTCAACTATGCTAGAGCCCATAATAGCTTGTGGATGCACACGGAAGTTTCTAGCATGAAAATATCTCAGTTCCCTTTGAGCCTGGGTGGCGGACCATAGGATTATCACACGGGTACTCCGGGATATCCTAGGACAACACTGGATTTCCCAGGTGCCCAACAAACAATCCACCCAGATGTGTATTCAAGTTGCCACCTTAAGTTGAACCATTAATTAACAATCTCACATCTGTCATGGATTTCACTCACCGAAACCACGTCTACGAGCATAGCATAGCAATATAAGTAATTCATAGAAGTAACTCCCAAGGGTTTGATAATAACAGTGCAATAGGTACTACCTCATCAACTACTTCCCAACCCACATGTTAATCACATCCTAACCATGCAATGTTTGAGGATTGGAACTAATGCATAAAAACTGGGTGATAAAGGGGTATGATCAAAGTGTTACTTGTCTTGCTGATGATCCGTAAAACCTAGGGACTCGTAGTAGCACGCTTCGCACTCCGGGTGTTCTATTGCAAACAAACAATAGCATACATAAGCAATCAAGCAAAGAAACACGGGTAAATCTCAAATAAGAAGATATAACCAGAAAGTTCAACTTAAGAACTCCGGTTTGCGAAAAGAATCAAATCAAACGGAGTAACGAAACTCAAACGGCGAAAGAAACAAGATCCATTTACTAATCTGGACTAAGGTCAAATTCTACAGTACCAAAATCCTGTTCAAGTTGGTTAAACAGAAAGAGGGTTTGAGACGAAGATCTAGGCGCTTGAATCGCCTGATTCCCATAAACGAGCGAAAAGATAAACTGAAACGAAAATCGGATCAGAAATCGCGATCGGAAATAATCGCGGAAAAATCCGAAAAAAGAAAACTAACAAATAGGCTAACAAACGAGCGTTCGTTGTCTGTGGCTAACGAGTGAACATGTTCGTTATGACGAACGTACGGACGAACGTCCGCAAAGTAACTAAACCGGAAAAAAACCGGCGAACTGATCTATCCAAAAAAACTAGGGTTTTCTAACAAAAACCAAACCGTTTTTATTAAAAAAACGAGCGGCGCTTATACCTCCGGCGAGGTCCGGCGCGGCTCCGGCGAGTGGGGCGGCAAGCGGCCGCGGCGGCGGTGGCAAGCGGCAGCGGCGGCAAGTGGCAGCAAGGCGGCGGGGCAGGCGACTTGCGGCGGTGGCGTGGGGCGGCTCGGGGCTCCAGGGGGGGTGCGGCGGCTTATAAGAGGAGGGGGGTGCGGCGGCTTATAAGAGGAGGGGGTGCGGCGGCTTGGGGAAGGGGCGAGGCGCGGCGTGTCCGGGACGGACATGTCGGCGGCGCAGCTCGGGAGTCCTCTCCCGAGCCGGTGCGGGGAGGCGCGTGGCTGGGCCTCGGCCCAGTGCGGTCCGACGGGAGTTTTTTTAAAAAAATAATTTCACCGGAACTAAATAAATCCTAGAAAATAAAATAAAAATCTAAAAATGCCAAAACAAATTTTCACCGTCTAAATAAAATATTTAGAACAAGATGAACATTTTCTTGGCCCTAAAATGCAACTTTGAAAAATGTGCAATTTTTCTAATTCAAATAAAATAGCAATAAACTCCGGATAAAATCAAATATTTGATTTTAATATTTTTCCTCCAATATTTCATTTATTTTGGAGAAGTCATATTATCTCCTCTCATATATTTTAATATGAAATATTTTCGGAGAGGAAAATAATTAAAACCAAAAATCCTCGTTTCAATATTTGATAAAACTCAAATATGAAAACAGGGAAATCCCCAACTCTCTCCGAGGGTCCTTGAGTTGCTTAGGATTTCGAGGATAGGGAAACGAAATGCAATAAAATATGATATGCATGAATGATCTATGTATAACATTCCAAATTGAAAATTTGGGATGTTACAGGTACTCCATGCAGACTAACTATCCTGGATACATACAGCTGTGCAAGTTGATCCGCTCGATATGTGGTCCTGATCGGGATAAAGTGAGCAACCTTGGTTAAGATGTCCACTATGACCCAGATTGCATCATTGCCTCGCGGAGTCTTGGGCAGTCCTGTGATGAAATCCATGCAGACATCATCCCATTTCCATTGTGAGACTGGCAGGGGTTGGAGAAGTCCTGCTGGCTTCTGATGGTCTGCCTTCACCTTGTTGCATATGTCGCAATAGGCTACAAAATAAGAGATGTCTTTCTTCATCCCATCTCACCAGAACACTTGTCGCAGATCTTCATACCTTTTCGTACCTCCAGGGTGAATAGAATACGAAGATTCATGTGCTTCTGACAGGATTTTATGCTTTAGATCCGCCTGATTTGGTACACAAAGTCTTCCACGGAATCGGAGAGTACCAAATTGATCCCTTGAGAAATCTGAGGTCTGTCCCGCTACCTTATCTTGGCACGTTTCTGCAGAATGGTGTCATCTGGCTGTGCCTTGCGGATCTCTTCCTCAAGGGTGGGGGCGACTTCCAAAATATTAGCAAGGCCATCATCAACTATGACCAGGTTGAGCTGAGCAATCTCGTCTTGAAGTTCAGGAGCCAAGGATTCCAATATGATATTCAGGCTGATAGGCTTTCGACTGAGTGCATCGGCGACCACATTGGCCTTACCCGGGTGGTAATTTATTCCAAGATCATAATCCTTGACTAACTCAAGCCACCTTCGTTGATGGAGATTTAAATCTGGCTGAGCAAATATATACTTGAGACTCTTGTGATCGGTAAAAATTTGGCACCCCTTCCTGATGAGATAGTGTCTCCAAATTTTTAGAGCATGAACTACCGCGGCCAATTCCAGATCATGAGTAGGGTAATTTCCCTCGTGGGGTCGTAGTTGTCGCGATGCATAGGCTACTACCTTGCCATCTTTCATAAGTACGCATCCAAGTCCTTGTATGGAGGCGTCGCAGTACACATCAAAACTGCGGTAGATATCTGGAAGAGTTAACACCGGTGCAGTCGTCAACCGTACCTTTAGCTCATTGAAACTTTTCTCACAGTCCTCAGTCCATTCAAACTTCTTATCCTTTTTGAGCAGCTCCGTCATGGGTTTAGCAATCTTGGAAAACCCTTCAATGAAACAACGGTAGTAACCGGCCAATCCAAGAAAACTCTGAATTTGTGATACAGTTGTTGGGGGAAACCAATCGAGCACATCCTTTACTTTGCTCGGGTCCACGCCTATACCCTCGACGTATAGCACATGTCCAAGAAATCCAACCTGCTGGAGCCAAAATTCGCATTTACTGAATTTGGCGTATAGCTGATGGTCGCGGAGTCGTTGTAACACTACTCGGAGGTGTTCTTTGTGATCTTCTTCACTCCTTGAGTAAATAAGTATGTCATCGATGAAGACTACCACGAACTTATCGAGGAAGTCCATGAATACTTTGTTCATCATATGCATGAAGAAAGCAGGGGCGTTGGTGAGACCAAAGGACATAACTATATATTCATAAAGACCGTACCGAGTGGTAAAGGCAGTCTTAGGAATATCTTCCTTTTTAATGTTGAGCTGATGATATCCTGTCCGTAAATCAACCTTGGAGAATACCTTGGCCCCACTGAGCTGATCAAACAAATCATCAATCCTTGGCAGCGGATATTTGTTTTTGATGGTGACATCATTCAGCTGACGGTAATCCACACACATGCGGAGGCTGCCATCCTTTCTGTCCACGAAGATAGCAGGTGATCCCCATGGTGAAGAGCTGGGACGGATATATCCTTTCTGGAGCATTTCATCAAGCTGTTTCTTTAACTCCACTAATTCTGATGAGGGCATCTAGTAATACTTCTTGTATAACGGTGCGGTTCGGGGCACAAGATCTATTGCAAACTCAAGCTCTCGATCTGGCGGCATGCCTGGCGACTCTTCTGGAAATACATCAGGAAACTCACCGACCACACGAATTAATTCCAATTCAGCCACAGCGGTGAAGGCCATTTCTTTCTTGGGTATGCTTCTGCGAGCATAGAATTTGGTATTTGCCCCTCCCGACTAGTCAAAGTGACTTCTCGGGTCACACAATTTATGCATACTTGGTATTCAGTCAGCCAATTCATACCCACGATAACATCCAGTTTAGCAGACTCAATAATTATCAAAGAAGTTGAAAAGCAGACTCCGTTGATATTGATTTCCAGATTACGGCAGATCAGATTGCTCTTGATTAGGGATCCCGGGGTTTGTACCAACATATTCTTGCCCAAAAGCGAACAAGGAAATTTGTTTTGGGCAATAAAACTCCGAGAGATAAAAGAGTGGGAAGCCCCAGAGTCAAATAAAATTACCGCAGGTATGTCATTAATAGGAAACATACCAATGACGACTTCGTGGTTTTCTTGGGCTTCATCTGCAGAGAGGTAATGAACGTGCCCAGTGATGTGTTGCTGGTCCGGGCATGATTCCATAAAGTTGACTTGTGGCCTGAATAGAGCATTTGCCTTGCTGTTCTTGGGACAATGTCTGGCATAATGTCCGGTTTTCCCACAACTGAAGCAAGCATTGATGCGCTGGTGCTCCTCGTGCACTGGGTTGGTCACGACATTCTTGACTTGGGTGGTGGTCTTGTTAACATTCTGTTGCCAATTGGGCTTGTATTCCACCTAAGTCTGCTGCTAGGTACGAGCCTTTTGCACGGGTTGCCCATCCTTCTTTGGCTCAAACTTGCGCTTGTGATCGTTATTGACAGGCATGTTGTCTAATACGAGCTTGTGCTCCCTTTCCGCAATGAAAGCTTTGTTCACCAGAGTTTGAAAATCTGGGAAATCAAACATGCTGAGAGTACACCGGAGTTGCTGGTTTAATCCACCAAGAAACCTGTCAATCTTTGTTTCTTCAGTGGCCACGTCATGAAGGGAGTAACGTGACAAATGATTGAATTTTTGCAAATATTCACCCACAGACTGATTTCCTTGGAGGAGCGCGAGAAATTCTTGCTGCTTAGTCTTCATAATTCCAGTAGGGATATGATATTTTCGAAACTGATCCGTGAATTTTGACCGGGTGATTTCTTCATCAGCAGGCCACATGAATTTTAAATTTTCCCACCATATGGCAGCAGCGCCTTCAAGATAATGAGTTGCAAATGGAACTTTATCACCTTCTTCAGTCCGAGCAATCTCAAGTTTCCTCTCAATGGTTCGCAGCCGATCGTCTGCTTCCAAGGGGTCAATAGCCTGACTGAAACTGGGAGGCTTGGTCCTTTGAAAATCTGACAGCTTTGAGTGATGACCGTTCTGATTCCCATTTTGCCCCACCATAGCTTGCACACTTTTTCATGGGATAGCGTTGAGTCTAAACATGTTTATAACCAATGGCAGTGGTGGGTAATTAGAGCGTTAAATATGTTTGGTGCTCAACATTGGAGCGATTTGAACCGCTAGATTACATGGTTTGACGGTTGAGATGGTTTGGATCTGCCTCTTCGAGTCTTTTTATATTGATATAAATATATTATATAATTCAACTGCCTTGCTTGACTTTTCAACCAGCTACCATATACGTAAATGCATTATCTAACCAGATCTATTGTTGCATATTACTCCCCAACATTTAATCTGCTATCACCTTTAATGAATTTTACCTAGATTTATGTATCTATGCTTATGTCCCCGGGTTCATTTCCACGTGCACACCAATGAGCAAAAAAGCCAGCGCAAAGTGCATTGTCTACATGGTATAATAGAAGTACATACTAATTCTTACACAAGATTGCACCGCAGAGAAGGGCTCTCAGGAGGCCCGCAATCACGGGGCCCAACCACTAGTAAAAAGATACAAGGTGGCTTAGTTATCTGAACTTAAAACTATGCTTACGCATATGTTATGTTAGAATACTAGTGGAAAATCTGTTAGACACATACTAGTGAGGAATTTAGACTCCCAGAGAAGTGAGAACGCCTTAGAGCTACAGATTTCACAGCTCTCATTTATTCTCTCACTTTTTAGTTTTCCTTCTATATCTTATTTGTGGTCGCTAATCACTCACAATATTTTAAACTTCGGTTTTCACTTTGCTTTGGACCGTGACTAACTTGCAAGCACAACCCCATAAACCTCAGTAAGAGGCAAAAATCATTTCATGTGCTCTACATGGGCTACAACGCGTGGCTCCGATGCCTGATGATCCATATATACCCCAAAACTCCACCCCAACTACCGAGTACTTTTTTGCCGCAACCACCGATGCATTCAGCAGAGCGAAGGAGAGTTCCTTTTTTCTTGGCGGCATCCTTCCGCATTGGTGGCGAGTGGAGTGTCATCACATTTCTGAGGCGATCTTTATGTTTCACCCTGATCCAGAACTCTGCCGGAGGGGGAAGCCATCTTCATAATCATCAATCTCGATCCTCGTGCTCTAAGATGAGTTGTGATTAGTCCACCCCTGGACTACGGGTTCATGACAGTAGTTCTAGTGTCCTCCAAAACGCGCGCTCAAACAACTTCGAGGGTACATTTTTTCTTAGATGGAAGAAACTGACTCTTTTTTTTAGGTGAAGGAAGAAACTGACTCGTTCGCCGCAGTTTCGAGCATTAGGCCCACAAATGTCAATTATCTCATGGTCTGGCCCTTGCAGGCGGCCCATGAAACCGACAGCCCAGATACGAGGCTAGGAGCGTGCACAGACCGACCTGGCGAACCCAGGGTTTGCCCACCTTCTAGAGGATTCGCTACGACCACCAGGCGCCGTATATACACCACCACCCGACCTCCTCTCGTCCGTCTCCTCCTCGCCAAGGAAAAAGAGCTGCTGCCAAGACACCACCCTCAGCTGCGGCGGCTACCAGAAGCAAAGCTCCAGAAGCTTCTCTGGCCTCGGCAACGGCCTCCACGCCGCGGGTACGATCCAGCCCCATGCCTCCCGCTTGGTACGACCATGGCGGATGCGTCGATATCGATCTCCCCGTGCTCGGATCCGCTTTGGCTTTTCACCATTAGATCATGTTTCTAGATTAGGCGTTTAATTCCCTTGTTACTTTGTTGAGGATTACGCTGCGGTCTGTAGAGTTTTGCTACTGCTTTAGGGCCGCAGGGATTGGTTTGCCAAGGTTTTGGATCTGGGGGTTTGTGGTGGATTTGGGTTAAATTCGACCACTTTTTGGGCTCTGGGCTATGGATTCGGGAGGTTCTGCGGTATATACGTTGATATCTATGCATTTCCACTGCTTTTCAGGGTTCGTTAACTCCTGGATCTCGTTCTGTGCAGGTGTAGTTCGCGATCTAGATCTCAGAACCAGTAGTGACCGGGAAGATAAAAAGGACAGGTCGGAGATGAGTGTGGTGGGGTTTGATCTTGGCAATGAGAGCTGCATTGTGGGGGTGGCGCGGCAGCGCGGAATCGACGTGGTCCTCAATGAAGAGTCCAAGCGGGAGACCCCAGCTATTGTCTGCTTTGGCGACAAGCAGCGTTTCATCGGCACTGCAGGTGCCGCCAACTCCACCATGAACCCCAAGAACTCCATCTCCCAGATCAAGCGCTTACTGGGACGCAAGTTTGCTGATCCTGAGCTGCAGAATGATATTAAGGCCTTCCCATTCCGTGTCTCGGAGGGCCCTGATGGGTTCCCGCTTGTTCACGTACGGTATCTGGGGGAGGAGCGCTCGTTCACCCCCACACAGCTGCTTGCCATGGTGCTGTCCAATTTGAAGGCCATCGCTGAGGGTAACCTCAACTCGGCTGTTATTGACTGCTGCATTGGTATCCCAGTCTATTTTACTGACCTGCAGCGGAGGGCTGTTATTGATGCTGCAACAATTGCTGGTCTCCGGCCATTGCGTTTGTTCCATGAGACTACTGCGACAGCATTGGCATATGGGATCTACAAGACTGATCTACCTGAGAATGATCAGCTGAATGTGGCATTTGTTGATGTTGGGAATGCCAGTATGCAGGTCAGCATTGTTGGGTACAAGAAGGGGCAGCTCAAGATGCTATCACATGCATATGACCGTTCTCTTGGCGGAAGGGACTTTGATGAAGCCCTTTTTAAGCACTTTGCAGCAAAATTTAAAGAGGAGTATAAGATCGATGTCTACCAGAATGCCCGTGCCTGCATTAGGTTGCGTGTGGCATGTGAGAAGCTCAAGAAGATGCTGAGCGCCAATCCAGAGGCACCAATGAACATTGAGTGCTTGATGGACGAGAAGGATGTACGAGGATTCATTAAGAGGGATGAGTTTGAACAGATCAGCGCACCAGTACTAGAACGTGTGAAGGGGCCGCTGGAAAAGGCATTGTCAGAAGCTGGCTTGACGACAGAAAGTCTGCACTTTGTTGAGGTTGTTGGATCAGGCTCTCGCGTTCCTGCAGTAATGAAGATAATTACTGAATTCTTTGGAAAAGAACCAAGGAGAACTATGAATGCAAGTGAATGTGTTGCCCGGGGATGTGCTCTCCAGTGTGCTATTCTTAGCCCGACGTTCAAAGTGCGGGAGTTTCAGGTATTCACTTGCTTGCATATGTTTGCTGTTTTCCTTCCATGGTCTCAGTTTTCTCCACAATGGTTCATCTTAAATGTGTTGAAATTTTGCATGCTCCCTTTTATGCATGAGAAGTATAAATAGATGTCATCATAAGTATAGAACAGCTGTTGGACATGAGCTTTCTGTAATACTATAAGGTAGTTTGACCTGTTGATGCCTATAATTGTTACCGACTTTAAGTAGGCGTTAATAATGTAGGAAAGATGATTTTTCTAGAAAAACTAAACACTAACTTTCCTGATAATGATGGAATGTGTGTGAGATCTAGTTGCGTGTTGGAATAAACATGCAACTAGGCCTCTCCACCATTTTTTTTAGAAAATATGTGTTTATTCCAACTAGGCCTTTCCTGATAACTTCCATCATTTTTTTCAGAAAAAGTAAACACTAACATTGGGGCTGCCGGTGTACTTGATAATTATGTTGGTGGAGAGGCCTAGTGTTCATTCAAATTGTAACTTTAAGCCAACTACTGCTTTAAGCTCTTACAATTGCACAACAACTTCGTGTGCCCTCTTGCTATGCAATTTGAACTAATTTTTGCTGAGCTCATAATCTGTGAGAACGGTGACGCACTCTGTTTTCCAATTGCATGTGGCCCTGTTTCCCCTTTCCTTTTCTAGGCCATGCAGGCATGCAGCACTTCCCTTCACCTGCTGCACTTGCCTAGTGTGTTTCTGTTTGTTTTTTTCTTTTAATTTGATTTGCACCATGTATGTTTCCAACAATCAAAGGAAACTGAAAGAATCCACTGCATGCTGCAACGTAGTAGGATAGGTGGGAAAAGCAAAAGTTCCTAGGGGACCACCCAGTCCACAGTTGACTCATGCCTGCTACGGTTGCCTTGTCGGAATGTAGCATCAGTTACGGGATCCCCATAATCTGTTTGATCTTATGGATCTGCTTTTCATAAGAGCTCATTATGTTCTCAAGGAAAATACTAACTCAAATTTGCTGAGATTTTACATCACTGGTGCTTTCAGTTGATTTTGATTATCAAGTGTCATATATGCTGCATTTATATCTCTGATTTTAATTTCTTGTATAAGTTGCAATTTATGTTGATGTTAGATTCATTTCTGAGTGACTGCCCCCCCCCCCCCCCCCCCCTAGTTTTGACATTGGCTTTACATCTTGTGCAGGTTAATGAAGGGTTTCCTTTTTCAGTTGCTTTATCATGGAAGCCAGATGCTCAGAACAATGAATCCCAACAAACTGTTGTATTCCCCAAGGGGAATCCAATGCCTAGCATCAAGGCTCTGACCTTCTATAGGTCCAGTACATTTGCAGTAGATGTTTTGAATGTTGACACAGATGATTTGCAAATAACACACAAAATTAGCACTTACACGGTGGGTATTGCTATTTTAATACCCCAATCTTATGCAATACAGCTGCAATGAATTGGGCCTGATATAAGCTCTGGTTCTAGCAACTTCTAATGGTGCCTGATTTAATTTTGCTCTACCTATTTACATGCAGATCGGCCCTTTCCAATCCAGCAAAGGTGAGAAGGCTAAACTGAAAGTGAAAGTTCGCCTCAACATCCATGGGATAGTGTCTCTTGAATCAGCAACGGTAATTTGCGTAATTTGCAATACTGTGTTCAGTCTTTTTTTTTCTTCTGAAATATCATATAATATATTTCTGATACTGTATGCTTTGCTTCGCCGCTATGCAGATGCTGGAAGAGGAGGAAGTGGAAGTTCCGGTTTCATCTACGAGTGAGGTGCCAAAGGATGCTACTAGAATGGAGACAGATGATGCACCGCAGGACCCTGCTTCTAGTGCTGGTGACCATACGCAGGAACCTAAAGGAGCTGCTGATCCTGCTGAGGGTGCTGCTGAAAACGGGGCACAAGATTCTGAGGAAAAAACTGTTCCAATGGATACTGACACAAAGGTACTGTTTTATTCTCTGTATTGTATAGGATTAGTATGCCTGGTCTTTTGCTTGCTGCATGTTTTGAAGAGCTATTTTTCTCTGCAGCTTCAAATCTGTGTTTACCCAGATTTGAACTTCAAATCTGTGTTTACCCAGATTTGAATGTGCCTATCTCAGTTTATTTTGCTTAGTTAGTACTTTGTTAGACAATTACACAATATTTCTGTAATGAGCTTGGTAGTGATCATCCTTATGGTGCTTAGTAAGTATTTTACTATGAGTATCAAAAGAAGTTTCTCCATCATTTTTTTGGTAAAGCACTTGATTTTCCCCATGAAAAAGCCTGTAATCATCCTTATGATTGTTTATTTTTGGTAATGCGGTTCTCTGTCATGTTTTTGTAGTTATGGACTACAAAATTTAGTTTCGCTTATCCATGTTAATATTTTGGCAAAGCACTCGACTTATTTTTCTTGGGCAAGACAATTATGTATATGAAATAATCTTTGTACCTTTTAGGTTGAGCCATCAAAAAAGAAAGTTAAGAAAACAAATGTTCCAGTTGCCGAAATGGTGTATGGGGCGATGGGCACTGTTGAGCTAGAGAAAGCTGTTGAGAAAGAATATGAAATGGCTCTTCAGGACAGAGTGATGGAAGAAACCAAGGACAAGAAAAATTCAGTCGAGGCTTATGTTTATGACATGCGTAACAAGGTAAGTTGAATTGCATGCTCTGATGATTGTTTATGACTGAGCAGTACCTGATGTCAGCTTCTCTTGTATTCAGATTCATGAGAAGTACAATGATTTTGTCATGTTGGAGGATATAGAAGGGTTGATGGCTAAACTTCAGGAGGTTGAGGATTGGCTGTATGAAGATGGTGAGGATGAGACCAAGGGAGTCTATGTTGCAAAACTAGAAGAACTGAAAAAGGTATGCTTTCTCCGGTACATTATATGGTTTACAATTTGGTTTTGTTCTCATTTAGGTTCTAGATGATTCTTTAACTCTGTTCCTCTGCAGCTTGGTGGTCCTATCGAAATGCGCTACAAAGAGTGGACAGAAAGAGGTCCAGCTCTTGAGCAATTGGTGTACTGCATCCGCAGTTTTAGAGAGGCTGCATTGTCTGCTGACCAAAAGTTTGATCACATAGACATATCAGAAAAACAAAAGGTATGCGCTAACATGAAGTCGATGACTGGTTGATGTAGAAATGCTCACCACTCTTTGCTTTATCTGCTAAAGATGTGAAGTCCTCCCATTTTAGTGGTCAGTTATTTTTATTGTTTGGACTAGACAAATCTCCACGTGCAATCTGAAGTGCAGCTCTTAACTGATAAAAAAGCATCTCTGTCAATAGGTGTTAAAAGGCGAAGAAAGTAGTCCGTTACAAAATATAGCACACTCGACTTTTGGGTACTAGTTGCATAACTTTGACCGGCAATATATAACGAAGTGTATGGACTAGGCATACATGAATGATATCGTTGCAGTGCCTTGCAAAATACTTTTATGCCATATTATATATTTGTACTAACTACTAGTAATAATGTACGTGCAATGCACGTTTATATTAGGTAGGATATTAGTTGCATGTTATATTAGGTAAGATATATCTGTTGCACGTTAGTATTTGGTAAGATATCAATTACTTTTTCGCGGGGATGGTAGGATATTAATTACATGACAGATTTCAAGGGATAGCGTTGAGTCAAAATGGTGTTTATAACCAATGGCAGTGGTGGGTAATTAGAGCGTTAAACGTGTTTGGTGCTCAATATTGGAGCGATTTGAACCGCTAGATAACATGATTTGACGGTCAAGATGGTTTGGATCTGCCCATTTGGATCTTTTTATATTGGTATAGATTTATAGACACGAGTGAAAAATGTAGTCAAAGTTGTGCACTGAAGACCATGAAAAGTCTGCCTCTATTATGCACTGTATGCATGGCACGTCAGTGTATACTGAGTTATGTTTGCTTGGAGTAGAAAAATAGTTATGTTGGGCGTGCCTATTTTCTTAATGATATATATTGTCAAATATATGGTTTCGGTGTGGTTGCAAATATGAATGTTAGATAACTCCTGTTGGTGTTGAAATTTGTTTTAATACAAACTGATGCAAACTATATTGTTTTATTTATAAAATGCATAGTTTGTCGATCAAATGTAGTAATACATGGCATTGGGGTGAAGAACAAAATATTTAGAGATGACATTGGGTTCTCTACCTTGGAAAAACTACCTACTTTTTGGGTACTGGTTTTTGTTGTTGAAAAAAGGCCTACTGGAGTAAGAAACACCCCCAGCTCGTAGTTCTGTGGCATTGCTCCACTCACATGTTCAAATATTGAGTTAGATGCACTCAGTAAGGATCTAGTTAGATTGAACATTTATCCTTGGGCACACGAGTACATGTCCACATTGTAATTGGCTTACACAAATCTGATGGCTATGCTACATCTAAGTGACGAATCAAAATGTTGGAATAGCAGCAACTTTCTATATACAAAGACTATAGAAAGATGAGACGAGTTGCTAATCCGTATTGTTTCATACAGGTCGTTAATGAGTGCTCGGCCGCAGAGACCTGGCTAATGGAGAAAAAGCAGCAGCAAGATGCTCTACCGAAGCATGCTAATCCCGTCCTACTTGTTTCTGACATAAAGAAGAAGGCTGAAGCGCTTGACAGGTAAGCTGGTGTTCTTCACAGGAAATCCCCTTTGAAAGAGCCTGTATGTATCTGACAATTGTCCCGCTACTTTGTCTTATAGGTTCTGCAAACCCATCATGACCAAACCAAGGCCAGCGCCAAAGCCCCAGACCCCGCCACCAGCAGAAACCCCATCACCCGAGGCTCATACACCGGAACAACAATCAAATGGAGCCGATGAGTCCGCTGAGCCAGCTAGCGACGGTGCTCAGGATGAGCATGCGGCTGAGCAAATGGACACTGATAAGGATGATCCTTCCCAGGTTTAAGAACTGTCGACCAGGGAGATTTTACGTCCATGATCGGTTGGGTTCTCTTGTGCTTTTTGCCTGCTAGGGCAATAGACTAGCAGGAATGGTTGTTTTCATACGTTGTGAGGATATGAGTAGAACATGGAGAGTTCTTCAGTGTTTCTAGACGTCTTTGTCCCTTCAATAGCGGTCTTTTCTTTGACGACGTTTGGCAGATGCATGCAGGGTAAGGGCATTCGGCGAGGTTTTGGTGACCCATGGTCTCCAGTGTATTTTTTTAATGACGATGGTCCATAACGTTGTAATTTTTATCTACGGTGGCCCATAGCGATTCAGAAATTTTTGGTCACTACGGAAACAATATTATTATTAAGAGCTTTCTTCAATTCCTGCAAGCTGAATTGCCTTGTTGTGACGATGGAGAACTGCAGAATGTCTAGCTTTGGAGCCTTCCCATCACGATTTTGAGCATCTCCAACAGATGTTGCAGAAGTTCGTGTCCAACAATTGGGCACATGGCACTGGCTATGTTGAAAGGGATTGAATTGATGGAAGAACTTAGATGCATTAAGGTGATCATTGAAGCACACTCGTTTGAATTGATCCAGTCATGCAAGGGGACGATCGAAATTTGGAGCCCTTTTGCTGCTCTCTACACGAGTTAAAATCAGTCCGCCACCTCCTGCAGTCTGCGGCGACGGTGAGTACTTGCGGCAGTGCCGACAAGCTCTCACTCCTTGGGCGTCCCTGCTCCAACCCCCACAGCGCCCTTGGTCGAGCTCCACCGCCTCCCACCTTGTGCGGAGGGATGGGCTCTTTCGGCGGCGCTCGCTTCATCTCCATCCCCATCAACCGCCAACTCGGCACCGTGCGTCTTCCCTCGCCGATGCCGCCGCCCCTAGCTTCCAGGTTTCGGAGGAGAATGCGGGTGTTAAGACCTCGCGTCCTCCCCACAAAGACAGCCTTCGCTCCGGCACTGACGCTCGCTGCCCATGCATCGGCCGCTGTCGTTTCCTCTGCTTGCATCTTCATTGGCTTGCTGCTGCCGCCCCTAGTGTCGGGCCCTGTTCACACGGATCTCGCAGATGCTATTGTTGTCTTCGATGTTGGTCGTGCCGGGGCTTGTGAGGGGTGAGCCGGCAGGCTAGGAGATTGTCCAATCCCGCCGCGTGCGCCAGGCTCTTCCATCACTTGCTTTCAAGCATCATCAACGCGCGCCCTCCGTTGATGTGGCTCAGGAATAGGTGTTTCCACTGCTTCGATAAAAGCCATTGGGGGATTAAGTGTAAGGATCCTGTCTGGTGCATTCGATGCTTCCGATCAAATCATCGTGGGAGGAATGTATGCCAGCCAACATTGTCGCGTGCTACATGCTCCCTTTGATCACTGGCTCATGCTGCATGTCCTCCTCGATCAGTGGGTCCTGTTGTATGTCCTCAGTCGATGGCTCGTTCTTGGGCTTCAGTAGTTGTGTTTCCAATAGCGGTTGAGATCGGCAACCCCCCAATAGCCCAGGCGGATGTGGTGCTCGAGTCTTCTTTTGCGGCGCACGAGGATTTGCTTCGCTATGATCTTCAAGGCTTTACTTCTTCTCAGCTGAAGGAGGCGGTCCTACCTCCGCGGGAGGTTGTTGTTGCAATGCAAGACTCGCTGGTGTGAGTTGGAGCTTCCTAGAGCAGGTAGAGGCTGCTCTGGGAAGGCCCCTTCCCACGTCGGCTCCCGCGGGTGGTGGCCACATTGATGAACATGATGCGGAGCTCTTCAGCTGTTTCTTCCCTCATGCTGGGGCAGTGGCGGAGCCAGGAATATAGTATGAGGGGGGCCAAGTGTAGTAAATCCTTGCTAGGGAGGGCCAGCTCATAAGAATACACCATTTTTGCAACCATTGTATGCATATTAGGCTTAATACAACAATGTTAGGGGGGCCAGGGCCCCTGCTGGTCCCCTGTCTCCGCCACTGTGCTGGGGTCAGTTCTTCATCACTGTCAGCCTTATCCTCGGTGTCGTCTGCTGTCGAGGAAGAGGCCATCGCCATGGCCGTTGCCCCTGTGCCGCAGATCATGCCCGAGCTTCAACAACTATGTGCGAGACCTGCTTCGCCTCTATCCATGGAGCACATGGAGGTCAACTCGCCGGCGACCTTGTGTGAGGGACATGATCCACCCTTGTCATGTGAGCATCTAGAGGCGGCTGAGTCTATCGCGTCGGTGGTAATTGTGAATGATGATGTTGAGTTGGATGAACTTGGGAGGGTTGATGTTGAGCATCCGGAGGCGCCTGTGTCCATCATGTCGGTCGTAACTGTGAATTTTTGAGTTGGATGAACATGGGAGGGCTGATGTATATGTTTTGCATGTTCCCACACTTTTCAGCCGAGCATCCCAACCCCTCTTAGTAGTTCGATGATCCTATAACTCAAATACACTAAAACAAAAACTTCGAGTCATCGGAGAACCACACATTCTCCCTTTAAAGTGGGGGTCAACCATCTCCTTAAAATAATCTTGAGGGACAAATAACCCGAGGCAAACTTAGTAGTTGTTATTAGTCCTGCTAACCACATTGCCATCACACCAAAACACCATTTAGGGACAAATGCACTTTTAGCGCCCCCTCATCTTCTCTCTCCGCCCTTCTTCCTGAGTCTGCACAAGCTCCTCGACCCTTCTTCCTTCTGCCTCCGCTGGTGCCACTAATCAGAAGGTGTGGGAGAGGTAGCTACGCTTCTGCTATAGATAATAATGCTCGGTTTATCGTGGCCTTAAAATATTTGGCGAAGGCCCCCTAATTTTATTGTGGCGTTGAGGTGAGATGATGCGGTGATACTCCCGTTCCCTTCGAGTTGCCGAGGTGGAAGACAAGGAAACATAGGAGGATCCCTACTTTTCCCGCCTCTCTCGCGATGTGCCTCATCGGATCTGAGCTTCTAGCGAGGTTATTGTCGCTCCCTGGCTTGCAAGGGATGTACGGCTCATCGGAGCATAGGAGCGACAGCGAAGATGCGAATGGTGTTTGAGCATATTATTTACGTGATGGTTTTCAAGAGGCTACGACGTCCACAAAAGGCTCTGGGTCCACTTTGACAAGTCGCAAAACCCTATGGCCAAAGGGTTGCCTCTTTTATTCCTCCCGTCCATAATGCCAAATGGGAGGCAGTGCAACTTCAGTGCGGAGTTCATGGCGAGCAGTTGTGGTCGTCTTAACGGACTAAATGGTCTCGTCCCCTTTGTGATAGTCTCATATAGGAGTGGCTTTGTGCCCAATTTTGCATCCTCGTTGCATATTTCAGGAGCTAGTATGTAATTTCCTGCTTTGTGTTGACCCCAAATGTAAGATGCTCCATACCATGGCGGTGACTTTTGGTGGTTTTGCTTTTTGATCCCCAAGGGCTCCTTTGCTTTTCTTGTCGGGTCCTTTTTGCAAAGTGTTGTATCAGTTGTGTTCTGGATGTGTTGAGTATATTAGCAATGTTTGATTGAATTAATCCATAAATAAATCATGAGCATGTCAGTGTTAATCACATAAGCATGTAGTACACAAATAGCAAACATGTCTATGTATAATGTTAGTACAACTAACATGGAAATAAATATGAGCGAGATAAACGGGTTATACCCTCCAGTCGACCAGGACGAAGCCGCGGTGGCGGTGGTCTCCTCGACGACCTTCTTCTTGGAAGTGAGCTTTTCGGCGTCCATGGCCATGTCGATGACGAAAGCGACGAGGACGTAGACGAACAACGGCTAGTGGTCACATATGAGACGCTCCCTAAAAACCTAATCACCCCTCTCCTGTATATGATCTCAAGGGGCGGGTACCGAAGGCTTGCTCTCCCGTACAGCTGTGCACAAGGTGAACGGGGTGGGATCGCTGGTGGCAGCAGTAGTGAGCGGAATGGTTTGGGCAGTGTGCGTGGAGGCAGAGTAGATGTGATATGTTCTTTGTGGCGGCTAGGGTTGCTGGTGCCTCCAATATATAGGCGCGGTCGGGTGGAGAGACGTGGGCTGGATCTACGTTCGTGTCAGCAACAACCCACGATCTAATGTCTTAGATTCGTGACTCTTCTGTTAAAAGCTGTCTGGACTCAGCTTGACTCATTCATGGCGCGCGGGGCGAGGTAGGTGGCGGAGGAGGACCGCGTGGAAACCACTTCTCTTCTCAAACTCCAATAACATTTATTTTTTTGCGTTGAACTCTAATAACATTTATTTTTTTGCGATGAACTCCAATAACATTTTGAAAAAGGATTCATTATGAAGGGGTCCAACTCTTCCTTCACTATTGGGGTGATACTAAACTTCCCAGCATATACCTTGTCATGATATGGGTCCTTATAGATTTTTTAAAATTGTTGGATGGGCCTAAAGCATACCTATATTTCAACAGGATGTCCTAGATCGTGGCTACGTGTGGGTTTGTAATTTTTGCTTAAGAATGAATGCACACGGTTTACAAAAAAAAGAAAAAAATGTGGGTTTGTAATTTTGCTTAAGAATGAATGCACACGGTTTACAAAAAAAAGTATATCGGTCCAGAATACCTTTGTTCAAAAGAATGCTACGCGTAGCAGGAACTGCCTACCGTCCCCGCGGATATTCTCATATCGGTCTTATAGCTAATTGTTTGGAAATTAACATGAAGCACCAGTGGTCTAGTGGTAGAATAGTACCCTGCCACGGTACAGACCCGGGTTCGATTCCCGGCTGGTGCAGTATTTCTTTTTTGGTATCGACCACGTCCACGTTGGAGCGCAGAGAAAAAACAGTCGCCCGTCGGATCAGCAGAGCAACAAGTCGATCCGTGCAGCGGCGGTGTGCCGACCCAAGCCGCAGGCGGACGATTTCTATCACGAACTCAGCATGAACCATTTACCGTCCGCACTAGCACTCTCCATCTCACATCAGCCGAAATCCCCGGCCCACACAATCGTTGTGAATCTCACCACTCCCACAGGGAACTAACAAGTGCCAGTTACTACCGATCATCAGTATCAGTACATTAACAGTCGGCGTGCAAAGCACACTCCATTCGGCAGCGAGCGCAAATGGCCACCATGGGCGCCTTCCGGACCTTCCTCCTCTCCTACCCGGAGATCCTCCTGGCCGCGCTCTGCTTCCTCTCCCTGGCCGCCCTCCGCCTCGCTCTGCGGTGCCGCGGCAGCAGCGTGCCGCTGCGATGGCCGGTCGTCGGCATGCTCCCGTTCGTGCTCAGCAACCTCGGCCACCTCCTGGACGCCGCCACCGCCGCGCTCAGGGACTCGGGATGCATGTTCGTGTTCCGCGGGCCGTGGCTCGTCGGCGGCGACTTCCTCGTCACGTGCGACCCGGCCGCCGCGCACCACTGCCTCGCGGCCAACTTCGACTGCTACGACAAGGGCCACGACTTCGCCGAGATGTTCGACGTCGCCGGCAACGGGCTGCTAAATGCGGACGCCGTGTCCTGGGCGCGGCAGCGGCAGGTCGTCGCCACCGTCTTCGCCGCCCCCGTGTTCCGCTCCTTTGTCATATCCACCGTCGCGCGGCAGACGGCGCGGCTCCTGGTGCCGTTCCTGGACCACGCCGCCGAAGCCGGACGCGCCGTCGAGCTCGAGGACGTGTTCATGCGCTTCTCGCTGGACGTCTCCTACGCCGTGGTGTTCGCCGCCGACCTCGACTCGCTGTCCGTCTCCGCGGCCGACGCCCCGTACCCGCCCTTCGGCCAGGCGACCAGGATCGCCGGGGAGGCCGTCATGTTCCGGCACGTCGTGCCGGCTCGCTGGTGGAAGCTGCTGAGGTGGCTCAACGTCGGCATCGAGAGGAGGTTCGCCGAAGCCAAGGCGGTGCTCGACGAGTTCGTCTACCTCGAGATCGCGAAACGCAAGGCAGAACCGCTCCCCCGAGGAGAAGGACAAGGCGGCGACCTGCTGTCCATGTACATGGCGTGGCCCAGGGACCCCGCCATGACCGACCGGCAGAGGGACGGGTTCCTCCGCGACGCCGCCGTCGGCTACATGATCGCGGCCAAGGACCTCGTCGCGTCCGCGCTCACCTGGCTCTTCTACATGCTCTGCACGCACCCGCACGTGGAGGACAAGGTCCTCGCCGAGCTCGAGTCGCTGCGCGCCAACGCCGCGTGCTGCGGCGGCAAACCGGTCGTGTTCGACTCCGACACGCTCCGGTCGGCGACCTACCTCCACGCGGCGGTGCTGGAGGCACTGCGCTTGCACCCGCCCGCGCCGTTCGAGGAGAAGGAGGCGCGCGCCGACGACGTGCTGCCGGACGGCACGAGGGTGACCAAGGGCACCAGGATCCTCTTCTGCATCTACGCCATGGGCAGAGTGGAGGGGATATGGGGCGACGACTGCCGGGAGTACCGGCCGGAGCGGTGGCTGTCCGGCAGCGGCCGGATCCGGCACCAGCCGAGCTACAAGTTCGCAGCCTTCAACTGCGGGCCCAGGAGTTGCCTGGGCAAGGACCTGGGGCTCACCAACCTCAAGATCGCCGCCGCAGCCATCATATATAACTTCCGGGTGGAGCTCGTCGACGGCCATGTGGTGGAGCCCAGCGACTCGGTGGTGCTCCACACCAAGAACGGCCTCATGGTTAAGGTCAAGAGAAGGGAGGCGGCTTGATGAAGATAATGAATTCAGGCTTTTCGTTGCATATTCTGATATTCATATACACATGTCATACAAATACTTATGACAGTGTCATCTATGTTTGTCGATCTGGATTTATCATAATTTCAAACGGTATTGTAAAAACCTAATATTGAAAACTACAATATATTAACCTATTGGTGCAAGATACTGCAGTTTTTATATATCAAAGTATTTTGAAGTATCAACAATACAGAAGACCTGTTTGGCTAGCATTGTGCGTAACTTAACGTAGAAATTGCTGGCTAGTTGTTAACTGTTGAAGACATGCGCCTTCTTGAAGCTAAAATTGATGATGGAGGCTAGATTTTATTCAATCATACAGTATGCATTACATGTATATAGTTTGGTTTTTATATATCAGACATCAATACATAAAAACACTATTTCAGTAATCAGCAATACTATATACATAGTTCACATAGACAGCATGATATAAGTAAAACATAATATATTTCGGTGGTAGCTGATATATTACTCAGCTCGCGCATAATAATCTTCTGATTGCGCCTGAAAGAATAAATTCCAATTGGTTGCCAGTACAAAAAATGTTATGCAACAGGTTCATCTGCCAGCACAAAATTGTACAGTAATGTACACTCGAGCAAATGACGGACATGCTGACATGCTATCACGCGAAGGGCAATCCTTCGATTTCTCCCGGGGATTTAAGCAATTGATTAACAAAGGAACCTAAAGAGTATTTCTGTCAAGTACTTCATTCCTCAAGGATATGCATTGAATATCTTGCAGCTAGCTACTGTACATTCTTCAGTCAGCTACCACAGCTATTCAAGAATCGTTTGTGTGCACACATTACCAGTAAAACAGAAAGGATAATGATAGTCGCTGCTGTAAACATGATTGCCTGCACACACCAAACCAGAGGAAACATAAGAAAGAAAACTCAATTGCTAACAGTGTACAAGAAAACAAATGAAAAAACTGGAGAAGCACATTGATGAGTTTGTATATTAGATTTACAATGCCCGTACATAACAAGGAAGTAAAGAAGGCCATGCAGGCAATTCAACCATGAATTATGATAATGTGCACCGATGAATGATTGACTAACTTGTTAAACAGGCAAAAAGAATTATTGCTTTTGTATGTCATATACTAAATCTAACAGGACATGATATGCTCCACACGTGTATGACGAATAAAAACTAACCAGAAGAGCAGAAGCGGCAAGCCCAGGCCGTTCTCGAGGATCACGGTTGTAGTACTTGCAGCAATAAAGAAGAGCTGCTATGTACCAAATTAACGGGCACAGGAAACCTAAAAGAAAACTGCAATAATTTTAATACAGTAAACAATAACTGAATGAAAGAATGAAGGAGTAGACTGCCTCACCAACACCATCCAATTCCACAACCAAAGAAGGGAAGGCGTCTTTCGAACATTGCCAACCTTGGATTTTCTTCATCGCCAAGTAGTGTGTACTTGCCGAGGCACACTTGGCAACTGCAATATTCGTTTGAGCTTCCTATGGAACACAAAACAGTGAATTTAGTTAAACTAAGATAAATACTTCTCCAAGAGATATGTACTTATAAACACTCTTGACGTTTTAAAAAAAACTTACAAACATTCTTCATTATATATGTCTTTTACAGATCAACGATCATGCTTTTAATAAGATGAGAGTGTTTTGCAACCAATATCTGACAGGCATCTCACACAAAGTAAGTGCATAAGCAGATTCAGTACCTCCCCTCATAATACTACAGTTGTTTGGTCAAGGAACCAGCAGGAAGAAACATGGAGCTTTTCAGCATTTCAGGACTCCTTGCTGTAATGGCTAATGTAAACTATGATCTAAGAGCTATCATCACATCAAGCAGCTGCACAAACGAAATGTGAGTAATTAGCACAAACATTAAGCAGGTGCACAGAAACATGAGAAAATGGCAGGAAAATCATGTGGCATCTAATCTAGTTATGTAGAATAAAGTGTATTCGATACAAATAGCAGTTTTAGATAGTGCACTAGAGATGATGATTCTGTACAAATGTTGCAATTCAGAAATATATCGAGTGCAATTGAACTAGCTATTCATTCATTACATAAATGCGATGAGCAATTCCCACAACGAATGGGAAGTACACAGCTCACTGACGCAACAATTCTTTTCAGACCTCATCAAGAAAATATAGCAGGGTAGAACTGTATCCAAATGATATAGGCTTGTGCGGTTCACAGCCTTGGAGTGATTAAGTTTGTCAAACATTTTTGCCTAACTTGTCTCAGAGAAAAACAAGACACGTCACAAGTGAGTTTCTGAGATTGCCTAAGCTAATCTTGACAACTCAACAAACCTTTGGGCACGCATAAACTGTGGCAATGAAGCAAATTTTACTGACTTGATCAAACTTGCCTAAGAGAATTGTGACAAACTCAAAGTTTGCGCCTCATGGACAACAGCTTTGACTTTTCCTGTAGATGATGATAGTTTTAGTGCTACTATTGGAAGCACTTTCATATGAAGTGGGTTCAACTGAAAGAAGCAGAGGGGGGAGATGGGGTTAGATGGTGTACTGGCACACACACTCATAAATTGTCAAGGCCAATGTGGTTTTACTAAAGAACTTGATGGAAACAAGCTCACACCTCAAAACCCAACGGGAAAGATTGTGGACGAGGCGGAGGCAACAGGAACGCGGTGCATGGCAAATTTTAAACCTCATGGAGATCCACTTTGACTTGTCCCTGATAAGCCGACAGACTAATTTTTACCCTGAGGCCTGTAGGTGACAGCTAAGGTGCTAATATTAGAAACACTTTCATCTGAACTGGATTCAACTAGAGAAAAATGCAGTGTCAGGAGGAAGGTCTTGTGTCCTGCATTGCGCATTACACCAAATAGGGGTTGAACTGTTGAAGCAAGCCAAGGAAAGCTCTTTGAACACAAAGATCCGGAAATCCAACACACAGCTTGAGTCTGTAATACCATCGAACGGGTTGTGTTCCTCCCACAGCCACAGGGTCAACGCCCTGCTTGAAATCGCCGACGAGCGATGTCAAGATCCGGTCCTAGTACATTCCAGAAATTCCACAAGCTACCACATTATGATCCGACATAGTACGTATAATCAGGGTACCAAGCAAGAAACCAAGAACCGAGCTGAGATCTGCAGAAGCAGGATACGCACACCTCGGCAAGGGGGGCGTCAAACAGCGAAACGGAAGCTGCAAACTTACATGACCGAATCTAATCTCCTGCGAGGAAAGTCCATGTAATTCTGCGGCGGATGTGCCTTTCAGCTTCCGCGGGTGGTCCTTTGCTGAGATGCGAAAAATTGGAAGAAGGAGGAGGGCGGAGAAGGCGTGGGCGTGAGCGGCTTCTGCCTTTTGGTATCCGTCCCGTTTGGGTGATTGCTTGCCCTTTCCAAGTGGCTCTCCCCCTCCTTTTCTTGATATTCCCGAGTGGATTTTGGCTGCTATTGCAGATGTGACACGTTGGATACTTGCTGGTATAGGCTCCGGAGGGCCAAAGAAGTGGTGTTCGCTACCTACCCCTCTCTCGGTCTAATTGATACTCCCTCCGTTTCAAAATAGGTGACTCAACTTTGTACTAATCATTTATTTTGAAACAGAGGGAGTAGAATTTGACTCCTAAAAATATCTACAGCCAGACTTTACAAATCCGGCTCCTCATGTCGTGCAATTCTGACAGTAAGAAGAGGGGGGACATAGGAGAAGGCAAGGCCCTAGCTGCGACGAGGTTGTGCACGCAAGATTTACGAGTTCAAACCCTTCTCGGAGGAAGTAATAGCCCTACGTCTCGGTGCCCGGAGGCTTTGTCGACTGGATTATGCGTGAGAGTTATAGGGGGTGCGAACCCTTGTGCCAGAGGAGAGGAGTGGCTTATATAAAGTGCGCCAGACCCCTCCAGCCCTCAGTTACACAGGATTCAATGTACGTTAAGGCAGGGGTGTTACTGGTAACGCTAGCTATGGATGACTATAAATGATCTTTAAGACTACGAAGTGAACGCCTGACCGTTGCCATTCTGGGGTGACCTTAGACTTTTTGTACTTCGAGTGATTCTTCGTGTGGTCGAGTGACTCTATCTTGGTCGAGTGGAATTGGGGTATCCGAATGGGATAGCTGGTCGAGTGGCTTGCACTTTAACTTGGTTTCAGTCGGTATCTTCTGTTGTACTTCAAATGACTTTGACTTTAGGGCAGTGTCCTTGGGTAGGTAGTCTAGGTCAGGCCTATAACCCTACCCTAAGTACATGGCATCGTCATTAGCCCCCGAATGGATTGAGGTTCGAGTGAAGTAAGGTTGGAGTTGTTTCTGATTCGATTCTATGCTTCGGAGGCATATCATCGGAGCCTGGAAATCGTACTAGAACTTTAACCTTGCATCAGTCGCCTTGATCGATTTTGTGGTCGTCGAGTGAATTACGTCGTGAATCTTCGAGTGAATTAGAGCGTGAAATCTTTGACGTGATTGGTTGCTCTGCGGTTCCCGGATCTCATGGGATTCGAAATTTTAGAAAACCGCGCGGGACAGAGCGTGGCGTCATAAGCAAAACAGATAGACAGAGGCTCCTTGATTTCCGCGCCGTTTTTTCGCCACGTATCGGGCGAGCGTCTGCTGCGGCATGCGATAAGATCGTCTGGGCCCACCGGTCAACCACTCGGAAGCAGCACCATAAAGAGCGCTCGGGCCGATGCAATGCACAATGCACCTCATTCGGTCCTCTTCTCCCCTGCCTCTCCACCGCGCATCTCTCTGCTCTCGTCGCCTCCGCCCAGTCCGCGATCACTTCGTCGCCATGGGGAAGGACAAGACAGCGGCCCTGGAGCACGCGAAGAAGGTATCGACGACGGCGAAAGGCAAGAAGACGGCTCGGGGGTCGTCGTCGCGGTCCGGTCTGCCACTTGGTTGGATCCAGGGGGACTGGATCTGCTCCACCGTCGTCTAGGAAGACTTGGAGAGGCTCGCCGAGGATGGTATGATTGCTGAAAAATCTTGGAGGTTGCCGGAGGGGGAATCCGAGCCCCAGCCGCGCGAGGGTGAGCATGTCCTCCTCACCACCCATGTCGATCGAGGTTTTTATCTTCCTCAGCATCCGTTCTTTTGGGGTTTCTTGAACCTTTACAGTGCCCAGATTCACCATTTCCCCCCAACACAGTCACATACCTTGCTGCGTACATCTCTTTGTGCGAAAACTTTCTGGGTTGCCAACCACACCGGGGTCTCTTCAAACACATCTACACTTGCCGTTCCCAAACGGTGAAGAAAGCAAATCCGACTAACGAAAAGACGCACGTGATCCAGATGTGCGGGGCTTTAGGGATTCAAACTAGGGGTAGAAGCATTTTTCCTTCCATGACCCTTCCAGAGTCAGTCCGAGGATGGCAGTCAACCTGGTTCTTTCTTGGCTACATTGTAGAGGTGATATGCCCCATTGTGGAACACCTTCGTGATGATGAAGGGCCCTTCCCAGGCCGGAGCAAGCTTGTGAGGCCGTTTCTGGTGCACTCGGAGCACAAGGTCTCCTTCCTGAAATGCTCAGCCCCTGACATTTCGGACATGGAATCGACGCAGGTCTTGTTGATAAATGGTCGACCGGATCAGAGCCATCTCTCGCTCCTCTTCTAAGAGGTCAAATGCGTCCTAATACGTCTCCAATGTATCTATAATTTTTTATTGTTCCATCTTGTTTTATTATCAATCTTGGATGTTTTATAATCATTTTATATCCATTTTTGGTTCTAACCTATTAACATAGTGCCCAATGCCGGTTCATGTTTTTTCCATGTTTTTTACATCGCAGGAAATCAATATCAAACGGAGTCCAAATGGCACGAAACTTTACGATGATTTTTATGGGCCAAAAGGAAGCAGATGGGCCCTGGTTGCACCTGGGGGGGGTGCCCCGAGGGGGGCACAACCCATCAGGGCGCGCCAGGAGGCCCTGGCGCGCCCCGGTGGGTTGTGCCCACCTCGGGTGCCCCCGGACCGCCTCTTTGCTCTATAAATACCCAAATATTCCCAAAACCCCAGGGGAGTCGATGAAATATTCATCCAGTCGCCGCAGAGTCCAGAATCACTAGATCAGATCTAAACACCATCACGGAGGGGTTCACCACTTCCATTTGTGCCTCTCTGATGATGCGTGAGTAGTTCTTTGTAGACCTTCGGGTCCGTAGTTAGTAGCTAGATGGCTTCATCTCTCTCTCTTGATCCTCAATACAATGGTCTCTTGGAGATCCATATGATGTAACTCTTTTGCGGTGTGTTTGTTGGGATCGATGAACTTCGAGTTTATGATCAGATCTATGTTTTTATATCAATGAAAATATTTGAGTTTCTTTGATCTCTTTTATGTGTGATCTCTTATAGCCTCGTATTTCTTCTCCGATATTTGGATTTTGTCTAGCCAACTCGATCTATTTATCTTGCAATGGGAAGAGGTGCCCGGTAGTGGGTTCGATCTTACGGTGCTTGATCCCCGTGACAGAAAGGGAACCGACACGTATGTATCGTTGCTACTAAGGATAAAAAGACGAGATCTATATCTACCGCCATATAGATAAACGGATCTTTTCTACATCATGTCATCGTTCTTATTGCACTACTCCGTTTTTCCATGAACTTAATACACTAGATGCATGTTGGATAGCGGTCGATGTGTGGAGTAATAGTAGTAGATGCAGGCAGGAGTCGGTCTACTAATCTTGGACGTGATGCCTATGTAATGATCATTGCCTGGATATCGTCATAATTATTTGAAGTTCTATCAATTGCCCAACAATAATTTGTTTACCCACCCTTTGCTATTTTTCTCGAGAGAAGCCACTAGTGAAACCTACGGCCCCCGGGTCTTATTTCTCATATATTTGCCTTTGCGATCTAATTTTTCCTTGCTTTTATTTTCAGATCTATTAAACCAAAAATACAAAAATACTTTGCTTCACTTTATTTTATTTACGATCTATTTATCTAATCTATTACAACCTTTTTACCGTCACACACCAATTTCTCGCGCCGTTACCCGAAAGGGATTGACAACCCCTTTAACACGTCGGGTTGCGAGGTGTTGTTATTTGTGTGTAGGAGCTGTTTACATTGTGTTGCTTGGTTCTCCTACTGGTTCAATAACCTTGGTTTCATAACTGAGGGAAATACCTATATACCTATCGCCGATGTGCTGCATCATCCCTCCCTCTCCGGGGAAATACCGATGTAGTTCCAGCTGCCATCAAGGAGAATTTATGAAGCCGTTGCCGGGGAGGATCTTCAACATAACCAGGTTCCTAATCACAAATCTCATCTCCTCGCAATTTACATTATTTTCCATTTGCCTCTCGTTTTCCTCTCCCCCACTTCACAAAAATTTGTCGTTTTATTCGCCTCTCTTTTTCCATTCGCAGTTTTCTTGTCGGATCTGTTTTTGAGTGCAATCTTGTTGTGTGGTCATCATGACTCAAGAGAACACCAAGGTATGTGATTTCTCAAATACCAACAACAATGATTTTATTAGCACTCCGCTTGCTCCTCCCGCCACTAGTGCGGAGATTTGTGATATTAATACTGCTTTGTTGAATCTTGTTATGAAAGACCAATTTTCCGGTACTCCTAATGAGGATGCCGTGTCCCATATTAATACCTTCGTGGAATTATGAGATATGGAAAAGAAAAATATGTGGACAATGATGTGGTCAATATGAAATTATTTCCGTTCTCTTTGCGTGATTCTGCAAAAAATTGGTTCTCTTCTTTGCCTCGCAATAGTATCGATTCTTGGAATAAGTGGAAGATGCTTTTATCACTAATTATTTTCCTCCCGCAAAAATCATTTCCCTTAGAACCCAGATCATGAATTTCAAGCAACTTGAACATGAGCTTGTTGCACAATCTTGGGAAATGATGAAAATGATGCTAAGGAATTGCCCAACTCATGGGTTAAATCTTTGGATGATCATACAAAATTTTTATGCGGGATTGAATTTTGTTTCACGTAATCTTTTAGATTCTTCCACGGGTGGTACTTTTATGGAAATTACTTTGGGTGAAGCCACCAAATTTCTTGATAATATTATGGCAAATTATTCTCAATGGCATACCGAAAGAGCTCCTACTAGTAAAAAAGTTAATTCGGTTGATGAAATTTCTTCTTTGAGTGATAAAGTTGATGCTCTTATGAAATTGGTTTCTAATAAAAGTTCTCCTATTGATTTAAATGGTATGCATTTGTCTACTTTGATTGAGCATATGCCATTGATGTGAATTTTATTTCTCGCAATAATTTCAACAACAATGCTTATAGAGGAAATTTTAATCCTAGACCTTTTCCTAGTAATTCCTCTAACAATTATGATAATTCCTATGGAAATCAATCTTGAGAATAATATTAAAGAATTTATCAATACACAAAAAAGTTTCAACACGTCCATAGAAGAAAAGTTGAATAAGATTGATGATTTGTCTAGAAGCGTTGGTGGAATTGCTCATGATGTGGAAAATCTCAAGATGGAAATTATTGTGCCTAAAGTAGATGAATCAATTAAAGATATTTATATTTATATCAATGAAATTAAGAAAAGAACTGCTATGCTTAGAGCTAAAATAGAATTTTTAGAAAAAAGCTTTTTCTAGTGATTATTCTTGCAAAAGTGATGAAGATCTTAAAATGATTGGTGTTTCTTCTATTGATTCCTTGTTTAGTAAAGTTAAGAATGATGAAAAAGGGACTGGAGAAGAGTCAAGTTTAGGTAGAAGGCATCCCAATATTTCGGAGGGTGAAAATCTTGTTGAGAAAATTGATGAAAGTGGGTTTGGAGAGGTCAAAACTTTAGCTAGTGATGCACCCACTATTATGGATTACAAAGACTTTAATTATGATAGTTTCTCTTTAATTGATTGTATTTCTTTGTTGAAATCCATATAAATTCACCCCATGCTTATGAGCAAAATAAAGCTTTTACTAAACATATTGTTGATGCTATGATGAAAGCTTTTGAAGAAAAATTGAAATTAGAAGTTTCAATTCCTAGAAAATTGTATGATGAGTGGGAACCTACTATCAAAGTCAAGATTAAAAATTATGAGTGTTTTGCTTTGTGTGACTTGGGTGCTAGTGTTTCCACAATTCCGAAATCTTTATATGATGTGCTTGGTCTTACCAATCTTGAAGAATGTTCCTTGAATTTGCACTTGGCGGATTCTACTATTAAAAATCCTATGGAAGGATTAATGATGTTATTATTCTTGCAAATAGGAATTATGTGCCCATAGATTTTATTGTTCTTGATATTGATTGCAATCCGTCTTGTCCAATTATTCTTGGTAGACCGTTTTTACGCACTATCGGTGCCATGATTGATATGAAAGAAGGCAATATTAAGTTCCAATTTCCTTTGAGGAAGGGTACGAAACACTTTACTAGAACTAGAATTAAGCCACCCTATGAATAAATCATGAGGGCATATTATGGATCTCGAACCAAAGATGACAAAACTTAGATCCTTGCTTTATGCCTAGCTAAGGGCGTAAAACTATAGCGCTTGTTGGGAGGCAACCCAATGAATAAATTTATTTTTGCTTTTTTTCCTATTCTTATGTGTTAGCACAATTATGCTACTATTATGATTGTGTTTTGTATGTTTTAATTAGTGTTTTTGCCAAGTAAAGCCTTTAGGATCTTCTTGGGCAATAGTTGTTTGATCTTGCTGAAAAAAGAAACAGAAAGTTTACACTCACGAAATTAATTTTCATTTTTTACGAGAGAGTGATAAAATACCCATTACAACTGTAGTAGATGAATATGCAAATTTCTCAGGTCGTCCTATTTTTTCAAAGTTTTTGGAGTTACAGAAGTATTCGAAATAGTCAGATTACTACAGGCTGTTCTGTTTTGACAGATTCTGTTTTCTTTGTGTTGTGTGCTTATTTTGATGGCTCTATAGTTTTCTTTGATGAGTTTTTGCCATAGAAAAGTTGGAATACAGTAGATATAATACAAAAACAAAATATGAATTGGTTTGATACAACACTTATAGTAGTGGTTTATTATTCTTATACTAACGGATCTCACAAAGGCTTTGTTGAGTTTTGTGAGATTGAACTTTTCAAGTTTTGGGTTATCTTACGATGGATGAAGGAAGGATGTAAGAGCCTAAGCTTGGGGATGCCCCGGCATCCCAAGCTATTATCCAAGAATGAGCAACCAACTAAGCTTGGGGATGCCCCCGAGTGGCATCCTCGCTTTCTTCCAACAACTATCTGTATTTTACTCGAGGCTATATTTTTATTCGTCACATGATATGTGTTTTGCTTGGAGCGTCTTGTATGATATGTGTCTTTGCTTGTTTTATTTTGTGTTTTAATTTATCAATCCTTGCTGGACACACCTATTTGAGAGAGCCAAAATTATGTCATGACTTGTTAGAATTGCTCTCTATGCTTCACTTAAATCTTTTATGAGCTAGGACTTGCTCTAGTGCTTCACTTATATCTTTTTGAGCACAGTGTGCTTTGTTATTTCTGAAGAAATGCTCTCTTGCTTCACTTAGATTTGTTTGAGAGTTAGTAAAATTTTGAAGAAATTCTCTATTGCTTCACTTAAATTATTTTAAGAGAAAGAAAATTTGTTATGCTCATGATCTTCACTTATATTTGGTTGAGCTTATGAAAAGCAACACATGAAAATTAGTGCCAAAGTGATAGATATCCAAGAAGGATAAAGAAAAAGAAAATGTCATGAAGATCATTGGACCAAATAAACTTGATTCTTAGTAATAGTTTTGAGATATGATGATGTGATATCTGAGTTATATTGATGAGTAATTGTGCTCTAGTAAGAATATGGGTGTTAAGGTTTGTGATTCCCTATGCATGCACGAAAGTCAATAATCATGCAATGAAAATTATATCCTACTTGTGGTGCATTATTCGGTGTTAATTATGCTTAATGCTTGCTTATGAGTTTATTCATTTCTTGGTTGGTCGTTTCCCAATCTTTTGCTAGTCTTCATTTTGCACTAAGTATGACCTCTACTCGTGCATCCAAAATCCTTTAAACCAGTTTTGCCACATGAGTCCACTATATCTACCTATATGCGGTATTCTTTTTCCGTTCTAAGCAAATTTGCATGCGCCATCTCTAATTTTGAAAATAAACTTCTTTTTTGTGTGTTTGTTTCGCTTGCAGAGCGGTGAGGGGTGGCTAATATTTTCCATGCTAGATGTGTTATTCTCAAGATGAGTGTTTATTCACTTGTCATTGCACGAGAGTAAGGCAAAGGTATTAGGGATGCCCGGTCCTGAAATGCAAAAAAGAAATGAATTTACTTTATGTTATCAAATAATAAATTTCTTGGAAAGTGTTGGTATGGAGGGCACCCGTGGATACGGTTAGCCATGAAAAGTAAAAGTTATAGTGGAAAAAGGAATAAACTTTATTTTCCGTTTGGGACCGCCTATGATATATCTATGCATGGAAAGTATTGGGAACTCTAAGTCATTTTCGTTGGTGGGATGGATACACCTCCCAAAATGTTTTTATGTCTAAGTTTTTCGCTTTGAGCTCTGGCACCTCTACAAATCCCTACTTCCCTCTGTGAAGGGTCTTTATTTTACTTTATGCAATTTTTTTTTGAAATTCGAGTCTCCATCTTCTCTTATAAAAAGCACCAACTAGGAGGCAATATGATCGTGCTCAAGTATTGGGTGTAGTTAATATTCGAGTGTGTTTCATGAATGGATCAATGTTTGAGCATGATGGGCTAGGGATAACTTATTTTAGCATTGATATTTTGAAAGACATGGTTGCTAGTTGATATGCTTGAGTATCTAAATTATTATGTCAAAACTAGACTATTGCTTTGAATCACATAAAAGACCAAATGTAGATGCTATAAAGAAAAGAATATGATATGACTTGATGAACAACACTCCACATTAAAAATTCCGTTTTTATCACTTACCTACTCGAGGACAAGTAGGAGTTAAGCTTGGGGACGCTGATACGTCTCCAACGTATCTATTATTTTTTATTGTTCCATGCTATTTTATTATCAATCTTGGATGTTTTATAATAATTTTATAGTCATTTTATATCATTTTTTGGTACTAACCTATTAACATAGTGCCCAGTGCCAGTTCCTGTTTTTTCCATGTTTTTTACATCACAGGAAATCAATATCAAACGGAGTCCAAATGGCACGAAACTTTACGATGATTTTATGGGCCAAAAGGAAGCAGATGGGCCCTGGTTGCACCTGGGGGTGCCCCGAGGGGGGCACAACCCACCAGGGCGCGCCAGGAGGCCCTGGCGCGCCCCGGTGGGTTGTGCCCACCTCGGGTGCCCCTGGACCGCCTCTTTGCTCTATAAATACCCAAATATTCCCAAACCCCTAGGGGAGTTGACGAAATATTCATCCAGCCACCGTAGAGTCCAGAATCACCGGATCCAATCTAAACACCATCACGGAGGGGTTCACCACTTCCATTGGTGCCTCTCTGATGATGCGTGAGTAGTTCTTTGTAGACCTTTGGCTCCGTAGTTAGTAGCTAGATGGCTTCATCTCTCTCTCTTGATTCTCAATACAATGGTCTCTTGGAGATCCATATGATTTAACTCTGGCGGTGTGTTTGTTGGGATCGATGAACTTCGAGTTTATGATCAAATCTATGTTTTTATATCCATGAAAGTATTTGAGTTTCTTGGATCTCTTTTATGCATGACCTCTTAAAGCCTCGTATTTCTTCTCCGATATTTGGGTTTTTTCTGGCCAACTCGGTCTATTTATCTTGCAATGGGAAGAGGTGCCCGGTAGTGGGTTCGATCTTACGGTGCTTGATCCTAGTGACAGAAAGGGAACCGACACGTATGTATCGTTGCTACTAAGGATAAAAAGACGAGATATATATCTACCGCCATATAGATAAATGGATCTTGTCTACATCATGTCATCGTTCTTATTGCATTACCCCATTTTTCCATGAACTTAATACACTATATGCATGTTGGATAGCGGTCGATGTGTGGAGTAATAGTAGTAGATGCAGGCAGGAGTCGGTCTACTAATCTTGGACGTGATGCCTTTGTAATGATCATTGCCTGGATATCGTCATAATTATTTGAAGTTCTATCAATTGCTGAACAGTAATTTGTTTACCCACCGTTTGCTATTTTTCTCGAGAGAAGCCACTAGTGAAACCTACGGCCCCCGGGTCTTATTTCTCATATATTTGCCTTTGCGATCTAATTTTTCCTTGCTTTTATTTTCTGATCTATTAAACCAAAAAATACAAAAATAATTTTTTTCACTTTATTTTATTTACGATCTATTTATCCAATCTATTACAACCTTTTTACCGTCACACACCAATTTCTGGCGTCATTTCCCGAAAGGGATTGACAACCCCTTTAACACATCGAGTTGCGAGGTGTTGTTATTTGTGTGCAGGAGTTGTTTACGTTGTGTTGCTTGGTTCTCCTACTGGTTCGATAACCTTGGTTTCATAACTGAGGGAAATACCTACCGCCGCTGTGCTGCATCATCCCTCCCTCTCCGGGGAAATACCGACGTAGTTCCAGCTGCCATCGAGGAGAATTTCTGGCACCGTTGCCTGGGAGGATCTTCAACATAACCAGGTTCCTAATCACAAATCTCATCTCCTCACAATTTACATTATTTTCCATTTGCCTCTCGTTTTCCTCTCCCCCACTTCACAAAAAATTGCCGTTTTATTCGCCTCTCTTTTTCCGTTCGCCATTTTCTTATCGGATCAGTTTTTGAGTGCAATCTTGTTGTGTGGTCATCATGACTCAAGATAACACCAAGTTATGTGATTTCTTAAATACCAACAATAATGGGGCGGAAATTGAGGATGGATCTGTATCTGGCGGTGAGACGGCCATCTATTCTGATGGTGAGTCGTCCACAGGCGAGACCAACTCATTGTATCAACTTCAAGATGGTCGGCCTGGGGGCTATTCCGATGGTGACAGTATTCCGGACCCATGCGAGCCGCCGAACAGAGTTGCAATTTTCATGGCTGGTACACAACCTATGCTTGGTTCATCAACCGCCGCGGCCATGACCTCTAGCTCAATGGCTGTGGCAGCGGCTGATGCTGGTGGATCTGCGCGCCCAACGGCTCAAGTTCTCACCGAGTTGTTAGAGGCACTGGCAACTTTGATGGGGGTGGAGGTAACCCCGGACAACCAAGATCAGCACAAGGTGGATGTGGCTAAGTTGCGAGATGAGATAGCTCAAGCTAGGGAAGACTTGGCGGCTGAGAACACCAGGATGGCTGCAGAACGGGCCGTTTTGGATGCACAGGAACAACGAATCCAAGCCGATTCCTTCCAGCTCACGTTGGATTAGAATGCTTCAAATGAGGCCATGAGAAGGAGACACCGGAGTCATCTACCCTTGGTTTATGATCCAGGAAACCTCTTTAACACGCCTGGAGCAGGGACCAGTGATCAACTGGTGGAAAACCAGACGGTAGAAGTGCCTGGAGCTGGAGCTCCGGTTCAGCCGCGCACGATGGATTCTCCGCGCATGAACAATATTCCGCCTCAACATGTTTCGACACCACCAGCTCATTATTTTAACCCTTTGGACAATATGATTGCTGCGGCATCACGATTGGCAGCTCTACTAGTTGAAGGCAAGTCCCTAGCAGCAGCAGAGACACGGCGGGTCAGGGAACTTCTTTAGACGGTAGTGGATCAGCAGGCGGCTTATTCTTACAGTCGCGAGCGGATCCACTCAACCCCTCGGCCAAGCCGGAGTTACAGCACGCACATTGACGAACCAGCGGTCTCAAGCAGTGAACAATGTCGTAACCCGGCGCGCGGTGGTGCCAGTGCTCAGACCCTGGTGGATCATGGCAGGGCACGTCGGGAGGCCGAGCTGGCGGCTCAGTAAGCAGCTCACCAACAGTCTCCGATTTACCCGACAACTTCAGTAGAAACATGAGTGACCTCTAAGACCTTGGGTGTGCCCTGTTTAGTGCCGGCTCTACGTAACGAGCGTTTGCCCAAGGATTTCAAGGGTCCTCGCAAGGTGCCTAATTACACAGCAGACCAACCTCCTGAGGCTTGGGTTGAAAGTTTTGAGATGGCCATGGAGATGCTGGATGTTAGTGAGGCTGCGTGTGCTAAGTATTTCACCATGATGTTAGAAGGGCCGGCTCGTACTTGTTTGAAGGGGCTGCCCGCCAATTCCATTAGGTCGTGGGCGGAGCTGAAGGCCCGTTTTATTCAAAATTTCAAAGATACGTGCAAGCAGCCTATGTCAGTTGTGGATTTGGTTTCTTGTGTCCAAGGTAAAGGAGAGTCAACCACCAACTGGGTGTGCCGGGTCTCAACTATCATACACTCATCAGATAATATCAACGTCGGCTCAGTGGTTTTAATGTTGGAGAAAAATTGCCGTTTCCTCCCTCTTAAACAGAAGCTTGGGCGACTTAAGCGCCATTGCAGTGACATGGGGGAGCTCATGGCAGCCCTTGTCAAGTATGCCGACTCTGATAGTACCAAGGACCCCGAGTCTGATGACGAAAGGATGGGCAAGGGAAAGAAGAGTAGCGGCATGAAGGGACAACAGTAGAACTCGGTCAGTCAGGGTGGTAACGGTAAGCGCATAGCTGATGGAAATTTAGACTTCGTGGCCAACACTGGTGCGTGGAATAATAACCAGCGTCGCAAGGGGAGGCCGGCTCATGCTGGAGGGGGAAAACTCGACCTCAAGGCAATAATGAATTAGCCGTGTCCGAGGCACGGAACACAAGAGAGGCCATTTGCCCATTTGTGGAAGGATTGTTTTATTATGAAAGAGTTCAAGAATTCCCATCTTTTTTAGAATAACCATGGCCCTAATGGTAGTTCAGGATCCGGCTCTCATGGTCCAGGTCATGGAGGTGGCGGTTCAAATTCCGGTTTTCAAGGCCAAGGCAATCAGGGCGGTTACAATCAACAAAATAATTAGGGGAATCGGCAGCAGTCTAGTTATTAGAGTAACCCGAAGCAATTGAATAGTGGGCAGTATCACGTCTTCACCACGAGTTTATGTAAACGGGATCAGAAGCTCCATAGAAGGGCAGTAAACGTCGTTGAGTCGGCGGTACCCCGTTACTTGCGATGGTCTGAACACCCTATTCTCTAGAGTCGTGAGGATCACCCGCCCCGGGTTGATAATCTAGGTCACTTGGCGCTGGTGGTGGCACCTCGGGTTGGAGGATACAAGTTCACTAAAGTGCTCATGGATGGAGGTAGCAACATCAATATCCTTTACTATGAAACTTTCCGTCGCATGGGATTGACCGAAAAAAATCTTAAGCCATCAAACACTGTTTTTCACGGTGTGGTGCCTGGTAAGTCGGCATATCTAGTAGGTAAGATATCTTTGGAGGTTGCCTTTGGGGATGAGCATGATTCTAGGTCTGAGATGCTGACATTCGAAGTGGTTAAAATTAAGAGCCCTTATCATGCTCTGTTTGGACGGCCGGCTTACGCTAAATTCATGGCAAGGCCTTGTTATGTTTACTTACAGCTTAAGATGCCGGGTAACAAAGGCACTATCACAGTGCATGGAAGTCGCATGGTGGCCTTGGAGTGTGAAGAAGGTGATGCCGCTTATGCTGAATCTGTCTGCGCAACAGAAGAGTTGAAATTTTACAAGGACAATGTTGACCCGGCGGATATGACATCTTTGAAGAAGCCAACCACAGAGCATGATCCCTTGTTGACGTTTAAGTCGACAGATGACACTAAGCTAGTTGACTTTGTTCCTGGCGACTCATCTAAGCAGTTCAGCATCAGTGCTAATCTGGATCCGAAATAGGAAAGCACGCTCATTGAGTTCATCTGTGAGAACCGGGACATCTTTGCATGGAAGCCTTCAGATATGCCAGGTGTCCCGAGGGAACTCGCTGAGCACACTCTCAATATTGATCCAAAGTTTAAACCGGTCAAGCAATTCCTTCGCCATTTCAATGAAGAGAGGCGTAAGGCTATTGGTGAGGAGGTAGTCCGGCTCTTGGCGGGTGGGTTCATTGTTGAAGTTTTTCATCCTGAATGGTTGGCTAACTCGGTGCTGGTGCTTAAGAAAAATGGCACCTGACGCATGTGCGTGGATATACGGACTTAAACAAGGCTTGTCCGGCCGATCCCTTTGCTCGCCCCCGTATTGATCAGATTATTGATGCTACGGCGGGTTGTGAGCGTTTGAGTTTTTTGGATGCTTATTCTGGTTATCGTCAGATCAAGATGGCAGTTAAGGACCAGGAGAAAACAGCTTTCATTACTCCCTTTGGAGCCTTCTGTTACGTGTCTATGCCTTTTGGGCTCAAGAGCGCCCAGGAGACTTACCAGCGATGCCAGAATTGTCTTCATGATCAAATTGGGCGCAATGTTCATGCCTACGTGGATGATATTGTGGTAAAATCCAGGAAGAAGGAAACCTTGATATATGATTTGAAGGAGACCTTTGATAATCTCCAGGTCTACAAGATGATGTTTAACCCGGCCAAGTGTGTCTTTGGTGTGCCAGCAGGCAAGCTCTTGGGTTTTCTTGTCTCAGAACGAGGTATTGAAACTAACCCGGAGAAGATAAAGGCTATCACCTCCCTGGCTAAGCCGGCGTGTATCAATGATGTTCAACGTTTGGCGGGTCATATTGCAGCTTTAAGCCGGTTCATAAGCCGGTTGGGTGAGAAGGCCATCCCTCTTTATCAGATGATGAAGAAGACAGATCATTTTGTTTGGAGTGATGCTGCTGATCAAGCGTTTTGAGGCCTTGAAGTAACAGTTGGCTGAGCTGCCAGTTCTTGCTGCTCCCATTGATAAGGAGCCTTTATTGTTATATGTGGCTGCGAATAGCCGAGCCGTCAGTGTAGCCATTGTGGTGGAAAGGAAGGAATCAGGCAAGGAGCATCCGGTTTAGCGACCGGTTTACTATATCAGTGAGGTGCTTATTGAGTCCAAGCAGAGGTATCCACATTGGCAGAAGCTTGTATGGGGTGTTCATAGCTAGCCGGAAGCTCAAGCAGTACTTTCTGGGTCATCCCATCACTTTGGTTTGTTCTGCTCCTCTAGGGGATATTATTCAAAATAGAGAAGCCACAGGTCGGGTAGCCAAGTGGGCCATTGAGCTTGGACCCCATGGTTTGAAGTATATGCCTCGCACAACCATCAAGTCTCAAGAACTTGTGGATTTTATCAATGATTGGACAGAGTTGCAGATGCATGAGGAGAAGCCGGATAGCACATATTGGACTATTCACTTTGATGGATCTATGCAGTTGGAGGGCTCGAGGGCTAGAGTTGTCTTGACTTCCCCACGAGGTGATAAATTTTTCTTACGTTCTCCGGTTGATGTTCCCTTGTACTAACAATGCAGCTGAGTATGAGGCCTTGCTTCACGGTCTTCGGATGGCCAAAGAGATGAACTTAAGCCGGGTGAGGTGTTTTGGCGACTCAGATCTGGTGGCTCAGCAAGTTTCTGGTACTTGGGATTCTAAGGATCCACTCGTGGGGCTTATCGCTGAGAGGTTGATGCTACGCTGGCCATTTCAAAGGTTATCAAGTCGATCATGTTGATCACAGGAAAAATGAGGCGGCTGATGCTTTGAGCCAGTTAGGGTCCCAGCGTAAGCCGGTGCCACCTAACACTTTCCTGGATATTCTGCATAACCCGTCAGTCAAATTTCCTACAGAGGAAGATTTAGCTATCCCTGACCCGGAAGCACAACTGGTGGCGGCTCTTCATGTTATTCCTGATTGGACAGTTCCATACTTGGCTTATATGACCCGGGGCAAGTTACCTGAGGATGAAACTTTGGCCGGGCAAATAACCCGGCGGTCTAAGTCAATGACCATTTCAATGGAGAGTTGCATCATCGCAGTGTCACAGGGGTGTTTCAACGTTGTGTGTCTCCTGAAGAAGGCTGTGAGATTCTGTGAGAGATTCATGAAGGAGATTGTGGTCATCATGCCGGTTCTAAGTCTCTTGTAGCCAGGGCTTTCCTTCATGGTTTTTATTGGCTGACGGCTCATGCTGATGCTGAGGATTTAGTTAGTAAATGTGATGGTTGTCAGAAGTTCTCACGACGAGCTCATGTGCTGGCTCAAGAATTGAGGATGATTCCAATTGCTTGGCCATTTGCAACCTAGGGGCTTGATATGGTTGGGCCTTTCAAAAGGTCCAAGGATAAAAAGACCCACTTTTGGTGGCGGTTGACAAATTTACAAAGTGGGTTGAAGCAGAGCCGGTTAGTAAGTGTGACGCAGCGACGACGGTTCAATTCATCAAAAAGGTGATCTTCCGGTTTGGTTTTCCCCATAGCATCATAACTGATAATGGCACTAATCTGTCCAAGGGTGCTATGAAAGAGTTTTGTTAGTGAGAGCATATTCGACTTGACGTATCATCAGTGGCTCACCCCCAGTCCAATGGTCAAGCTGAAGTAGCCAATCAAGAGATTCTGCGAGGCATCAAGCCCCGGCTTATGATCCCTTTGCAAAGGACGTCGGGTTGTTGGTTTACCCTCAGTGTTATGGAGTATCAATACTACCCCCAACCGATCTACGGGTTACACACCTTTCTTCATGGTTTACAGAGCAGAGGTGGTTCTCCCTAGTGACATCCATCACGATTCGCCCCGTGTGGCGGCCTATGTTGAAGCTGATAGTGAAGAAGCACGTCAGGATGCACTTGACCTGTTGGACAAGGAGCGTGACCTTGCGACGGCTCGTTCGGCGATTTACCAGCAAGATCTGTGATGTTATCACAGCCGCCGGGTTAAAACCAGAACCTTTCAAGAAGGCGACTTGGTGCTCCAGCTTATCCAGGATCAGACTGATATGCATAAATTATCCCCACCTTGGGAAGGGCCCTTTGTGGTCAGTAAGAATCTGAATAATGGGTCATACTATCTTATCAATGTTCGAGACCACAAGGACTCACGCACATCGAAGGAGGAGACTCGTCGGCCGTGGAATATCGCTCATCTTCGGCCTTACTATACTTGAGCCACCGGCTCTTGTTATGCACATATTTTGATGATGTATATATTACAAGGAAAATAATAAAGCCGACATCCCTGATAATTCAGGGCCTCTGTCGTTTCATTTCTTCAAAATTGAGTCTTTATTGTCATTTCATACGATCATTTAAGAGGCTTGATGCCCAAGTTATAGGGACCAAAGAGAGTTTGATGCATAGCACAACTCAAACATAGGTACCCGTTGAGCACAGCTCAGAAACATATCACTTGGGGGCTTCCTGTTCAATGAGCATATCACTCGGCTATATTCACCCTTTTGATTGGCCTGGACGCCAGGTGTATTCACTCTCCAAATATGTGGGATTATTTTTACCTAAAGTTGACACTATTCCAAACCCACTTTCAAAATTATTGCAAATATCATAGTCATCATGAGGCTTAAATAAATTTTCAAGATCATAAGAAGAATTACCCCAATCATGATCATTGCAAAAAATAGTGGACATAGCAAAATTAGCATCCCCAAGCTTGGGGTTTTGCATATTATTAGCACAATTGATATTGATAGAATTTATAGTAAAATCATTGCAATCATTCTTTTCATTCAAGGAGCTATCATGAACCACTTCATAAATTTCTTCATCACAATTTTCAGATTCACGAATCTCAAGCAAAACTTCATAAAAATAATCTAGTGCACTCAAATCACTAGCAATTGGTTCATCATAATTGGATCTCTTGAAAAGATTAGCAAGTGGATGAGGATCCATATCAATAGATTTTTAGGAAGCGAAGATGCAAGCAAATAGAAGACACATGGCAACACAAGCAAATATAGCAAACAAGAGATCGAACGAGAAAAAAGGCGAACGAAAAAGAAGGCGAATAAAATGGCAAATTTTTGTGAGGTGGGGGAGAGGAAAACGAGAGGCAAATGGCAAATAATGTAAATCGCAAGGAGATGAGATTTGTGATTAGGAACCTGGTTATGTTGAAGATCCTCCCTGGCAACGGCGCAGAAATTCTCCTTGATGGCAGCTAGAACTACGTCGGTATTTCGTCGGAGAAGGAGGGATGATGTAGCACAGCGATGGTAGAGTATTTTCCTTAGTTATGAAACCAAGGTATCGAACCAGTAGGAGAACCAAGCAACACAACGTAAACATCCCCTGGACACAAATAACAACACCTCGCAACCCGACGAGCTAAAGGGGTTGTCAATCCCTTTCAGGTAACGGCGCCAGAAATTGGCGTGTGATGAGAGAAAGTTGTGGTAGATTGAAATAATAGATCACATATAAAATAAACTGCAGCAAAGTATTTTTGTGTTTTTGGTTTAATAGGTTTGAAAATAAAAGCAAGGAAAAACTAGATCGCAAGGCAAATATATGAGAAATAAGACCCGGGGGCCGTAGGTTTCACTAGTGGCTTCTCTCGAGAAAAATAGCAAACAGTGGGTAAACAAATTACTGTTGGGAAATTGATAGAACTTCAAGTAATTATGACGATATCGAGGCAATGATCATTACATAGGCATCACGTCCAAAATTAGTAGACCGACTCATGCCTGCATCTACTACTATTACTCCACACATCGACCGCTATCCAGCATGCATCTAGTGTATTAAGTTCATGAAAAACGGAGTAATGCAATAAGAACGGTAACATGATGTAGACAAGATCCGTTTATCTATGTGGCGGTAGATATAGATCTTGTCTTTTTATCTTTAGTAGCAACGGTACATACGTATCGGTTCCATTTCTGTCACTGGGATCAAGCACCGTAAGATCGAACCCACTACCGGGCACCTCTTCCCATTGCAAGATAAATAGATTGAGTTGGCCAAACAAAACCAAAATATCGGAGAAGAAATATGAGGCTATAAGATATCATGCATAAAAGAGATCAAAGAAACTCAAATACTTTCATGGATATAAAAACATAGATCTGATCATAAACTCAAAGTTCATCGATCCCAACAAACACATCGCAAAAGAGTTACATCATATGGATCTCCAAGAGACCATTGTATTGAGGATCAAGAGAGAGAGATGAAGCCTTCTAGCTACTAACTACGGACCCGAAGGTCTACAAGGAACTACTCACGCATCATCGGAGAGGCACCAATGGAAGTGGTGAACCCCTGTGTGATGGTGTTTAGATTGGATCTGGTGTTTCTGGACTCTACGGCGGCTGGATGAATATTTCGTCGACTCCCCTAGGGTTCTGGTATTTTTGGGTTATTTATAGAGCAAAGACGCGGTCCGAGGGGCACTCGAGGTGGGCACAACCCACCAGGGCGCGTCTGGGCTTCCTGGCGCGCCCTGGTGGGTTGTGCGCCCCTCAGGGCACCTCTAGGTGCAACCAGGGCCTATTGCCTTCCTTCTGGCCCATAAAAAAATCTTCATAAAGTTTCGTGGCATTTGTACTCCGTTTGATATTGATTTTTTGCGATGTAAAAAAACATGGAAAAAACAAAAACTGGCACTTGGCACTATGTCAATAGGTTAGTACCAAAAAATGATATAAAATTATTATAAAACATCCAAGATTGATAGTAAAACAACATGGAACAATCAAAAATTATAGATACGTTGGAGACGTATCACTATGGTGCGCGCCCCCCTTGGCCGTCCTCTTCCTCCCTGTCGGTGTTAAAACCGGCAGATCTCGGGTAGGGGGTCCCGAACTGTGTGTCTAAGGATCGATGGTAACAGGAGATAGGGGACACGATGTTTACCCAGGTTCGGACCCTCTTGATGGAGGTAATACCCTACTTCCTGCTTGATTGACTTTGATGAGTATAGGGGTTACAAGAGTTGATCTACCATGAGATCGTAATGGCTAAACCCTAGATGTCTAGCCTATATGATTATGACTGTGTTTGCCTCTACGGACTAGACCCTCCGGTTTATATAGATACCGGAGGGGACTAGGGTTTGTATAGAGTCGGTTTACAGAGAAATGAATCTTCATATCCGCACGCTAAGCTTACCTTCCACATCAAGGAGAGTCCCATCCGGACATGGGGAAGGTCTTTCGTCTTGTATATCCATGGCCGGACGGCACATTAGTCCGGCCCGTATCAAATTGCCCGGACGCCCGAGGACCCCATAATCCCGGACTCCCTCAGTAGCCCCTGAACCAGTCTTCAATGACTATGTGTTCGGCGCGCAGATTGTCTTCGGCATTGCAAGGCGGGTTCCTCCTCCAAATACTTCAAAGCAGTTGATCGTCAGTACTATATCTGGCTCTATACAACAACCATACCTCTGAATCACAAGGGCAGAATGCAGATAAGTTTTTTCTTCTGAAGATTTCACCGGTGAGACATTACGTCCGGCCATTTTATTATTTCAAACTGTTTTCGGCCTCCCATTTCACGTTTCATGACGCAACCACTGACGACACGTCTTGTCAAAGCAGAGATCGTGCCCCCTTATTATGGGATTCTCATCAATACGGGTTTGGGAAACCCAACCGTGCCGTTTTGCATGACCCCTTGGAAATAGGTGAGCTTTAAGGCTCGTGGGGGACGCATGATATTCGCTGCCTTTATAAGGAGATAAGATTCCCCCTTTTTACCCCACGCCTTCCCCTTCCTCAGCCCACCCTCCCTCAAGCTCTAGCGCCCAAGCTCCAATCCTCTCCGTTCCCAGAAAGTACTCCCGCCATGTTCGGATCCGGAGCGCAGGGCAAGTGGATGGCTTCCTCCGACACGGAGAAAAATATCAAGGAACTCCGGGAAGCGGGGTATCTGGCCAAGGAGATCGCCCACCAGCTCCCAGCCAAAAAACAGATCATCCCCACTCCAAAGCCTGGCGAGAGGGTAGTGTTTATCCCTCATTTTCTTCTCGGACTAGGGTTTCCCCTTCATCCATCGGCAACCTCATGTTTTACTACGGGCTAGATTTCCATGATCTAGCCCCAAATTCTTTCCTCAACATTTCAGCGTTTATCATCGATTGCGAGGCATTCCTCCACATTTCCCCCCACTTCGGCCTATAGCTCAAGGTCTTCAATGTGAAGCCGAAAGTGGTAGATGGCCAGCACGCGGATTGAGGTGGCGCCATGGTGAGCAAACTGCCCAACGTCACTTGGCCTCAGGGCACCTTCATGGAAACCGTGAAGGGATGGCAGCATGGGTGGTTCTATGTCACAAAGCCCCGTGACTCCACATGGGCTACTCCTGCGGAGTTCACGTCCGGACCCCCAATGCGGCCGGCATCCTGGCTCAACAAGGGCCTAGACTGGGCGTCGTCTGATGAGGTAACGGTGCTGAAGAAGTGAATCAAGAGCATGGTAAATAAAAATACCAACCTCGCCAGTGTGATCCAGGTGATGCTCTTCCACCGGATTCTCCCCTGTTAGGCGCGTCAAGAGCCCATGTGGAAGTTCAACCCGACCGGTCCCCGGACCCTACATCAGTTCTTCGGCACGAAGCACGAAGACATGTGGAAGCTGCTCTTCAAGACCCAGAAGTCATGGCTAGAGACAACCGATGACCTCGGCTACGACAGCACCCATGCTGCGGCCCCCGTAAGTTCTTTGATAACCTTACTTTGCAAATCCAAGGAGAGCACTAAACCCTCCATTTACTTTTGCAGGGCTGGACGAAGAAAGCGGACCGGATTCACTGTCCAGCTCCGCTGCCCGAAGACCCAGCTATTCCTCTATTGACGAGGATGCTGGTCCCGGCGCCGTACCAAGCGTCAGAAAAGAAAGCCAAGGAGAAGGGCAAGGAGGCCAAGAGTGGTCTCCGCCGTAAGGGTGCTTCAGACGTAGTGTCCGAGGACACCGTAACCCTCTCCCCCCCCCGATGAAGAGGAAGAGGAGGAGGAAGAGAACAACTCCCCCCTAAGGGGGAGAAGAAGAAAAGGGCAGCCTCCGCCGATCTAGAGGTGGAGGCGTCCAAGAATGGGAGGAAGTCCCTTACAGATGAATCCGAATCAGCCGCCAACGAGTGGTGCCCCAGGCCGAAGTCCCTGGCCGGGTCGTAAGTACTCAAAGGTATATATATGTCCTGCTTTTCTGGCTTATAGTTGTAATGCATTTAAATTGTATGCTGCAGTCCGGTTAAGGTCCTCCCCCAGCGATCCTCCTCTTCCGGGAATTCGCTGGGTCTGAACATGATGGAGAGCGAATCGCCTCCACTAGCTTCCTCACCCACTGCCATGGATAGCACCGAGATGTCATCCCAAAGTCCCCTTCCGGGACAGGGAGAGGTGCCGGAGGCTGCCAAGACAGTGCCGAAGGGTGACACTTCGGCTGTCGAGAACATGGGGGAACCGACCCCCATGGAGACTGGAGACGGGGGCCATGTCCAGTTTGGCCCCCAACCAAATGTCATTCCGGAAACCCACTTGGTTCCGGAAACAGATGAGCAACCCTCTTCGCGAGAAGGGGGAGCGCCTACTACACCAGCGAGCTCTGTCAATGCGGAGGCGCCGGACACTTTGGTGAGAGCGCTTCAGAGCGCCACCATTATGGAAGAACATCATACCCTTATGGGTATGGTGATTGAAAAGGTTCAGTCCACGAAAAGCGGACTGAGCGAGGCCTACACTAGCCTTTTAAGAGGCTTTGAGGTATGTGCTTTACATAATCTTTTAGCTGTACAAAAAGAATGCCTGTGTATAGATAGTGGCCCCTGAGACTCTGTTCGGTGTTCGGAAAGAAAAACTGAACAAAGGATCTAATAACTCATGCAGGAGACTAACGCACATATCTGTTTGTACAAACAGGCTGCGAAACAGGCGTCAGCTGCCCATGCCGCCGAAGCATCCGAGCTAAGGCAGAATTTAGAAGAAAAGCAAGGTATGTAATATCGAAACACGTCTGAAATGATGTCAGCTATGATGTGGTATCCCAATGAGTTTTATAATTATGTTTGTAGCTGACACATCTGAGGTCGAGGCCCTCAAGAGTGCGCTGGCCGAGGCCAGGAAGGAGGTGGAGGACGAGCGAGCCTCCCGCCTTAAACATGAATCGCGAGTGGAGGAAGTCCAGCAGGAGCTCAAGGATGCCATAGGCAAATGCGAGTCCTTAGAGCGCAAGAGTTCGGAGCAAAATTCTGAACTTGCCAAGGCACTCCAAAGTGCACAGGAAGCCCGGGCCGAAGCCCAAAGCGCTGTCCGGGAGATCCAAGAGGCAAAGAAAATTGCGGCGGGTAAGGCCTTTAACATGTAGAGCAAATTTGTGAAGAAAAGGTATATCTTTCTAACCCGGATTTGGAGTTCTCCAGGAGTGCTTGCGGACCTGCCCCAGAGTGTTGCTGATGCCATGGAGTTCTTCCGGGCCGAAGAGGGGAGCTCAACGGAGAAGCTGTTCTGGTCGTAGTACCTTGCGCCAGAGCATCCCATGCCCCTCAGCGATCAGCTGAAGCAATGGACCGAACTGCATAGGGTGGCTGAATTGGCCATGGGGGATTTGATAATCCGTCTTTGGCTCGTTGAACCCATGCCCAGTAGCTACTTCGGTCTCGTGAAGCGGCTGGTTAGTGCCTGCCCTCGGCTTGATGCCGTGAAGCAGTCAGTCTGCACCGAAGGTGCGCGGATGGCCTTCGCCTGTGTCAAGGTGCAGTGGGTGAACATGGATGTCGTCAAGTTTGCAACCGAGGGATCGCCCGCAGGCAAAGAGCATCGCACGCCGGAGCGGTACTTTGGTGATGTCCTGAAAGGATCCTGCATTGTAGAGGGCCAATGTTCAAAGGACATCATTTTTGAATGAATGTATCTATGTTGTTCAATCTTGTATCATGAAACAAGGCTTATGTATGATATGTTGTTTGTTTTATTAAAATATCTCCTCCTGTGCGGCTGTTTATGACATCTGAGAGTTAGCCAGTCGTCGGCTTCAGCCCCCTCGTAGGTAGTACGGGGGTGTTCAGTATGACACTTAAACACGCTTGACCCAATGTATTGGTCCGCGAAGGAGGTGTTAGTGCGGCGAACCAGGCAATCAGACTATGTGGCTATATCGCCCTCACTTAGCCATAGGAGTTTTATAATGGGAATGCGGGCGTAGCCCCTAGTGTTGTTCGATTATCCGAACTTGGGTGCTGTAAATGCCTGGCTGGGTGAAGGCCGGCTATCACATAATGCGGAGAAATCGCGAGAGATTTATACTTAGTCACCGAATAGCTGCCCAGCTCTTGCCGTATCATGACAGTCAGTTTTCGGCTTTCTCTACTGAGGTGTTTGTCTGGGTAAACCAGAAACACAATCGCAGTAGTTCTCCCTTTACTACCCTAGCCGATCAAACGTAACGTAAGGTAGCAAGCACATGAGCCGGGCAACCTAACTATTGACCAAATACATGATTCAGAGCCAATGCATATAATGCTATATTCGGGACGCCGAATTGCACTATTAAAGTGTTCGGACTTTGTTTTAGTATTTAAAAGATGTACGCAGCTTAATAAAGCCCCTGGCAATTTAGGTCATACCAAGGTGTACATGATAATCAGACAAAAACAGGGAAACATATGTTAAGAGATAAGCCAACGCCATGTAGGTTTGGGCTAAAAACTGTTTCCATTATAGTTTGATTGATACGTCGAAACGTATTGATACAAATAGTGCAATAAGCGACAAGGCTATTTTACATGCCGAACACAAGGGAAGCTGTGCATGCGTCTTGAGAGCGGACGAGGCGATCTTTAACGATCCTTTAGGTGCTTTGGCATGCGTCTATGCTTCTTTTCTCCTTGGTATGTCGTCCTTCGAGAAGATCATCGACCGGTATTTTCATGATAGGCCACGGAAAGAGGCCTTGGTACCGTCGAAAGGGTGGTGTGGGTTGTGAGGAACCTGGAAAAATAAAAAGAAAAGAAAAAGGAAATGTAAGTGTCCTGATAGGGTCTAGCCGTATTGTAGACCTTGTCCTTATTATGCCTCCATCCTTTCCATGGTATTTTAGAGCGTAATTATGTACACATGGTACATATGCCACAATTTGGTAGGGGCTGAGATGGAGGCCGAATTGCTAATCGAGCTCCTGACGAGTTGGACTGTCGTACAGTGGGGTAGTCCGGACTCGTTTGACAGTGTTCGAGGACTTGGCCGCCGACATAATAGTTGGCTTGATGAGGCCGCCCTGTACTTCCGCTGCCAGGGCCACGGTGTGCTCCTCAGTGCGGAGGGAGTGTTCCATGTTTCCATTCACTATTATGACGCCGTGTGGTCCGGGCATCTTGAGTTTGAGATAGGCGTAGTGCGGGACTGCATTGAAACGAGCGAACGCGGTTCGTCCGAGTAGTGCATGGTAGCCACTGCGGAAGGGGACGATATCGAAGATCAAGTCTTCATTGTGGAAGTTGTCCAGCGAACCGAAGACCACTTCCAATGTGATTGAGCCTGTGCAACGGGCCTCTACACCGGGTATCACTCCTTTAAAGGTAGTTTTAGCGGGCTTGATTCTTGATGGATCAATAGCCATCTTACGGACTGTGTCCTAATAGAGCAGGTTAAGGCTGCTGCCGCTGTCCATGAGGACTCGCGTAAGGTGGAATCCATCGATGATTGGATCTAGGACTAATGCGGCCGAACCTCTGTGACAGATATTGGTTGGATGGTCCCTGCGATCGAAGGTGATCAGACAGGCCGACCATGGGTTGAATTTTGGGCGACTGGCTGTATCCCATAGACGTCCCTTAGCACGCGCTTGCGCTCCCTCTTGGGGATATGGGTGACGTATATCATGTTCACCGTTTTGACTTCAGGGGGAAATTTCTTCTGTCCCCCTGTTTTCGGTGCACGAGGTTCCTCGTCGTCATCCTCACCGGGTGACCCTTTCTCCTTATGTTTGGCATTTAACTTGCCGGCTTGTTTGAAGAACCAACAGCTTCTGTTGGTGTGGTTGGCAGGCTTATCAGGAGTGCCGTGGTTCTGGCAGGGTCGATCAAGTATTCGGTCCAGGCTTGATGAACCGTCTTTGTTTCGTTTGAATGGATTCTTCCGTTGACCGGATTTGGAGCCATTGAATCCGGCGTTGACTGTCGTATTCTCTGTATCATCATTTTTGCTCCGACGCTTATGTTTGTTGCGTTGGTTCCTTTCGTTGCCGTTTTGGGCTTCGGAAGTGCAGGGGTCACTAGTACTGTTACCACTACGGGCTAGCCAGCTATCCTCGCCCGCACAGAAGCGGGTCATTAGTGCTTTAAGGGCTGTCATGGACTTTGGCTTTTCTTGGCCGAGGTGTCGGGCGAGCCATTCATCGCGGACACTGTTTTTGAAGGCTGCTAGGGCTTCGGTGTCTGGACAGTTGACAATCTGGTTCTTTTTAATTAGGAACCTGGTCCAGAATTTCCCGACCGACTCTCCGGGCTGTTGGACTATATGACTGAGGTTATTGGCATCCGGAGGCCGGACATAAGTGCCTTGGAAGTTGTCTCTAAAGGCATCTTCCAAGTCTTCCCAGCTTCCAATAGAGTTTTCTGGAAGGCTGTTTAACCAGTGCCTAGCTGGCCCCTTAAGTTTTAGGGGAAGGTATTTAATGGCGTGTAGATCATCACCGCGAGCCATGTGAATGTGGAGAAGAAAATCTTTAATCCATATTGCGGGATCTGTTGTGCCGTCGTATGATTCGATGTTCACGGGTTTAAACCCTTTAGGGAACTCATGCTCCATTACCTCATCGGTGAAGCATAGGGGGTGTGCGGCGCCTCTGTATCAGGCCATGTCACGACGCAGTTCGGATGGAGTCCGTATGCGGTTTTTAGCCTGGGGTTGGTTATGCCTATCGCACCAGGCTTGATAGCCCTCCTCTCGCACGGGAGCATGCCCCCGCGATCCGTAGATTGACCTGGTCTGACCTGCTCTATTTTCCAGGTCCTGTCGTAGGTCGTATGTGTATCCCCGAGCTATTGTTTCTCTGCTTTTACGGCGAGGTGGTGCGGGCTGGTGTTCGGCTTGAGTTGCCGTTCTGTCCCAACCACGCAGTGGGTGGTCGGGTCCGTCAGCCACGTTATGCGCGGGTGGTATAGGCTCCAGCGCCTCGTCGTTGAATTGGGGTAGCAGCTTACGCTTTGGGTAACTCTTTGCTGGGCGTTCAAGGCCGTATTCTTCGGCTGCCAGTGAGGGAGTCCTGGACTAAGGGGTCCTCGGGTGTCCGATCTATTGGATATGGGCCGGACTGATGGGCCGTAAAGATATAAAGACCGAAGACTCTACCCGTGTCCGGGTAGGACTCTCCTTGGCATGGAAGGCAAGCTTGGCAATCAACTATGAAGATTCCTTTCTCTGTAACCGACCTTGTGTAACCCTAGATTCCTCCTGTGTCTATATAAACCGGAGGGCTAGGTCCGTAGACAGATCCGGATAATGATAACCATAGCCAGGCTAGACTTTTAGGGTTTAGCCATTACGATCTCGTGGTAGATCAACTCTTGTAATATTCATATTCATCAAGATAAATCAAGCAGGACGTAGGGTATTACCTCCATAGAGAGGGCCCGAACCTGGGTAAACATTGTGTCCCCTGTCTCCTATTACCATCAATCCTAGACGCACAGTTCGGGACCCCCTACCCGAGATCTGCCGGTTTTGACACCGACATTGGTGCTTTCATCGAGAGTTCCACTGTGCCGTCCCCAAAAGGTTCGATGGCTCCTTCAATCATCTACAACGATGCTATCCAAGGGGAAGTCTTCCTCCCCGGACAGATCTTCGTGTTCGGTGGCTTCGCACTGCGGGCCAACTCGCTTGGCCATCTGGAGCAGATTGAAAGCTATGCCCCTGGCCACCAGGTTAGATTCAGAAGCTTGAACTACGTCGCAAACATCCGTGGATACTTGATCTTCGACGGATTCGAGACCATGGCAGCCGCTCCTAGCCACCACGATGAACATGACCTAAATCTGTCATCGGTCCGTACGCAGGAGATAGTACCTGTAGCTGCTCTAGCCATAGATCCAGAGCAGATCGCGCCATCCGAAGACGGGAAGCTCAACCCCGCCGCGGAAGCCGCGAACTCAGTGGCGTTGGAGCCACACATAGATTTAACTTCCAGCGACATCTATGTCACAGGAACTACGGACCCATCTCAGGCTACAGGTTCCGAACCATGCGCGTCCGCGCATATCGAGCACGATCGGTCATCGATCGCTGAATTCAGTGCCGCGGACATCTTCCGGCATTCGCCTCTGGGCGACGTGCTAAACTCGTTAAGAGCACTATCCTTAGAGGGGGGGCTCACAGCCGAACTGTATCCGGTTCAAACTGGAGATCGATAACAGAGAATTTTCTTCCCACCCACCGCCCACTTCATACACACTGTCGAAGACTTAACCGACATGCTCGACCACGGCTCCGAAGACATCGATGGTATGGACGACGATGCCAATGAGGAACCGGGCCAATACCCGTCGCTTACCGAACGCCGGACAACCACCTCTTCCCATGATGTATACATGGTGGATACACCTAAGATAACTAACGACGACGAAAAAGAAGATCCAGTTGAGGACAAACCTCCTGTGATACAACCATAACGCCGGCGTCAGCGGCGCCGCTCTAAGTCGCGTCACGGAATAAACGGCGATACGGGCACAACGGAAAATAACACTTCGGAAGGTGCCGAAGAAAACAAGGACCCCGTCGATGCAGCTACTGTACAAGACGGGCAAGTTAGCCCTAATGGACAGGCCGCGCACAAAGACTGGAGGATAGTAATTATCTTCCGCCTTCCGAGGATGAGGCGAGCCTTCGCAGCGAGGATTTCATCGCGCTCGAGGAACCTCAGGAGTAGGAGTGCTTTAAGCGTTGGCTAATAGCCACGACAAGGATCCTGAAAAAGAAGCAGCAATAGCTTCAAGTTGACCAAGATCTACTCAATGACAGATGGACTGATGTCCTGGCAGCTGAAGAACACAACCTCAATCACCTAGCCAAAAGCTACCTGAAGCGCAAACTATTGCCTCAGTTCTACAGCAAGGCGCAGGAGCACATACCATCATCGCGCAATGCGGCTGACCGACCACCACGTGGTCAGGATAAAGAGGCAACTTAGGCCGAACACCAGCCAGCCCCGCCTCATCATAAAGGCAGAGGCAAAACAGCTCGAGGTCATCCATACGACCTTCGACAAGACCTGGACAACAGAATAGGACATACCAGATCGATCTACGGATCGCAAGAACGTGCCTCGACACGCGACGACGGCTATCTAGTCGGACATAACAAGCCTAGTCACTCTCGGTCCGAAAACCGCAGATTAAGTCGCAGTGTGGCCCAACATAGAGGCGCCACACACCCCCTTTGCTCCACAGACGTAGTAAAGGAGCATGAATTCCTAGAAGGGTTTAAACCCATAAATATAGAATCATATGATGGGACAACTAATCCCGTGGTATGGATTGAGGATTTACTTCTCCATATCTATATGGCCCGCGGCGATGGCCTTCATGCCATTAAATACCTCCCGTTAAAACTCAAAGGTCCAACTCGGCACTGGTTAAACAATCTGCCCGAAAATTCTATTGGCAGCTGGGAGGATTTGGAAGACGCCTTCCGCAACAACTTCCAAGGCACATATGTCCGGCCGCCAGACGCCGATGACTTAAGCCATATAGTTCAACAACTCGAAAGCTCTGGAATAGGTTCTTAGTTAAAAAGAACCAAATCGTCGACTGTCCGGATGCGAAGGCCCTAGCAGCCTTCAAACACAGCGTACGGGACGAGTGGCTTGCCAGCCACATCGGTCAGGAAAAACCAAAATCCATGCCAGCCCTTACCACTCTGATGACCCACTTTTGCGCGGGAGAAGACATCTGGCTCACTCGTAGAAGCAACAATGCCAATGATACGGGCACTTCCAAAGTCCGAAACGGCAACGACAAACCTCGATGCAGCAAACACAAACGTCGTAACGATAACGAAAGAACGCGCGACACAGCGGTCAACGTCGGATTCAGCGGCCCCAAATTTGGTCAACGGAAAAAGCCATTCAAGGCAAACAGAGACGAGCCATCCACCTTAGACAAGATATTGGATCGACCCTGCCAGATTCATGGCAACCCCGATAAGCCAGCCAATCACACCAACAGAAGCTGTTGGGTCTTCAAACAGGCCGACAAGCTCAATATCAAACATAAGGGGAAAATACTGCCAAGTGATAGCGATGACGAAGAGACTCACCAACCAAATATCGGGGGTCAGAAGCAATCCCCCCCCCCTCGAGGTAAAAATGGTGAACATGCTATACATGACACACGCCCCTACAGAGCATGAGACGTACTCCCTCCGGACTGAGGATCATACTACATTCCCTCCAGCCGGAGTACAAGTCGGCCTTATTAAACCGCATACCTTGTCGGCCATTAAGCCGCCTGTTTCCATTCAGCAGGACCGACCTATTATGGAGCTGGACTAGCAGTTCGGCCTCCGCGGTCCACCTCATACACCTGCGAAATCTATACCGCGCATACATAACTATGCACTTAAAATACCATGGGCATCGGCGGAGGCACAATATGGACGGACCTACAAGTACTTCTATAACCCTCCTCTTTTCAATTCTTTTCTGACCACTTTTTTATTTTTTCATTATCCTTTATCATAGGTGACTCGTAGGTTGGTCATCGCACCGACTCCATCGGAGTTCCGGTTTGCACATTTATCCAAAAGTTACTCCCTTTAAGGAGCCCCTTCATCGAGGAAAGGCGACGCAGACGTGCGGCAGGAGGTCCAAAACAACTTTTTTAGATCGTACTCTCTATTTTGTGAGCCTATAAAGTGCCTTCTACCTCGGCCGTCGACCCTTGGCATGTCAAATATCCCGGGTCGTGGCGTTATTATATACAAAACAATGATTGGCATGTCACTCAAGTTCTAGTGAATATAATCTATACCCGTTATTCACTTTTCTCTAAAAAACTGTATTTTGCTCCTTGTGTGATTTCACGCGCCCGCCAGGGGCTCGATATGGGAACAAATTAAATTGCCAATAAGTCTGAAAAACTTTATAGCATACTTCGGCGTTGCGAGTTTGGCCTGATATGCATCAGCTCCGAATCATGTCTTGGGTCAATAGTTGGGTTGCCCGACTCCTGTGCTTGCTACCTTACGTTCCGCTCTATCGGCTAAGGTAGTAAAGGGAGAACTACTGCGATTGTGCCCTGGTTTACCCAGGTGAGCACCTCAGTAGAGAAAGTCGAAAACTGACTATCATGATGCGGCGAGAGCTGGTCAACCACTCGACGACTTATTAGAATCTTTTGTGATTCCCTTCGTATTACACGAAGTACCTTTCTTTATGTCATACATGTAAACGCACCACATTGGGATAACAACGTACATACCAGGGTCTATGTCGTAGACCCACCATAAAACTCCTATGGCTAAGTGAAAGTGTTAATGCCCTATAGTCTGATTGCCTCGTTCACCGCATTGACACCTCCTTCATGGACCAAGACATTGGGTTAAGAGTGATCATGTGCTTTTTCAAACACCCCCGTATTTCCCACGTGGGAGCTGAAGCCGACGACTGGAAAACTTTTAGATTATGCAAAAATGGCCGCACAGGAGGAACCAAAAGCTTTTAAGCAAAAATCATAATATTATCACCATATGTCTCTTACAATTTAATACGTTCATTCAAATATCATATCTTTCGAGCACTGTCCCTCTATCAAGCGGGCAACCTCTAAGACGTCCTCGAAATAATGTTCGGGTGCATGATGGCCCTTACCCTTGAGGGGACTTCTCGCTGCAACGTCAGTGGCCTTCATCTTGGCCCAATATGTTTTGACACGGCCAAAGGCCATCCGTGCACCTTCAATGCATGTTGAAAGCTTAACGGCGTCGATACGTGGCACCGCATCCACAAGCCGCTGCACCAAACCGAAGTAACTATTCGGAATGGGCTCAATAGGCCACAACTGGACTATGACGTCCTTCATGGCGGAACCAGATATCCTGTGGAGCTCGGCCCATTGGGCCATCTGTTCATTTAGTAATAACTGACGCTTTGGCGCGCCGAACTGTGACCAAAAAAGCTTCTCCGTGGCACACCCTTCCTGCACTTGGTAAAATTGCGACGCATCGGAGGCACTCTTCGGCAGGTCCAAAAAGGTGCCCGGAGAACTCCACATTTGGTTAAGCGGGGAATACTTCGGATCGCCGAACCTCATCTGTAATAAGAAAGGCTTACCAGTCGCTATCTCCCAAGCTTGCCGGATCTCTTCCCGAGCCGCTCTAGACTCAGATCATGCTTCTTTCACCTCTTGTAAGGCCTTGTCGAGGTCGGCTGCTTTGGCCTTGTTATCCTTCTCAAGGAATTCGCACTGGATGGTGGTCTCCTCCAGCTTGCATGCCATGGTAGTAATTCTTTCCTCACACTGGCGCCGAACAACCTGCTCGGTTTTTAACTCTTCAACCGCCTTATGGGCAGCCAAATTACTCATCCGGGTTTGTTCCTTGGCAAGGACAAGCTCAACCCGAAGGGCCTCCACCGCAGCAGCACCATCTGCAGTTGTGCATGTCTTAGTATACAATTCCAGCTTCATGCTCATGTTATCATGCATAAATATACTGGCTGACCCGATACCATACCTTGCGCCTCGTCAAGACACCTGTTGATCAGCATGATATCATCATCCACCTCATCAATCTTCCGCTGCAGATCCGCAACCTCTGCGGATCGGGCCGTTGTAGGGGAGGTAATAGCCTGTGTTCCAAGTAGTCAGATTATTTCCTGGATAAATACTTTTGATCCTCTGATTGCCTCCCTTGGGAAGCCTATCAGAGTCTCAGGGGCTACTATTTATACATAGGAGTATTTTGTGAATAAAACACAATTGAAAGCATTACAGCACAAACCTCGAAACCTCTTAGCATGCTCGTGAAGGCCTCATTCAATCCACTTTTCACGGATAGGACCTTTTTAACCACCATACCCACCAAGGTACGATGGTCTTCGGAGACGGACGCCTGTCGCAGCATGTTCGTCAATATATCCGGCGTTTCTGGGTCTCCGAAGGCAGCCATAGTAGCATGGCCCCCCTTCAAAGGGATCCATTCATTCACCCCTGGAGTTGACTCCGGCTGAAAGACGAATAGTCGGGGACCTTTATTGTTGATCCCTGGACCCTAGGCTACCAAAGTATCATCCTTGGTTCATGTTTTCGTCACCCCTTGCATCACTTGCGGATCAAGAGAGACCCTCCGGGATGACACCTCGAAGTCATCCACCTTATTGGGTGAGGAGACCGGTGGAGGTGTATCGCTTTCCATCATCTCTGGGAGAAGATCTCCCGAGGAAGATGATTGTTGAGAAAGATTGTGCGACGAGCTGCAAAAAGCATACATTTCAGATGTTACCCTGGTCGCAGGAGAGGAACAGGGTATGTGCAAAGCACCTTTGTTCGCTTACTATTTAGGCTTGGCCTCACTGGAGGACTGCGTGATAATGTCGTCCTTCAAACCTGAGCTGCCCGACAGGGGCATCTTGCCTCGCTTGGGAGCCTTTTCTTCCCAATCTTCGGAGACGACCCTTTTCTTACTATAGGAGGAATGAATATTGGCTTCTCCTTTACTCTTGCCTTCGGGCGATGGGATTTTCATCTCCCCGGACACGTCGTCTAAGATATCTTTGAGATGGAGGTCATCTTTGGTCCTCCCGCTCTCCGTCTTGTCCTCCTTCGCAGACATCTGGTATGGTGCCGGGGCTAGCATCCTTGTTAATACGGGATCCGCTGAGGCTTCGAGAAGGGGGGCCGAACACGTAATTAGTTCCACTTTCTTTATCCAGCCCTGAAAAAGATGGGTTGTTCAGTAACGTATTATGATATACTTAACTAGAAAGTGTTCGAAAGACAAGTACTTACCGGGGTATCCGGATGGTTGGAGTCAAGGCCGACGTATTCCGTGGTGTCCGGCCAATGTTTTCGTTTCCCAAAAAACATCTTCCACATCTCTTTGTGAGTAGTGCCAAAGAAGTGTTGGAGGGTTTGTGGCCCTTCCGGATTAAACTCCCACATGCGAAGGGGCCTACGCTGGCATGGAAGGATTCGGCGGATCGGTATTACTTGAATCACGTTGACGAGATCGATGTCCCTCTCGAGGAGGGTTCAGATGCGGCTCTGTAGAGTGCGCACTTCATCAACTGATCCCCAATCCATCCCCTTATTGACCCATGATGAAAGCTGTAACGGAGGGCCGGAACGGAACGCGGGTGTAGCTGCCCACTTGGTGCTACGGGGATCCGTAACATAAAACCACTCTCGCTGTCATTGATTGGAAGTTTCGGTGAAAAAGCCTTTTGGCCAGGGAGTGTTGGTAAGTTGGCTTACCACAGCACCACCGCACTCCACCTGTTCCCCGTCGACTACCTTTGGCTTCACACCAAAGGTCTTGAGCCATAAGCCAAAGTGTGGGGGGATTCGGAGGAAGGCCTCACACATGACAATAAACGCCAAGACGTGAAGGAAAGAATCCGGAGCTAGATCGTGAAAATCTAGTCCGTAATAAAACACTAGCCCCCAGACAAAGGGGTGGAGAGCGAACCCTAGCCCTCGGAGGAAGTGCGAGATGAATACAGCCCTCTTGCCAGATCTGGAGGTCGGAATAACCTGTCCTTGAGCAGGGAGCCTGTGGTGGATCTCCGCGGTCAGGTATCTGGCCGCCCGAAGCTTTGCAATATCCTCCTCTGTGACGGAGGAAGCCACCCATCGGCGTTGAGGGCTGGGTCCGAACATGATGGGGAAGCTTGAAGCAACAAAGTCGAACCTTGGGTGCTAGAACTCGAAGTTGTTAAGGTTGAAGAGAGGTTTGGCGTAAAAGGACGGTCCTTGGTTTCTTTATAAAGGCAGCGGGTATTGAACGCCTCCTCCTAAGCCTAAAAACCTGCATATTTCCCAGGAATCCTTCTAGTGGAATGGTTGGGTTACCCATGCTTGTATTAATGAGGATCCCACAATAAGGGGACACGATCTCTGCTTCGACAGAACATGCCTAAAAACCACGCCCCAAAACATGGAACAGGAAACGGTTTGAAATAACAACCGAACAGATGTGATGTCATCTTACAAAAAGTTGTCAGCAGATGGGACTCAAAAAATATTATATTCTCTGTGGTCATGTGTGGTACTTGTGTTGCAGATCCGAACACATTAGTTTTATCTGAAGACTATCTTGGAGTATTCAGAAAGGGGAACCCGCCTTGCCAATGCCGAAGACAATCTGCGCGCCAGACATCTCGTCATTGAAGCCTGGTTCAGGGGCTACTAAGGGAGTCCTGGACTAAGGGGTCCTCGGGTGTCCGATCTATTGGATATGGGCCGGAGTGATGGGCCGTAAAGATATAAAGACCGAAGACTCTACCCGTGTCCGGGTAGGACTCTCCTTGGCATGGAAGGCATGCTTGCCGATCAACTATGAAGATTACTTTCTCTGTAACTGACCTTGTGTAACCCTAGATTCCTCCCGTGTCTATATAAACCGAAGGGCTAGGTCCGTAGATAGATCCGGATAATGATAATCATAGCCAGGCTATGCTTTTAGGGTTTAGCCATTATGATCTCGTGGTAGATCAACTCTTGTAATAGTCATATTCATCAAGATCAATCAAGCAGGAAGTAGGGTATTACCTCCATAGAGAGGGCCCGAACCTGGGTAAACATTGTGTCCCCTGTCTCCTGTTACCATCAATCCTAGACACATAGTTCGGGACCCTGCTACCTCTTGAGCACTGTGTTGGTTTTCCCTTGAAGAGGAAAGGGTGATACAGCAAAGTAGCATAAGTATTTCCCTCAGTTTTTGAGAACCAAGGTATCAATCTAGTAGGAGGCTACGCGCGTGTCCCTCGCACCTGCACAAAACAAATAAATCCTCACAACCAACGCGATAAGGGGTTGTCAATCCCTACACGGCCACTTACGAGAGTGAGATCTGATAGATATGATAAGATAATATTTTAGGTATTTTTATGATAAAGATGCAAAGTAAAATAAAAGGCAAGTAAAAAGCAAAGGAAATAACTAAGTATTGGAAGATTAATATGATGAAGATAGACCTGGGGGCCATAGGTTTCACTAGTGGCTTCTCTCAAGCGCATAGGTATTTTACGGTGGGTGAACGAATTACTGTTGAGCAATTGACAGAATTGAGCATAGTTATGAGAATATCTAGGTATGATCATGTATATAGGCATCACGTCCGAGACAAGTAGACCGACTCCTGCCTGCATCTACTACTATTACTCCACTCATCGACCGCTATCCAACATGCATCTAGAGTATTAAGTTCATGAGAACAGAGTAACGCCTTAAGCAAGATGACATGATGTAGAGGGATAACTTCATGCAATATGATAAAAACCCCATCTTGTTATCCTCAATGGCAACAATACAATACGTGCCTTGCTGCCCCTACTGTCACTGGGAAAGGACACCACAAGATTGAACCCAAAGCTAAGCACTTCTCCCATTGCAAGAAAGATCAATCTAGTAGGCCAAACCAAACTGATAATTCGAAGAGACTTGCAAAGATAACCAATCATACATAAAAGAATTCAGAGAAGATTCAAATATTGTTTATAGATAATCTTGATCATAAACCCACAATTCATCAATCTCAACAAACACACCGCAAAAAGAGGATTACATTGAATAGATCTCCATAAGAGAGGGGGAGAACATTGTATTGAGATCCAAAAAGAAAGAAGAAGCCATCTAGCTAATAACTATGGACCCATAGGTCTGAGGTAAACTACTCACACTTCATCAGAGGGGCTATGGTGATGATGTAGAAGCCCTCCGTGATGGATACCCCCTCTGGCGGAGCTCCGGAAAAGGCCCCAAGATGGGATCTCGTGGATACAGAAAGTTACGGCGGTGAAATTAGGGTTTTGGCTCCGTCTTTGATCGTTTCGGGGTACGTAGGTATATATAGGAGGAAGGAGTACGTCGGTGGAGCAACAGGGGGCCCACGAGGGTGGAGGGTGCGCCTGGGGGGGGGGGTAGGCGCGCCCCCCTACCTCATGGCCTCCTCATTTATTTCTTGACGTAGGGTCCAAGTCTCCTGGATCATGTTCGGTGAGAAAATCACGTTCCCAAAGGTTTCATTCCGTTTGGACTCCGTTTGATATTCCTTTTCTTCGAAACCCTAAAATAGGCAAAAGACAGCAATTCTGGGCTCTGCCTCCTGTTAATAGGTTAGTCCCAAAAATAATATGAAAGTGGATAATAAAGCCCAATAATGTCCAAAACAGTAGATAATATAGCATGGAGCAATCAAAAATTATAGATACGTTGGAGACGTATCAAGCATCCCCAAGATTAATTCCTGCTCATCCTCGAGTAGGTAAATGATAAAAACAGAATTTTTGACGCGGAGTGCTACTTGGCATAATTTTAATGTAATTATTCTTAAATGTGGTATGAATATTCAGATCCGAAAGATTCAAGATAAAAGTTCATATTGACATGAAAATAATAATACTTCAAGCATACTAAGTAAGCAATTATGTCTTCTCAAAATAGCATGGCCAAAGAAAGTTCATCCCTACAAAATTATATAGTTTAGTCATGCTCCATTTTTGTCACACAAGAATGCTCTCATCATGCACAACCCCGATGACAAGGCAAGCAATTGTTTCATACTTTAGTAAATCTCAAACCTATAAACTTTCACGCAATATGTGAGCGCGAGCCATGGATATAGCACTATGGGTGGAATAGAATATGATGATGGGGGTTATGTGGAGAAGACAAAAAGGAGAAAGTCTCACATCAACGAGGCTAATCAATGGGCTATGGAGATGCCCATCGATTGATGTTAATGCAAGGAGTAGGGATTGCCATGCAACGGATGCACTAGAGCTATAAATGTATGAAAGCTCAATAAAAAGAAACTAAGTGGGTGTGCACCCAACTTGCTTGCTCACGAAGACCTAGGGCACTTGAGGAGGCCCATTGTTGGAATATACAAGCCAAGTTCTATAATGAAAATTTCCCACTAGTATATGAAAGTGACAAAACAAAAGACTCTCTATCATGAAGATTATGGTGCTACTTTGAAGCACAAGTGTGGCAAAGGATAGTAGCATTGTCTCTTATATATATATATATTTTATTTGTTTGGCCTTTCTTTTTTTTATTTGGCCTTTCTCTTTTTTAGGACAATGCTCTATGAATGATGGTCATCACACTTCTATTTATTTACAACTCAAGAATTACAACTCGATACTTAGAACAAGATATGACTCTATATGAATGCCTCCGGCGGTGTACCGGGATATGCAATGAACCAAGAGTGACATGTATGAAAGAATTATGAACCGTGGCTTTGCCACAAATACTATGTCAACTACATGATCATGCTAAGCAATATGACAATGATGAATGTGTCATGATAAACGGAATGGTGGAAAGTTGCATGGCAATATATCTTGGAATGACTATGGAAATGCCATAATAGGTAGGTATGGTGGCTGTTTTGAGGAAGATATAAGGAGGTTTATGTGTGAAAGAGCGTATCATATCACGGGGTTTGGATGCACCGGCGAAGTTTGCACCAACTCTCAATGTGAGAAAGGGCAATGCACGGTACCGAAGAGGCTAGCAATGATGGAAGGGTGAGAGTGCATATAATCCATGGACTCAGCATTAGTGATAAAGAACTCACATACTTATTGCGAAAATCTACAAATCATCAAAAACCAAGCACTACGCGCATGCTCCTAGGGGGATAGATTGGTAGGAAAAGACCATCGCTCGTCTCCGACCGCCACTCATAAGGTGGACAATCAAAGAACACCTCATGTTTCAAATTTGTTACATAACATTTACCATACATGCATGCTACGGGACTTGCAAACTTCAACACAAGCATTTCTCAAATTCACAACTACTCAACTAGCACGACTTTGATACTATTACCTCCATCTCAAAACAATCATCAAGCATCATACTTCTCTTAGTATTAAAAACACTCATGAGAGAAAATTTTACTAATCTTGAATACCTAGCATATTAGGATTATTTAAGCAAATTACCATGCTATTTAAGACTCTCAAAATAATCTAAGTGAAGCATGGGAAATCAATAGTTTCTATAAAACAAATCCACCACCGTGCTCTAAAAGATATAAGTGAAGTACTAGAGCAAAACTATATAACTCAAAAAGATATAAGTGAAGCACATAGAGTATTCTAACAAATTCCAAATCATGTATGGCTCTCTCAAAAGGTGTGTACAGCAAGGATGATTGTGGTAACTAAAAATCAATGACTCAAATCATACAAGATGCTCCAAGCAAAACACATATCATGTGGTGAATAAAAATATAGCTCCAAGTAAAGTTACCGATAGAAGTAGACGAAAAGAGGGGATGCCTTCCGGGGCATCCCCAAGTTTTGGATTTTAGGTGTCATTAGATTATCTTGGGGGTGCCATGGGCATCCCCAAGCTTAGGCTCTTTGTCGGTGTCAAAACCGGCGGATCTCGGGTAGGGGGTCCCGAACTGTGCGTCTAAGGCAGATGGTAATAGGAGGCAGGGGACACAATCTTTTACCTAGGTTCGGGCCCTCTTGATGGAGGTAAAACCCTACGTCCTGCTTGATTAATATTGATGATATGGGTAGTACAAGAGTAGATCTACCACGAGATCAGAGAGGCTAAACCCTAGAAGCTAGCCTATGGTATGATTGTATGTTGTCCTACGGACTAAAACCCTCCGGTTTATATAGACACCGGGGAGGTTAGGGTTACACAAGGTCGGTTACAAAGGAGGATATATACATATCTGTATTGCCTAGCTTGCCTTCCACGCCAAGTAGAGTCCCATCCAGACACAAGACGAAGTCTTCAATCTTGTATCTTCATAGTCTAACAGTCTGGCCAATGGATATAGTCCGGCTGTCCGGAGACCCCCTAATCCAGGACTCCCTCAGTAGCCCCTGAACCAGGCTTTCAATGACGATGAGTCCGGCGCGCAGTGTTGTCTTCGGCATTGCAAGGCGGGTTCCTCCTCCGAATACACCACGAAAGATTTTGAATATAAGGATAGTGTCCGACCTTGCAAAATAAGTTCCACATACCACCGTAGAGAGAATAATATTTCCACAAATCCAATTTGCTGACTTGTTTTGGCAACACGACATTATGTCACGGCCCGGTGATTATTCGAACCGTTTCTTTTAACTAGCCCCGCACATAACGCGAGGCAGTTTTCTGACATGTCTTGTCAAAGCAGAGATCGTGTCCCCTTATCACGGGATTCTCATCAATACGGGTGTGGGTAACCCAACCGCATCTAGGACTCCTAGATTATAGGCAAGTCCCAAACGACCACGGAGAGGACGCTTGATATTCACCCTCTTTATAAAGGGCCAAGGCTTTCACTTTTTTCCTCCTGTGCTCAATCGAATCCTTCCCCCGCCTCGAGTTCTAACACCCAAAGCTCAGGTCAGGTGCTCCGGATCTTCAACCATGTCCGGATCCAGCCTTCAAGGCCGATGGATGCCCTCCTCCGTTACGGAAGAGGATATTAAGAAGTTGAGGGAGGCCAGATACCTGACCGCCGAGGTTTCGCATCGGCTGCCTGCCCGAGGGCAGGTCGTCCCTACTCCTGAACCCAACGAGGACGTTGTGTTCATCTCCCACTTCCTCCGAGGTCTAGGCCTCGCTCTAGATCCCTTCGTAAGGGGTTTGATGTTCTATTACGGACTAGACTTCCATGATCTAGCCCCGGACTCCTTTCTTCACATCTCGACATTTATTGTCGTGTGCGAGGCTTTCCTCTGCATTACCCCTCACTTCGGTTTGTGGCTCAAGACCTTTGATGTGAAGCCGAAGACAATCGAGGGACAGTACGCAGCGTGCGGAGGCGCTTTAATAAGCAAGATTGCAGGAGCTCCGTGGCCAAAGGGTTCCTTTCCAGAGATGTCCGGATTATGGCAACGGGAGTGGTTTTACATCACAGCTCCCAGAAGTGCCAAGTGGGTGGCTCCCCCCGCTTTCCGCTCGGGCCCCCACCACAACTGATGTCATGGATTAGCAGAGGGCTGAGCTGGGGTCCGGCCAAGGACGTGCCTACACTGCAAAGCTGCATTCAAGATCTCTTCGAGGGAGATTTTAATTTGGTTATGGTAATGCAAGTCATGTTGGTTCGTCGAGTCCAGCCTTGCAAACGCCGGCCCCTTCGCTTGTGGGAGTTCAACCCAGAAGGACCGCGTGCTATTCAAAGTTTCCTTGGCCTGACGCACGAGGAAATGTACAAGTCATTCTTCGAACCTCAAACAGAGTGTCCAGACACCACCGAGGACGCGGGTCTGAGTAGCAACCGCGCCGCTGAACAAGTAAGTAATCCTCTAGCCAAACACACCGTCTTTTATTTATCATGACGTCATTTCTGAGAGATCATCCTTTGACCAGGATTGGCTAACAAAGGCGAAGATGATTCGGTGTCTGGCCCCCCTCCCTGAGGGTTTGGAAAATCCGGTACTGGAAAAGATGCTCGAGCTCGCACCTTGCCCGGAGCCCACGAAGGGAGATATATGGGGGAATAATATGGACGAAAGCGGGCTCCCATCGCTGCCAATTCCAACCGAGGGAATGAGCACCTCCATAAGGGAGGATAACCAAGCAGAAGACTCCGACCTTCTCCCGCCACGGGGGAGGAAGAGGACTGCCTCTGAGGATCCGGAAACCGAGGCTTCCAAATGGGAGAAGAAGTCTCCAATAGAGGGTCCTGTCTCAGGGGGTGCTCTTACCGCACAAAGTCCGCGCGGGGATATGCCCTCCAACGAGTCGTAAGTAATCAAAACTACTTTAATAGTGAAGATATATTACCTTTCCTCTGAGAAAAATAACCGAAGCATATATCTTGCAGTTCGGATCTTAGCCCTTGTCAGCTGAGCTCGTCTTCGGGGGATCTTCTTCCGGAGATGATGGAGAGCGAAACGCCTCCCCCGGACTCCCCTGCTCAAGAAGTGGGCGACCTCGAAGTGTCGTCACGGAGGGCCTCTCCGGATCCGGTGAGGCCAGAAGATAATCCCATAGTCACCCGAAGTCCCCAGCGTCCGGCTCTCGAAGAGAGCAAACAAAAGAGTCCGGCAGCATCTGGTATGCGGTCGGACGTACTGAGGGAGCTGTTGGAGCGAGCGACCATCTCAGAAGAACACCGTACGTTGATGGGTACGGTGATGGAAAGAATTTCATCCACCGAAAGCGGATTACATGAAGCTTTTACGCGTCTACTGACGAGCTTTGAGGTACATGAGATGATATACGTTTTGATAGTACCGCACATGTTAGGTGTGCCCTGTGTAGATAGTAGCCCCTGAGACTCTGGTTGCCATCGAGAACGGCGGCGAACAGAGGATCATAGTCCCAGGAAATAACCAGACTGCCTTTATGTGCAGGTGGTGGAAGCTCCGGTGGCTAGCCGGACTAATGAGTTTGCCGAACTAAAGCGGCAACTGGATGCGGCAGACGCTGACATCGAGCTTGTTAACAAGCGGCTTGACGAGTCACAGGGTAAGGAATGTTTTCTGGTGAATGTCACATAATAAGAGCAGCATGATGCCAGTATCTTTAATATGTTGTGACTGCAGACGGAGCTGCCGCCGTGGAGATCCTTCGGGCGGAACTTGCCCGAGCCAAGGAACAAGCAAGAGTTACTAATGCGGTTGCTTTGAAGGCGGCCGAAGAGTTAATAGCCGAGAAGGCTGCACATTGCGAAAGCAAAGAGAAGATGGCCAAGATGGCCGTGAAATTAAAAGACACTGCCGACCGTTGCTAGTTCCTTGAAGAAGAGAACCGAGTGAAGGCAGCAGACCTTGAAAAGGCCACGATGGCGACCAAAGACACCCGCTCTGCTATGAGGGCGAAGAAGGAGGAGCTGCGTGAAGCCGGGGATATTGCGGCTGGGAAGCCCTTTCTGCTGCAGAGGAAGTTCGGAGATCCGCGGTATGCCCCTCTGGATCGGCTGTGGAGTTCGACAGACGCGTATATGGACTTGACAGCGAGCGCTGTCGATGCGGTCGAATACTTCCGAGATCAGACAGATCATGAAGTGGACAAGCTGTTCTGGTCGCAATTTAACGTTCCAGAGCATCTGCTTCCCTTGAATGATCAGCTAGCCGAATGGGCCGAACTTAATAGATTGTCTGGACTTGCCATGAGGTCCGTCGTAGATCATATGTGGCCGGAGAAGCCGAAGTCGAACATCTATTTCAGCTTAGTGCAATAGTTCCTTGGTGCGGTGCCGCGCATCAATGCGATGAAGAGGTCGGTGTGCATAGAAGGCTCGCGGATGGCCTTTGCCCGTGTCAAAGCATACTGGGCGGAGATGGATGCTACCACTGTTGCGGCGCAGGGTTCGGCCATAGGCCGAGTGGCTGCCGAGCACTATTTTGAAGAAGTTCTTGAGGGCGCTCGTTTATTAGAGGCCCAGTGCTCGAAGAATATTATGTTTGAGTGACATGTATTCCCATTGTAAACACAATGTTTTTATGAAATGTAGTAAGGCTGTGTTTATACTTTTGCCGGAAAGTAATATGATGCCTCCTGTACGGCCGTTTATGTATATATGTATATAACCTGAAAGATTGCAGTCGTCGGCTTCAACCCCCACGCATATAATGCGGAGGTGCTCGCAAAAGACGCGTATTCACACTTAACCCAACGTCTTGGTCCTGATAAGGAGGTGATAGCGCAGCGAACAAGGCAACCGGACTATGATGCTTTAACACTTTCACTTAGCCATAGGAGTTTGACGGTGGGGCTACTATATAGCCCCTGGTGGCTCCGCACTCTCCCGAACTCGGAGTGCGTATATGCCTGGCCGGGAAACGGCCCTTCGTTAAAGCGGAGGAATTCTAACATTCCGATAGGTCATCGAGTGGTTGACCAGTCTCACGCTATATCATGACAGTCAGTTTTCGGCTTTCTCTACTGAGGTGCTCGTCCGGATGAACCAGGGCACAATCGCAGTAGTTCTCCTGGTGCTGCCTTAGCCGATAAAGCGGAACGTAAGGCACCAAAACACAGGAGCCGGGCAAACCCAACATTTGACCAAAGGCCAAACTCGCGACGTCGAACACTCCCTAAGGTATTCGGTCTTTTGTGGTATAAACCGGGCCTGAATAGTGCCCTTTGTAGGAAGCTCCTTGTGTCCAGGTACGTGCATTATTCTGACGTGGCCACATGCCACGACGTCAGCATCCTTCTCAGTTGTACTGAGGATTCGAGGGATGTGTATCAACAAGATACAGTAAAAAAGGTTTACGCAGGGTCTTAATCTAAAAAGAATCCTTGGAGCGGGTCCCTGCTGCACGTCTGCGCCTGTGTCTCCGTTGTGCCGTATCCTGGACGGGTGTAGCACGATGATCATCTGGAAAAGAGATGAACTTAGGTGAAAATTTGTCGTGCAAAAAGGTAGTTTTTAAAGAAACCATGTGTAATTAAAGATGAGTAAAAATTGCCACTTGTCTGCGCGTGTTGAGCCCCTTGTATTTGTAATAGGTGTGTGGCCGTCGATCCGGTATGAATTACATATAGCTGCGCCGGACTTGTCTAACCGTGTCCGTGGTCTTGACGACCTATCAAATGCTTTTGTTGGTGAGGCCGTTTTTAGTATGCGGCTGCCAAGGTAGTCGCATTCTCTTCGGCGCGCAAAGATCGCTCAATGTTTCCATTCACTGTAATGATGCCATGTGGACCGGGCATCTTGAGCGTGAGGGAAGCGTAATGCGGTATCGCGTTAAAACGAGCGAAAGCTTCGCGTCCAAGTAGTGCTTGGTAGCCACTTTGGAACAGAGCAATGTGGAAGGTTAAATGTTCGCTACGGAAGTTATCGGGGAAGCCGAATATAACCTTTAGTAGCAGGGAGCCCGTACAGTGAGCCCCTGGGCCTGGCGTTACTCCTTTAAAGGTAGTGTTGCTATGGCAAATTTTCGTTGGGTCTATCCCCATTTCGCGGAGTGTATCCTGGTATATCAGGTTTAGGCTGCTGCCACTGTCCATCAGGACTTGTGTGAAGTGGTATCCGTCAATTATTGGGTCTAATACCAAGGCAGCCCAACCTGCACGCCAGATACTTGCTGAGTAATCCCGATGGTCGAAAGTGATCGGTTGAGACGACGAGTGGCAAGGCTCCATGGTGATAGGCCCTTGGGCATATTTCTCTGGGAGTGCCGCTTTGTTTCTCCCCGTGATCACGTGTAACACGTTTACTGTTTTGACTTCTGGTGGAAATTTCTTTTGTTCCCCAGTGTCTTGCTTGAGAGGCTCATCCTCATCTTCGCTTGGTGTATCCTCCCCTCTGTGTACGGCGTTGAGCTTGCCGGACTGCTTGAAGACCCAACATTCTCTGTGGGTATGATTAGCGGGTTTACCAGGGGTGCTATGGATCTGACATATTTGGTCCAGAATTTTGTTTAGGCTGGACAGTTCATCTCTGGCGCCCTTAGAGGGCGGCTTTTGCTGATTTGGCCGAGAGCTTTTGAATCCGGCGTTTACTGCCGTGCTCTTCGTGCTGTCTTGTTTATTCCGGCGTTTGTTATTGTTGTTGCACCATGATTTCCTGTTTCCATCTCTAACTTCGGATGTACTGGGATCGCTGGTGCCGCATCTGGCCAGCCAGCTATCCTCACCCGCGCAAAAGCGGGTCATGAGGCTTGTTAATGCTGCCATTGTTCTCGGCTTTTCTTGGCCGAGGTGTCTGGCTAGCCATTCATCACGGATGCTATGCTTAAAAGCTGCCAAGGCTTCGGCGTCCGGACAGTCGACTATTTGGTTCTTTTTAGTAAGAAACCTGTTCCAAAGCTTTCGGGCTGACTCTCCGGGCTGTTGAGTTATATGACTCAAATCGTCCGCGTCCGGAGGTCGGACATAAGTCCCTTGGAAATTTTCCCGAAAGGCGTCTTCGAGCTCTTCCCAGCTTCCAATGGAGCTTTCGAGGAGGCTTTTAAGCCAGTGCCGAGCTGGCCCTTTGAGTTTGAGGGGTAAATACTTAATGGCGTGGAGGTCATCTCCTCGAGCCATATGGATATGGAGGATATAATCCTCAATCCAGACACCAGGGTCTGTAGTTCCGTCGTATGCCTCTATATTTATGGGTTTGAATCCCTCTGGAAATTCATGATCCAGCACCTCATCGGTGAAACATAGGGGGTGTGCGGCACCCCTGTATCTGGGTGTACCGCGTTCTTCGGATGTTTGTTGTGTTGCGTTGTATGCTGGGGCGTGCTTACGTGGTCCATAGATGGATCTGGGTTCGCCGTCCTTTTGATGCGAGCCCTCGCGTGGATCGTGTATTGGCTTATGTGCGGTGTTTGTCGCTCGGCCATGAGGTCCTCTATCCGGCCAGATGGCTGTTTTAATTTTTGGTTGTGGGGGATCGAAGGCCTCCTCATCGAATTCAGGTAGCAACTTCCGTTTCGGGTAGCTCTTGGTGGGGCGATTACCGCCGTAATTCGCTGCTGTGCTGAGTACTTTACTCCATTTAATTTGGAGTGTATCTTGCGCAGCCTTGAGCCTTTGCTTCTGCTTTTTTAGACTCCTCGCGGTGGCAACGAGCCTTTGATGGGCATTCTGTTGTTCTGGGTGTCTGTCTGGTGTAATGTCCTCTGGACTATGATCTTTGACAGAGCCGGGTTGTTCGGCTTGATTCTCCGTGTTGCCGTGGTCCGGCAATGGTTCCCCCTCCTCTAACGCTGGGTCTGTATGATCGTTGTTTCTATCGAGGTGGGATTTGGGGTGGCGCATACGCCGCCGTTTTGACTGCTTCTCGAGGGAACAACCCTTCGTTGCGTCCTTCCGTTCCTCGTCGTCGTTTTCCTTTGGTGTGTCCACCATGTATACATCATGTGGTGAAGTGAGCGTCCAGTGCCCTGTGGGCAGTGGTTCCTCTTCGCCTCCCGCATCGTCGTCCATACCGTCGATATATTCAGAGTCGAAGTCGATCATGTCGGTTAAGTCGTCGACAGTGGCTACCAAGTGGGTGGGGGGTGGGCCACGAATTTCTTTGTCGTCCGCATCCCAGTCCTGCCGGACATAGTTCGGCCAGGATCCTCCTGACAAGGAGAGAGACCTTAATGAGTTCAGTATATCGCCGAGGGGCGAGTGCTAAAAGATATCCGCGGAGGTAAACTCCATGATCGGCGCCCAATTAGATTCGATAGGAACGGGCGCAGGTGGTTCGGAGTCCGTGGCCGGAGAAGAATTTAGCAGTTTAACAACACGGCTCTCGGGCAAGTTAAGGTCGATGTTCGGCTCGATCGTGTAGCGACCAGACCTCAAACAGTCTGATCTTTGTGCTCTGGTGTCATCCCTGGATCAGTAATGCTGACACCACACAGTACTCGGAGGATTTATAGCAGAGTAGCAATCACACACTTATTACATCGAGTGACTCAAAAGAGAATTTATTACAATAAATATGGCTTAAGGCCATCTAATAACGATAACAACGGAAGGCTTGGAAGATAAGTGAGTCCATCAACTCCAACGGCATCACTGAGTATAGAACCACGACCTAAAACTCCTCAATCGTCGTCTGAAAAGTCTACAACATTAACGTTGCAGCCCGAAAACGGGTCAGCACATGGAATATGCTGGCAAGGTAACACATAGAGAGTAATGGAATGCAACAGCTATACTATATGCATATTTGGCTGGTGGAAAGCTCTATGGTTACAGTTTTTGCGTAAAGCCAATTTTTCCCTACTTCAAAGGAATAAATTAATTACTATCATGGTGGTTGTTAAACATTGAGAATGGTTGACAGCATTCTCAATCCCAATTAAGTAACATCATTAAAACCCCACAAAATTAATTTAGAGTAACATGTTGAGATTCACATGATAATCCAGGTACTAGATACTCAAGATGTCCATAACCGGGGACACGGCTAACCATGATTAGTTTGTTACACTCTGCAGAGGTTTGCGCACTTTTCCCCACAAGACTCGATCGCCTCCGTTTGGTTTCTCGCACTACAGGGTGTTTGAGAAGACGGATGACCGAGACACAGTCTTTCAGAAGCGCTGGCACCTTACGAAGGATAGACCGGTACACCTACTTTCCCCTACATCTGCTAGTCTACCCTGTAAGAGTTCGCACAACTTAGTCAACTATGCCAGAGCCCATAATGGCTTGTGGCTGCACACGGAAGTTTCTAGTATGAATAATCTCATGATCCCTTTGGGCCTGGGTGGCGGTCCAAATAAAAACAGGCAAGTCCTGGAATCCCCAGGTGCCTCAATCCACCCAGATGTGTGTTAGGTTGCCACCTTAGATAAACCCTTAATTATCAATCTCACATCTGTCATGGATATCACTCACCCAATCCACGTCTACTAGCATAGCATGGCATAATAAGCAAACGTAGAAGTAACTCCCAAAGGTTTGATAATAAACAGGTAATAGGTATTACCTCATCTACTTCCCATCCCACAATTTAATTAGATCCTAATCATGCAATGTGTGAAGATTGATCTAATGCAATAAAACTGGGTTGTAGAAAAGGTATGATCAAAGTGTTACTTGCCTTGCTGATGATCCGCGTAACCTAGAGATTCGAAGTAACAGGCGGCGCACTCCGGGTATTCTATCGCAGACAAACAACAAGCATACAATAAGTACTCATCTAATGCACAGGTAAAGCTCAAATAGAAGATCTAACCAGAAAGTTCAACTTAAGAACCCTGGTTTGCAAAAAGAATCAAATCGAACGAAGCAAAAGAAATCAAACGGCGAAAGAAAACAACTTCGTTCTAGTAATCTGGATCTAGGGCAAATTTTACAGTAGCCAAAACATGTTTAAGTTGATATTCGGAAAGAGGGTTTCGAGACGAAACTCCAGGCGCTTGAATCGCCTGATTCCGATAAACGAGCGAAAAGTTATACTAAACCGAAAATCGGATCAGAAATCGCAATCAGAAAATAACCGCGAAAAATCCGACGAAAAAGAAAAACGACGAACATATTTTTTTTAAACAGCACGGAAAACGAGGCGGCGGCGAACCTCGGGCGGCGCACAACTCCGGCAGCAGCGGCGGCGGCTGGGGCGGGGCTAGGGTTAGGCGGCGGCGGCTGGGCTCCCTCTCGGCTCGGGCCTCGGGCGCCTTATAAAGGCCCCGGCCAGGGAGTCCTGGCCGAGTACGGCCCGTAGTCGGTTCCGGGTTTTTTTTTAAATAATTCCGCTCGGAAGAAAAATAAAAAGAAATACTAAACGGACTCCAAAAATCATGAAATAAATTTTTACCGGGTTTCTAAAATCAAGCCCGATAAAGTGAACATTTATCTGGGCCCAAACTACAACTTTGAAAAACGCGCATTTTTCCTAAATTCAATTAAAAATACCGAAAAACTCCGAAATAAAACTTATTTGATTTTTTTATTAAATCCTCAATATTTCTATATTTTGGGAAAGTCATTTTGTTCCCTCTCTCATATTTTTGTAATAGAAATAATTGATGATAAAATAAATAAAATCAAATGATCCTGTTTACATAATTTGAGAAAACTCAAATATGTAAATAACGAAATCCCCAACTCTCTCCGTGGGTCCTTGAGTTGCTTAGGATTTTCTGGGATCAAAACCAAAAGCAAAATAAAATATGATATGCATGATGATCTAATGTATAACATTCCAAATTGAAAATTTGGGATGTTACAGATCGCCACTGAGGGTAACGCCTCCGTGGCGGGGTCCATCCACCCGTCCATGGACGACGCAACTGGCTCCGAATTGAGGGTCGGAGCGGCTGCCTGTGCAATCTCCTGAACACTGTCCGACGGTAGAGCTAAATCGTGCTCATCGTGACCGCGTGACGCGCAAGGCAGAGGCTCGAATCCATCAAAGATCAAGTCTCCACGGATGTTGGCCATGTAGTTTAAGCTTCTAAACCTGACCTGGTGGCTGGGGGCATAACTTTCAATCTGCTCCAGATGGCCAAGCGAATTGGCCCGCAGTGCAAAGCCGCCGAACACGAAGATCTGTCCAGGGAGAAAAGTCTCACCCTGGACTACATCGTCATCGATGATAGTGGGAGCCATCAAGCCTAACAGCGACGACACAGAGGAACTCTCAATGAAAGCACCAATGTCGGTGTCAAAACCGGCAGATCTCGGGTAGGGGGCCCCGAACTGTGCGTCTAAGGCAGATGGTAACAGGAGGCAGGGGACACAATGTTTTACCCAGGTTCGGGCCCTCTTGATGGAGGTAAAACCCTACGTCCTGCTTGATTAATATTGATGATATGGGTAGTACAAGAGTAGATCTACCACGAGATCAGAGAGGCTAAACCCTAGAAGCTAGCCTATGGTATGATTGTATGTTGTCCTATGGACTAAAACCCTCCGGTTTATATAGACACCGGGGAAGTTAGGGTTACACAAGGTCGGTTACAAAGGAGGAGATATACATATCCGTATTGCCTAGCTTGCCTTCCACGCCAAGTAGAGTCCCATCCGGACACGAGACGAAGTCTTCAATCTTGTATCTTCATAGTCTAACAGTCCGACCAATGGATATAGTCTGGCTGTCCGGAGATGCCATAATCCAGGACTCCCTCACTCTTGCCACTCCTTGTTCCATAATCCATCAAATCTTTACCCAAAACTTGAAAACTTCACAACACAAAACTTAAAGTAGAAAATCTCGTGAGCTCCGTTAGCGAAAGAAAACAAAAGACCACTTCAAGGTACTGTAATGAACTCATTCTTTATTGATATTGGTGTTAAACCTACTGTATTCCAACTTCTCTATGGTTTATAAACTATTTTACTAGCCATAGATTCATCAAAATAAGCAAACAACACACGAAAAACAGAATCTGTCAAAAACAGAACAGTCTGTAGTAATCTGTAGCTAGCGCAAGATCTGGAACCCCAAAAATTCTAAAATAAATTTCTAGACGTGAGGAATTTATCTATTAATCATCTGCAAAAATAATTAACTAAATATCACCTTCCAAAAATGGCAGCAGTTCTCATGAGCGCTAAAGTTTCTGTTTTTTACAGCAAGATATCAAGACTTTCCCCAAGTCTTCCCAACGGTTCTACTTGGCACAAACACTAATTAAACACAAAGAACACAACCTAAACAGAGGCTAGATAATTTATTTATTACTAAACAGGAGCAAAAAGCAAGGAATAAAAACAAAATTGGGTTGCCTCCCAACAAGCGCTATCGTTTAACGCCCCTAGCTAGGCATAAAAAGCAAGGATAGATCTAGGTATTGCCATCTTTGGTTGGAAATTCTTCAATGAGGCATCTACCATCTCTAGGAATTTCTTTATTTTTATTGATTATCAAACTTTTAGGCACAAGATCGAAAAATTCATTTGTAACAAATGGTTCCTTAATGATAGCAAAAAGATTGGGATGAATACTTATAGATTTGAGATCCACAGTTTCCTTACTAGAGGATTCACCCTTATTTTTAGGAACATACATAAGCTTGGCAATTTTAGTGGGAGGACTTGGAGTATTCTTTACTTCAGAAAAATCGGTTCCCAAGTTGGTAATAATATCCTCAAGTTTATCGATCCTAGTGGAATCGTGATTTATTTTCTCATTAATTATGGGTTCCTTCTCTTTAATATTTTTCAAAGTGACTCGTACTTTAGATCCATATTGAGAGATTCGGTTGTGGATCCTTTTATCCAAATTTTAAATTAACTCTATGGTAGCAACCTTATTTTCAATAATTTCGAGCCTTTGCATTACATGCTCCAAAGTTAATACAGTTCCATTAACCAAAAGAGGGGGTGAGCCAAACAAATCTATCATAGCATTATAAGAATCAAAAGTATGGCTACCCAAGAAGTCCCCTCCGGTAATAGTATCAAGGACATATCTGTGCCAAGGAGTAGCGCCTACATAAAAATTGCGAAGAAGAACGGAAGTAGACTGCTTCCTGGTAGATCTATTTTGAGCATTGCAAATTCTATACCAAGCGTCTTTTAGATTTTCTCCCTCCCTTTGCTTAAAATTTAGAATTTCATTCTCGGGAGACAATGGGGAAGATAAGGGACTAGCCATAACGACAAGCAAACGGAAAAGAGGCGAACGGAAAAAGAGAGTGAGGATAGAGAGAGAGACGGCGAATAAAACGGCAATGGTGAAGTGGGGGAGAGGAAAATGAGAGGCAAATGGCAAATAATGTAATGCGGGAGATAAGGATTGTGATGGGTACTTGGTATTTTGACTTTTGTGTAGACTCCCCGGCAATGGCACCAGAAATCCTTCTTGCTACCTCTTGAGCACTGCGTTGGTTTTCCCTTGAAGAGGAAAGGGTGATGCAGCAAAGTAGCGTAAGTATTTCCCTCAGTTTTTTAGAACCAAGGTATCAATCCAGTAGGAGGCTATGCGCGAGTCCCTCACACCTGCACAAAACAAATAAATCCTCGCAACCAACGCGATAAGGGGTTGTCAATCCCTACACGGCCACTTACGAGAGTAAGATCTGGTAGATATGATAAGATAATATTTTTGGTATTTTATGATAAAGATTCAAAGTAAAATAAAATGCAAGTAAAAAGCAAAGGAAATAACTAAGTATTGGAAGATTAATATGATGAAGATAGATCCGGGGGCCATAGGTTTCACTAGTGGCTTCTCTCAAGAGCATAGGTATTTTACGGTGGGTGAATGAATTACTGTTGAGCAATTGGCAGAATTGAGCATAGTTATGAGAATATATAGGTATGATCATGTATATAGGCATCACGTCCGAGACAAGTAGACCGACTCCGGTCTGCATCTACTACTATTACTCCACTCATCGACCACTATCCAACATGCATCTAGAGTATTAAGTTCATGAAAACAGAGTAACGCCTTAAGCAAGATGACATGATGTAGAGGGATAAATTCATGCAATATGATAAAAACCCCATCTTGTTATCCTCGATGGAAACAATACAATATGTGCCTTGCTGCCCCTACTGTCACTGGGAAAGGACATCGCAAGATTGAACCCAAAGCTAAGCACTTCTCCCATTGCAAGAAAGATCAATCTAGTAGGCCAAACCAAACTGATAATTCAAAGAGACTTGCAAAGATAACCAATCATACATCAAATAATTTAGAGAAGATTCAAATATTGTTCATAGATAATCTTGTTCATAAACCCACAATTCATTGGTCTCAACAAACACACCACAAAAAGAAGATTACATCGAATAGATCTCCACAAGAGAGGGGGAGAACATTGTATTGAGATTCAAAAAGAAAGAAGAAGCCATCTAGCTAATAACTATGGACCCGTAGGTCTGAGGTAAACTACTCACACTTCATTGGAGGGGCTATGGTGATGATGTAGAAGCCCTCCGTGATGGATACCCCCTCCGGCGGAGCTCTGGAACAAGCCCCAAGATGGGATCTGGTGGATACAGAAAGTTACGGCGGTGGAATTAGGGTTTTGGCTCCGTCTTTGATCGTTTGGGGGTACGTAGCTATATATAGGAGGAAGGAGTATGTCGGTGGAGCAACAGGGGGCCCACGAGGGTGGAGGGCGCGCCTGGGGGCGTAGGCGTGCCCCCCTACCTCGTGGCCTCCTCCTTTGTTTCTTGACGTAGGGTCCAAGTCTCCTGGATCATGTTTGGTGAGAAAATCACGTCCTCGAAGGTTGTTGGGGAACGTAGCAATAATTCAAAATTTTCCTACGTGTCACCAAGATCTATCTATGGAGTCATCTAGCAACGAGGGAGGAGTAGATCTACATACCCTTGTAGATCGCGCGCGGAAGCGTTCAAGAGAACGGGGTTGATGGAGTCGTACTCGTCGTGATCCAAATCACCGATGATCCTAGCGCCGAACGGACGGCACCTCCGCGTTCAACACACATACGGAGAAGCGACGTATCCTCCTTCTTGATCCAGCAAGGGGGAAGGAGAGGTTGATTGGAGATCCAGCAGCACGACGACGTGGTGGTGGAAGTAGCGGGATTCCAACAGGGCTTCGCCAAGCGCTGCGGGAGGAGGGAGATGTGTCATGGGAGGGAGAGGGAGGCGCCAGGGCTTAGGTATGGTTGCCCTCCCTTCCCCCCCACTATATATAGGGCCGAGGGAGAGGGGGAGGGCGCAGCCTTGCCCCTTCCTCCAAGGAAGGGTGCGGCCAAGGGGGGGAGGAGTCCATCCTCCCCAAGGCACCTCGAAGGTGCCTTCCCCCTTTAGGACTCTCCCCTCCTCTTGTCCCTTTGGCGCATGGGCCTCTAGGGGCTAGTGCCCTTGGCCCATATAGGCCAAGGCGCACCCCCTACAGCCCATGTGGCCCCCCGGGGAAGGTGGCCCCACCCGGTGGACCCCCGGGACCCTTCTGGTGGTCCCGGTACAATACCGGTGACCCCGAAACTTGTCCCGATGGCCGAAATAGCACTTCCTATATATAATTATTTACCTCCAGACCATTCCGGAACTCCTCGTGACGTCCTGGATCTCATCCGGGACTCCGAACAACTTTCGGGTTACCGCATACTAATATCTCTATAACCCTAGCGTCACCGAACCTTAAGTGTGTAGACCCTACGGGTTCGGGAACCATGCAGACATGACCGAGACGTTCTCCGGTCAATAACCAACAGGAGGATCTGGATACCCATGTTGGTTCCCACATGTTCCACGATGATCTCGTCGGATGAACCACGATGTGGAGGATTCGATCAATCCCGTATACAATTCCCTTTGTCTAGCGGTACGATACTTGCCCGAGATTCGATCGTCGGTATCCCGATACCTTGTTCAATCTCGTTACTGGCAAGTCTCTTTACTCGTTCCGTAATACATCATCCCGTGATCAACTCCTTGATCACATTGTGCACATTATGATGATGTCCTACCGAGTGGGCCGAGAGATACCTCTCCGTTTTACACGGAGTGACAAATCCCAGTCTCGATTCGTGCCAACCCAACCGACACTTTCGGAGATACCTGTAGTGTACCTTTATAGCCACCCAGTTACGTTGTGACGTTTGGCACACCCAAAGCACTCCTACGGTATCCAGGAGTTGCACAATCTCATGGTCTAAGGAAATGATACTTGACATTAGAAAAGCTTTAGCATACGAACTACACGATCTTGTGCTATGCTTAGGATTGGGTCTTGTCCATCACATCATTCTCCTAATGATGTGATCCTGTTATCAATGACATCCAATGTCCATGGTCAGGAAACCGTAACCATCTATTGATCAACGAGCTAGTCAACTAGAGGCTTACTAGGGACATGGTGTTGTCTATGTATCCACACATGTATCTGAGTTTCCTATCAATACAATTCTAGCATGGATAATAAACGATTATCATGAACAAGGAAATATAATAATAATAATCAATTTATTGTTGCCTCTAGGGCATATTTCCAACAGTCTCCCACTTGCACTAGAGTCAATAATCTAGTTCACATCGCCATGTGATTAACACTCACAGGTCACATCCCCATGTGACTAACACCCAAAGAGTTTACTAGAGTCAATAATCTAGTTCACATTTACCATGTGATTAACACTCGATGAGTTCTGGGTTTGATCATGTTATGCTTGTGAGAGAGGTTATAGTCAACGGGTCTGAACCTTTCAGATCCGTGTGTGCTTTACAAATCTCTATGTCATCTCCTAGATGCAGCTACCACGTTCTATTTGGAGCTATTCCAAATAACTGTTCTACTATACGAATCTAGTTTACTACTCAGAATAATCTGGATTAGTGTCAAAGTTTGCATCGGCGTAACCCTTTACGACGAACTCTTTTACCACCTCCATAATCGAGAAAATTCCTTAGTCCACTAGTTACTAAGGATAACTTTGACTGCTGTCCTGTGATCCATTCTTGGATCACTCTTGTACCCCTTGACTGACTCATGGCAAGGCACATTTCAGGTGCGGTACATAGCATAGCATACTGTAGAGCCTATGTCTTAAGCATAGGGGACGACCTTCGTCCTTTCTCTCTATTCTGCCGTGGTCGAGCGTTAAGTCTTAACTTCATACCTTACAACTTAGGCAAGAACTCCTTCTTTGACTGATCCATCTTGAACACCTTCAAGATCATGTCAAGGTATGTGCTCATTTGAAAGTACCATTAAGCGTTTTGATCTATCCTTATAGATCTTGATGCCAATGCTCAAGTAGCTTAATCCAGGCTTTCCATTGAAAAACACTTTCCAAATAACCCTATATGCTTTCCAGAAATTCTACATCATTTCTGATCCTTAATATGCCAACAACATATACTCATCAGAAATTCTATAGTGCTCCCACTCACTTCTTTGGAAATACAAGTTTCTCATAAACTTTGTATACACCCAAAATCTTTGATCATCTCATCAAAGCACACATTCCTACTCCGAGATGCTTACTCCAGTCGTTAGAAGGATAGCTGGAGCTTTGTACACTTGTTAGCATCTTTCAGGATTGACAAAACCTTCCGATTGTATCACATACAACCTTTCCTCAAGAAAATCATCGAGGAAATAATGTTCTGACATCCTATCTGCAAGATTTCATAAATAATGCAGTAATCGCTAACATAATTCCAACAGACTCTTAGCATCGCTACGGGTGAGAAAGTCTCATCGTAGTCAACTCCTTGAACTTGTCGGAAAACATCTTAACGACAAGTCGAGCTTTCTTAATGGTGATACTTACCATCATTGTCCGTCTTCCTTTTAAAACCCATCTATACTCAACAGCCTTACGACCATCGAGCTGTTCTGCCAAAGTCTACACTTTGTTTTCATACATGGATCCTCTCTCGGATTTTATGGCCTCGAGCCATTTATCGGAATCTGGGCCCACCATCGCTTCTCCATAGCTCGTAGGTTCATTGTTGTCTAGCAACATGACTTCCAAGACAGGATTACGTACCACTCTGAAGTAGTGCGCATCCTTGTCATCCCACGAGGTTTGATAGTGACTTAATCTGAAGTTTCATGATCACCATCATAAGCTTCCACTTCAATTGGTGTAGACGCCACAGGAACAACTCCCTGTACCCTGCCACACACTAGTTGAAGAGACGGTTCAATAACCTCATCAAGTCTCCACCATCCTCCCACTCAATTCTTTCGAGAGAAACTTTTCCTCGAGAAAGGACCCGATTCTAGAAACAATCCTTTATTGCTTTCGGATCTGAGACAGGAGGTATACCCAACTGTTTTGGGTGTCCTATGAAGATGTATTTATCCGCTTTGGGTTCGAGCTTATCAGCCTGAAACTTTTTCACATAAGCGTCGCAGCCCCAAACTTTTAAGAAATGACAGCTTAGGTTTCTCTAAACCATAGTTCATACGGTGTCATATCATCGGAATTACGTGGTGCCCTATTTAAAGTGAATGTGGTTGTCTCTAATGCCTAACCCATAAACTATCGTGGTAATTCGATAAGAAACATCATGGTATGCATCATATCCAATAGGGTGCAGTTATGATGTTCGGACACACCATCACACTATGGTGTTCCAGGCTGTATTAGTTGTGAAACAATTTCCACAATGTCTTAATTCTGTGCCAAACTCGTAATTCAGATATTCATCTCTATGATCATATCATAGATCTTTTATCCTCTTGTCACGACGATCTTTCAACTTCACACTAAAATTACTTGAACCTTTCAATAATTCAGACTCGTGATTCATCAAGTAAATATACTCAACATCTACTCAAATCATCTATGAAGAACATAACGATATCCACTACATGCCTCAGCACTCATTGGACTGCACACATCAAAATGTATTACTTCCAGCAAGTTGCTTTCTGGTTCCATTTTACTGAAACGAGGCTTTCAGTCATCTTGCCCATGTGGTATGATTTGCATGTCTCAAGTGATTCAAAATCAAGTGAGTCCAAATGGTCCATTTGCATGGAGTTTCTTTATGCATATACACCAATGGACATGGTTCGCATGTCTCAAACTTTTCAAAAATGAGTGAGTCCAAAGATCCATCAACATGGAGCTTCTTCATGCATTTTATACCGATATGACTTAAGTGGCAGTGCCACAAGTAGGTGGTACTATCATTACTATCTTATATCTTTTGGCATTAACATGTGTATCACTACGATCGAGACTCAATAAACCATTCATTTTAGGTGCAAGACCATTGAAGGTATTATTCAAATAAACAGAGTAACCATTATTCTCCTTAAATGAATAACCGTATTGCGATAGACATAATCCAATCACGTCTATGCTCAACGCAAACACCAAATAACAATTATTTAGGTTTAACACCAATCTCGATGGTAGAGGGAGCGTGCGATGCTTGATCATATCAACATTGGAAACACTTCCAACATATATCGTCAGCTCACCTTTAGCTAGTCTCCGTTTATTCCGTAGCTTTTATTTCGAGTTACTAACACTTAGCAACCGAACCGGTATCTAATACCCTGGTGCTACTAGTAAAGTACACATCAACACAATGTATATCCAATATACTTCTATCGACCTTGCCAGCCTTCTCATCTACCAAGTATCTAGGGTAATCCCACTCCAGTGGCTGTTCCCCTTATTACAGAAGCACTTAGTCTCGGGTTTGGGTTCAACCTTGGGTTTCTTCACTAGAGCAGCAGCTGAATTGCCGTTTCATGAAGTATCCCTTCTTGCCCTTGCCCTTCTTGAAACTAGTGGTTTCGCCAACCATCAACAATTGATGCTCCTTCTTGATTTCTACTTTTGTGGTGTCAAACATCGCGAATATCTCAAGGATCATCATATATGTCCCTGATATATTGTAGTTCATCACGAAGCTCTAGCAGCTTGGTGGCAATGACTTTGGAGAAACATCACTGTCTCATCTGGAAGATCAACTCCCACTCGATTCAAATGATTGTTGTACTCAGACAATCTGAGCACAAGCTCAACAATTGAGCTTTTCTCCCTTAGTTTGCAGGTTAAGAAAATCGTCAGAGGTCTTATCCCTCTTGACGTGGGCACAAGCCTGAAATCCCAATTTCAGCCCTCGAAACATCTCATATGTTTCGCGACGTTTCAAAACGTTTTCGGTGCCTCAACTCTAAACCGTTTAGCATTACGCACTGAACTATCATGTAGTCATCAAAACGTGTATGTCAGATGTTCGCAACATCCACAGACGACGTTCGAGGTTCAGCACACTGAGCGGTGCATTAAGGACATAAGCCTTCTATGAAGCAATGAGGACAATCCTCAGTTTACGGACCTAGTCCGCATAATTGCTACTATCAACTTTCAACTAAATTTTCTCTAGGAACATATCTAAACAGTAGAACTAAAGCGCGAGCTACAACATAATTTGCAAAATCCTTTTGACTATGTTCAGGATAAACAAGTTCATCTTATGAACTCCCACTCAGATAGACATCCCTCTAGTCATCTAAGTGATTACATGATCCGAGTCAACTAGGCCGTGTCCGATCATCACGTGAGACGGACTAGTCAACATCGGTGAACATCTTCATGTTGATCGTATCTTCTATACGACTCATGCTCGACCTTTCGGTCTTCTATGTTCCGAGGCCATGTCTGTACATGCTAGGCTCGTCAAGTCAACCTAAGTGTTTGCATGTGTAAATCTGTCTTACACCCGTTGTATGTGAACGTTGGAATCTATCACACCCGATCATCACGTGGTGCTTAGAAACGAAAGAACTATCGCAATGGTGCACAGTTAGGGGGAACACTTTCTTGAAATTTTAACGAGGGGTCATCTTATTTACTACCGTCGTTCTAAGCAAATAAGATGTATAAACATGATAAACATCACATGCAATCAAATAGTGACATGATATGGCCAATATCATATAGCTCCTTTTGATCTCCATCTTCGGGGCTCCATGATCATCATCGTCACCGGCATGACACCATGATCTCCATCATCATGATCTCCATCATCGTGTCTTCATGAAGTTGTCTCACCAACTATTACTTCTACTTCTACAGCTAACGGTTAGCAATAAAGTAAAGTAATTACATGACGTTTAAGTTGACACGCAGGTCATAACTAAATAAAGACAACTCCTATGGCTCCTGCCGGTTGTCATACTTATCGACATGCAAGTCGTGATTCCTATTACAAGAACATGATCATCTCATACATCACATATATCATTCATCACATCCTTTGGCCATATCACATCACATAGCATACCTTGCAAAAACAAGTTAGACGTCCTCTAATTGTTGTTTGCATGTTTTACGTGGCTGCTATGGGTTTCTAGCAAGAACGTTTCTTACCTATGCAAAACCACAACGTGATATGTCAATTGCTATTTACCCTTCATAAGGACCCTTTTCATCGAATCCGATCCGACTAAAGTGGGAGAGACAGACACCCGCCAGCCACCTTATGCAACTAGTGCATGTCAGTCGGTGGAACCAGTCTCACGTAAGCGTACGTGTAAGGTTGGTCCGGGCCTCTTCATCCCACGATGCCTCCGAATCAAGATAAGACTAGTAACGACAAGCATATTGAACAAAATCAACGCCCACAACTACTTTGTGTTCTACTCGTGCATAGAAACTACGCATAGACCTAGCTCATGATGCCACTGTTGGGGAACGTAGCAATAATTCAAAATTTTCCTACGTGTCACCAAGATCTATCTATGGAGTCATCTAGCAACGAGGGAGGAGTAGATCTACATACCCTTGTAGATCGCGCGCGGAAGCGTTCAAGAGAACGGGGTTGATGGAGTCGTACTCGTCGTGATCCAAATCACCGATGATCCTAGCGCCGAACGGACGGCACCTCCGCGTTCAACACACATACGGAGCAGCGACGTATCCTCCTTCTTGATCCAGCAAGGGGGAAGGAGAGGTTGATGGAGATCCAGCAGCACGACAGCGTGGTGGTGGAAGTAGCGGGATTCCAACAGGGCTTCGCCAAGCGCTGCGGGAGGAGGGAGATGTGTCATGGGAGGGAGAGGGAGGCGCCAGGGCTTAGGTATGGTTGCCCTCCCTTCCCCCCACTATATATAGGGCCAAGGGAGAGGGGGAGGGCGCAGCCTTGCCCCTTCCTCCAAGGAAGGGTGCGGCCAAGGGGGGGAGGAGTCCATCCTCCCCAAGGCACCTCGAAGGTGCCTTCCCCCTTTAGGACTCTCCCCTCCTCTTGTCCCTTTGGCGCATGGGCCTCTAGGGGCTGGTGCCCTTGGACCATATAGGCCAAGGCGCACCCCCTACAGCCCATGTGGCCCCCCGGGGCAGGTGGCCCCACCCGGTGGACCCCCGGGACCCTTCCGGTGGTCCCGGTACAATACCGATGACCCCGAAACTTGTCCCGATGGCTGAAATAGCACTTCCTATATATAATTCTTTACCTCCGGACCATTCCAGAACTCCTCGTGACGTCCTGGATCTCATTCGGGACTCCGAACAACTTTCGGGTTACCGCATACTAATATCTCTATAACCCTAGCGTCACCGAACCTTAAGTGTGTAGACCCTACGGGTTCGGGAACCATGCAGACATGACCGAGACGTTCTCCGGTCAATAACCAACAGCGGGATCTGGATACCCATGTTGGTTCCCACATGTTCCACGATGATCTCATCGGATGAACCATGATGTCGAGGATTCGATCAATCCCGTATACAATTCCCTTTGTCTAGCGGTACGATACTTGCCCAAGATTCGATCGTCGGTATCTCGATACCTTGTTCAATCTCGTTACCGGCAAGTCTCTTTACTCGTTCCGTAACACATCATCCCGTGATCAACTCCTTGATCACATTGTGCACATTATGATGATGTCCTACCGAGTGGGCCCAGAGATACCTCTCCGTTTTACACGGAGTGACAAATCCCAGTCTCGATTCGTGCCAACCCAACAGACACTTTCGGAGATACCTGTAGTGTACCTTTATAGCCACCCAGTTACGTTGTGACGTTTGGCACACCCAAAGGACTCCTACGGTATTCGGGAGTTGCACAATCTCATGGTCTAAGGAAATGATACTTGACATTAGAAAAGCTTTAGCATACGAACTACACGATCTTGTGCTATGCTTAGGATTGGGTCTTGTCCATCACATCATTCTCCTAATGATGTGATCCCGTTATCAATGACATCCAATGTCCATGGTCAGGAAACCGTAACCATCTATTGATCAACGAGCTAGTCAACTAGAGGCTTACTAGGGACATGGTGTTGTCTATGTATCCACACATGTATCTGAGTTTCCTATCAATACAATTCTAGCATGGATAATAAACGATTATCATGAACAAGGAAATATAATAATAATCAATTTATTATTGCCTCTAGGGCATATTTCCAACAAAGGTTTCATTCCGTTTGGACTCTGTTTGATATTCCTTTTCTTCAAAACCCTAAAATAGGCAAGAAACAACAATTCTGGGCTGGGCCTCCGGTTAATAGGTTAGTCCCAAAAATAATATAAAAGTGGATAACAAAGCCCAATAATGTCCAAAACAGTAGATAATATAGCATGGAGCAATCAAAAATTATAGATACGTTGGAGACGTATCAGACCCCCTACCCGATAACAGCAGGTTTTGAAACCGACAGCCAGGACGTTAGTCCATCTGTCGTTGAGCAGATCTTGGTCAGCTTGAAGCTTCGGCTATTTCTTTTTTACGCTTCTTGCCGTGGCTATTAGCCGGCGCTTAAAGCGCTCTTGTTTGAGGGGTTCCTCTGGCACGATAAAATCTTCGTCACTGAGGCTCACATCATCCTCGGAGAGTGGCAGATAGTTGATGTCTTCCGAGTCTTCGTTCCTTGCTTGCTTGTCAGGGTCAACTTGCCCGTCCTCCCGATCACCTTGTTCGGATGTTGGTTCGATGGGGTCTTCTTAGTCTTCGGCATTCTCCAGAGTATCATTGTCTTCGGTGGCGGTATTGTTGTTCTTACCGCGACGCGATTTAGAGCGGCGCCGCTGACATCGACGTTTTTGCTGTATCTCAGGAGGTTCGTCCTCGACTAGGTTTTTCTCATCATCGTCATCGCCTTTTTTAGGTGTATCCACCATGTATACGTGTAACACCCCGGATGTAAGTTGTCATATTTGTAACTCTGACTCAGCCATTTTCGGCTCTAAGTTATGAGATTTCCCGTTGTGGTTGGGTTTTGTCTTCGTTTTGCATTTTGTTCTTGTCATGCATTTCATATCATGTCATCATGTGCATCTCATTTGCATATGTGTTCATCTCATGCATCTGAGAATTTTCCCCGTTGTCTGTTTTGCAATCCGACACTCTAACGTCCTCCAGCGTACCCCTCTTGTCTCTTTTCGTGAGCGGGTGTTAAAATTTCTCGCAATGGACCGAGATTTGCCAAGTGGCCTGGGTACACCACCGGTAGACCGTCTGTCAAATTTCGTGCCATTTGGAGTCCGTTTGATACTCCAACGGTTAACCGGGGAACCATAAAGGCCTCGTGTGTGTTGCAGCCCAACACCCCTCCAAAACGGCCCAATAACCCATCCAAACCACTCCCATGTCCTCCGCTATCGTATCACGATCGCGTGGGCGAAAACTACACCTCATTTGGACACTCCTACCTCCTCCCACCTATAAATATGTGCTCCTCGTCCAAATTCCGGGTCCAAAACCCTAATTTTCATCCCCCACCGCCACCGGACGCATCCGCGATGGCCGGACACGTCCGCCCGCCGTCGCCCAGCCAATCTCCGCCCGCCACGTGTCCCGCCGTCGTCCTCTCCGCCGCCGGACCGGGCCCGCCCGGCCCATCGCCGCAGCCGCGCCCCCGCGCCCCCGAGCTTCCCTCCGGCGCCTCCCCTGCGTGTCCCCGCGCCCGAGCGCCGCCGCCTCGCAAGCCCTCGCCGCTTCTCCGCCACCGGCGCACCTCCGCCGTCGCCTCGTCGGCGCGCCACCGTGCCACCGTCGCCGTCCGCCTCTCCGGTCGCCTCGCCCGCCACGGACCTCGCTGTCCCCGACGGATTCGACCTCCACCTCGTCGTCCCTCCTCTCCAGCCTCGTCTCCGCCGATCCTGACGAACTCCGGCCACCGCGGCGCTCTCCGGCGAGATCCGCCGCCGCCTCGAGACCTGTTGGGGATATTACTATCAGTCATGACCCTCCCAGGAGGGGTCGGGTCAGCCCCAATGGCGGGTTACGAAATAAGCCCAGTAAACATTCAAGACGATAGTTTATTAAACCTTATAGAAGGCCCAAGGGCCTGGAGGTGGCTTAAGGCCCGATATTGTAAACCGCCGTATGTAAGGAAAGACTTGTAAAGAAAGGCATGTAAAGGAAACCACCGAGCCGGACATGATTATGAGCCGACCGGGACTCTGTAGGCCACCAGGCGTCAACCCATGTATATAAGGGGACGACTCGGTGGCGGCTTAGGGCAAGAAACAACAAGTCGCCTCTTGGTGATCGAAACCCTAGCAATACCAATCCCAACTAGACGTAGGCTTTTACCTTCATCGTAAGGGGCTGAACTAGTATAAAATCCTCTCGTGTCCTTTGTCCCGATTAACCCCTTTAAGCTTCCTAGTGCGATGGCCCTACGACTAAGTCCTTGCTCTAGGACATCTGCCGTGACAATTCCACAACAGTTGGCGCCCACCGTGGGGCCAGCGCACGATGGATTTGAGTTCTTGAAGGGCAACTTCGAAGGGCTCAACGGATACACTGTGGGCCGGATGACAAAGAGTCGTCACGGCAAGCTCTACATCGACGATGAAGGCTGGGGCCCCGAGGCCGGCTCAATTGTGTACGGATACCGGGTCCCCTTCGGCAGAATTCACGTCTTCATAGGCCGGATTGGCGAGTCAGGTCCTGAGCCAGACGTCCACACCAACCTCATCGAAACGGCTCGGCGCGCGAGGACCACCCGTGTTCAATCTGCCATGAAGCATGCCTTCATAGGCCGCGTCCACGGTGGTGAATATTTTGAAGGATCAGTGGAGGGCGGTGACACGGCCGTATGTTCTGACACTTCTTCAACAACGGGCGAGATGAACTCTTTGTACCAGCTACAGGACGACATGCTCGGGGGCTGTTCCGATGGCAGCGGTATTCCGGACCCTCTTGAGCCGCCGAATTGGGCCAGAGTCTTCATGGCAGGGACACAACCCGGGCAGAACTCTACAGCAGTGGTGGCAACAGCTACCAAGTCGGCTGCGGCCGGGTCAGGAGACCCCGCGCGCCCCCCGGCTCAGATCTTGATGGACCTCATGGATAAACTGACGACTCTGTTGACTGCCGTGGTAGAGCCAGCGGATAAAGCCCAGCATGACGCAGAGGTGGCACGCGTACGTGAAGAGATGGTGCAAGCTAAGGAAAATCTAGCCGCGGAGGAAGTCAAGATGGCAGCAGAGCGGACGGCTTTGGACGTTTGTGCTCAACAACTTCAAGTGGAGACCTTCGGTTCTCGATGGATCTGAACGCGCCGAACGAGGTCATGAGGAGGAGGCATCAGAAAACCCAATCACGTCTGTCTCTGATGCTCGATCCTAGGAATCTTTTTCACACACCCGGAGCCGGGGGAAGTAACCCCCGGGAGGCACCCCGGATTACAACACCCGGCGCACCGGTCCAGCCGCGCGCCATGGATCCACCTCATTACGTCCCAACGCCGCCGGGTCACTTCTCCAACCCTTTGGAAAACCTCATCGCAGCATCGACTCGTCTGGCGGCTCTTCCGATGGAAGGTGACTCACCGGCAGCGATTGAAACACGGAGGGTAAGAGAACTTCTTCAAACAACTCTGGCGCAGCAGGATGCATACTCCTACAGTCGAGACAAGATCCATTCAACTCCTCGCCCAAGCCGGAGCCCGAGTTACAGTAGGCATATGGAATCCGCAGATATGTCAAGCAATGCTCAACGCCATAACCGGCCATACAGGCATGAGCCGGTGCGGGCTGGAGCCTTTAACTTGGCGGATCAGGAGAGGATTCGTCAAGAGGCGGAACAAGCAGTACAAATGGCAGCAGATCAGGCGGCTCATCAAACTTTTCCGGTTTATCCAGCAACCTCGGTCGAGGCAGGAGTGGCCACAAGAACCGGAGGCGTTCCTTGCTTGGTGCCATCCATACGTAATGAGCGTTTGCCAAAGGACTTTAAGGGGCCTCGTAAGGTGCCTAATTACACAACTGACTTACAGCCCGGGGCTTGGATTGAGAGTTATGAGATGGCTATGGAGTTATTGGAGGTCAGCGATGCAGCAATGGCCAAGTATTTCACTATGATGTTAGATGGAACAACTCGTACTTGGTTGAAGGGATTGCCACCCAATTCTATCGGCTCATGGGCGGAGTTGAAGGCCCGGTTCATCCAGAACTTTAAAGACACGTTGAAAGTGCAACTATCCCTAGGTGGTTTTGGTAATTCATAACAACATATAGCTCATTGAGCTAATACTATTCCAAGATAATTATTTCAGGAAAGCTCAATGATTGGAATGGCATGGATGTGAAAGTGGAACCCTCAAAATTCTAAGGACAATGGATTGGCTCAAGCTCAAAAGCTCAAGACTCTTCATTTTATATTTTAGTGATCCAAGATCACATTGAGTCCATAGGAAAAGCCAATACTATTAAGGAGGGATGAGGTGTTGCTTAATGAGCCTCTTGCTTCATGTGCTTAGTGATATGCTCCAAAACCCTCAACTACTTTCCCATATCCACATATGACCAAAACTCTAAGCCAAACTCGGTCCTACCGATACTTCCTATCCGGCGCCACCGAGTTTCACTTGTCATTAGCCACCGCCAAACCCTAGCAATTCGGTTCTACCGATAAGGATCTCGGTCCCACCGAGATGGGGTTGCAAACTCTCTGTTTCCCTTTCGTAACTTTTCGGTCCCACCGAAAGAGCGAATCGGTCCCACCGAGATTGCAATGTAAACTCAGTGTTTCCCCTTTGTAACTTTTCGGTCTCACCGAGTTCCACTCGGTCTCACCGAAAGAGCAAATCGGTCCCACCGAGTTTGCCTGACCAACTCTCTGGTTAGCTAATTACCAAATTCGGTCTCACCGAGTTTGTGTAATCGGTCTCACCGAGATTACGTTATGCCCAAACCCTAACCGAATCGGTCCTACTGAGTTGCATGTCGGTCCCACCGAAATCACTAACGGTCACTAGGTTTACATTTTCGGTCCGACCGAGTTTATTGATTCGGTCCCACCGAGATTGGAAAACTGTGTAACGGTTGGATTTTGTGTGGAGGCTATATATACCCCTCCACCTCCTTCTTTCAGTGAGAGAGCCATCAGAACACACACATCATTCCAACTCATTTGTTCTGAGAGAGAACCACCTACTCATGTGTTGAGACCAAGACATTCCATTCCTACCATATGAATCTTGATCTCTAGCCTTCCCAAGTTGCTTTCCACTCAAATCTTCTTTCCACCAAATCCAAATCCTATGAGAGAGAGTTGAGTGTTGGGGAGACTATCATTTGAAGCACAAGAGCAAGGAGTTCATTACCTACACACCATTTGTTACTTCTTGGAGAGTGGTGTCTCCTAGATTGGCTGGGTGTCACTTGGGAGCCTCCGTCAAGATTGTGGAGTTGAACCAAGGAGTTTGTAAGGGCAAGGAGATCGCCTACTTCGTGAAGATCTACCGCTAGTGAGGCAAGTCCTTCGTGGGCGATGGCCATGGTGGGATAGACAAGGTTGCTTCTCGTGGACCCTTTGTGGGTGGTTGCTTCTTCGTGGACCCTTCGTGGGTGGAGCCCTTCGTGGACTCGCGCAACCGTTGCCCTTGGGTGGAGCCCTGTGTGGACTCGCGCAACCGTTACCCTTCGTGGGTTGAAGTCTCCATCAACGTGGATGTAGGATAGCACCACCTATCCGAACCACGGGAAAAACATCCGTGTCTCCAATAGCGTTTGAATTCTCCAAACCCTTCCCTTTATATTCTTGCAAGTTGCATGCTTTACTTTCCGCTGCCAATATACTCTTTGCATGCTTGCTTGAATCGTGTGATGATTGCTTGACTTGTCCTAAAATAGCTAAAATCTGCCAAGAACTAAAATTGGTAAAAGGTTAAGTTTTTATTTGGTCAAGTAGTCTAATCACCCCCCCTCTAGACATACTTTCGATCCTACAAGTGGTATCAGAGCTTTGGTCTCCATTTGCTTGATCTCCATAGCTTTTGGTGGTCATAGCCTTGGTTTCACAACCTAGGAGAAGTATGGCGTCTAGCGAGGGAAATTATCACCATAGAGGTCCTTACTTTGATGGTACTAATTTTGCTAGTTGGAAGCATAAAATGAAAATGCATATTCTTGGACATAACCCCACTGTTTGGGCTATTGTGTGTGTTGGTTTGCAAGGTGACTTCTTTGATGGGAGAGAACCAAACCGTGAAGCTACCGCGGATGAGTTGAAGATGTTGCAATACAATGCTCAAGCTTGTGATATTCTCTTCAACGGATTGTGCCCCGAAGAATTCAACAAAATCAGCCGCCTTGAGAATGCAAAGGAAATTTGGGACACTTTGATTGATATGCACGAAGGTACCGACTCCGTCAAGGAATCCAAGTTGGATGTGCTTCAAAGCCAACTTGCAAGTTCAAGATGAAGGATGGTGAAGGTGCCGCTGAAATGTACTCTAGGCTTGCTCTCATCACAAATGAGATTGCCGGCTTAGGAAGTGAAGAGATGACTGATAAATTCATCATCAAGAAGATCATAAGAGCCTTGGATGTAAAATATGATACCGTGTGCACATTGATCCAAATGATGCCCAATTACAAAGATCTCAAGCCAACGGAGGTGATTGGAAGAATTGTTGCTCATGAGATGTCACTTAAAGATAAAGACGAACTTCACAACAAATCAAGTGGTGCCTATAAAGCCTCATGTGAAGCCCCTACATCATCAAGTGAGAAACAAGACTTCAATGAAGAATTGAGCTTAATGGTGAAGAACTTCAACAAGTTCTACAAGAGTAGAAGCAAAGATAGAAGCTCCAAGTCAAGGTCCTACAATGACAAAAGATCTTCTAGTCGAGAGCGAAACTGTTACAATTGTGGAAGACCCGGACACTATTCCAATGAGTGTACGACTCCCTACAAGAGAAGAGAAGATTCTCCAAAAAGAAGAAGCAAAGGATCACCACCAAGAGAGAGAAGGAGTAGAGATGATCGTTATGAACGAAGATACTCACGGAGAAGCAAGGATTCAGAAAGGAAGGAAAAATCATCAAGGAGCTACACAAGACGAAGACATCAAGCTCATGTTGGTGAATGGGTATCCGGCTCCGACTCCGACAGCCACTCCGAGAGAAGTTATCACTCCGACTCCGAAGATACTCAAGATGAAGGTATTGCCGGTCTAGCACTTGTGTCAACCAACTCCTACGACATATTTGACTCACCAAATGAAGGAATTGGAAGATGCTTCATGGCCAAAGGTCCTAAGGTAACACACCCCGAGTATGTTGATTTCAATAGTAATGAAGATGACTTGTTAGGTGATGATTTGCTTGGTGACAACTCTAGTGATGAATACTATGATGAAAGACCAATTAATCATGCTAATCAATATAAAACGAATGACAATGATAAGGAGAAGATTGAGGCTCTAACTAAAGAACTAAAAACTCTTAAGTTAGCTCATGACACTATCCTCGAAGATCATCGAGAACTTTTAAGAGCTCATGAGAAACTACGCTTTGAAAAGCTCAATCTTGAGCAAGAGCATGAGTTCTTAAAGGCAATCAATGATGATCTCCGCAAGAAAAGTTCTTCTTACATTGCCAAGCGTTTACTCTTATCCACTTACATGCCTCAAGTCAAGTCTAACAAGAAAGATTCTTCCTCTAGTAGTAACAATGATCATGCTAAATTCAATATTGTTGCTTCTAGTAGTTCTCTTGATTCCACTAATGATTCTCTTAGCCAAGTTACACTTGAGCAAGAAAATAGCTTATTGAAGGGAATTATAGAGAAAGGAGTGTACAAAAGCCTTGCCGGGAGTAAGCAATTCGAGGAAATTGTGCACAAGCAAGGAATGCACCGGAAGAATCAAGGTGTTGGTTTTGAACGAAAGTTCAATGCCAATGGAGTTGAATGGGAAGAAGATCAATACCCCAAGACAAAGTTTGTCCCTCAACAAGAGAATTATACTTCTTTCAAGGAGACACAAGCTCAAGATGATCTTCCACCACAAGACTATGAGCAAAAAGGCAAGGACAAGCTTCAAGAGGAAATTGATGCATTTGAAGAAGCTCCTAAGACCTTAGTCAAGTGGATTCACAAGACTTCTTCAAGTTACACTTCATCAAGTACGACTACAACTCCAAGGATTCCCATCAAGATGATGTGGATCCAAAAGAAGAAGAACTAGAGAGTTCTTGAGGGTGACTCCGCCAACATACTTCACTCTTATCATTTTGGCAAGAACAAGTGCAATCAACTTCCACATCTTGCACTAGTTCAAGGAGTCACAAACCCTCTTGTTGGTAAGACAAGGGACAAGGTAACCTAAAAGTTTTCATGGACATCATCTTTTGTGTGCATCACTCTATGTCTATGGATATCCTTGTTTGTTCCTTGTGGGACTAACCCATGTAGGTATTGAAAGTGCAATTCACTCAAATGGATAGCTCCAAGAGATCTACATCAACATTGAGCATCCACATCTTCAATATCTACATGAAGTCATCATCGACAAAACCCAAGGTTAGTTCATCCCTCTTAGGGGGGATATCACATCTAGGGGGAGCTTTACTCTAAGACTTGAGCTAAAGCAACTCTAAAGATGTGAACAAAACAATGCTTTATGTAAAAGTGGTAACCCCACTTGAGCTTAAACGATGAGTATGACCTACGATCAAGTGTTCTCACTTGACTCCTAAGTCAATATACTCATATATAGATGACCTAGTCATCGCAAATTGCTTGATAGATGCTAGAATTGGTTGTGCATGCCTTGCCACATATTTCATTTGCCATCTTATTGTGTGAGCATGCTGATTGCATATTTTACTCATTCCAGGACATCCACTTGTTGCTTTGATTGTTCGGTTTTATTTCTTTTTGCCAAGTGGATGGACAAGAATGCCTAAGAACCTCCTCTAGCTATCTATGCTTTTCTCGTCTCAAACTCTATTCATGCTGCATCACAAAATTTGATCAAGTCAGATTCGAACCACTCTGTGTGAGGAGCGCTCGGAGTCCCCGATTCATCATAGACTTAAACTTCCAAAACCTCTTTATGATTCTCGGTCTGACCGATACTCCACTTCGGTCCTACCGAGATCATTAAGTTGATCTAAGTTTTCAATCTCGGTGCAACCGATTTGAACCTTTTGGTCTCACCGAGTTTCAGTAACTGCACGCAGTTATGAATCTCGGTGCCACCGAGTTGTTCAACTCGGTCCCACCGACAGGGTCGGGCTATATATAGTCACGGGTAAAATTTGGAAATTTTTCCGAACCCCTTCGCCCGCGCGATAGCCTACTCTGCCCCCGAGGTCTCCGGATCGTCTTCTCGCCGCCAGCAGCCTCTAGTCGCTGGTCTCCGTCGCCGTCAACGGGATTTCTGCCCCGCCGTTGGCGCCGTAGCAAGTCCCCGCCGAACTAGGGTATGGACTTGATCTTTGTGCTATTCCTCAATCTGATTCCTAGCACATTGTGATCACATTGTTTCTGGCCACGTTTGATAAACTTCTATCCAGTCAAAACGCTCATAGATTAGGTTTGATTCAAAAATTCTAGGTTTAGGTTTCCGCCGAAACCATCTCGGACCCACCGAGTTGAAAAAACTCGGTCCCACCAATTTGGCTTATGCCATTGCACAAGTAAAACTCGGTCTGACCGAGAATTACTATCGGTGTGACCGATTTTTGAACTCAGTGAAACCCTAGCAGTCTCGGTGCCACCGAACTATGACTCGGTCCTACCGAGTTCACTAGTTTAGGTTCCAAAACTGCTTCGGTATCATCGAGTTTGAAAATCGATAGATCCGAGATGATTTCAGTGGGAAACTAAAACTAAGTTTTTGGATCATTCTTTTTGCAAAAATCTCTGCATTTTGTGATGCTCATCCACTCTATCTCCTCTATAATCTATTCACAGGGTCAGTAGTCAGTTTGCAACATGTCAGACCAGAGTGACAGCCAAAACTTGTCAGAGCAGCAAGTGCAGTTGAGTGAGGGCACTAGCCCCTCAAGTTCCTCAGATGATGGCAGCAGGAGCACACCCAGCAACCTGCCTAAAGCTGCCACGAGACAAAGGAAGAAGAAAACCTCAGATTTTGAAGATGAGGACTATGTGGCAGAGGAAGAGGCCACTTCCAAGAGAGTTGAGCCAGCTCAAGGCTCAAAGCCAGGCCTGAAAATCAAAAGGCCAGCAGGCAGGCAGCCCATGTCAAAGGCTAGAGCCTCAACTGAGAAGCCTGCTCCCATTGAGCCCGTTGCAGCTGAGGGCAAGAAAAGGAAAGAGAGTGAAGAAGACTGTGGCTAGAGTGCTTGGGAAGGCCTCCATCATGGTAGAAGAGGAGGAGGAAGAAGAGGCAGCTGCACCAGCGCCCAAGGCAGCCAAACTTATGGGAGATGCCATAAGGTCAGGGGGAGCTGCATCCAAGCCCAAGGAAGCACCTAAGGCTGCATCTAAGCCTAAAAGTGCACCAAAGAGAAACACAAGAAGCATCCCAGCCACTGAGAAGAACAAGGCCCCAGTGCCTGAGACTGTTGCAGAGGAAGAAGAAGAGAGTGTCCTTCGGAAGCTCAAGCCCAAGATCCCAGACCACAACGATGCTCATCCTGTGGCTGAGGATATGAAGCTAAGGAGAGACTCAGGGCTCAGGAAATGGAGAGAAGCAGATCCACATGCTTCTAGGAGAAGGACTGCAGTGGACTACAGATTTCATACCAAGGAGCAGCAAGATTTCTATGAGACAGTGCTACTTGACAAGAAGCCAATTGTATGTGACATGAGATGGGTCGACTGGACCTATATCAAGGATAATGAAGAGTACTACCCAGGAGTTCAGGACAGCTTTAAGGCGTGTGGAGTAGAGGACTTTGTTGGGCAAAAGCTCACAAAGTGGAACGAGGAACTCATCATGCAGTTCTACTCCACAGCTCACTTTTATCCAGATGGGAGGATTACATGGATGTTTGAGGGTACGAGGTACCACTCTACTGTTGAGGAATGGGCGAAGCTGATCAATGCCCCAGAGGAGCAAGCAGATGACTTGGACATTTATGCCAAGAAAAAGATGGACCACAACTCCATGTCCAACATGTACAAGGAGATTCTGAATGAAGCACTTGACACGTTCAAGTTTGGCTCAGTGCATTATCTGCTCTCAGGATTGCCTACGATCAACTGGATCCTTAGGCACACCCTTCTGCCCAAGTCTGGAGATCACAAGATGATCAGAGGTCACGCGATCAATTTGCTTCATGTTTTTGACGTGCCTCAAAAATTCAAAGTCATGAGCCTTATAGTGGAAACGATCAAAAGGACTGCGGCAGATTAGAAGAGGAGCTATGGATATGCCCCTCAGATTCAGGAGCTCATCAACTCCAAGATGGGCACGGGCGTATATTTGTTGGATAAGGAACACCTGCCCATCCGTCCAGATTTTGAGAACAATGAAGTTGTGATGACAGAGAATGAACCATCATCTGCCCATGCACAAGCTCAGAAGGAGAAGGCGAAGAAGGAGAAAGTTGCCAGGATGCCTACTCAAGCGGAGGCATCTGACTATTTCTTGAAGACCAAACAAGAGCAGCTCAGTTACTTGATTGCGTCCACCCTGCGGATTGAGCAGAGTATAGCCACCCTGACTCAGAACCAGGCGAGTTTAGAGAGGATCATGGAACAGAGGTTCTATGACTTGGACATCAAGGTAACAGAAGTTCAGTCTGCAGTGGAGCAGCTCCAGGAGGACATGAATGAGAGGAGAGGCAGGACCACGACTCATGCGTTTGCGAGGGTGCCATGAGGTCCGAGGTCGTCTGCACTGCCAGTTGCTGACACCAGAGCTACAACGTCTGCACCAGCCACAGCCTCAGTTCCACCAGCTCCAGCATCCACTTCAGCTTCCACTCCGACCACGTCTACCGAAGGCTTCGTCCTTGGAGTGATCCGGACTCCACCACCACCTAAAGATCAAGCCTGAGCGTCGATCTAGTGTTATGCATTTTCTAGGAACTTTTTGGTAACTTGTTGCCAAAGGGGGAGAAGATGTATAGATCATAGGCTTCGAGAGAGAGAGTGTTGCTTTTCTCTCTTGCTTTATTTGGTGTTTTTTTTTTCGAACTTTGTTTGCTTGTGTGTGAGATACTACGTCCTTATGCTTGTGAGACATCGATGATCATGTGTTTGATCATAAGCTACACTTAATGTTTGCTTGATGCTGGCTTAAATATTATCATTCTATCTATCGTTTGTGATCATTCACTATTCTTGGTGATGAGTGCATGTATTTCATTCTTATCATTTTGAGCGCTCCACCAAGATGTATGTGACATGGAAGAGTAACCCATGATTCTAACTCTTTGTGCATTTGCAGTCCAAAGCAAATTTCAAATATGCACAAATTTAGGGGGAGCTCTTACTTATCACATACCTCTCAAAGCGATGATATATTTCATGCTTATTATCTTTTGTCAAAGCTTTGATCTATATGTTGTCATCAATTACCAAACAGGGGGAGATTGAAAGTGCAACTATCCCTAGGTGGTTTTGGTAATTCATAACAACATATAGCTCATTGAGCTAATACTACTCCAAGATAATTATTTCAGGAAAGCTCAATGATTGGCATGGCATGGATGTGAAAGTGGAACCCTCAAAATGCTAAGGACAATGGATTGGCTCAAGCTCAAAAGCTCAAGACTCTTCATTTTATATTTTAGTGATCCAAGATCACATTGAGTCCATAGGAAAAGCCAATACTATTAAGGAGGGATGAGGTGTTGCTTAATGAGCCTCTTGCTTCATGTGCTTAGTGATATGCTCCAAAACCCTCAACTACTTTCCCATATCCACATATGACCAAAACTCTAAGCCAAACTCGGTCCTACCGATTCTTCCTATCCGGCGCCACCGAGTTTCACTTGTCATTAGCCACTGCCAAACCCTAGCAATTCGGTTCTACCGATAAGGATCTCGGTCCCACCGAGATGGGGTTGCAAACTCTCTGTTTCCCTTTCGTAACTTTTCGGTCCCACCGAAAGAGCGAATCGGTCCCACCGAGATTGCAATGTAAACTCAGTGTTTCCCCTTTGTAACCTTTCGGTCTCACCGAGTTCCACTCGGTCTCACCGAAAGAGCAAATCGGTCCCACCGAGTTTGCCTGACCAACTCTCTGGTTAGCTAATTACCAAATTCGGTCTCACCGAGTTTGTGTAATCGGTCTCACCGAGATTACGTTATGCCCAAACCCTAACCGAATCGGTCCTACCGAGTTGCATGTCGGTCCCACCGAAATCACTAACGGTCACTAGGTTTACATTTTCGGTCCGACCGAGTTTATTGATTCCGGTCCCACCGAGATTGGAAAACTGTGTGTAACGGTTGGATTTTGTGTGGAGGCTATATATACCCCTCCACCTCCTTCTCATTCAGTGAGAGAGCCATCAGAACACACACATCATTCCAACTCATATGTTCTGAGAGAGAACCACCTACTCATGTGTTGAGACCAAGACATTCCATTCCTACCATATGAATCTTGATCTCTAGCCTTCCCAAGTTGCTTTCCACTCAAATCTTCTTTCCACCAAATCCAAATCCTATGAGAGAGAGTTGAGTGTTGGGGAGACTATCATTTGAAGCACAAGAGCAAGGAGTTCATCATACTACACACCATTTGTTACTTCTTGGAGAGTGGTGTCTCCTAGATTGGCTAGGTGTCACTTGGGAGCCTCCATCAAGATTGTGGAGTTGAACCAAGGAGTTTGTAAGGGCAAGGAGATCCCCTACTTCGTGAAGATCTACCGCTAGTGAGGCAAGTCCTTCGTGGGCGATGGCCATGGTGGGATAGACAAGGTTGCTTCTTCGTGGACCCTTTGTGGGTGGTTGCTTCTTCGTGGACCCTTCGTGGGTGGAGCCCTTTGTGGACTCGCGCAACCGTTGCCCTTGGGTGGAGCCCTGTGTGGACTCGCGCAACCGTTACCCTTCGTGGGTTGAAGTCTCCATCAACGTGGATGTAGGATAGCACCACCTATCCGAACCACGGGAAAAACATCCGTGTCTCCAATAGCGTTTGAATTCTCCAAACCCTTCCCTTTATACTCTTGCAAGTTGCATGCTTTACTTTCCGCTGCCAATATACTCTTTGCATGCTTGCTTGAATCGTGTGATGATTGCTTGACTTGTCCTAAAATAGCTAAAATCTGCCAAGAACTAAAATTGGGAAAAGGTTAAGTTTTTATTTGGTCAAGTAGTCTAATCACCCCCCTCTAGACATACTTTCGATCCTACACACGTGTAAGCAGACTATGTCGATTATGGACCTGACCAATTGCAAGCAAGAGGATGGTGAATCCACAACCCATTGGGTGCGCCGGGTCAAGGAGATAATACATTCATCTGATAAGATGGATGCCGGCTCAGCGGTCTTGATGTTGGAGAAAAATTGCCATTTTGAACCTCTGAAGCAGAAGTTGGGTCAGCTCAAGCGTGACTGTAATGACATGGGGACGTTGATGGCGGCTCTCGTCAAGTATGCTGATTCTGATTCTACCAAGGACCCGGTGTCTTATGAAGAAAAGGCAACAAGGGGAAAGAAGAACGACAACGACAAGGGTCACCAGCATAACTCGGTGAATCAAGGAGGTAATAAACATAAGGCTGATGAGTTTGTTGCTAACACCAATACACAGGGCGGAAATCAATGGCACAAGGGCAGACAGCCCCCTCGGTCGTGCGGGTCAGGTCCCACCCTTGAGCAATTATTGAATGAGCCTTGTCCAAAACATGGCACCCGGGAGAAGCCAGCCACCCACCTGTGGAAAGATTGTACGATCATGAAGGCATTTAAAAATTCAAACGCGTCTGATGGAGGTCACTACCCAGGTGGCGGCTCAGGTGGAGGCGGTTTCCAAGGCCCGGGCGCCGGCTTAGGTGGAGGAGAATTCCACGGTCAGGGCCATCCTAGTAACCTAGGAGGGTATAATCCGCAGCCCGGCCAAGGTAATCAGCAGTAGCAGTCCGAATGCCAGAGCAATCCGAAGTAGCTGAATAGTGGGCAATACCATGTATTCACCACTAGCTTATGTAAGAGAGACCAGAAACTTCACAAGAGGGCCGTCAACGCTGTTGAGCCGGCAGTTTCATGTTACTTATGTTGGTCAGAGCAGCCTATTGTGTGGAGCTGAGAGGATCACCCACCTCGGGTCGATAATCCGGGTCACTTGGCTTTGGTGGTGGCACCTCAGGTTGGTGGATACAAATTCACTAAAGTACTCATGGATGGAGGCAGCAGCATCAACATCCTCTACTATGAGACATTCCGCCGGATGGGATTGACTGATAAGAGTCTTAAACAATCCAACACTGTTTTTCACGGTGTGGTTCCTAGCAAGTCGGCATACCCAATGGGTAAGATTGAACTGGAAGTAGCCTTTGGGGATGAGTATGACTCCAGAGCAGAAAAATTAACCTTTGAGGTGGTTAAGATCAAAAGCCCGTATCATGCTCTGTTTGGACGGCCGGCTTATGCCAAATTCATGGCTCGGCCATGTTATGTGTATTTGCAGCTTAATATGCCGGGTTATAAGGGCACCATTACAATACACGGGAGCCGGAAAATAGCTTTGGAGTGTCAAGAAGGTGATGCTGCCTATTGATAACCCACAATTATAGGGGATCAATTGTAGCCTCTTTCGATAAGTAAGAGTGTCGAACCCAACGAGGAGCTAAAGGTAGAACAAATATTCTCTCAAGTTCTATCGACCACCGATACAACTCTACGCACGCTTGACGTTCGCTTTACCCAGAACAAGTATGAAACTAGAAGTACTTTGTAGGTGTTGTTGGATAGGTTTGCAAGATAATAAAGAGCACGTAAATAAAAGGTAGGGGCTGTTTAGATAAAGAAACAACTAAATTAGTTTTAGTAGAGAGCTTGTTGTCAAGAGAAAGTTATTTGTCCCTAGGCAATCGATAACTAGACCAGTAATCATTATTACAATTTTATTTGAGGGAGAGGCATAAGCTAACATACTTTCTCTACATGGATCATATGCACTTATGATTGGAACTCTAGCAAGCATCCGCAACTACTAAAGATTCATTAAGGTAAAACCCAACCATAGCATTAAGTATCAAGTCCCCTTTATCCCATACGCAAACAACCTACTTACTCGGGTCTGTGCTTCTGTCACTCACGCCACCCACCATAAGCAAATCATAAGCATATTGCAAACCCTACAGCGGGAATCCCTCATGCTTGCGTGACACGGAGAGCACCATAGGACAGCACCAATAATAAAACATACAACTCAAACCAATCACGATCATCAAATAGCCATTAGGACAAAACAGATCTACTCAAACATAATAGGATAGCCATACATCATTGGGAAATAATATATAGCATTGAGCACCATGTTTAAGTAGAGATTACAACAGGTAAGAGAGAGGTTACACCACTGCATAGAGGGGGGAAGAGTTGGTGATGATGGTGGTGAAGTTGTTGGTGAAGATGGCGGTGATGATGATGGCCCCCAGTGGCACTCCGGCGCCACCGGAAGCAAGGGGGAGAGGCCCCCCTCCTTCTTCTTCTTTCTTGACCTCCTCCCTAGATGGGAGAAGGGTTTCCCCTCTGGTCCTTGGCTCCCATGGCGTGGGAGGGGCGAGAGCCCCTCCGAGATTGGATCTATCTCTCTGTCTCTCTCTGTTTCTGCGTTCTCTCCTGGCTCTGTTTCACCGTTTCGTATATATATGGAGATCCGTAACTCCGATTGGCCTGAAACCTTCGCCGTGATTTTTTCCCCGAATATTAGCTTTCTTGCGGCAAAAGAAGAGCGTCAACCGCCTTACGGTGGGCTCACGAGGGTAGGGGGCGCGCCCTAAGGGGGGGGGGCTGCCTCGTGACCACCTCGGGCACTGATTCGCGTTGATTTTCCTTCCAAATTTTCCATATTTTCCAAAAATAAGCTCCGTCCGTTTTTATCCCGTTTGGACTCTGTTTGATATGGTTATTCTGCGAAACCAAAAACATGCAACATACACAAACTGGCACTGGGCACTGGATCAATATGTTAGTCCCAAAAATAATATAAAAAGTTGCCAAAAAGTATATGAAAGTTGAATAATATTGGCATGGAATAATCAAAAATTATAGATACGACGGAGACGTATCAGCATCCCCAAGCTTAATTCCTGCTCGTCCTCGAGTAGGTAAATGATAAAAACAGATAATTTTTGATGTGGAATGCTACCTAGCATAATCTTGATCATATGTCTAATCATGGCATGAATATTAAGACACGAGTGATTCAAAGCAATAATCTATCCTTTGACATAAAAATAATAATACTTCAAGCATACCAACCAAGCAATTATGTCTTATTGAAATAACATAGCCAAAGAAAGCTCATCCCTACAAAATCATATAGTCTGGCTATGCTCCATCTTCACCACACAAAGCATTCACATCATGCACAACCCCGATGACAAGCCAAGCAATTGTTTCATACTTTTGACGTTTCTCAAACCTTTTCAACTTCCACGCAATACATGAGCGTGAGCCATGGACATAGCACTATAGGTGGAATAGAATATGATGATAGGGGTTATGTGGAGAAGACAAAAAGGGAGAAAGTCTCACATCAACTAGGTGTATCAACGGGCTATGGAGATGCCCATTAATATATATCAATGTGAGGAGTAGGGATTGCCATGCAACGGATGCACTAGAGCTATAAGTATATGAAAGATCAAACTGAAACTAAGTGGGTGTGCATCCAACTTGCTTGCTCATGAAGACCTAGGGCATTTGAGGAAGCCCATCATTGGAATATACAAGCCAAGTTATATAATGAAAATTCCCACTAGTATATGAAAGTGATAACTCAAGAGACTCTCTATATGAAGAACATGGTGTACTTTGAAGCACAAGTGTGGAAAAAGGATAGTAACATTGCCCCTTCTCTCTTTTTCTCTCATTTTTTTGTTTTCTCTCTTTTTTGGGCCTTCTCTTTTTTATGGCCTTTTTTCGTCCAGAGTCTCATCCCGACTTGTGGGGGAATCGTAGTCTCCATCATCCTTTCCTCACTGGGGCAATGTCCTAATAATGATGATCATCACACTTTTATTTACTTACAACTCAATATTACAACTCGATATCTAGAACAAAGATATGACTCTATATGAATGCCTCCAGCGGTGTACCAGGATGTGCAATGATCTAGCATAGCAATGACATCAAAAAACGGGCAAGCCATGAAAACATCATGCTAGCTATCTTACGATCATGCAAAGCAATATGACGATAAATGCTCAAGTCATGTATATGATGATGATGGAAGTTGCATGGCAATATATCTCGGAATGGCTATGGAAATGCCATGATAGGTAGGTATGGTGGATGTTTTGAGGAAGATATAATGAGGCTTATGTGTGACATAGTGTATCATATCACGGGGTTTGGATGCACCGGCGAAGTTTGCACCAACTCTCGAGGTGAGAAAGGGCAATGCACGGTACCGAAGAGGCTAGCAATGATGGAAGGGTGAGAGTGAGTATAATCCATGGACTCAACATTAGTCATAAAGAACTCACATACTTATTGCAAAAATCTATTATTCATCAAAAAAAAGTACTACACGCATGCTCCTAGGGGGATAGATTGGTAGGAAAAGACCATCGCTCGTCCCCGACCGCCACTCATAAGGAAGACAATCAATAAACACCTCATGCTCCGACTTCGTTACATAACGGTTCACCATACGTGCATGCTACGGGACTTGCAAACCTCAACACAAGTATTTCTCAATTTCACAATTACTCGACTAGCATGACTCTAATATCACCATCTTTATATTGCAAAACTATTGCAAGGAATCAAACATATCATATTCAGCGATCTACAAGTTTATGTAGGATTTTATGATTAACCATGTGAATGACCATTTCCTGTCATCTCTCTAAATAGATATAAGTGAAGCACGAGAGTTTAATTCTTTCTACAAAAGATATGCCCGTGCTCTAACAAATATAAGTGAAGCAAAAGAGCATTCTACAAATGGCGGTTGTCTAAGTGAAGAGAAACAGGCAATCCAAACTTCAAATGATATAAGTGAAGCACATGAAGCATTCTATAAAGCCATAGTCAAAAGATATAAGTGAAGTGTAAAGAGCATTCTATAAATCAACCAAAGACCATCTCATACCAGCATGGTGCATAAAAAAATAAAAACCTAAATGCAAAAGACGCTCCAAGACTTGCACATATCGCATGAACGAAACGAATCCGAAAACATACCGATACTTGTTGAAGAAAGAGGGGATGCCTCCCCAGCATTCCCAAGCTTAGACGCTGGAGTCTCCTTGAATATTTACTTGGGGTGCCTCGGGCATCCCCAAGCTTGAGCTCTTGCCTCTCTTCCTTCTTCTCACATCGAAACCTTCTCGATCATCGAACACTTCATCCACACAAAACTCCAACAGAAAACTCGGTAAGATCCGTTAGTATAATAAAGCAAATCAGTACTCTAAGTACTGTTGCAAACCAATTCATATTTTTTTTGCATTGTGTCTACTGTAATATAACTTTTTCATGGCTTAATCCACTGATATAAATTGATAGGTTCATCAAAACAAGCAAACTATGCATCAAAAACAGAATCTGTCTAAAACAGAACAGTCTGTAGCAATCTGAACATTCACCATACTTATGATACTTGAAAAATTCTACCAAAATTAGGAAAAATAAAAAATTTGTATAGGAAGACAGTGCAAAAATAATCAGAACCATTTGACGTTCCAGCTAAAAATGTAAAATCGCGCACTACAGCCAAAGTTTCTGTCCTGCACCGCACAAACCATCAAGAAAATGTAAACATCCTAAAGGCAAACCTTGGCACATTATTTTTATAATACAATGGAATTGTAGAAGGGGATAATTATTTTTATTGAAAAGTTTCTGTAATCAAGATTCACAAAGTTTCCGTGAGCATGAACAAAGTTCAAGGCTAGCTCCCACTTCAACAATGCTTATCTTTCTCACTTTCGCTTTCCTTTTTGAAAAAGTTTTGGGTTCCCCTCTTTATTTTTGTTGTTTTTAAACTATATGAAAGCACTCAAAAGAAATAAATGACTCCCTAAAACTTCCGGGTTGTCTCCCTGGCAGCGCTTTCTTTAAAGCCATTAAGCTAGGCATATAGTGCTCAAGTAATGGATTCACCCGGATCCCAAGGTATATCAAAGCCAATTTTAATTAACAATGATTTGTAATTTAGTGGTGAGCACAAGGTAACATATATCATGTAATCACAAAGTCTAACTCTATTCCTATGCATCGGCATGTCATAAAAGAACAGTTCATGCACACAAAGTAAAGGCCAATGCATAGTATAAACAGTTTCTTGCAATTTTATCATATTGGAAACATAGAGAGGTGGAGATATAGTTCCTCTCTAATAATAATTGCAAGTAGGAGCATAAAGCACATGCATATTATATTCATCAAAATCATCATGTGCAACAGTAAAAGGCAACCCATCAATATATTCCTTAATAAGAGCAAACTTCTCCGATATAGTGTAGTTTGGAGAATTCAAAAAGATAATAGGACTATCATGCGTGGGTGCAATAGCAACAATTTCATGTTTAACATAAAGAACTATAGCAAGTTAATCTCCATAAGCATAATTCATATTGGCATCTTGGCCACAAGCATAGCAAGCATCATCAAAAAGGGATATTTCAAGAGAATCAATGGGATCATAATAGTCATCATAGGTATCATCCTTCGGTAAGCACGAAGGGAAATTAAACAATGTATGAGTTGAAGAGTTACTCTCATTAGAAGGTGGGCACGGGTAGCTAATCCGCTCTTCCTCCTTTTGTTCTTCGCTCTCCTCATCATCTTTTTCATCCAATGAGCTCACAGTTTCATCAATTTCTTCTTCCATAGACTCCTCCAAAATATTAATCTCTTCTTGGACACCGGAGTAGTTCTCAATATATGGTTTAACATAAGCATTAGAAGCATAATTATCATAGCAATATTTAAGTATGGAAAATTTTTCAGATTTGTGAAAAGTAGCATCATACTTTTCAATCAAAGAAGCAATTTCATAAGCACCCTTAAAAGCAACAAATTCTTCAATTTGTTGAACATCATAGTAATTGTAAACACCCTTAGCATACGAAGATACAATTCCATTATCACTAAACTCACATTGATAGGGAAGGTGTTTCTTAGGGTTTTCAGAACAACAAGTAAAATCATAAATTTCACATAAATTCCAAGCATAGCATTGCAAACGATGAATTTGACCCAATAGAATTTTACCTTTTTCAGATATTCGGTGTCGCACATAACAAGCATGCTCATCTAAGGATTTGCCCTCAACTAAGCTAGTTGGGGTTTCAGCACGAGCACATAGGGATCGAAGATGATCCAAGTAATAAGCTTCAGCGGTGTGATAGATTTTGAGTGGTTCTTCAACCATTGGTTCAGTAGGTACAACTATTTTTTTTGGTATTTTGCATTTCCTACCCATAACTAAAGATAGGAAATAACTACGAACAACAAATAAAAATTACTTAGTGATAAAGCAAACAAGCACACACGAGAATATTCACCCCACGCTATTGCTCCCCGGCAACGGCGCCAGAAAAAGGTCTTGATAACCCACAAGTATAGGGGATCAATTGTAGCCTCTTTCGATAAGTAAGAGTGTCGAACCCAACGAGGAGCTAAAGGTAGAACAAATATTCCCTCAAGTTCTATCGACCACCGATACAACTCTACGCACGCTTGACGTTCGCTTTACCTAGAACAAGTATGAAACTAGAAGTACGTTGTAGGTGTTGTTGGATAGGTTTGCAAGATAATAAAGAGCATGTAAATAAAAGGTAGTGGCTGTTTAGACAAAGAAACAACTAAATTAGTTTTAGTAGAGAGCTTGTTGTCAAGAGAAAGTTATTTGTCCCTAGGCAATCAATAACTAGACCAGTAATCATTATTGCAATTTTATTTGAGGGAGAGGCATAAGCTAACATACTTTCTCTACTTGGATCATATGCACTTATGATTGGAACTCTAGCAAGCATCCGCAACTACTAAAGATTCATTAAGGTAAAACCCAACCATAGCATTAAAGTATCAAGTCCCCTTTATCCCATACGCAAACAACCTACTTACTCGGGTCTGTGCTTCTGTCACTCACGCCACCCACCATAAGCAAATCATAAGCATATTGCAAACCCTACAGCAGGAATCCCTCACGCTTGCGCAACATGGAGAGCACCATAGGACAACACGAATAATAAAACATACAACTCAAACAAATCACGACCATAAAATAGCCATTAGGACAAAACAGATCTACTCAAACATCATAGGATAGCCATACATCATTGGGAAATAATATATAGCGTTGAGCACCATGTTTAAGTACAGATTACAGCTGGTAAGAGAGAGGTTACACCGCTGCATAGAGGGGGGAAGAGTTGGTGATGATGGTGGTGAAGTTGTTGGTGAAGATGGCGGTGATAATGATGGCCCCCGGTGGCACTCCGGCGCCACCGGAGCAAGGGGGAGAGGGCACCCCTCCTTCTTCTTTTTTTGACCTCCTCCCTAGATGGGAGAAGGGTTTCCCCTCTGGTCCTTGGCTCCCATGGCGTGGGAGGGGCGAGAGCCCCTCCAAGATTGGATCTATCTCTCTGTCTCTCTCTGTTTCTGTGTTCTCTCCTGGCTCTGTTTCATCGTTTCGTATATATATGGAGATCCGTAACTCCGATTGGCCTGAAACCTTCACCGTGATTTTTTTCCAAATATTAGCTTTCTTGCGGCAAAAGAAGAGCTTCAACCGCCTTACGGTGGGTTCATGAGGGTAAGGGGCGCGCCCTAGGGGGGGGGCGCCCCCCTGCCTCGTGACCACCTCGGGCACTGGTTCGCGTTGATTTTCCTTCCAAATTTTCCATATTTTCCAAAAATAAGCTCCGTCCGTTTTTATCCCATTTGGACTCCATTTGATATGGATATTCTGCAAAACCAAAAACATGCAACAGACAGGAACTGGCACTGGGCACTGGATCAATATGTTAGTCCCAAAAATAATATAAAAAGTTGCCAAAAAGTATATGAAAGTTGAATAATATTGGCATGGAACAATCAAAAATTATAGATACGACGGAGACGTATCACCTATGCTGAATCTGTCTGTGCAGCAGAGGAGTTAAATTTTTACAAAGATCATGTTGACCCGGCAGACATGACGTCATTAAAGAAACCAACAACAGAGCATGAGCCGGTGTTGAAGTTCAAATCAGCTGATGACACCAAGATGGTTGACTTTGTGCCTGGCGACTCATCCAAGCAGTTCATCATCAGTGCTAACTTGGATCCAAAATAGGAAGGCGCGCTCATCGAGTTCATCCGTGAGAACCGGGACATCTTCGCATGGAAACCTTCAGACATGCCAGGTGTCCCGAGGGAACTCACTGAGCACACTCTCAATATTGATCCAAAGTTTAAACCTGTCAGACAATTTCTCCGACAGTTCAATGAAGAAAGGCGCAAGGCCATTGGAGAAGAGGTGGCCCGGCTTTTGGCAGCTGGGTTCATTATAGAAGTCTTTCACCCAGAGTGGTTAGCCAACCCGGTGCTTGTACTCAAAAAGAATGGCACCTGGCGTATGTGTGTGGATTATACCGATCTGAACAAGGCTTGTCTGGTTGATCCTTTTCCCCTCCCCCGTATCGATCAGATCATTGATGCTACGGCGGGTTGCGCACGTTTGAGTTTCTTGGATGCTTATTCCGGCTATCATCATATCAAGATGGCGGTCAAGGATCAGGAGAAGACGGCTTTTATCACTCCTTTTGGAGCTTTATGCTATGTGTCTATGCCTTTTGGGCTTAAGAGTGCCGAGGGACTTACCAACGGTGTGTGTAGAATTGTCTTCACGATCAAATTGGGCGTAATGTTCATGCTTATGTGGATGATATAGTGGTAAATTCCAGGAAAGAGGAAACCTTGGTCACAGATCTGAAAGAGACTTTCGATAATCTCCGGGTCTACAAAATGATGCTTAACTCGGCCAAGTGTGTTTTTGGAGTCCTAGCCGGCAAGCTCTTGGGTTTTTTGGTGTCTAACCGAGGTATTGAGGCTAACCCGGAGAAAATCAAGGCAATTACATCCATGGCTAAACCAACATGCATCAATGACGTTGAACGACTGGCGGGCCGTGTTGCTGCTTTGAGCCGGTTCATAAGCCGGTTAGGGGAAAAGGCAATGCCTCTGTATCAGATGATGAAGAAAACATGTGATTTTGTTTGGAGCGATGCTGCAAACTCTGCTTTTGAAGATCTGAAGACACAGCTTGCTGAGCCGCCGGTCCTGGCTGCTCTAGTTAAGAAAGAGCCGCTGCTGTTATACGTGGCCGCCAACTCACGAGTTGTTAGTGTGGCTATTGTGGTGGAGCGCAAGGAGGCTGGCAAGGAGCATCCGGTTCAATGGCCGGTTTACTACGTCAGTGAGGTGCTAATTGAATCCAAACAACGATATCCACATTGGCAGAAGCTCGTATATGGGGTGTTCATGGCAAGCCGGAAGCTTAAGCATTATTTTCAAGGACATCCAATCACCGTGGTTAGCTCTGCTCCTTTGGGAGACATCATTCAAAACAGAGAAGCCACTGGGCGAGTCGCCAAGTGGGCAATTGAGCTTGGGTCTCATGGGTTGAAGTATGTGCCACGTACTGCGATCAAATCTGAAGCACTGCTTGACTTCATTAATGACTGGACAGAGATGCAGATGCCAGAAGAGAAACCAGACAACACGTATTGGACTATTCATTTTGATGGGTCTAGACAGTTGGAAGGCTCGGGGGCTGGAGTTGTGTTAACCTCTCTGCGAGGTGACAAATTTTGTTATGTGTTGCGGTTGATGTTTCCTTGCACTAACAACGCAGCAGAGTATGAAGCCTTGCTCCATGGTCTTCGAGTGGCAAAAGAGATGAGTTTGAGCTAGGTCAGATGTCTTGGCGACTCAGATCTAGTGGCTCAACAGGTATCAGGCAAGTGGGATTCCAAGGACCCTCTCATGGCGGCTTATCGCCGGGAGGTTGATGCTGTTGTAGGGCATTTTAAAGGTTATCAGGTGGAGCACATTGACCGTTGAAAGAACGAAGCGGCTGATGCTTTAAGCCGGTTGGGGTCTCAGCGTTAGCCGGTACCACCTAACACCTTTTTGGATGTTTTGCATAACCCGTCTGTCAAGTTGCCCACAGAAGAAGATTTAGCTGTTCCTGACCTGGAGGCGCAGTTGGTGGCGGCTCTTCATGTCATTCCAGATTGGACAGTGCCGTTCTTGGCTTACATAACCCGGGGAGAGTTGCCAGCGGATGAGACCCTGGCTCGATAGATAACCCGGCGGTCTAAGTCAATGACGATTTCGGATGGAGAATTATACCATCGCAGTGTCTTCGGAGCATTTCAGCGGTGTGTTTCCCCCGAAGAAGGTCAAGAAATACTTCGTGAGATCCATGAAGGCGATTGTGGTCATCACACCGGGTCAAAATCTCTGGCGGCCAAGGCTTTTTGTCACGGTTTTTACTGGTTGACGGCTCACGCTGATGCAGAGGATCTGGTTAGCAGATGTGATGGATGTCAAAAGTTTGCACGACGAGCGCATGTGCCGTCTCAAGAGCTCCGGATGATTCCAATCACTTGGCCGTTTGTGGTCTGGGGGCTTGACATGGTGGGACCTTTCAAAAGGTCTAAGGATAAAAAGACACATCTCTTGGTGGGACCTTTCAAACCCCGGCTTATGGTTCCCTTACAGCGAACGTCGGGTTGTTGGGTAGAGGAATTACCCTCGGTGTTATGGAGTATCAACACCACACCTAACAGGTCTATAGGTTACACACCTTTCTTCATGGTTTATGGAGCAAAAGCAGTGTTGCCTAGTGACATCCATCATGACTCGCCCCGTGTGGGGGCTTATGTTGAAGCTAATAATGAACAAGCCAGACAGGATGCACTTGACTTGTTGGATGAAGAGAGAGACTTAGTAGCGGCTCGATCAGCAATTTATCAACAGGACCTGCGCCGTTATCACAGCCGCCGGGTCAAATCCAGGACTTTTCAAGAAGGTGACCTGGTGCTCCGGCTCATCCAGGATCTGTCAAATGCGCACAAGCTATCCCCGCCATGGGAAGGACCCTTTGTGGTCAGCATGAACTTAAACAACGGGTTGTATTACCTCATTGACGTTCGAGAACACAAAGATTCATGTAAGTCAGAGGAGGAGACCCGCCGGCCATGGAACATTGCTCAACTTCGGCCATACTACACCTGAGCTACCGGCTCTCATCATGTACATACTTTAACATCGTATATACCATGATAAGTAATAAAGTAAGACCATCGGTCTCTTTTCTTTTCAAAGATTATGCATCTTTGTTATTTCTTATTCTCAAATGACTATTAAGGAGCTGATCATATTTGAATCAAGTCTAACCTTTTTTGGTCCGGCTTATGATCGTATTAGAATCTAGCTGCAATTATCATGGTCACTTGGGGGCTTCCTGTTCAAATATAGGTCGTATTCGAACCAAAGAGAACATAGATGTCGTAACCCTCTTGATCGGCTCAAGGCCAAACTCACTAGGGGGCTTCTTGATCGTATTCGAATCATAGCTTAACCCCTTTTGGGTCCGACTTGGATCGTATTCGAATCAAGGTCGTTAAAAACCTCTCAAGGTCATTTGGGGGCTTCTTGTTCAAACATAGGTCGTATTCGAAACAAAGAGAACATAGCTGTCGGTACCCTCTTGATTGGCGCAACGCCACAGCCACTGGGGGCTATATGGTCGTATTCGAACCTTAGCTTAACCCCTTTGGTCCGGTTTACTGATTGTATTTGAATCAGAAGCCACCAACCTTTAAATATAAGGTTAAATCATACTTATTAACTTTTATTTGCCTTTGAGTTTCTTGTTGCAAATAATTAGCACGATCTTGTTCGCCGATTTGTCTATTTGACAACATGGCTACCAAGGTATGACGATCATTGAAGTATTCAAAGGTATTGATTTATCAGAAAGATTGAGTTATCGGCTTCATTACCCGGGTTACTCAAGCCGGTGGTCTAAGGATCAAAGGTACAAGTGTGGCTATTATTTATATATAATTGCCTGCTGCATTAACTAAAGAGTTAGTTCCAGCCCTTGTCCTTTATTCATATCTGCTTTCTGTTTTCTATTATGATAAACATATTGGATATAAGCCGGGTGTTTTAACCCGTTCGGTTCTAAGCCGCCAAGCCAGTCTTTTCTTGTCTCTACAGGGAACTGATTTAAAGTGTTGCAGAAACAATCATCAAATATAAATATTGCCATCAGGAAACACGGAGTCACATACAGTGTTTTATGCATGATGGCATAAGCAAGGCATTCAGTGTTTTCACAGCTAACCTATCACACGACTTTTTATAAGCCAATGAATATGGTTATTATTCCTCCCTCGCCGGGTCACCGCCCTCTGTTGGCTGGAAGTTGGGTTTTGACCAGTCAAAACCATTCACGGCGACGAATTCTGCTTCATCGTCGATCAGGCCTGCCGGGTCAACTTCCGGGGCAAATGTATTTTCTCTTACAGACGGGATCAAGTCCGTCACCTTGTACGAGGGAGTCGCCATCTTCTTATTTTCAGCATCAAAACCCGACTGATATTTGTCAATATTGGTATCATCTCCAAGGGTAGTTGCCTGAGGCCGGACTCCGCGCACGCAAGCCATGAAGTCATCCTGTTCAAAGGGAGATCCGTCTTCCTTCACGGTGGGATAGCCTCTGGCCATGTCTGCCGGGTCTAGGTCTGGCACCCAAGCCTTGGAGCGGCTCAGGGCAGGCAAAGCCCCGGCTTGAGCATAGGAGCGTTTCACTTCTTGAAATCTGGCAGGCAGGATTAACAGTTTCTTTAGGACGTCACTGAGCCGGTTGGGTCCTTGATTGGCAGGAGAGATGGCGGTAAGTGCCCGCTGTGCGCCAATATACAGTTGTTCTACCAAAGTATACACTGCCTTCAGTTTAATCAAAGGATCTTGGCTCAGATTTTTGCTTCGTGGGCCTGCACATATTTTATACACAAAGTCACCTGGTGGCTTATACTCCGGATCAGCAAAAGCACACAAAAGTAAAGTCGGACGGCTTACCAAAGATGACAACCACCATTTGAGACACCCGGCCCTTTAAACCGTTTAGCTCTCTTGAAATCTCTTCAAGGGCTGTTTCGGCCTTCTCAGCGCGTTGGGTCAGAAGCGTTTTTTCCTCTTCCCAGGTTTTCTTCTTGGTAGCGAAGCTAGTCTTTAAATTTTCCGTCTCAGAGAGACTTATTTGCAGTTTGGAGTTAGCAGATTTGATTTCTGCTTCTTGACTCGCTAGCCGGGTCTTCGCATCAGTCAATTGCGAGTTCAATTCAGATAAGGCATTCTGCAAAACATTCAGATGAGTCAAGATTTTGCTTCAAGTTCAAAAATCAAGATTCAAGTCTCAAGTATTTTACAAATAACCACTTGACACTTGGGGGCTAATGTATGCCAAATCAAAATTTTATGACTCTAAAGACATACTTTAAGTCCCAAGTACCTTACAAAGTAACAACACTTGGCACTTGGGGGCTAATGTATGCAGTTCAGCGAGTTTCTCAAGGTTAAGACAGAATATTAAGTTCTTTGAATATGGTACAAAACAATTTAAGGTACCGACTCATTTATGATCAAAAAGAACCGGCCCTTGGGGACTACAGGTGAAGTTTTGTTCTATTTTATTGAACTCAAGAAAATCAAAGGTGAAGGTCTTGCCCTATATGCTAAAGTTTACAGATCATTCCGGTTGTCTCATAATTTGAAGACTTGGGAGCTGAAGGAATATAGATAAGCTGGAAGAACATACCTCATATTTCAGCTGCAACTGTTTGACAAATTTTGATCTCAGAGTCACGACTGGAGTGCACGTGGCTGAGATAGCCGGATAAAATATCGTTGGCATTTAAATGGTCGTAATTGGCAACGTCAAAGCGCAGTTTTTGCCTCTCCAATGCCTCTTGTTTTGCAGTACACCGAGCCAGCACGGTTGGATTCCCTGGCTCAATAAAACGGCTCCCGGTGATCTGAACGTCTTGGGAAGACGGTTATGGCGGGTTGGCTGAGCTTGATGGTCCAGTTGCGGAAGGGTTTACAGTGGTCTCATCAAACGACGGCTCAGGAGGATTTGCTTCTCCGTCAACAGGCGGGTCTTCTGGAGCGTCGGTTAATGGAGAAGATGGCCTGGCCGGGTCAGATGCAAGCACCGGCAGGTCTTCTACCGGTTTAGCTGCCTTTGCCTTCTTGGATTTAGCTTGGCCACTAAGATAAATATTGCAGGATTGTCAGTATAAAGATACAATTTGAACAAACCAGAAACAAGGAGGATTTTTTACACTGGGGAAGTCTTGAAGGCCGGAAATTGCGTCTGCGACAAGTCGCCAGAAGAGCAAGACACCTCCTGAAAAGATAAAACAAAGTTAAAAGTAAGGCAGGGGAAAGGATCCATTAAATAGAGTTAAAGACAGAAAGAAGTGAACCTCATTCAGGCACTTTTGAGGAGTTTGTTGAAGAATGACAGCCGGCTCATCGTCAGTCCGAGCCTGACGGCGGCTTTCATGTTGTTGCCTTTTCAAACGAAAGGTGGGATCCAAGTGAGCTAAAGGGTTAGAAAACCTTACTTTACGGATCACTCGTCGAACTTTTTGTCTTGGCAAGGGCTCTGAGTCGGAGGAAATGATAGTTACCTCTGCTTCCATAGCCTGACTGGCCCCAGTGTCATCCTGGTAATGATCAGTGTCAATAAGATTGTTAAAAAATTGGCCAAGGGAATCAAAGGCTACCTCTGAATCAGATGTATCATCAAGCTTCATCAAATCTTCAGCAGTGCTCTTTTTTTTCCGATCTCCGGGTCGTTTTCTTGGCATTTATGGCGGCGACTTTCGTTTTCTTGGCAGCCTCGTGGTCATACTTAACTTTCCAGAAGTCAGAGTTGGCCTACAGACAGGTAAAAACAAGATAAAGAGTCAGGCAAGTATTAAAACAATACGATTGGGAAAATACAAAGGAGAGAAATAACAATATCCTTACTTCCGGCACCGGGTTAAGCTGGCAGAAGGGGTTTAACCCGACGACACTGCAATCTTCGTATTTCCCGTTCACCAGAAGAGTTGACATTGAGACAATATCTTCTTCTATCAATTGAATGGGGCTGTGACGAAGAGAGTCATCCGGGCCTCCACCATACTCATACATCAGCTTTGACCGGCGGCTCAAAGGGATGACCCGCCATGAGATCCAGCAGCGGGTTAGATCAACTCCAGTTAACCCGTTCCCCAACAGAGCATTGATCCTTTTGATGGATGGTATCAGCCTCTTGCGTTCAGCAACAGTAAGCTTATCAGGAAGCGCGAACTTGGAGTCAAGACGATCGGGGCGATAGCCCGGCAGTGGCTTCTCGTTTGCTGGTGAAGTGTCCTGGCAGCAGAACCAAGTCTGGTTCCAGTCCTTTGGGTGACTTGGTAAGACAATGAGGGGGAAGACGGCACCCTGCCGGCGCTGAATTGATTTGCCTCCAAGCTCTAAGCTAAGGCCGTTGGTGCACTCGTTCTGCCGGTTTAGGTAAAAGTATTCTCTAAACAACTCCACGGTCGGCTCTTGTTGAAGATATACTTCACAGAGTACTTGGAAGTTACAGATGTTAGATATGGAATTAGGCCCGATATCTTGAGGATGGAGCTTGAAAAAGTGGAGGACCTCTCTGAAGAACTTTGAGCCGGGCGGTGAGAAGCCGCGGTTCATATGGTCAGTGAAAATGATCACTTCGTCGTCTCTTGGGTTGGGCCGTTCTTCTTCCGAGTCAGGGGCACGGTAAGACATGACAATTTTCGCTGGCAGAAATCCTATGGTGAAGAACTCTTTCAAACATTCCTCAGTCATGGTTGAGGGAACCCAGTTAAAGATGGTTGGTGTTTTGGACGACATGATGGGCAAAGAAGAACTGAAAAGAAAAGCAATATGCCGGTTCAGTTTAATGGTGATATTGACAGTTAAGTGATGAAGATGCAAACAAGTAATGGCGGCTTAGTTAAGGGCTAATGACATATAAGGAAAATTAAGCCGGCATGATAAGCCGCCATGACTACAGATATTTGAAGAAGGCAATGTCAGCTAAGTGTTGAGACAAACAAGTTTCTTAAATTGTTTGGTATTATTCCAGATCAAATGGCTATTCAAAATGAAAAAAATTCTAGACCTAAAAAAGTTCAGCGCAGAAGAGTATGTAAGTTCTAATACAGCCTTTGAAACAGAGAAAGGGATCTATGGATAGAGAAAAGGCACAAGAACACTACCGCACGGGCATATATATATTTTTGGATCAAGAAGAGGCCTGCAGTGGAAAAACTACGAGGGATTGCGATGAACTCGGAAGAACACGAAAGAATCTGGAAACCCTAAGTGCGGATCTGAGAAGTGAAAAGAAGAGAACTTACAGTCATAGGTCTTCTGCGGAGATCGCCGCTGTTCTCTGGATCGGTTCAGGTTGATGCGGCGGCCAACGTCGATGGAGACGGAGGTGAATCACGGTGGCGGCGAAGCTCGAGCAGCAGGGGGTACGCGAGAGGAAGAAGATGGAGCAAGAGAGGAGAATGAGAAGGCCGAGGCGTGCCTATTTATAAGTAAAGATGTGAACAGACGGGCGCAAAAATCGAGGAGAGCCGAATAATGGTTATCTAGCTACACAGACGCCTCGATTCTCGGGAAGCATTAAAGATAAAAGATTCGTTGGGAGATGACGTCATGAAAGTTCTTTGCGTTTTCAAGAGATGACGCCACGGCGGGTTACGAAAACTTTAACGAAGATAAGAAGATGGATTTTTGTATAAGTATTGAAGATTGACAAAGAATGAAATTCAAATTCAACCTAGGGCCTAATGTTGGGGATATTACTATCAGTCATGACCCGCCCAGGAGGGGCTGGGTCAGCTCCAATGGCGGGTTACGAAAGAAGCCCAGTGAACATTCAAGATGATAGTTTATTAAACCTTATAGAAGGCCCAAGGGCCTGGAGGCGGCTTAAGGCCCGATAGTGTAAACCGCCGTATGTAAGGAAAGACTTGTAAATAAAGGCATGTAAAGGAAGCCACCGAGCCGGACATGATTATGAGCCGGCCGGGACTCTGTAGGCCACCAGGCGTCAACCCATGTATATAAGGGGATGACCCGGAGGCGGCTTAGGGCAAGAAACAACAAGTCGATAACCAAGCCGGCGGGTTGAGCCTCTTGGTGATCGAAACCCCAGCAATACCAATACCAACTAGACGTAGGCTTTTACCTTCATCATAAGGGGCCAAACTAGTATAAAACCCTCTCATGTCCTTTGTCCCGATTAACCCCTTTAAGCTTCCTAGTGCGATGGCCCTACGACTAATTCCTTGCTCTAGGACATCTTCCGTGACAATTCCACGACAAGACTCGTGCTGGAAACCCTAGATCCATAGAGGTTGACCTCGTTTTTCCCTAAGTCCTTCTCTGCGTTATTTTGTGGCCCTGCTCATTGCATCATAACTTCATCACCATAGCTCCGTTTCATGCGCATAATATATCAAAATGTTCATTGTGAGATGCTCTTCATTTCATTCCATTGTGACATGCTTGTTTGAGTCCATCCTGATGCCCAAATCATTGATGCAAGAGTGCTTTAAAATGTTAGCTCCTGTTACTTAGCAGATTATGAGGATTTGTCATTTTTGTCACATTTGTTGTGTGCATCTTATGGGCATGAGCTCTACATGTGTTTTGATCTATGCCATGCCATATTTACAGGGGTGCTTGCCATGTATTTTTGTGATCAATGTGGTGACTAGAACAAGCATGCAAAGTAGCCTTCGTGATATTGCTGATTTCATGGACTTAGGATTTTGCTAAGTCTTGTGCCTGCTGTTATTTTTATGCCATGTAAACATGATGCTACAGTGAGATCCATGCTGGTTTTGAGTTGCTTCAGTAAGGGTGATTTGGACATATGGTTGTGCTCTATCCATCCATGCCCCTGTTTGAAATTATGGAGTGCTCTAGCATGTCTTAATCTTGCTCTACTTTTGCTATAAATTCTTCCTGACAGATTGTTTACATGTTAATCAATTTTGCCATGGCTGTTGTTGTTGATCCATGCATGCTATGAACTTGATCTTGCCGTGGTTAGCTTCATGAACATGTCATCTTGCTTTTGATATGCTTAGTTTGTCATGCAATGCCTTGTGGTGAGTGAATCGAGCTTGCAAAGATGCCTTCATAATTCTGTTTATGCCATGCTCAGTTTTCTGCTAAGTCTGAATATGTTAATAAAACTTGCTATGTTTACATGGTTGCCATCATATCTTCTGTGCATTTTTGACTCATGATCAGTAAGGGACTTTTGTTCTATGCATTTAGTAGTTTCATGCCATGCCTTTGTTTGCTATGATATGTTCCTGTAGAATGTTGTTTGCTTGCTCTAAACATTGCTTCCTGATGTTATTTCTGGCATATTAGTATTTTCACTAAGTCTGTGAAGCTGATATCTTTTGCACTTTTTCCATGCTTGTTTGAACATGTTCTTGTGTGATTTAGCCGTAGCTCAGTGTTCATGTTTTGTCAAGCATCTTTGGTAGATCACTTCCATGTACTTTGTTGCTATGTTGGGGTGCAGTAGCTTAGTTTCTTATTGCATTCTAGATGGCATCGTGCTGTTAATCGCAGAATTGTGCCATTCTTGTTTTGCTTGCCATTTGCAAACCGTGCATCCGATTCCGATGATCTTTATATCGATTTTGACCGAAATCATCTCATCTTTCCAGAGGCACACTTGGTTTGCCAAGTTTATGCCTTGATCAATCTTTTCCTTCCGGAGCACGCATATGCATTGCATATCACATCTCGCATATCATGCCATGTTTTGCATCATGTTGCTTGCGCATTGCACCATGGTTGATTGTTGTTACTTTGTTTGTGTTCTTGCTTTGGGTAGAGCCGGGAGACGAGTACGTGATCAAGGAGCCTGTTGAGTACGCTTAGGAAGATCAAGCTTTCGTCAACTCTGAAAACTTTGCAGGCAAGATGACCATACCCTCGAAATCACTTCTATCTTTGCTTGCTAGTTGTTCGCTCTATTGCTATGCCGCGATACCTACCACTTGATATATCATGCCTCCCATATTTCCATGTCAAGCCTCTAACCCACTTTTCCTAGCAAACCATTGTTTGGCTATGTTACCGCTTTGCTTAGCCCCTCTTATAGCGTTGCTAGTTGCAGGTGAAGTTGAAATTTGTTCCTTGTTGGAACATGGATTTTGTTGGGATGTCATTATTATATCTTGTTTACTTTAATGCATCTATATACTTGGAAAAGGGTGGAAGGCTCGGCCTTATGCCTGGTGTTTTGTTCCACTCTTGTCGCCCTAGTTTCTATCATACCGGTGTTATGTTCCTTGATTTTGCATTCCTTACGCGGTTGGGTGTTATGGGAACCCCTTGACAGTCCGCCTTGAATAAAACTCCTCCAGCAAGGCCCAACCTCCGAGTATTGAATATACTCCAGGCAAGGCCAATGTCATTGCAGATGCTTTGAGCAGGAAGGCTTACTACAACAGTTTGATTCTCAAGCCATTCCAACCGGACCTTTGTGAAGCTTTCCGCAAACTGAATCTCCAAGTTGTTCCTCAAGGCTTTCTTGCCAACCTCCAAGTCTCTCCTACTTTGGAAGATCAAATTCGTGAGGCACAACTTCTTGATACCATGGTGAAGAAGGTGAAAAATGGGATCGCCAAGAGCCAACCCAAGTACAAGTGTTATCGCCTTGATGACAAAGACACTCTATTCTTCGAGGATCGAATTGTGGTTCCTAAAGGCGATCCACGTAAAGTCATTATGAACGAGGCACACAATTCCCTTCTATCGATTCATCCTGGAAGTACAAAGATGTACCATGACCTCAAGCAGTCGTATTGGTGGACTCGAATGAAGCGAGAAATTGCTCAGTTCGTGAATGAATGTGATGTCTGCAGAAGAGTGAAAGCAGAACACCAACGGCCAGCTGGTCTCCTCCAACCTCTTGCCATTCCAGAATGGAAGTTTGATCATATTGAGATGGACTTCGTGACTGGATTTCCCAAGTCTAGGCGTGGAAATGATGCTATCTTCGTTGTCATCGACAAGCTTACTAAAGTGGCTCATTTCCTTCCAATCAAAGAATCTATCACAACAGCTCAGTTGGCAGAGCTATACACCTCCAAGATTGTCTCTTTGCACGGCATTCCGCAATTGATATCTTTAGATCGTGGAAGCATCTTCACTTCTAAGTTCTGGGACTCCTTCCAGAAGGCCATGGGCACCAACATTCGCTTAAGCACAGCCTTCCATCCTCAAACTAGTGGACAAGTCGAGCGAGCCAATCAAATCCTTGAAGATATGCTCAGGGCTTGTGTCATTTCCTTCGGTATGAAGTGGGAAGATTGTCTTCCATATGCCGAGTTCTCCTATAACAGCAGCTTCCAAGCAAGCTCGGGCAAGGGCCCATTCGAGATTCTCTATGGCAGAAAGTGCCGTACTCCTCTTAATTGGTCAGAGACTAGTGAACGCCAACTTCTTTGCAATGACTTAATCACATAAGCTGAAGAAATGTGTAAAGTCATCCGTGAAAATCTCAAAGCCGCGCAATCGCGCCAGAAGAGTTACTATGATAGCAAACACAGTGATTTTGCTTTCGAGATCGGAGACCATGTCTACCTCCATGTCTCTCTAATGGAAGGTACTCGTCGCTTCGGTATCAAAGGGAAGCTTGCCCCTAGATACGTGGGTCCTTTCAAGATCATTGGCAAAAGAGGCGAACTTGCCTATCAACTTGAGCTTCCGTCCAACTTCGCAAACATGCACGACGCGTTTCACGTGTCTCAGCTTCGCAAATGCTTCAAGAGTCCTGAACGGACCATCAACTTCGAAGAGATTGATCTCCAAGAAGACCTGTCTTATCATGAGCATCCCGTTGCTATTCTTGAAGAAACTGAGCGCAAGACTCGCAACAAGTCTATCAAATTCCTGAAAGTGAAGTGGTCACACCATTTCGACCAAGAAGCCACCTGGGAACGCGAGGACCACCTCCGTTCTGAATATCCGGAGTTCTTTCAGTCCTAGATCTCGGGCCAAGATCCTTTCGTAGTGGTGGAGTGTTGTAACACCCCGGATGTAACTTGTCATATTTGTAATTCCGACTCTGCCATTTTCGGCTCTAAGTTATGAGATTTCCCGTCGTGGTTGGGTTTTTTCTTTGTTTTGCATTTTGTTCTTGTCATGCATTTCATATCATGTCATCATATGCATCTCATTTGCATACGTGTTCGTCTCATGCATCCGAGCATTTTCCCCGTTGTCCGTTTTGCAATCCGACACTCCTACGTCCTCCGGCATACCCCTCTTGTCTCTTTTTGTGAGCGGGTGTTAAACGTTCTCGGAATGGACTGAGATTTGCCAAGTGTCCTGGGTACACCACCAGTAGACCGCCTGTCAAATTTCGTGCCATTTGGAGTCCGTTTGATACTCCAACGGTTAACCGGGGAACTGTAAAGGCCTTGTGTGTGTTGCAGCCCAACACCCCTCCAAAACGTCCCAATAACCCATCCAAACCACTCCCATGTCCTCCGCCGTCGGATCACGATCGCGTGGCGAAAACTACACCTCATTTGGACACTCCTACCTCCTCCCACCTATAAATATGTGCTCCTCGTCCAAATTCCGGGTCCAAAACCCTAATTTTCGCCCCCCCCCGAAACCGGACGCGTCTGCCCGCCGTCGCCCAGCCAATCTCCGCCCGCCACACGTCCCACCGCCGTCCTCTCCATCGCCGGCCCGGCGAGCCCGGATCAAGCCCACCGGGCCCATTGCCGCCGCCGCGCCCCCGCGCCTTCCCCGCGTGTCCCCGCGCCCAAGCGCCGCCGGCGCGCCTCTGCCGTCGCCTCGCTGGCGCGCAACCACGCCACCGTCGCCGGCCACCTCTCCGGTCACCTCACCCGCCGCGGACCTCGCCGTCCCCGACAGATCTAGCCTCCACCTCGCCGTCCTTTCTCTCCGGCCTCGTCTTCGCCGTCCCCGACGAACTCCGGCCACCGCGGCGTTCTCCGGTGAGCTCTCAGGCGAGATCCGCCGCCGCCTCGAGACACATGCTAGAAACCCTAGATCCATAGAGGTTGACCTCGTTTTTCCCTAAGTCCTTCTCTGCATTATTTTGTGGCCCTGCTCATTGCATCATAACTTCATCACCGTAGCTCCACTTCATGCACATAATATATCAAAATGTTCATTGTGAGATGCTCTTCATTTCATTCCATTGTGACATGCTTGTTTGAGTCCATCCTGATGCCCAAATCATTGATGCAAGAGTGCTTTAAAATGTTAGCTCCTGTTACTTAGCAGGTTATGAGGATTTGTCATTTTTGTCACATTTGTTGTGTGCATCTTATGGGCATGAGCTCTACATGTGTTTTGATCTATGCCATGCCATATTTACAGGGGTGCTTGCCATGTATTTTTGTGATCAATGTGGTGACTAGCACAAGCATGCAAAGTAGCCTTCGTGATATTGCTGATTTCAAGGACTTAGGATTTTGCTAAGTCTTGTGCCTGCTGTTATTTTTATGCCATGTAAACA